>NC_073230.2:65970000-66595000 GCF_029281585.2 Gorilla gorilla gorilla | reverse complement strand
ATGTTTTATATGATCTAAAATTTCCCCTAGGTGTGTTACACGATTGTGTTGTGTTGAACTTACATTGAGACTCCTTTTCACATGTGCTGGTTATCAGCGTGGGACTTTTCCATTCACTCTTTGAATTATTCATTTGGGGGACACAGATAGACCTCTGTGTCTTTCATAAAGAGTGTCCGTCGGCTGGTTGCAGTGTCTCATGCCTGTAATCCCAGGACTTTGGGAGGCTGAGGAGGGCAGATCACGAGGTCAGGAGTTCGAGACCAGCCTGGCCAATATGGTGAAATCCCATCTCTACTAAAAATACAAACATTAGCCAGGCCTGGTGGTGAGTGCCTATAATCCCAGCTACTCGGGAGACTGAGGCAGTAGAACTGCTTGAACCTGGGAGGCAGAGGTTGCAGTGAGCTGAGATCGTGCCACTGCACTCCAGCTTGAGTGACAGAGTGAGACTCCGTCTCCAAAAAAACAAAAATGAAAGGGTGTCCATTATCTATACTGGAAAAATTGAGATTGGGATTTTTGACATGAAGTGCAGAAATGTGGATTGGGTCAATTTAGTTTACCTAAACAGATGATGAAATACTAACTGTTTTATGAAGCACTCCCTAGTGCAAAGTTTTGCCTGTGTGTCTAGTGACGGGAACAGTAAGAATGAGGCTTGGAACGCGGAGCGCATTGTGGGCCTGTCATGGGTGGGGCCAGCAGCACATGCATGCCTGGCTCACAGAGCAGCCTTTGGGTGTTCTTTTCCCAGAGGAGCTGTACGGTGACTTTGAAGACTTGGAAACAGGGGACGTGCACAAGGGAAAATCGGGCCCCGACACTCAGGTATGACTTTGTCGTAGCTGGCTGTTCTTGGTCATTGTGTTCTGAGAGAGGCCCACATTGAGAAATGCAAATCTTACTTGTGATGTGTGAAGATTGCAGACTGGATGGATAGATTCCTTCCTAAAGGGTGGGGATGTGGGGACCAAAGAGAAGCTTGCTTGTTTACTTGTTAAGTTTTGGACGACAGTTACTACCGTTTCTTGCCATAGTCATTTGCCAAGACCACTGTGATTTTTCACGCACAGAAGTCTTAGCTTCTCAGACTTACATTCAATCATTGCCATCATTCTCCTCTTTTTAAATGTGAGTGTCATTTAAAAGAATGAAGTCCCTGTTCTCCCTAATATTTCTTTAGAACAGGGTCTGGGAGCATCTGGGTGAGGGACATGTCTGTTATTTTTATTCTAGTTTGTGTTCCCAGCCAGCTTAAGGAATAGCAGCTAATTGTAATGCAGATGTAACAATTTCCTGTAGCAGTACCATGTTATTCAGAGACAAAGGTTATGTTGTGTTTTGTTTTGTTTTATTGATAATGATAACAGATTTTTGCTAAGATTTTTGTTTAAATAGAACTTTAAAAAATGTAATGTTTAAAGAAAAGACATTCATAAACATACACAAAATTTTTTCTTCTGGAAATTTAAGAATGAAGATATAGAGAAACAAGGAAGAAATTGACCCCAATGAAGAAGAAAGTGCCAAGAAAAAGCATTTGGATAAGAAGAGAAAATTGAAGGAGATGTTTGATGCGGAATATGATGAAGGAGAAAGCACATATTTTGATGATCTTAAAGGAGAAATGCAGAAAGAAGCACAGGTGAGAAACCTCAGTTCCTCTCAGCCCCTTGCCAAGACTATCACATAGTGCAGGAATCCCTGACTTTCTTTGGGGCCCTGCTTCCTATCCTGCTTCTGTGCCTTTCATTTGGACTCCTGGGTAGATGCATGTGAGTGTGTTTATTCATGCAGTGAGCTCATTGTTTCTACAGTCAGAAGATCACCAGAAAAAGATCCATACCTATTTTGTAACAAGAATTAGGAAACCGAAATGACTGAGACATGGTCTCTACTTTTGAGACTTTTACAATGTAGTGATCTGAGACAGTGTGTTCATTTCAGTGCAAGCTAATGCTGCCTATTCTGATCGCTGCTCCCTGATTTGAATGGCAGGTGATCAGTGGCCGGTGTGGCTTATGGACACACCAGAGCTCCCAGGGGAAGTGCTCTGAAAACTCATCCTGGTCAGAGTTCAGAAGGACATGTGGAGTATAAGGTCAGATGCGGAGATAAAGGGAGATGGTGTGGCCCTCCTGCCTGGGGGTGCTGAGCAGGTTGCTGGAGGCGGTGATCTCATTCTGAAGGAGACAGACACAGAAATGTGTGTACGGTTGATGGTGAGCTCTGAGTTGCGTCTTGTTAGTGAGGCCAGGAGTGCCTGTGTAAGCTGGAACAGATTAGGTATATGATTTGTGAAACGGAGTTTCATCCTAGATCTTCATCTCCTCAAAGGACTGTTTCCTGATTAGGCATTAGCTTAGTGGTTGCTAGTCTGTGTTGACCTTTGAAAGGCATGACTAGGCTAACTCTGAAGTTTTTGCTTCACACTATTTACAATTTAAAATTACCTAGAGCCTTGTGGGCCATTGGAAAAGACTGAATGTTTCACTCTGAAATGGGAGTCCTTGGAGGGTTTTGAGCAGAGGAGAGACATTCAGGTAATCAGATCACTCTGCCAAGACATCAGTCTGGTAGAGATCAGTCCGCTGGCACAAACCAGAGGGCTGGCAGTGGAGATGAGACAAAGAGTCAAACCCGGATAGAGTTTATTTGGAAGCTGGGTCAGTAGGATTTCCTGGTGGACTGAATGTGGGGTGTGTGAGAGGAAATGAGGATGGTGACTGGAAGTTCCTGGAAGGATGGGTTGTTGCAGGTTAGATAGGAAACTGTCTGCAGATGCAGTTTTGGGAAGATGATGTTTGTTTCGGCTGGGTATCATGCAGACAAGTGGAGTGTCAAGTCTGGAGAGACAGGTCTGGCCAGGGACTTAGATGTACAGCCCTCAGCATGTAGATGCCACTTAACTCTGTGAGGTGGCCGGGGAGTGAGTGCAGAGTGACTGGGAGGAGCAAGACTGGCATGGACGAGATGGGGCGTTTGCGGCTGTGAGGCCTGAGCAGTGCCTAGGAGGGAGAGGGAGAAGCAGTGTGAACATGCAGGCATGCAGGAGTCCAGTTGTACACGGAGGCGAAGCACTGTTCAGATCCCGCTGCAGTGTTAGCTACGGTAAAGGCAGAGTTGACCACTGGAGGAGTCCTTCAGCGTGGAGGCCTTCAGCGATCTTGGCAAGCACCAATTTTCATGGATGTAGGAGAATGGGAGCAGAGGAACTGGAGGCTGCAACTGTGGAAAACTTTTGTGGGGTTTTGCTGCAGAGAGAAGCAGAGAAATGAAGCAGTTTTTGGTGGAAGAAGTGGAATCAAAAGGTTTTGAGATAAGAGAGAGAACAGAGGGAAGAGCTGTTGGAATAAAGTCCAGGAAGAGTGGATGGTGTCTAGTGAGCAAGTGATGTGTGGCCCTGAGTAGAGGCACGGACAAATCATCTGTGCCTGAGCTGCCCGTAGAACTTTCTGTGATCATGGAGATGCACGTCTGTGCTTCCCAATATTGTAACACTGGCTGCAAGTTGAAATGGACCATTTCCAGTGTGACTAGTGTGACTGAGGAACTGTATTTTAAATATTATGTAATTGTAATTAATTTTCATTTAAATAGCCACACATAGCTCCTCTATGGGCCAGGTCAGAGCTCTGATAAAGCTGGATATGGGAGGAAACCCTGGTAGAGGGTTGACCGTAGAGGTTCTTTTGGTTTTGGAGTGAATCAGGAAACAGCCATCAGCTGAGTGAAGGTGAGGGTGGTGGTGGGTGTTTGAAGACAAGGGAAAAGTGTGAAAGAATTATTTGGAGAGGAAGGAAAGAAAGTGTGGACTGGGGATGTTTCCAATGTTCGAGCACGCAGGGCTCCACAGTTATCTACATTTGCTGTCCCTTGGAGCAGGAGAGAAGAAAATGGTTGGGACATATTCTGAACAGACTGTAGAGGTAAAATGTGTAGGGTTTTTTTTTGTTTTTTTGTTTTTTGAGATGGAATCTCGCTCTATTGCCCAGGCTGGAGTGCAGTGGCACGATCTTGACTCACTGCAACCTCCGTCTCCCAGGTTCAAGCGATTCTCTCACCTCTGCCTCCTGAGTAGTTGGGACTACAGGCACGCACCACCATGCCCAGCTGATTTTGGTATTTTTAGTAGAGACGGGGTTTCACCACGTTGGCGAGGCTGGTTTCAAACTGCTGACCTCATGTGATCTGCCCGCCTCGGCCTCCCAAAGTGCTGGGATTACAGGCATGAGCCACTGTACCCGGCCAAATGTGTAGTATTTTTAATAGGATAAAGCCTACATAATTCTGTCCACAGTTCCTTTACTTAGAAATTGCTTATTTGTTCATGTTAATCCTATGTTTATTAGAAATAACAGCATACAGGTTTTCCCTCCCACCCCGTCACGTACAGCTGAATCACGTAGAATTTGAAGATCAAGATGATGAAGCCAGAGTTCAGTATGATGGTTTTCGACCTGGGATGTACGTCCGCGTTGAGATTGAAAATGTTCCCTGTGAATTTGTGCAGATCTTTGACCCCCATTACCCCATTATCCTGGGTGGCTTGGGCAACAGCGAGGGAAATGTTGGACACGTGCAGGTGGGTCCCTTTGCTGCATATTTGGTGCCTGAGGCTCTGTGGATTTCCCCTCCATCAATCATCTTACCCTCTCATCCCCCTCAGATGCGTCTGAAGAAACATCGCTGGTATAAGAAAATCCTCAAGTCCCAAGATCCAATCATATTTTCTGTAGGGTGGAGGAGGTTTCAGACCATCCTGCTGTATTATATTGAAGACCACAATGGAAGACAAAGGCTTCTAAAGTATACCCCACAGCACATGCATTGTGGAGCAGCCTTTTGGGGTAAAATATGATTACAATAACTTGCCTATTGCCGAGATTAAACTTTCCAGGCTGCGTTATTTTAGCTTTGTGCTTTTCGTTTCATAAAATTCCACTCCTAAGATGTTTCTGTTTTCTGGGAGCGGGGAGGTGGTTTGGAGTATATATGTAAATCTATATCCAAATCTAAATGTCCATATCCAGTATGTTAAACTAGAATCTAAAATTTGTGGTTTGCTATATTTCTTTTTTTCCTTTTCCTTTAAGACCCTATCACTCCACAGGGAACTGGTTTCTTGGCAATACAGTCTGTCAGTGGCATAATGGTATCTATCTTGGATGATTTCTTTTACAGATTGGTTTGAGAAATGTATCCTGAATGTGGGTTATTATGTACATGAGACTTTAAGTTGAAAATTACTCATTTTTATTATTATAAAGTAAATTTCCCTTTGCTTTTAATCTTCGTACATCCTTTTCAGTAGGGTGTGGGATTAGAGGAGGGGAGGTGGAAGAATTATAATGGTACATTTCCTATTTTTGTGTATCTTTTGCATTTATTTATCTAAGCAAGTATTTAAGCAGTGCTCACCATGTGCTAAGCACTATATGAGGTTATGAGGAGCCATCAGAGACCACCCAGACACAAGACTCCCTGCAGCTGTGCTGGGGTAGCAGTCTGTTCACTCCATTTTCATTTGACCAGTCAGGCAGGGCAGGGTTTACTGGTCCCATTTAACGGAGAAGAAAGCAGAATAATGAGCAGATGGAATCTTCCCTGGAGGTCGAAATTTTAATTTCCTAAACATTGCAACTGTATTTTTCTTTTCCATTTCATTCCAAATAAATCATTATAGTAAAATTACATTCCTCTGAAATCACTCTCAGGAAAGTACTCAAGTAGCCTTTTTTTGTTCATTCTTTTTTTTTTTTTTTTTGAGACAGAGTCGCACTCTGTCGTCCAGGCTGGAGTGCAGTGGCACGATCTTGGCTCGCTGCAACCTCTGCCTCCTGGGTTTAAGCGGTTCTCCTGCCTCGGCCTCCCAAGTAGCTGGGATTACAGGTGTGCACCATCATGCCGAGCTAATTTTTGTATTTTCAGTAGAGACGGAATTTCGCCATGTTGGCCAAACTGGTTTCAAACTTCTGACCTCAGGTGATCCACCTGCCTTGGCCTCCCAAAGTGCTGGGATTACAGGTATGAGCCACTGTGCCTGGCCTCAAGTCACCCTTGTTAGTTTGGCTTACCAACTTTAAAGTTTTGGGTTGCTTTTGTCAAACCACTGGGTTGCAAGTTCAGATGGTCTCTCTTGTTTTTCTTAGCTAATTGTAAGTAAAATTCACTTTTGTAGTTTATTGTGTCACATAGAATTGAAGTTTTTCTCTTGCTAATATTATTCCTATTTTCAAATTTTGGGGCCCCTGTTAGCCTGATTTTCGGATCGCTGCCACAGGAGTTGTCCTTGATCTGGATAAATCTATAAAAATTGTGAAGAAATTAAAGCTAACTGGTTTTCCATATAAAATTTTCAAGAACACTTCATTTATTAAGGTCTGTATATCTCTATGTATTCTCATATTTATATATGTCCATATTGTATGAGAAAAGGAATGAAATACCTCTAAAATGTGGGCCTCATATTTTTAGAAAAGTGTTTGAAATGTTTTATAAAATTCATATTTTGTTTGCTCCTTCATATTCTGTATTACTTTAATATGCTCAAAAAAGCAGTGGTAAACAGCTATTTAGGAATTGAGGCTGTTACTCCTGACTTCCATGTGAGACTGCCACAGAACTCATGTTGAAAATATGTCATTTTATCCACTAGGTTTTGTTTCCTACTTTTTAAATTGGTGTTAAGAAAGGGAAAACAATCACAAGTTTGTCTAACTCAGTAGAAAAATCGACAAAGCATTTGCAGACAACTTGGCAAGGGTACAGAGAAACGGGCGTCCTGTTTTTCAGCATTTGGGGAGGGTGGTTTGAGCAGCATTTATTGACAATTTCATTAGTGGGGATGTTTCTATTGAAAACACAGAGTTAGGAAGTCATAAAATGTTCTTGCAATATAAGGTAATAATACCACCGGCGTTTATCTTATGTTTTCATGTTCTAAGTGCATGCATCTGAGTAAAAGGATCTGGGCTGCAGTCCAGTCTGAGAGATGCCAGCAAAGGCTTCCTAGGCCAATTCAGTCCAGTAAATCCCTCTTCGATCTTCTCTTCCACACAGACAGCAGTGATGAGCATGCCCATGAACTCACATGATTATTTTGGGGAAAATGAAAGAGTTGTATTCTTTGTGAGGTAGTAATTCCACTTTCAGGGGCAAATACATTTTGATTATTTTATCACCCTTCAGTGAGTTGTTTTTGTTCTTTAATCAAGGATGTATGTTTGAAGTAAGAAGTAAAGCATAAAGTATATGATTGTGTGTGTGTGTGTGTGTGTGTGTGTGTGTGTTTTTATCTTGCTATACCTGTAGTGAATGTTTAATTCTGCCTTGGAAGTGGCCAAATTTGAAGATGCTGTGATTCGAACTGTCAGTGGGATAAGGGGGCAGATCAAGAGAGCACTCTGAGCTCCAGAAGGAGCTTTCCAGGCTAGCTTTGAGGATAAGTTGCGGATGAGCAGTGAGTGTCTTAAGTAGTGTTCAGGGCAGGGTGTTACGATTCATGCTTGAATTCTAGTCAGTGTGACGAGAGGCTGGAGTCAGGTCTCCAGAGAGTTGAGCAGCTCCAGCCTTAGATCTCCCAGTCTTATGCAGTGTGCCCATTCGCCTGATGTCTGCAGTCCCCTGGCCACACCCAGTAACAGTTCTGTGATCTATGAGAATAGTTTCCTTAGCGAGCTTTCCCTTCAAATACTTTGTAGCCAGGCAGAGAAGTTTGGAGTGAAGGTTTTGTTCTTTGTTTCTTTGCAATATGGATATGAATCTTCTTTTGAAAATGTTAAAGTAAATTACCTCTTTTCAGATATTGTCTTCATGCGAACTTGGTATCCTGTTTCCATCCCAGCCTTCTATAACCCAGTAACATCTTTGTTGAAACCAGTGGGTGAGAAAGACACCTGGTCAGGAATGTGGAACACGGGCCACCTCGGGCTCGCCCATGGTGTCAGACTAAAGAGAAACAAGGACTCTCTGTATAAGGTACTGGTCGTGTGTGTGTTAGTGGAGATGAAGCCTGTGCTCTACAGACAGGGAGTCACACAGACACTTTTCTATAATTTCTTACATACTTTGAATGTTCAAGTATAAAGTCTAACGTTAAATTTGATTGAACAATTGTATATTTGTGGGATATTTTGGAATGGAACACCAAAAAATGGTAATAGTGGTTCTTTCTGGATTGAAGACAAACTTTTCTTTTTTAAAATAAATTTCATTTTATGTATTTGAGGTTGACAACATGATCTTAAAGGATACATATAGATAGTAAACTGGTTACTATAGTGAAGCAAATTAACATAGCTACCATCTTATATAGTTAGATTTTTGTTTGTGTGACAGGAACAGCTAAAATCTACTTATTTAATAAAAATCCCAAAGACAATATATTTTTATTAACTATAGCCCTCATGATGTACACTAGATCTCTAACTTGTTCATCCTACATATCTGCTACTTTGTATTATTTTAATGTACATCTCCCAATTTCCTATTGGTCATTTCCTATTTGGCCCATTTTTCAACTGGGTTGTTTTTCTGCTATTAAGTTGTAAGAGTTCTTTACTGATTTTGGATATTAACACTTTATCAGATATGTGGTTTGCAAATATTTCTTCCAGTCTGTAGATTCCCCTTTCATTTTGTTGGTTGTTCCTTTGCTGTGCAGAAGCTTTTTAGTTTGATGCAGTCCTCCTTGTTTATGTTTATATTTATAGCCTGGCTTGTGGTGCGATATCCAAAAAATTATTGCTGAGGCCAATGTCAAGAGGATTTCCCCCTATGTTTTCTTCTAGGAGTTTTATGGTTTCAGGTCTTATTTGGGTCTTTGGTCTTGTATCTGTTTTGGGTTGATTTTTGTGTATGGTGTATGATCAGGGTCCAATTTTATTCTTTTGCATGTGAAAATCCTATTATTGAAGAAACTATCTTTTTTACCATTGTGTTGTCTTGTCTGCCCTTGTCAAAAATTAGTTGACAGTATATGTTTGGATTTATTTCAAAGGTCTCTGTTCTGTTCCATTGGTCTATGTTTTTGTTTTTATGCCAGCACCATACTGTTTTGATTACTATAGCTTTGTAATACAATTTTAAATCAAGAGGTGTGATGCCTCTAACTTTTTCTTTCACAGTTATCTGTTGGCTGTCTGGGGTTTTTTGTGGTTCCATATGAGTTTCAGTATTGTTTTTTCTTTTCTTTTCTTTTTTTTTTTTTTTTTTGAGGTGAAGTCTCACCCTGTCACCCAAGCTGGAGTGCAGTGGCATAATCTCGGCTCACTAAAACCTCTGCCTCCTGGATTCAAGCAATTCTTCTGCCTCAGCCTCCCAGGTAGCTGGGACTACAGGCACATGCCACTATGCCCGGCCAATTTTTGTAGTTTTAGTAGAGACAGGGTTTCACTATGTTGGCTGGGCTGGTCTCCAACTCCTGACCTCGTGATCCGCCTGCTGCGGTCTCCCAAAGTGCTGGAATTACAGGCGTGAGCCACTGTGCCTGGCCAGGATTGTTTTATTCTGTTCTGTGAAGAATGTCATCAGAACTTTGATGAGGATTGTGTTAAATCTGTATATTTGCTTTGGGTAGTGTGAACATTTTAACAATATTAATTCTTCTGATCCATAAACATAGGATGTCTTTTCATTTGTTCATGTCTAAATTTCTTTCATCAATATTTTATGGTTTTCAAGTGTACACATCTCTCACCTTCTTGGTTAAATTTATTCCTAAGTTTTTGTTTTTCTTTGATGCTATCATAAATGAGATTATTTTCTTGATTGCTTCATCAGCTAGGTTATTTGTACATAGAAATGCAACTGATTTTTATATGTTGAGTTTATACCTTGCAGCTTAACTGAATTGATTTAGTAGTTCTCACAGTTTTTTGTGGAATCTTTGGAGTTTTTTATGTAAAGGATCTTGTCATCTGCAAATGGAGATAATTTTACTTCTTTAATTTAGTTGCCTTTTTTTCTCATCTGATTGCTCTTGCAAGTACTCTATTGAATAAAAGTGATGAGGATGGCCATCCCTATCTTGTACTCAATCTTAGTGGAAAAGCTTTAGTTGTTCCCCACTAACTATGATTAGACTGTGGGTTTTTCATAAATGGTCTTTATTATGTTGAGGAACTTTCCTTCTATACATAAACTATTAAGAGGTTTTATCAAGAAAGGTTGCTAAACTTTGTTAAATGCTTTTACTGCATCAATTGAGGTGACCATGTCGTTTTATCTTTCATTTTGTTAATGTGATATATCACATTGATTGATTTACATATTTTAAACCAGCCTTGCATGCCAGGGATAAATCCCACTTAAACACGATGTATAATGTTTTTGATGTGTTGTTGAATTCTATTTGCTAAAATTTTTTTAGGATGTTTGCATCAGTATTTAATTTATTGGAGAAGTTGACCTGTAGTTTTTGTTTGTTTGGTGTGTGTGTGTGTGTGTGTGTGTGTGTGTGTGTGTGTGTGTGTGTGTGTGTTTTGGTTTGGCTTAGGTATTAAGGTGATACTGGCCTGGAAAAATGTGTTTGGAATTATTTCCTCTCACTCTGTTTTTGCGAGGAGTTTAAGAAGTAAACTCCCATGGGATGGGAGTGACTCTGGACATGGGAGTGACATGATAGTGACTCTGGACCCTGCAGTGGTGGGACACAGCAGCATCTCAGTCTCTGTAAGGCCAGGCGCAGCATCAGGAAGGACCCCAGAATGGTGGAGCACTACTGTGGCTTGGGCCCTCGGGGGCAGGGACCAGTGCAGCAACTACTTCTCTCCGTGGGGAGGCAGGTGCCTGGGCAACTCAGGTTCTCCAGGGCTAGTCCAGTTCCAAGGAAGCAGGGTTCTACAGTTGTTTGTCCTGAAGGGCAAGGTACCCCAGTTCAACCAATGCCATTTTCCTGGGATATGGGGGTGCCATGTTGGCTCATCCCTGGCATGTGTGGCTGCTCAGCTCGGCCAAGACACTGATTCCCTGTGAAGCAGGGCAGTGCTTCAGCTCTCATGCAGTGGGGGGTGTGACTGCTCAGACTGGCCAAGGCACTGATTCCCTGGAAAGCAGGGCACCAAGTCAGCTCAGGCTCCAAGGGGCAGGGCGCAATGGCAGCTGGGAGGGGAGGGGCACAGCAGCATGGCCCCACAGGTGGGGTGTGTGCTGTGATGTGGACATCATTTGTTCCCACCAGCCATTTGAAATTTCATCCATTTGAAATTTGATTCCAAATGTGGTGGTGTGGGAGGTGGGGCCTAGTGGGAGTTATTTGGGTCACAGGGCAGATCCTTTATGAATAGATTAATGCCTTTTCATGGGACTGGATTAGTTACCAGGAGTGGATTGTTATCACAGTGAGTTCAGCTTCCTAGACTCTCGTGTTTCCTCTCTTGCCATGTGAGCCCCTTGCATACACCTGTTTCACCTTCCACTTTCCCCATGAGATGAAGTAGCACAAGACCCTCGCCAGTTGTGCTGCCCGATCTCGGCCTTTTCAGACACAAGCAGGGTGAGCCAAATAAACCTTTTTTATAAAATAAGTTTGCCCGAGTCTCAAGTATTCTGTTACAGCCACACTAAATGGCCTAAGACAGTGTAACAGCGGCTCGGGGGTGGTGGGCCACTAGGTGGGTGTGATATAGAGCAACAAAGCCTGAGGATGGAAGAAGGGTGCGGTGGCTGCTCACCCTGGGTGGGACATGCTCCCGAAGTGGTCCAGGTCCAGGAGGGCACGTTGCAGCAGCAGCTGGTCCATGGGGGTGGGGCACAATGTCAGTTCCTTCTCTGAGGGGAGTGCTGGGGCTACTGGGCCCCTCTTGCTTCCTTATCCCTGCAGGGAGACATCCCCTCTGCTTCAGGCTGATCCCTCTGGGGGAATGGGTGGTGGGGGCCTGATGTTTCCTTTCCTCCTTTATGTGACCGTCCTGTTTTCCGGGCTCTACTGGATTTCTGCTACTCCTTGATGCACTCTGGGGCTCTCCTTTAGTGACTTTCATCAAAATATAGTTGTTTGCTGCTTTGGCTGTCTTTGTCAGGGGATGAGTGCAAGGGGCTATTGATCAGCCCCTTGCTGGCATCACTCCCTCTTAAACTTTTCACTGGGTACTCTTTTGAACTATTTTTTCCCCCACCATATATATTTTTCCCCCACCATACATATGTATTTTTTAAATGTTAATGTGCTAATTTCTACTGAAGCAATGTGGATTTTTCTGAAAGTTTTAATGTTTTAATAAGCTTTTTATTGAAATGTTAATGTACATACAGAAGAGTGCCAGAATCATAAGTGTGCATCTAGGTGAACTGTAGCACACCATGCTGCCACGCCCTGGACCAAGCAGTAGCCTTGACCTGTGGCCTCTCCCAGGCACTGCTGCCCCAACCCACAAAATAGCTACTTTCCCAGTTCCTGATGTAGATTTGTTCTGCCTGGTTTTGACTTCTATAAAATACAGCACATTCTATTTAGCCTGGCTTCTTTGGTTCAGTATTACAGAACACATCCATGTTCTTGTCTAAAGCAGACATTGATTTATTGTCATTATTGAGTTCCATTATATGACTGTGTCACCATTTTTCCATTGATGAGTAAAATGATTTCCTATTTTTGGCTGTTATCCCATGGCCCTGAACACTAGGTCTGGATATGGGACTTGCAGGTATGCAGGGGCACACACACTTCTGCTGGAGGATCCCTGGGTGGGGTGGAGACTCCAGGGCACCTGTGCTCTGCTTCAGTGTGGAGGCTTCTGTGTTGTGTTCTGGGAGCACAGTGGCTTGGCCTCCGCCACCAGCAGCAGCTTAAAGAGTTCCTGCTGTTCAACATGCTTGCCAACAATTGGCCTCTTCAGTTTTTTTTTTTTTTAAGGTTTTTCAGTGCCTGCCTGGACTTGTGTTTTCATTTAGATTTTGGTTTCTTAGAACTTTCGTTATTCTCTTCACAGCTTAACAATGCATTTGAAAAGATTTGTTTTCATGTGGAGTATTCAGTTTTGTAATAAGAGGGTTGTTCAAGGCATCAGTGTGCCACTCTGATAGAAACAGAAGTCTCCCAGGCATTTCTTTTTATATAAAGTAGTTAATGAAATTTTGAACCATCTTACATGAATTTTTATTAAAATACACTTCAGGATGTGGTGCCCATTATCCATTCTACTCTTTTGTTAACAAGTAGATTTCTCTGAATTCTTGAATTTGAAAACAATTGGGGTTCCTAAACAGAGAATATGGAATATTATTGGGGATGATGTCTTTAATAATACATTTCAAGATAGGAGAAAATTTTTCTATATAGTTGACTTTAATAAAAGCCTAGGGTAAAACTTTCAATATATTAACAGTATTTATGAGGCAGTTAAGAATTTGGGTCATCTCTGTCTCCACTAAAAATACAAAAAATTAGCCAGGTGTGGTGGCGGGCGCCTGTATTCCCTGCTACTTGGGAGGCTGAGGCAGAAGAATGGTGTGGACCCGGGAGGTGGAGGTTGCAGTGAGCCGAGATCATGCCACTGCACTTTAGCCTGGGTGACACAGCGAGACTCTGTATCAAAAAAAAAAAAAAAAAGAATTTGGGTTATCTCAATTAAACATAGAATTTAAAGATTACATTGAAAATTCAGTACAGAGTATTTTGCCTTCGTCTGTTGTTTGAGTCTCCCTTCTTTCAGCCATCCTTCCATCAGAAATAGAATACTAAGTTAAACTTCTTAATTAGAATCAGGAATCAGGACTCTTTGGCTGCTGTTTGAAGGAAGAACTGTCCTTAAATCCAGAGTGGGCAGGGCATGGTGGCTCATGCCTGTAATCCTAGCACTTTGGGAGGCCAAGGCAGGTGGATCACCCGAGGTCAGGAGTTCAAGAGCAGCATGACCAACATGGTGAAACCCCATCTCTACTGAAAATACAAAAATTAGCCAGGCGTGGTGGTGTGTGCCTGTAGTCCCAGATACTTGGGAGGCTGAGACAGGAGAATTGCTTGAACCTGGGAGGTGGAGGTTGTGTGAGCCAAGATCGTGCCACTGCACCCTAGCCTGGGTGACAGGGCGAGACTCCATCTCAAAAAAAAAAAAAAATCCAGAGTGGTTGGTAGTCAAGGCAAAAAGCTAGATTATTTTTGTTAGTCTGGGAACTAAAAAAAATAGTTGTAACTTTGAAGCCTTTTTATGGATCAACATGAAGATTGAGGGATTTCAAACAGAAAGGGCATCCTGGTGGCAAAGGTTAATCATTACCAGACTGCAAGAATACATTCAATGGCAAGAAAGGCGCAACAGAATCAATGAAAACAAAGCAATGATTAGAATGCCCTTTCCCCTTCTCCTCCTGACTTGTAGACACTGATTGTCTTCCTTGGACTTAGGGAACCCTTTAAGTTCTTGAAAAATTCAACGATCAGGCTATAGTAGATGGTCCCCAGTACACAGCGCAAGATTTTTTGATAAACTGGACATTTTGAGACCCAAATAACTAATTAGAAAAATCAAACATGTGAAACTACTTTATCCTATACATAGGGGTTATACTGGAAATAAAATGTATAACACTGGAATCCCTAAGGAGAAAAGTCTTAAAAGTTTCAATATCAAGAATCCCGCACCTGTTGCTACTTATCTAGCCTTTTGCTTGATTTCTGGCTGATGAAGTTGCACAACTCTTGAAAACTTAAAAACTTGAAAATTTGTCACTTGAAAACTACTTGAACCAAACTATGAAATCTCACCTGATATATAAGATGCAATTGTTACAATTATTTTAAACTTCAATTTAGTGTTCACTAGCCTTTTTATGTAAAGACTTACACTGTATTCCCAGCCTCAGAGGCATAATCTTCTGCAGTCTTTCAACACACATCTCGAGAAAACATATCAATATTGTGCTGCAGAAGAAGAATGACTATATCTTTGTGTTCATGAATAACAGCAAGTGTGACGGCTGATCTAAAATAACAGAGGTAATTAAAAATTTTAATGACATTTTAAAAGCTAAGTTTATATACTTTATCAACTTAATATGTTGTCTGTCCATTTAGAATTAACCCAATTATGTGTACTAAGAAACAAGCATCTTGGGTGCTCAAGGGTTTATCTTTGCAAGTTACCACAAAGATTAAAAGCAAGGAACAAAAAGGAACCCTCTTGTCCCACTGTGGTATGACATAAAGTTGCTAACTTAAAGTCTTTTGATGGGCAAGAAACTATGCTCAGGCCACCTATCTACAGTAGGCAAATTTAAGTGAAAAATTATTCATTTCTTCCCTAGTCTGATACTATACATTATAATGCAAAATCAACTAAAGGGTCAGATAAGAGCTATCTGCAGGCTTAAAACAATAATGTTAATAGGAATGCTAATAGTAGTAGTCGTAGCTTCAGTTAATGATGCTCATAAGCATGTGCTAGGCATTTAATTAAACACTATATATAAATATGTGTATATGGAGGATAATAATATATCCTTCAAGGGTGGTTGTGTATAAGTAACATAAGTAACATCATGTATATATAAAATATATATATAGTATATTATATATTACAAAATATATGATATACATTATAGATTATAAAATATATATTGTATATATTATATATGATGTTACATTATATTCTTACATACATATGTGTGTGTATATATATATTATATATATGCACATACTTATATGCCCGGCCATTGTTTCCAAAACATCAGCACCTTGCTCTGTTAGCTGGACATTCTAACATTAGACATATATATATACATGTAATGTTACTTACACACAACCACCCTTGAAGGATATATTATTACCCTCCTTTTCACAGAAGAAAACATACTTGGTGATAAGTAATGTTACCAAGGTCACACATCTAGCAAGTGGGAAAGCTAGGGATTAAACCCAGTCCTGTGTGAACCTAAAGCTTGTTTTCATTAAAGTTTTATCCATTTAAAGCTATCTTTTCTCCCTCTCCCCATATCAATTAAAAACAACATCAAAACACAGTAGAAATGAAAAACTAACATGAAACCCCTTTAGCTAACATAAGATCATACAATCAAAAGCATCACATTATTACATTATAAATAACACCACATCATATTACAAATAACAAACATCTATCAATATACAAAGCTTTCTATATATAGAAGCCTTTTATGTGTATAATGTCTATATAGAGAGACAAATCCTGCTATATACTGTTCTTTATGTTACTGAGTCCAAATAATTGTTTTTCTACCTAAGTGATTATCTGTGTTGATATTTCTCACTATATCCCAATAATTAAAAGTTAGTCTTCTTATTAATATAATATTTGTGACTTGAGTGACCGCTACCACTCTACAATGACACTCAGGTTTAAAAACAACACAATAAGAACTAAGGTCTGTACCTGTTAAGGCAATTAACTGCATTTATGTTTGCATTTTTCTTTAATAAAAATTCCACCATTATCAGTTTTCCTAGACACACAGCCAGTAAAAGTGGTTGACATTCAGTCTGTAAAACAACAGCAACAATTTATAATCACATAATTACATATTTATCAACTGAACTGAAAACCTTATGTAAGATCCTGTGAGCTTAAGTATATACAATTGAAAGGACATAAGAGGTAGTCCCTTTCTTTTCACTCCCCGGTGCTTTTCTACGTTCTGCTTCTTCTGCTGGAAACAACCTCCTCTGCCTCACCACAAGAACTCTGGTCATCTCCAAAACTCACTTCAAACACTTCCCAGTTCCAAGAATCTGTGCTTCTGTCCCAGCATTTAGCATGGCATGTTTCAAGGATTTTATTGTTTCCCACCTGAACCAAGAGCTTCTTGAGGGCAGCAGCTGTACTTTTTCTCTATGTCCTCAAATTCTAAGACACAGTAATAAATGTTTCAGGTATTTTTATAAATGATCTAAATTATTATCTATAGAGTGGTGTTTCTTAAACTATTAATATATTCCAAAGGATATTTACTTTACCAGAAGTTCAACATTATACCCCAAAAGAGAGACTCCATGATCACCCATGTTTGAAAAATGTTACAAAACTGTGCATTATGTGTCTAGTATTTGAGAAATCTTTTGAACTTCACCTAATCCCTATTTGTAAATACTTATTTTGGAGAACCTTAACATTTGAGAAATGAGAGTTTCACGGATACAGTTGTGAGAGCTTACCAGTAAAGGTGGAGGTTTCCCTGGGTGATACACACTTGCCTCATTCTCTTCTATCGATGGTGTCAGAATCTCAGATGACAACATCAGGTGCGAACACCTAACGTTGTCATCTGAGATTCTGACATGATTGACAGTTCATTTGAAGCCTATCTCTTTTTAATTTGGAGAGTCGGGCTCTGAATTAATAGAGATAGGCTTCAAATGAACTTTCACTGCTTATTATTAAATAGTCCATGGGTTTTCTCTAGTAATATTTTTATCTTAGCTGTCAGAAAGCTCTGTATGAAATGTTATTCTCAATTACAATCTTAGGACCCTGCAAATATTTATGTAATTATAATCTTAGGACCCTGGTACATAACTCCTTTAAAAATTTATTTGTATTCTAGTTTCCATATTAATTCTTACTTTTTTTATTTTAGGTAAAATATAAATCAGAAATAAAAATACAGTGGCTTATCAATTAAAGCTCTAATAATGACCTATAGGAATTATTTATAGCATAATGAAAGCCACTAAATTATTTGCATCTTTATTTATTTATTTATTTATTTATTTATTTATTTATTTATTAATTTGAGATGGAGTCTCGCTCTGTCACCCAGGCTGGAGTGCAGTGGTGCCATCTCAGCTCACTGCAGCCTCTGCCTCCCGAATTCAAGCACGAGCAATTCTCCTGCCTCAGCCTCCCGAGTAGCTGGGACTACAGGTGTGTGCCACCACACCCAGCTAATTTTTTGTATTTGCAGTAGAGAGGTGGTTTCACCACGTTAGCCAGGATGGTCTCAATCTCCTGACCTCGTGATCCACCCGCCTCTGCCTCCCAACGTGCTAGGATTGCAGGCATGAGCCACTGCACCTGGCCAATTACTTGCATTTTTAGGAGGCAATGCTGAAGAGAAAAATACAACGTTGTCTGCAATATGCATAATCTATGCAACTATACCATGATTCACCTTAAAAAGCTTCTATGCATTCTAATGGGAAGATGATTATTTATGGTATATATAAAGAAAAATAGTTTATAAAACACCACCATCTAAATTCAAAAGTTCAACCCGATTACCAAGGGATTTATATAAAATATAGACTCCATATTTTAAATAAATATAAAATGTCTTGAAAACCTTGAAATATTTACTAAAATATATTATGAAACAGGGCTTGTAAAGTCATCCCTACAGAGGCAAGGGAGATGACCTGAGGAAGTGAAGTACAGTAGCAAAATGGAGACCACAAGCCTCATAGAAAGGGTCAACCTCTGCACAGCGTCCTAAACATGAGATAGGCTCAAGGGACACCAGATTGGATTCTTGAGGAGAAGCCTGGAATCCAGATCTGTGCTCGAGTCTCCTAAACCTTCCATGCTGAAACAATTTATAGAGGCAAACTAAACACATCTATGGGACACATTTAGACTATAGACCTTGTATTTTTATAATTGCTATGGATATGTCTCCAAGTGATTGTATATAAAACAAGTATTTTCATGTAAAATACTTCCTTTCTTTAGTTTCAGATTTTTTTTCCAAAATAGGCCCAAGAATGCAATAAAAATTGTTACTAAGAGTCATAATACCCACTTTGAGCACTTTTACAACATTCATTCATTCATAATTTATGTTTAATTTTCCCAGATTACTCACCAAATGGATAATTAGTTCATAGGACTGCTGCAACTAAATTATTAAGATAATACTAAATTATTCTAGTTTCTATATTGTAACCTAATTTTTCTATTTTAGGTAAAATATAAATCAGAAATAAAAATACAATGGCTTATCAATTAAAGCTCTAATAATGACCTATATGTATTCTCTGTATTCTTACTAACTTCATGGTTTTAAAACTGCTATCCTGATTATGCCATAGTTCTATGTACTTAACCGACATACTGAGGCAGTCCATAATAGAGCTTCAGCTTTAAAAAAAGGTTTAGAATTTTTTACTATTGTAATTGAGAGAACCCTGCTTTTAATAATGATGTATTGACCTAATCACCAGAATGATAACAAAGAGACTCAGAGTCCTGAAAGAGCCAGTCTCTACTTATTAAAAGAGTCCACAATAGCAAATTTCTAACGACCCTATGAATGGCAGCGAATAAGTGATGGTGGCAAAGAAAAGGTGTTATTCTTATGCTGATAGATACTGCAAGTAATAGTCCTTTTCACTTCCCACCCACAGAGGTAGAGACAGGTAAAAGTCAGGCCAATATTATTGGAAAGGAGAAATTTAAAGGAAGCAGCACCTATCATCCAACTCTTCTAGAGACTTTTGTGTGTTTGAGATATGGGAATTTATATTACACTTATCTATTCAGTGGTTCTTAACCAGCAGCGTATCAGTGTCTCAAGAAATTTGTTATTGTTGTTGTTGTTGTTAGAGACAGTGTCTTATTCTGTTGCTCTGGCTAGAGGCACCACCATGCCCAGCTTCAAGGAAATATTTTAAAACATACATGTCCAGTAATATTTAATAGTAAATATTAGATTTACTATATTAAAATCTTCAGGGGATATCCTAGACTTAGAGATTTGCTTTTAATTTCCCCAGGTTACTGCCATGCACAATTCTAACTGCGAACCAGCACAGTTGATAATCACTTCAGTCTCATCGCTCACCCACATGGCAGATTCCCTTTATCATTTGGGATTTGGCTGAAAAGAGGAAAGAGCAAAAGATAGAGCCATTCACTGAAAATTTCATTTACCTTTCCTGGGTAGGGGTAGAGAAGAGACTAGTCAACTCAAAATCCAACTTGATTTTACTATTTATAAGCTCCTTATCTCCCACCTGCCCATCAAGACATTCTGGACTTGAGAGTAGAGTTTAGATGCTTATCTGAGTGGCTGTTTCTGCCAGAATTGAATAACGTCCATTAATTATGTGTTCTTCTCTCTGCTGAACTGTGTGCCACATCATCACCACTATTCACTGCCAACCTGGTTTCCTCAGAGTCTTACCAAAATTGATCCCTGGGCAATTTTACAACTCACAAACTCTTTCCCAAAGTAAGAATAATCATCCCCAAAACTGAAGCGATCCTTGTCTAAACATATAAATTGAAAACAAACAACAAAACACACAAAAACCCTCTCCACAGTATTTTCCCTCATTACCTAATTTCCAAATTAGCTTGTGCATTTCTGATTGCTCTCCTTTTCTTCATTTTTCCCTCTTAAGCCTTTCCACAGAGGAATCACTTTCAAATGAAATCACCTTCACATACAATACTTGTCAACAGCAACAAGATGTACATTTATTGTGAAATTCTTTAATTTTCTTTGAAATTTAAAATAAAGCCTATTTATAAGGACCAATTTTACTTTCCTGTGTCACTTCACACTGACTAGAAAAAAAGTAATTTAGTGGAAAAACACTTAACTATTACCTTTCCCAAATTCAGTTGTCATGAATTATAAATTTATTGTAATTCATTTGTTTTTATAATTATTTACCATAAGTGCATGAAAAAAAGCTGTACCTTATAATGCTTCTTTAAAAGTTCCAATATTTAAAGTAAAATCTTAGACAGCTAAGGCATTTCAAAATATTTTCATTCAAGTAATGTTTGAGCTTCCAAATATGAAAAATTTAGCCTTACATGGGTCAATGTTAAAATAAATGCATTTCAGATAGTTTGAAAATAACATTGGTTGACCTATACCTTGCTGCATTCTTCAATATTTGTACCATGTAAAAGTTTTTCTGTCATGGATGTATCTTCATTATACACAGCATAGTGTAGAGCAGTCCTTCCAAAGAAATCCATAATATTTGGATTGGCACCATTTTGCAGCAGAATAGTTGCACAAGCCTCCTGCCTCAGTTGTACAGCCTGTCAGTATTAGACCGAGAAACATGCAGATACTGAAAAATCAAAATAAACACTCCGTAGGATTTACTAACTAGTTATATGGTGGTATTCCAATGAGATAAATTCATTTTATCCTACGTACTTAAACAAAATCCATCTCATGCTCAAAGAGTCAGCTACTATATACCTTGATTAGAGGTGTCCTGCATTCACTGTCGCAGAGGTTAAGCTCACATCTTGCGGACACTAGCAGAAATACCATTTTCGATTGGCCAATGGCACAGGCCAAATGTAGGGCAGTCCTGTGATAGTGACAGGACTTTTTAAAACATGTAACTGTAAGCATTAATTAGCATGTTATTTCTCTGTCTTCAAAACAAACATGTAATTTTCTTGTGAAGAAAGTACAACATTTGTTAGCACTTATTACTCACCACATTAATGAAAGAGCAAGCTATTTAATAGAAAAAGCTTGGCTTTTGGATTCAGTTTAATTGGGGCTTAAAATTTACTGTAAGCTCTGTCACTTAGCTGTTATTTAGCCTTTCTTTGCTTCAATTTCCTTATCAATAAAATATATGAGAATAGTAGCTATCCCACAGAACACTGCTGTGATGCTTACATAACAATCTATGCACAGCATTTAGAACACTTTCTGACACAAATAACAGCTCAATAATTTTTAAATATTCCTACTTCCAAAGACATTTTAATTAAGTAAAATGATACAATCATATCTACATTGAGGTATCTATTAAAGATTAGATGTATCATTGTATTTCAGTCATTCTCAGATGCTCATTTTCTCACTATTCTCTTATATAAGCTACTATTCTCTTATATATTAACATCTCCTGACATTGGAATACTGTTTACAATTCATTATTTATTACAATTATAGCTGGCAACATTTTAAACATTATCTTATCGATATATAAAGTAATGTGGCATCACCCAATCCATGATGCCTCACATTAAGTGGGATACAGTACATAGAACAGGCAGTTCTACTCATATAATCGGCACCTAAAGTACTGTGGAAAAAGAAGGCAAAAATAAAAAAACCAATTTTTAAAACAAAGTAATACTTCAATTTTCAAAAAAAAAAAATCCAAAGAAAACTCAGGATTCAAATGAATAGGTATGGCTCACTTTTTTCAATACTTACAGAATGTTATGTAAATTAGGTATTTGCAATGATTAATAGTAGTAATTGAGACTGTCGTAAGTTTTTGAAATGGCAGTTAAAGGTTATCTTTCACTATTTTCTAACTTCAGAATTGCTTTTATTTAAAAATAAAAAGGAATAAAAGATCAAATTAGGATTCAGTCCTAATGCTTCCATTTTAAATCTCAACTTGCTCAGGCTGGGCAGGTAAATATGAAGTTGTTAAGGGTGGAAGAGTCCTGAGAGATGGTGGAATGTGTCTGCTACATAATAGGTATTCAGGTTATGCTTGATGAATAACTGGATTGGAAGAATGCATACATACAGTTGGGGAGTTTATTATGAAAAAAACTATAAATTAAAGCAGTGCTTTTGGAATAGTGATAATCATTTATATTTGCTCGTTTTCATTTTCATGAGGACACTGATAAGCTAAAATAATTAATTTAAAATTGTTTGCATATATGTAATAAAGCTATAATAAAAACGTATTTATATACTAAAATCTATGCATAATAAAATAATCAAGCACAAATAAAAATATTCCCTCTGCCTCTGAAAAGGCTAAAAGTTCACAGAAGGTACCAATAAACAAAAAAATAAAAATAAGGCCAGGCACAGTGGCCCACACCTGTAATCCCAAAACTTTGGGAGGCCGAGGTGGGGGGATCACCTGAGGTCAGGAGTTTAAGACCAGCCTGGCGAACATGGTGAAACCCCGTCTTTACTAAAATATACAAAAATTAGCTGGGCATGGTGGTGCACACCTGTAATCCCCGCTACTCAGGAGGCTGAGGTGGGAGAATCACTTGAACCTGAGAAGCAGACTGCAGTGAGCTGAGATCATGCCACTGCACTCCAGGCTGGGTGACAGGGCGAGACTCCATCTCAAAAATAAACAAACAAACAAAGAAATAAATAATAAAATAAAATAGAAAGTGAGAATTATTTTTTCTTTGCAAGATTTATATTTCTTCTTTTCCCAAGGACAATTTCATTAACAAAAAACATTTACTAGAAGTTTTAAACATACTGATCATTTATACATCACAGATAAGAAAAAATATCACAATACACCTGCCAGAAAAGAAGAAATGTTATATTTTGTACACATACTTGGCTTATAAACACCATAGACTGTTTGTGTGTATGTATAATCAAACCAACTTTTTTTCAGAGTACATCTTCACACCTCAACATACATCTGTATCTACTGACATCTGCGAAGGTCCCATATTGTCCCATCCTGTGGATGCACCGAAATTTATTGATAAATTTATAAAATTTATAAAATCCATTATAAGGGGTTTTCCAAATACATTGCTATTTTAAGCAGTGCTGAGAAAAACAAATTGCATGTATCTCTATTTCCTAGAGATATTTTTGTATAATGGAATTGATGGGTGAAGGGCACATACATTTTTAAAGTGTGATACTTACCAACAAATTGTCTATTTGAAAAGTCATCAGAAATGTAAACTTTAAACAGCAGTATATGCACTGCTACTCTTTACCCTCACAAACTTGTGGATAGAAAACAATATTTCATTCCTTTTTTAACTTAAATACCTTCTCCTCCCAGGAACACTAAATATTTTTTCCCATGTGCATAGGTTGCTTTTATATCTGAAAAAGAAAATGCTTTGCTGTATTTTAAATGAGAGTTCTTGTTTATTTGAAGAATTGTCTGTAAAATGAAAATCACTTTTTTATCTAATATGTATATACACGTATTGTCTTCTGTTAATTTTTTCTTATAAACTGGATTTTTTTTATTTTGCTAAATCGACCTTCAGAATGTGTGCTTGTGATATTTGTAGGAATATAAACGTATCAATATAAGTAGGCATTTGTGTTTTTTTCTGTTATCTTTCTTATTTTGTGTATTTAAAATTTTTAATCTACATTCCATAACGAACTTATTTCTGTGACATAAAAATCTAGCCAGATTTCTCCAAATACTTAGCAGGCACTTCATTTATGAGTAATTCATCTTTTCCTACTAATATGAAATGTCACCATTATCCAATTCTATTAGATTGGTGCAAAAGCAATTGCGGTTTTTGCCGCAATTACAAGTAATGGCAAAAACCGCAATTGCTTTTGCACCAACCTAATAAATTCTTACACATATTGGTGTGTTCCTGGATTTTCTAACCTGTTCCATTCACTGATTTGTTGTTTCAGCTGTTAGTAAATAACTTGTGGAAATTAACAGCACATTTTCATATCTAGAAAGGCAAGTCTTTTTTGACTTCATTTCAAAAGTTTTCTTAATGTCATCACAATAGTAAAAGACAGCATGAGTAATTCAAAGATGTTAACACTTTGATAACTTTATTTGGATTATGTAAAATTTATAAACACAGAAAGAGCTCAGAACTTTAGAAAAATGTGTCTTTCTATTCAAGAACACAATCTTCCCACTTCAAAGTTTCCCTCTAAGGTCCCTCAGTGAAAACCACATTGACATAGGTGTCCACTGATATCAAATAAATATTGGATTTTTATCCAAAGAATTTTTAGTCAGGAAGTTGATATATTATGGAAATGCTTTCTGTCATTATGCACCTTTCCATAATGTATGTAACATTATGCTTTAAAACGTGTACATTAAAAATAAAACGCTGTACATGCTGAATTGTATTAGTGAAATCACTTTAAAATGATTTATAAAGAAGCATGGTGAGTGATTGGAAACCAGTTGAAGTTTTGTTTTTGTTTTGCCGCTCGTGAAAATGGCCTGGGTGCTCGCCCCTGCCAAGGTTTCCACATCCCAGGTGCGGCTGAGCCTGCCAGGAAAGAAAGTCCAGCCGCTTTGGTGACAGGACTTGCCCCTCTCACCTCTGCACCCCTTTCCCCCACCCCATTCACCCCCACACCTCACCCCCACCTCCAATCCTCTATCCCACTGAACCCTCACCCCATCTCCCCACCCCACACCGTCCACACCCGTACCCCCCAAGCCTTCATTCCATCCACCTCAGCCCATTCACACCCCCACCCCATGCACCCCCTACTCCCCACTCCCATCCCCCAACTCCACACCCTGCCACCCCATATACCCCCACTCCCCAGGCCCCGCTCCACTCACTCCCACCCCAGCCAGGCACCCCCTAGCCCCCATCCATACCCCAAGCCCTGGACCATCCGCCCCGCAGCCCTCAGCCTGGAAAGGGGTACTTCTCCACGTCCTCCTCCCGCAGCCCCGGCTCCCAGCCCCCATTACCTTCCCGTCTTGTCTCTCCTATTGGGGTCATGATAGTCGACAGAAGGTTGTTCAGTTTCTGCAGATCACCATTGAAGACAGCTCTGTGGATCCTCCTCAGATCAGACGATTTAATGTAGTATCAGGGAAATGAGAAGCCATCCAAGCTCAAGCGCTCCTAGAGGGTGGGCCAATACTCTGGCTGGTAGTCTTCCATAATCATGGCTGCAAATTGTAGCCTAGGAACACTCCAGCCGTATTTCAGCTCGCCTTCTGGGGATTGCCGCCTCTGAAGCGCAACAACACGCAATGCAGTCTGTCCAGGGACCTTCGCACAGACTCTCAGCGCCTGCCGCCTCGCAGCAGAAATGCCCAACAGAACCGTTAGGACCAGCGTGCACGCTCACCTTAGCCGGCCCCGCCCAACAGGCCCAAGGGGGAGAAACCGCCCTAGCAGCTCTCTGGCGCGCCCAGTGCAGGGGGCTGTTGCTGCTCAGGTGCCGTGGGCTGGCGGGGCTCCCTGGAGCGCGAGGCGCGCCCTGCCCCAGGGCCTGTTTGACTGTCGCCCGCGCGCTCTTCTCCTCTTCCACTGGCTGCGGACGCTGGGAGCCCCCCGCGCTGAGCCCTCTGCAGCCCAGGGATGGGGTTGAGTGGTGCTTCTCTGCCTGGTGCCGCCGCTGGGCCCACAGCCCGACTTTGCCACTGCGTAGCCCCCGGGGTCCAGGCTGATGGGCGCGAGGCGGGAGGACAGGATCCCGGGTCGCCACCGTTGCAGCCAGCGCACCACTTGCTGGTGGCAGCTGCAGCTCGGGCTCCAGCGCGGGCTGGCGGGGCTCCCCTGGGATGGCCTCCTGGGCCCTGAGTGCGCCGCCCATCCGGCCGGAGGGTGCGTGCCTCCTGCACCCCGGGCCAAAGCCCATGCCCAGCGCTCCTGCCGCAGACTGCCTGACTGGCCGCCGCCGGGCTGGCCCTGGGGTTCTTACCCTTTCACAGCTGGGGAGTGGAGCCTGGGCCTGAGGTCTCCTGTGCACCTCTCTGCGCCTTTTCTCACCATGGGGAAGCATTTAGGGGCCTCTTGAGAGACCTCCTAGATGCTTCTACTCAAAACCCACAAAGCCAAGGAGCCTCCACTCCTCCATCTGCAGCCTCCCCTGCCTGTTCTCGCTACCCAGGGTTCAGTGGCCTGGGGGCTGACGGAGGAGGTCGCGTCTGCCAAGGCCCCTCCCAGCGCTTCCCTGGCTCATCCAGCCCACCTCCCTCCCACACTGGCTCAGGCAAAGTGGTCTGGTCACAAGGAGACCTTCCTGACCAGCCCCGGCCCCTTCTTGACCTTCGCCCCACCTGGCCTCCCCTGGAGCCCTAGCCTGGGTGCCGAGCGTGCTGGATCCAGAGCCCACCCTGCCCTGAACAACCCTGAGCCTCAGCCACCCTCAGTTCTTACCCTTTCAGAGCTGGAGAGTGGAGCCTGGGCATGAGGTCTTCTGGGCGCGTCTCTCTGCACCTGCCCCGGCGCGGGGCGCCTCTCTCTGCACCTGCCCGGGCGCGGGGCCCCTCTCTGCGCCTGCCCTGGCGCGGGCGCCGCTGTCCGCAGCGCCACCGCTGTCCGCCTCTCTGCCACGCCGCGCCGGCGTTGTGTGCCTTTGCAAGGGCAGAGCTGCGTTCCGCTCAGCACAGACCTTGGGGGCACTGCCTCGCTTTGGGACAACTCGGGGCCGCATCGACGGTGAATAAAATCCTTCCTGTTTGCAGCCCTGTTTGCGGTTGGTGGCAGCGATGGACACTGCAGCCAGCCGGAGCGTAAAAAGGCGTCGGGGTAAGTGCGCTATCCAGGCTGCACTGCGGGTGGCCTGGGACTGGTTGGGGGCCCTATCTCAGGCATCACAGCCCGCCTTGGGTGGCTGGTTGGGTGTGCTATCTGGGGCTGTGCTGACTGCACCGGGCGGGGAGCGGTGGTTTGGGGGCCCAAACCAGGGCTGCACTGCCCTTGGCGGGGAGCCGGTTGGGGGCACTATCCCAGACTGTATTGCTGGCAACAGTGAGGTGGGTTAAGTGTGCTATCCGGGGCTGCACTGTGCGGCTGTGAGGGGGGAGGGTGGCGGTTTTGGGTTGAGAGCGCTATGGGGTGCTGTAATGCCCACGGTGCTGGGAAGCGGGGCGGATTGGGTGTGTTGGGTGTGCTATTGGTGGGGGGGCGACACTACTGGTGGTAGGGGGCAGGGTGGGTTGGGGGCTATATCAGGGACTGCACTGATTGCTTTAGCTAGGATTGCTGGTACTATGTTAAACAACAGTGGTGACAGGGGGCATCCTTATCATGTTCCAGATCTTAGAGGAAAAGCTTTCCATTTTTCCCCATTCCATATGATTCTAGCTGTGGGTGTCTTTCCTGTAGTTTTTATTATGCTGCGATATGTTTCTTCTGTACCCATTTCTATGAGGATTTATAGCATGAAGGGATGTTGAATTTCATCAAATGCTTTTTCAGTTTCAGTTGACATGATCAGACTGTTTTTGTCATTTATTTGGTTGATATGATGTGTCACATTGTATGTTGAGTGACCCTTGCATCCCAGGGATACATCCCACTTGATCATGATGAATTATCTTTTTAATGTATTACTGAATTTGATTCACTGGTATTTTGTTGAGGATTTTTGCATCAATATTAGAGATACTGGCCTGTAGTTTCCTTCTTTGATGCCTTTGTCTGATTTTGGTATCACAGTAATAATGGTCTCATAGAATAAGTTTGGAAGTATTCCCTCCTGTTTTTCAAAATAGTTTGAGCAGGATTCATACTAGGTCTTTAAATTGTTTGGTGTGAAGCCATCAGCAGTGAAGACATCAGTTCCTGGGCTTTTCTTTACTGGGAGACATTTTTGATGGCTTCAATCTCATTACTTGTTACCGATCTGTTCTGGTCTTGGATGTTTTCATTGTTCAACCTAAGTAGGTTGTATGCATCTAGGAATTTGCCAATTTCTAGTAGGCTTTCCAATTTATTGGCATATAATAGCCAGTTATGATCCTTTGAATTTCTGAAGTATTAGTTGTAATATCCCCTTTTTTTAATCTGTTGATTTTATTTATTTGAAACTTGTCTCTTTTTTCTTAGTTAGCCTGGTTAAAAGCTTGTCAATTTTGTTTAGCTTTCCAGAAAACCAACTTTTCGTTTAATCTTGTGTGTTTTTTCTTTCAATTTTATTTCTGCTATGATCTTATTTATTTTCTTATTTTCCATTTAGTTTGTTCTTACTTTACTAGTTCTTTAAGATGTATTGTTTATTTGAAGTTTGTCTTTTGTTTGGATGGTAGGCATTTATAGCCATAAATCTCTGCCTTTGTACTGCTTTCTGCATAACAAGTTTTGGTATACTGTGTTTTCATTACCCTTTGTTTCAAGAAATTTTTAAATTTCTGTCTTAGTATCTTCATTGACCCGCTAGTCATTTATTCAGGAGGGTAGTGTTTAGCTTCCATGTGATTGTATTGTTTCCAAAATTACTCTTCTTATTGATACCTAGTTTTATTCCTTTGTAGTCAAAGAAGATGGCCATGGAGACAGCAGTGTGGTCAGAGTGGTAGGAGCCGGCCATCAGTGAGACCTGCTCCGTGCCTGGCAGCAGGGTGCTAGAGCCTGTGACCCACTGGCTTGCCTCACTGTAGTTGGTGGTGGTGGTGACAGAGACTGCAGCACAACCAGAGTGGTAGGACAGGGGCTATCCAGGGCTGCACCTTTCCCAGTGTGGAGTGGGTTGGGGGCGCGATCCAGGGTGTCATTGCCTGCATTAGGGGTACTGCTTGGTAGCACTGTACAGGGCTGCACTGCCCACGGCAGGGAGGGTGGGTTATGGGCACTTTCTGGGGCTGCAATGCCCATGGAGGAGGACAGGTTAGGGCACTATTGGGTATACGCTGTGGGCAGCATTGGGGGATGGAGGTGGGGGGCGCTATTGAGGGTAAGACTAGCCGTGGAGTGGGGGGCGAGTTCGGTGCTATCAGGGGCTGCACTGCTGGCGGCAGTCAGCAGAGTTGGCATCCAAGGAAGGAGTGGTTCTCCTCTCCCTGACTCCACACTCCAGAGGGCGACCCACTCTTGGTCATACTGGAGTGCAGCAGGCACGCAGCATTTGCATGGGAATCCTGAGCATGGCAGAGCCCCCACACCCACCATGGTTCCTGAGCCTGTGCACTCTGGGTCTGTGCCTCAGAGGCTGCCAGGCACCCCTGGGGACACCACGGGGGACAGGGCCCTGTGTGCGGAGGCGTCCGGAAAAGGAATTGGCACCTGGGTGTGGAGGGCTGGCTGGGTCTGAATTTTTCTGCTTCTCCTGCTCCCTGAGGAGTGCATCCAGTGGGCCCAATGGTTCCTGTGGAGTGGGGATCTGGGTGCTGTGGTGTCTCCAACAGCCACCCCAGACCCCAGTTCCCGGCCAGCTTGGGCCAAAAGGAGAGGCTGGACTTTGGAGGGTGGGTGTGAGTGCCTTTGCTGAAACTGGCCCCTGCCACCCAGTGGCCAGCATGACGAGTTGAGGCTCTAACACTTCCACCCCTCACATCTTCCTCTAGGCTTTTCTGGCTTTGCCAACCCAGCTGCTCCGTGCCAGGAGGAGGAGGAGACACCTAGAGCCTGCGACACCATGGCTCGCCTCGCTGCAGGTGGGTGGCAGTGACGGAGACTGCAGTGCACCAGAGCAGTAGGAGAGCCGCCACACTAGGAGGGCAGGCGACAGCAGCCAGGGTTGGGGGTCAGGCTTACAGCGATGGACGGGCTACAGCAGTGGCCAGGTGGTAGGAGCCTTGTAGGGAGGGCTGGTGCATTGGCAATGGGCCTGGCTTTGCCCTGTGCCTGCCGTGGATATGGCCCTGTACTGACCTGCCTTGCCCTGTACCTGCCCTACTGTTACCTGGACTCTCGGCCCTGTCCTGCTCTGGTCCCATCCTGACCCTGTCTTGGCCCTGTGCTACCTTCTCCCTGCCCTGGTCTTGCCCTGGCACTGGCCCTGCCCTGAACCTCCACTGGCCTGACCTTGGCTCTGGCCCTGGCTCTGGCCCTGCCCCTTGTCCTGACCCTGGTCCTGTCATGGCACTGGCCCTGCCAATGTTCATGGTCCTGCTCCTGTTCTGGCCCTGACCTGGCCTTGGAAATGTCCTGGCCCTGCTTTGGCCCATCCCTGCCCTGGCCCCACCATGGGCCTGCCTGTTCTGCCCTCTCCTGGCACTGACCTTGCCCTGTCATGGCCCAGTGGTGCCATTGCCCTGCCTTACCCTGCGCTGGTTGTGCCTTGGCCCCGCTTGGTGCTGGCTGCTCCCTGGACCTGCCCTGGACCTGCCCTGACCCTGCCTTGGCTTTTGCCCTGCCCTCACTATGGCCTGGCCCTGGCCCTAGCCCTGGTCCTGCCATATCCCTAGCCCTGCCCTTATCCAGGCCCTGCCCCTGCTGCTGCCCTGGCCCTGGCCTGGAACCTGGTCCTGTCAAGGACCTGCCCTGACTCTGCCATGGCCTTGGCCCTGCTCTGCCTTGTTCCTGGCCCTGACCCAGACCCAGACCCTTTCCTGGCTCTGCACTGGCCTTTCCCTGGCCCTGAGCTGGCAGTGGTCTGCCCCTGGTCTTGCCATCACCCTGCCCTGCTGTGCTCTGGTTGTGTCATCACCCTGCCCTGGCCCTACTCTGCCTTTGACCCTGCCCTGGCCTTACCTTGGCCCTCACTCTAGTCTTCACTAGGCCCTGCTCTGGAGCTGGCCCTAGCACAGACCTGGCCCTGACCCTGGCCCTGGTCTTTGTCCTGCCATAGCCCTGGCCCTGAAGTGGACTTGGAGGTGTCCTGGCCCTGGCGTGACATGGCTCTGCATTGGCCTGTCCCTGCCTTGCCCCAACCATTGCCTTGCCCTGCTCTGCCTTGTCCCAGTACTGACCCGGCCATGCTATTTCCCTGCCCTACCCTGCCTTGGCTGTGCCCTGGCTCAGTTCTGGCCCTGGCCCCGGCCCTGCCCTGGACATGCTGTGACACTGCCTCAGCCTTGGCACTAGCTTGGCTCTTTCTTGGCATCAGCCCTGCTCTCTCTGTTGACCGGCTCTTGTCCTGTCCTGCACTGATCATACCATGACCTGCCCTGCCCTGCCCTGACTCAGCCCTGGCTCAGCCCTGGCCCAGTCTTGGCCTTGGCTTTGCCCCTGGTCATGCCATATTTCTTGCCCTGTCCCTACCCTGGCCTTGGCTCTGACCCTTACCTTGCTCTGGCCCTGCCCTTGCCCTAACGCAGCCACTGGCCCTGTCATGGCCCTGCCCTGGACCTGTCCTGGCCCTGGCCCTTCCCTGCTTGAGATCTTGCCCTGGTTCTCCCCTGGCCCTGACCCTGAAATGCCTTGCCCTACCCTGGCCTTGCACTGCTCTGTCCCTTGCTCTGACTCTGGTCCTGTCACTGGCCTAGCCCCAGCCCTGTTGCTGGTCTTACCATGGCCCAGACCCTGCCTTGGCCCTGCCCTGACACTGTCCTGGACCCTGTCTGTGTCAAGAACCTGCACTGTCCTTGCCCTTGTTTTGCTCCTGCTCCAAACCTGGTCCTGCCCTGGCTGTTCCCTAGCCCTGCCCAGGTCTTGGCACTGGCCTGGCCCTGCCCTGCCTCGGCCCTATGCTTTCCTGGCCCTGCCTTGCCGGCCCTGGCCCTGCCTTGGCCCTAGCCTGGCTTTGACCCTGCTCTGGCCCTACCTTGGCCTTCACCCTAGCCTTACCTGGGCACTGTGTTGGACCTGGCCATAGCACAGACCTGGTTGTGGCCCTGGCCCTGCCATTGCCCTGTCCCAGACGCTAGCCCTGCCAGGTACCTGTCCTGGCCCTGCTCTGGGCCTGGCTTTGTCCCTGATTGTTAGATGACCCTGGCCCTGCTCCTGCCCTTGCCCTTGCCCTGGCACTGGCCTTGGACATGTCCGTGGTCCTAACCCTGTCCCTTCCCTGGAGCTGCCACTGTCTTAGCCCTGCCCTGGCTCTGGCCCTGCCCTGGCCCTGGCCCTGCCCGAGCCCTAGCCATAGACCTGCCCTGATTGGTCGTGCCCTACCTTAACCCTGTGCTACCCTGGGCCTGCTCCACCCTGCCCTGGCCCTGCCCTCCCTTTGGCCCTGCTCTGACCCCGCCTTGGCCCTCACACTGGCCCTAGCACAGACCCGGTCCTATCTGTGGCCTTGGCCTGGCATTGACCCCTGCTCCTGATCCTGGTCCTGCCATGGTCCTTGCCCTGCCAATGACCCTGACAGCCCTGGCCCTGACCCTGTCTTGGCCCTGGCCCTGAACTGGCCCTGCCCTGACCCTGGCCCTGAAGTAGATTTGCAGGTGTCTTGTCCCTGATTTAACCTGGCCCTAACACGGCCCTGTCCCTCCCCTGGCTCTGTCCTGGTCTTGTGGTGACCCTGACCCAGACCTTGGCCCTGCCCCAGCCTTGTCCTAGACCTGGCCATGACCCTGCCTCTGCCCTGGACTGGCGCTGGCACTGGCATGGACCCTGGTCCTGGCCCTTCGCTACTTAAGGCCATACCCTGGCCCATCCCTGGCCCTGACCCTGTCCTGGCCCTAATTTGGCCTGGCTCTACCCTGGCATGCTATTCTGGCCCTAGCCCTGACCCTGTCCCTGTCCTGGCCCTAGCCCCGTTTCTGGTCCTGCCATGGCCCTTGTCCTGATATTGCCCTTTCCTGGTCCTGGCCCTGGCCCTGTCCCAGCCCTGCTCTGGCCCTGGTCTGAACCCTGGCCCTGCAATGGACCTGCCTTGGTCCTGCCCAGACCCTGGATCTGGCCCTACCTCTGCCCTGGCCATACCCTTGCCCTGGCCTGGACCCCAGTCCTGGTCCTCGTCCTGCCCCAGCCGTGGCCCTGTCCCTGCCCTGCCTGTGCCCTGTTCTATCCTGGGCTGGCCCTGCCATGGCCTGGTCTTGCCATTGCCCTGCCCTAGCCTGACCTGCTTGTGCCCTAGATCTGCCCTGGCCTTTGCCCCTGTCTTGGTTCTAGCCTTGACTCTTAGACTAGCAAGGAGTATATGTTTCTGGCAAAATTCCAGAAATGATTAACTAGATCACTCATGGGCAACTGGTGAATCCACACTGATCCCTGGGATCACCGTTTCCTTTTCTAAGAAGTCACGCAAGACCAACCTCATGGCTTTTTTGGATCAGGCTACTGGATGGGAACATGGGAGGGTGCGGCACCTGAGCCACCATGCCCAGCCTCCACATGCTTTTCAAAAACATTCCCATGTTTAAAAATAGTTAACCAAGGGGCTTTAAAGCACCACATGCTTTAAACACCCCTTGGTGACTTGAATGTTCTACTCACTTTATCATGAATGTTTTTCTGGGACAACTGACCTGTTTCCAGCATATTTATTTATTTATTTATTTATTTATTTATTTATTTATTTTGAGACAAGGTCTCGCTCCATCACCCAGGCTGGAGTGCTTTGGCGTGATCATGGCTCACCGCATCCCTGCCCTTTTGCCTCAGCCTCCCGAGTAGCTGGGACTATAGGCATGTGCCACCACGTCCTGCTAATTTTTAAACTTTTTGTAGAGACAGTCTTGCTCTGTTGCCCAAGCTGATCTCAAACTGCTGGGCTCAAGAAATCCTCCCACCTCATCCTCCCAAAGTGCTAGGATTACATGCATGAGCCACTGTGCCTGGCCTATCCAGCATTCTTGAGTGTTCCTGAGTGTCTACCCAATTCCTCATTGGTGGACGTCGAGCCTGCAGCTCTGTTTCTGACGTCATAAACAGTGGCCTCAGCTAGTCAGCTTTCTTTGGGCCTCCTGATCCTCTTGGAACACCCGTGCTACTCCTATTATCTGTCTCTTTCTTTTTTGTTGTTGTTGATTTCTTTTTCTTTTTTCTTTTTTTTTTTTTTTTTGAGACATAGTCTCTCTGTGTTGCCGAGGCTGGAGTGCAGTGGCACAGTCTCGGCTTACTACAGCCTCCGCCTCCTGGGTTCAAGCAGTTCTCATGCCTCAGCCTCCCAAGTAGCTGGGACTATGGGCACATGCCACCACGCCTGGCTAATTTTTGTATTTTTAGTAGAGACAGGGTTTCGCCACGTTGGCCAGGCTGGTCGTCTCCTACTCCTGGCCTCATGTGATCCACTCACCTCAGCCTCCCAAAGTGCTGGGAGTACAGACATGAGCCACCACACCCACCCCTCTTTCTTTCCATGTTCTTTATGTCCCACTGAGAGGCTCAGTTCTTGAACGCGAGCAGGTACCCATGGCATGAGCAGGTACTCATGGCCTGGGCATTTTAGATGGTTAGGAGTCAAGGGTTCCAGACTTCGTATGCAACTTTTCTGAGTGGTAGAGAGCCTGCCTAGTGGGTATTCCAGTACTGCTGGGATGTGGTCACCTGTGTGGATTAATATTTTGCAAGGGTGTATGGGATGGAGTGGAGCAGGAGAGCCTGAAGTGGGGAGATCAAGTTGGAGGTTGTCAGTGAGACTTGCTGGGAACTTGAACTGGGGCAGTGGTAGCAGAAGTGGGGTGGAGGGGACAGAGCTGAGAGGCCCACGTGGAGTTGAATCAGCAGGCTTTTCCAGTCTCTGGGAGTCTGAGATGATCTTGGTTCTTCTCTGGACTTGCGGAATGCGAGGATGCAGCCCCCTGCTGGAAAGGGACCTCTGGCTGCCCATGGAGTAACACTATCATGCTAGGTGTGAGGGCTGGTTGCAGAGTGGGACTTCTGGCCAGGCCTGGGGGCAGCAAGGAAAGGAGGGGACAGGGAGAGCAGAGTTCAGCAGGGGAGGCCTGGCAGATGAGCAGGATAGGGTGCTTCTGGGCAGTTGAGCTTGGGTTGCTGGCTTCACAGAGGTATTGAGGCCCGGACAGAGGGAATGTGATGGCAGGATGGATTCCAGCCTCCAGCAGAGTGATAGAAGATTGGGGAGCAGAAGGAAGAGGGAAGCAAGATCAAGAAGGAGGGTGTGAGCAGGTTAGTGGCCAAGGAGGGGAGCACATTCCGGAGAAAGCCTGGTGCTTGGCACTAGTTTTCAGCGGGACTGGGCTTAGGACACATAGGAGGTTAGCCTGAGAACCCCTGAGTAGCCCTTGTAATTGGGAAAGGGGGCCTGGCCTGAAAGGAAACATCACACCTAGAAGCAAGCCCGTACCCTTGGCCCCCATAGTCTGCTGCTGCTGCTGCCTGGGATAGCAGTGGGAGAGTCCCAGCTTCCCAGCCAAAGCCTTCTGAGCTTTTGTCCTGCCTCTGCCACTACTGTCTCAGTCCTATCACTTGACCCAGAAGCCCGGGGCTGATCTGCCCTTTCTTCTTGTCCCATGTGACTGCCCAACCATCGTGGCCATTTCTCAGTGTGTGGCCCAGCAGGGTGAGGCACTTCCACGTTGTCAGGCAGCCAACCTCCAGAAGTCTTCAGCCTGCAGAGCTGTACTCCACCCATGAAAGAGCCTGTAGATGTCACCTCCTAAGCCTCTCTCTCACAACTCTTGGGACCACTGCTGTGGTGGGGCCACCACCATCCCGTATAGACCAAGTGGGCTCCCTGCCACCTGCCTTCCCCCCTTTGGCCTGTGCACCCCACTTCCAGTGGCTTGCTATCACATGGATCCTCCAGGACGTGGCTCCCCCACAGTCTCTGCTTCGGCCTTCTCCTGTCATAAAGCAGCCATGTGGGTCTCATGGGACAGCCTCACATAACACATGCTCTCCCCCAACTTGATTCTCTGAGCATTTTGGGGGCCTCTGTGTGGAACACCCCCTCCAGCTGCCAGCCCAGCCGGCACCTCCTCTTCATGAATCTCTGAGGCTTCCCTGTGGAGCCTGTTCAGAGGGGCCCACGCCATGTTCCCGGCTAACCCATAGTGCTGTCCTCGGGTCCCAGGGCAGCCTGCACATGCAGCTCTGAGGTGTGGCACTTGGCAGGGTTGCCCATCATGGAAAACCTGGGCTCTTCCCCTTTAGACTGTTAAGCTCAGTGCCAAGGGCCTGGCACATATGAAGGGCCGCTGAAACCTTTGGTGACTGAATGGGCTGTCCCGGGCTGACGGCGACAGCTTTAGGTGCGTGTCTGGGTTGAACCAGTCGGGCTTTTTAGACAAGAAGCCCAGCTTTTCAGGTCTTAGCAGCTATGACAGTTTGTGAAGATGGATGCATCGGGGCCACCTCCAGGGGACCACACTGGATGAGCCACTGGTTTCCGCTTGTGGAAAACTCCAGCAGTTGCTCCTGTTCCCTTCCTGCCAACCTTGCACTTCGGGGGCACAGCTAGCGAGAGGCCCTCTTGAGTCTTGGAGTGTGTTGGGGACGGCAGCTCCCTCTGGGCTGGGGTTTGTGTGTTCAGAGGACCTGCACTGCCTTCTCTGCCTTACTCAGCTTAAATTGTGGTCAAGGTTAGGCCCAAAGTTCTAGTTAGCAGCCAGTCGCAGGAAGGCCCCTGTTTGTGTGGAAGCCCCCTGAATTTTTGCTGATCTGAACTTGATCCACAGGCATCTTTTGTTTCCTCCTTACCCCTCCAGGGTAGAATCCCATCGCTGCCATTAGCGCAGATGGAGCTGCCCGTGCTTCTCTGCTGAGCTGCTTTTTCTTCTTTTTTAGGTTGAGTCATCTAATCACAGACTACCTTTGCCTAAGTTGTCTTACCTCACTCGGTTGCTCTCTACCCTCCAGCTTACCCCAAACCCCTCAGATAGCTGGTTTTAAACAAGATACACAGCAAAACCCCAGAAACCCAGCTGGCCTATGTCACTTGTTCTCAAGAAGAAGGGAGGACAGGCCAGACCCACACCTGCCCCTTTGCCCTGTGCTTACTGCACTGTCCTCAGGATGGGTGAGTTCCATCTGGGTCGTGGGCTGGAGCTGCCACAAGGCATGTTCTCATTTGAAACGGCCTCCATTTCCCCCAGCTCTAGCCCTCCTCTTCCCGTCTTCTCCAGCGTCTGTGTGCTGGGAGGCTACAGGGAAAGCCATGCAGCTGTACCAAAATGGACTTGGGGCAGCCCTTTGGGGCAGCATTCTCAGGTCTGCTCTAGGTGACTCTCCTAGTTGTAACCTGCTTTCCTGATTCCAGACTGGTGGGTAAGAGTCTCTCAGGGCAGTGGAAGCCCTGGTGTTAGTCATTCTTCACTGAAGCCTTCCTGAGGCGTCACCTGACTTGCTTCCTTGCCTGGGCGCTGCCTCATTTTTTTCTTCCACAGCTGGGGCGTGTTCACGCAGAGTCCACTGGCCACCCTGCGGTAGGCCTGGAAAGTCAGCAGGTGGCGCTGGGACACCGGCTTTCTGCCGGCTGGGGGCAGAGGAGTGAGCTTGTGTGAACACCATGTATATGCAGGGGCTGGGGGTTGAATGACTTGACTCGCCTGAAACCCGTCAGCAGGGCGGGCTGGGGGTGGCCACAGCATGGAATCTTTTGGTCGGGACTTGCTTCTTCTCCATTTCTTATTAAGCCCGTGTCCTCTTCCCCTTTCTCATGGGGGAAGACAGGGTGCCAAAAAGTGCTTATGAGCCATGGCTCTCCCCACTTGATATGGTTGGCCCTGTTTCTCTAGAGTCTGTGGAGATGTTCTGTTTCTCCTGCCTTCTCTTAGTTTACTCAACCTTTTATAAAAGCACGATAGCCCTGCTCAGTGTCCAACAACATTCTATCAAGGAAGCCCAGTCAGATTGAGGCATTTGGGGCTGCCATGTGTCTGCCAAGGCCATGTCTGGATTCTGTTAAGTTTCATTCACTGGCCTTTTTTTGGACCCCAGGCCATTCTATTGGTGACCACCCTGTATCTGTAGGAGATGCCTTTGGCTCTTAGGTTCTTTCCTGTTTTCTGGAAATGAATAGCTAAGAACAGTGATTCGGGTAAGATTACTTGGGAGATCCAGCAGAGGCAGAAGCTAAAGGCCGTGTTCCGTGCCCTGTCCTGGGGGCCTGGGAAGCTACAAGGGAACAGACAGAAGCACACGTTAATGTGCCCGAGTGACCCAGGGTGAGGGAGCAGGAAAATGTTCCAGAAGGCTGGCTCCCAGGCTGAAAAATGCCAGTGATCAGAGAGGACGTGGTTTGCATTGCTTGGGCCCTGGGTGGGGGCTGAGGGTGTGAGGACACAGAGGCTGGAGCTCTGGGTTGTGCCTTCAGGTTGTGGCAGTGAATGTTTTTTCCCCCTGCAGCCATGAGCCTGGCTTGCCCATCAGCATGGGTCTGAGACGGCGCCTTCCCACCCATCTTCTGTCTCCTCTGTTGCTAGACTGAGCAGCTCTGTGTCTGCCTCTGCCCTTCTTGGTGCCAGGCTCCCAGGTGAACACAGCTGCAGTCTAGGCCCAGGGAGATTCTGTCCAGCCTTATGTGCAGCCTCAAATCTTTCCCCTCACCTGTCAGGGAGCACTTCCTCTCCTGGGAGTGGGATCCAGTCATCTGTAAGCCCAGTCCCACCCCCCCGCCCCCCTTTTCTTAGCTATACTTGCTGGAGTGGGTGGAAGACCCCTTTTCAGTGTGCCAGGTATGGGAGTGCAGAGATGAAGGCACACTGCCCAGCCTAAAGACCTTCATAGCCTGGTAGGGCAGCCATATAAATGGATGGCAGCCACGCAGAGAACAGAGGATGAGGTAGTTGCATGCGGGTGCCTAGGGGGCTGCTGCAGGAGCCCCCAGAAGCCATCCCTCTGATGGGGTGGGAGATCTGAAAGGGTTTCTGGGGGGAGGTGAGGATTGAGCTGGGTCGAGAGGACATTCCGGCCTGGAGGACTGCCACACAGAGCCAGGCATGTTCCAGGAATGATGAGGGGTTAGGTGTTACTAGAGCAGGGGGCCACGTGGTTAGAGAGGGAGGAGAGCTCACTGAGGGCATGCGTGCTGGCAGCAGGTGGCTTAAGCAGACGGCTGACGTGGTCGGATTTGCCTTGCTCTGGGAGGTGGATGGGAAAGCCGTATGGCAACAGATAGGGAGGAGGCGCCAGCAGTGGGGATGATGGTGGGCATGTTTGCAGTTGACATGGAAAGCGCTGGGTTGTGGCCTGGGCTAGGGGGCCAGGAGGGCCGAGTCTAAGGCGGTTTGCCTGCCCACCACTACAGCAGGGGCTACACAAGGTGGTCAGGTCAGGCAGGACAAGGGAAGGCCCGTTTTGGACAAGCTGAGTCTAGAATGTCTCTGGGGACATCCAGGAGCCATGTTTAGCAGGAGGTTAGGTATGAGTCTGGGCCGCAGAGAAAACCCTTTCAGGGATAAGAGTGGCTGGGAAGAAGGTATAGGGTGTGAGCTGAAGAGTGCAGACCCCAGAGGGAGCAGAATAACAGTGGGAGGAGGGTGTTGCGAGGGGACCTCAGGAGGGTAACTTAGCAGCAGAGCAAGGAGTTCAGGGTGACCGCTGGCCTGGGCAGTTAGGAGGCCACTGGTGGCCCTGCTGTTGGCTTGGAAGGGCAGGCCTTGGCCAGCATAGGTTGAGGAATATATGTAAGGGAAAAGACCACGGGCTTGGGCTAGGTGACTCCAGGAAGGAGGCAGTTGAAGGTGAGGTTCCTGGGGGGAGAATGGTCCCGGGTCATCCAGCAGGAAGAGAGAGGACCTAGAAGGTGTGAAAAAGAACTATCGGGCTGGGGGTGCAGTGGGAGGAGTATGCCTAGGGTGCTGCGGGGGTGGGGAGCACCTGTGAGGGTTGGCAAGAGGAAGGGGAACCGGGATCTGGCAGAGGGGAGCCCCAGACTGTCTCAAGGCTGGGAACTGAAGGCCTGGGCTGGGGCTGAGCAGGGTCAGGCTTTCGGACAGACGCGGCATGGATCTTGCGCTAGACTTTGTGTATGCCCTGGCCTATCTTGGAAGCCCTCATTCTCAATAGCCGGGAAAGGCCTGGAACGGTCCGAAAAGAGCTGGGCCTCTGCTGCACTGCTGCGGAAGCATTTGTGTTAGCTATTTCCCTGGGTACTGGGGTGACAGCCATGGGCGCTCACCAGCAGCCGCTTGCCTGGCCTGGTGGTGGAGAGTATAGCCTTCAGTCTTGCTTGGTCCTCTCTCTACCACCAGGTGGCATGACCCCCACCCCTCAATTCCAGCTGGGAGGAGCGGTTCTCTTCCTCTCTACATCACTGGGATCTGCTCTGGGGCTGGGCAGCTCCTTCCCAGGGGGCTGGGTCTTAGTCAGACTTGCCTTTCTTTCTAGGCCTCTCCAGTGACTTCTGGCCATACTGATGTGAGTCAGATGCGTTGTTTCTCTCTGGCTCCTAGGGCACTCAGTAGCTTCCTCCACCTTCAGGCTGCAGCCCAGTGGGGGGCAGGCTGGTGGGCAGCTGGGGGCTGAGGCAGGGAAACCTGAGCCCTAGGCCACAAGGTCCTGGGCTGCTAATTTTAGAAAGCACATGTCACTGGAAACTCTCCTTCTTTGCCAGCAATCAATGGCCTGGCTCTCCTGGTGCTGCCAGGGGCCCCTGGGAGCCTCTCCCCAAACCAGGAACCTCAGGGGCATCTCCTGGCCCGGGTGGGTACTTTCTGTCCTGAGTACATCTCGAAAGGGGCTCTGCCAAGGCCCTGGACAGCCATGGCTTGGGCCAGGGAGGTAGCTCACCTTGTCTGCTCTCTACTTTCTCCAGCCCTTCCAGGCTGCCCCTGGCCATGAGCAGAGGCTGCGAAGTGTGAAGGCCTGGCTGGGGCAGGAGGCCACTTCGACTCTTCTGAGTAAGCTGTTGTGGAAGCACCCGGGACTAAGCAGATTTGTCTCTTCCTTCCCCCAGGCCCTGTGTGACCCTTGCCTTCTGAGGTGTGTGAGAAAGGAACCCCTGCCTTGTTTTGACTGAACGAGTCCTTCCCTCCTCTCTTCCTGCTAGCTAACATCTCGGGGCAAGGGTGAACCAAGGGAAATGAAGCGGCCATTCCAGTCTCTGTTTGGGGACTAGCATCTGCCTCCAGCTGCCACCTGTTTGCCTGTCTCTCCTGGCTGCTTCAGATAGGCAGCGTGTGCCTGTGTCCTGATTCCTCTACACCCTCCAGCCCAAGAAGACCTCGTTTGGGGTGCTGTTACATAACGGATGTGTTCCAGCACAGCCTGCATGACCGGTTGGGAAGGAGGCTGGCCAGAGAAGAGAGTTCTATCTTACGTTGGGACCTGGGAGCCATTCCCTGTTAGTTTAGAGAGTAGAGTGGTTCTGAGCTCAGGTTCTGGAGTCAGGTAGACATAATTTGGAATTCCAGCCATGTCCATTTCTGGTTTTTGGCCTTGGGTACATTGATTTACGCTGCTGAACTTCAGTTTCCTTCTCTATAAGCTGGGGCAGTGATAGTAACTTCCTCATCAGGTAGATGTGAGGATGCGGCCTGGCATGTTGGAAGTGCTCGGATTGATTAGCTTCTCTCGTTACCTTACCAAGGCAAGCCCAGCCTCGCAGGGAGGAAGGTGGTGCTGTGGCTTGTCTGGCACGTCTAGGCCCCGACCCGCAAAGTGCCGCGTTCCAGGACCTCATGCTGTATCGAGGCTCTTCCCAGCCCCCCAGGCTCCTGCTTCCAGCCCCTCCCAGAGCTAAGGGTGGCCGTTGGGCACAGCAGCAGAGGACAGCTCCTGGGCCCCACCTTTTCCCTCACACTGCCAGCACCAGGTTGGTGGCTTCTCGCTCGGCTGCCTTGGCAAGAGGGCAGGTCCAGGCTGGAGCCAGTTGTGGAGTGGGAGCAACCAGGAGGTGCTCCTGCCAGCCCTTCATGCTCTTTTTCTCACTTCTCTCTTCTTTTTGTAAATAATCACAGCCTGCTTAGATGCCTGGTGACTCTCATCTCGCAGCAGGCCACACTGCTGGCCTCCAATGAAGCCTTTAAAAAGCAGGTGGAGAGTGCTAGTGAGGCGGCCAAGAAGTACATGGAGAATGACCAGCTCAAGAAGGTGAGTCCAGTTTCCCTACCCACCATGGGGCGTCCTGGTGTTATACTGCAGGAGCCACATTGTTTAGGGCCTCAGTGGCCACTGCTAGCCTATCACCCTGGGAAATGTGCCTGAAAAGCCAGAGTTGGGTGGAGGCGCAGAGGGGAAGTCATCAGTGGGGAGAGTATGCCTGCTGGAGGCGTCTGTGTGTGAGGGTCTGGGTGAGGAGGAGGGTGTTGCTGCTCTCGTTTCCATCCACTGCTTCCAGTCAGACCCTTCCCTGAGAAAAACAGCCCCTCAGTGAGCCACACCCTCTGCTGTGATCCAAAGGCCCTCAGCTAGGCCCTTGTTCCCTGCAAGATTGCCGCACCCTCTCTGGAACTCGGGGTCTGTGGCATCCCTCAGTGCTGGAGAGGAGGTGGGGGCAGGGTAGTTGGCCAGTCTTAGAAGTCCTGTCAGGAGGTGAGCTGCAAGGCAAGCTCAGAGGGATGTGGATGCAGAGGTGGGATAGAGCTGGCCAGGCCGACTGGGGGCTCCTGACTGCAGTGAGCGGCACCGTGTGGGGAGCACAAGGCACCGCCATCCGCGGAGGGGTTGGTGAGCACCATGGAGCTGCTGAGCCCTGCTGCTCGGGAAGGAGGCAGGGCCAGGGGCCAGGGCAGGCAAGGCGTGCCCAGCGAGCTGCAGCAAGTGGCCCTGCTGGCGCTTCTCTTCCCCTCAGCAGGCAGCCATGCCCTGGCCTTTGCCTAGGAGCTGGGAGCAAGTGGTGGCTCGGTTCCGCATTGACATTTCCGAAGGGGTGAGTGGCCAGGGCAGTTTGAGGAACCACAGCTCGGTGGGGAGGATGGGGCTGGAACCTCTCCCTCCCTACCTCCTGAGTAACCCTGGCCTTTGGCGTTTTTCCCAGTGATCTGCTGTTGACAGAGGCAAACTGGATGTCGGGAATGCTGAGGTGATGTTGGAGGAAGAGAACAGGAGCCTGAAGATTGACCTGCAGAAGCTAAAGGACAAGCTGGCCAGCACTAAGCAAAGTGAGGCTCGACCTCGTGTCCTTCCCCGCAGGGAAGTCCAGAGGAGTGTCCTCTGCCCACTGCTGCCCATTTTGTGCCAAAGTATTAGTAACAAGCCTTGCAAGCATGCTCGAGGGTTGCGTGAAAACAAATAGCACCCTGTGTCTCCAACCCCAATGCAACCATGCTTAGCCCGCAGGCCAGTGAAGCTAAGTGGTTTGAATGGGTCTCAGGAGGAACCAGGCTGCAGTCGGTGGGCCTCGATTGCCCTGCACTAGAGCAGTGCATGCTGGGGCTTTCCCATCCAGAGTGTGGCACGGTAGCCCCAGCATGCCTGGGGGCTGAGAATGAGGGGAGTGTGGGAGTGGCATTCAGGAGGGGAGTGGGCGGCTCCCAAACGGCCTGCCTGTCTTTGGTCTCCCACGCATAGACTTAAGTCTCGGGCGTTTTCCCACAATACCACAGGCCTCGCCTGCTGCTGCTGTCTGCAAGGCATGGTTGTCATTGGATCTCGCTTTCAGGCTGGGATCTTGCTCCCTGTCTCCCACCTTCAGCCTCCCTGGAGGTTACCCTTGCCGAGAGCCACTAGAGTTCCCCTCCGTTAAAGGGACTGGGGGATGTCCTCTGTATTTCTTTTGCTTTATCTTGAGCTTTTTTGTCAGCCCTTTCCCTCTACTTTGGGGGCCTGCAAAAGCAGAGGGGCTTTATTTTGAGAAGTAGGCTCCTGTATAACCTCGTTCGAGATAGATTTGGGCCAGTTTCTGGTGTCTGTAGCAGTCAGGATTTTTCCCCCTAATTCCTGTCTTTTCATTTCTGTTTTCTTGGTCATTTACATCATTTAAAGAACTAGAGAAAGCTTAAAACCAGGTTCTGGCCATGCGGAAGCAGTCTGAGGGCCTCACCAAGGAGTACGACCACTTGCTGGAGGAGCACGCAAAGCTGCAGGTCAGCCCTCACGTATCGCTGCGCCCAGGGCAGGAGAGCAGAGCAGGATGAGGCAGCCCCTGTGGGTGTGGAGAGAACCTTCCAGGGTCCCAGGGGCCGGCTGCCCTCTCCCCCACTCCCCCTGGCCACCTCTGTCCTACTGAGTGGGACCATTCACCGGGCAGGAGAGGGGTGGCCTGGCAGCAGATGTAGGCACTTGCCGAGGTGGCCCCCAGGAGTGGCACTGGCTCACTAGGCTCTGAGCCTTCCTACCTCCCTACTCAGGCTCATTCAATGGTTTGGGGTCCGGTCAAGAACAAATAAGCAGGTGAAACTCTGGGACCCACTGCTGGCCTTTTTTCCTAGAGTGCTGGGGGGGTGACGTAGGGCAAAGATCCCTGGGCAAGTGAGGGCACAAGGTGTCAAAAAGTCACCTCCCCTAGCAGGCACTAGTTGTGGCCATCACCTGCTGCCCTAGGCGTGATCCGAGTCCTCAGACTAGCTTGGGTGCACCAGGCCACATTTGGAAGCCCAGGCGGTCTTGACGTTGGGAGTGAGGGCCACATAAATACTCCTAACTTTGGACAGCTGGCCTCAGTGCTTGGTGGCCCAAGTTTGGGCACCACAGCAGGTGGGGAGGAAGGGTCCAGCCTCAAAGGGGGCACCCATGCCTTCTGTATAGGGCAGGCTTGGCAGATGGGACTTGGGCTTCGAGGGCACCTGCCAAAGGTGTGCAGTTGGGAAGGGCCTGATCAGGTCTTGAAGGGGACTGGATGCCTTGCTGTTCCCTGCAGCCAGGACTCAGCCCCCAGTGAGGTCCTGGCAGTCCTCCCTGGCTGGCCTTAGGTCCAGGGCTTTCCTTAGAGTGTGGGCCAGGGCTGACGCTCCCACCCTGGCAGGCCTTTGGGTGCAGCCGAGGAGGGGGCCCCTTGCTCACTTGAATAGCTGTTGTTAGGAGAGAGGGGAACCGAGCTGGACCTCTGGGGCATGGGGCTGGAGGTGGCAGGGGAGGAGTGGACCCGGCCAACCTACTGCTGTGGGATTTCTGTCCCTTTCCCGGCTGCAGTAGATGGTCCCATGGACAAGAAGAAAGAGTAAGGGCCTCCTTCCTCCCCTGCCTGCAGCTGGCTTCCACCTGGCACTTGCCTGCTGCTTCCTGAGAGCCCGCCCTCTCCCTCCAGTACTTCTGTTTGTGCCCTTCGCTTCCCCCATTCCCTTCCATAGTTCATAGCTCCTCATCTCGGCCCTTGTCCACACTCTCCAAGCACATTACAGGGGACCTGATTGCTACATGTTCAGAATGCATTTGCTGTCATCCTGCTTGGCCTGGCCAGGCCTGGCACAGCCCTGGCTTCCATGCCTGAGCGTGGAGGGCACGAGTTAGTTGTAGTCCAGCTTGCGGTGGGGCTGACTTCCTGTTGGTTTGAGCCCCTTTTTGTTTTGCCCTCTGGGTGTTTTCTTTGGTCCCGCAGGAGGGTGGGTGGAGCAGATGGACTGGAGTTTCTCTTGAGGGCAATAAAAGTTGTCATGGTGTGTATGTGGTGCGGTGTGTAACTGCGGCCGTGGGGAGGGCTGTGCTTTCTCTCCTGCCTGGAGCCCCCAAGCGGCCACAGCCCTTCAACCTGTTTCCCCCACTGAAGGCCAGGCTCACACCTGTTCTCGAAGGCCCTGCCCTCTCTGTCCTCCTGCTCCCCGGGCTGGGCCAGGCCTTGCTTCAGGGCCACCCGCCGAGTGTGTGTCCTGTCTGCCTCCCTGGGTGTGGGCAGCTTGGGAGGCTCAGTAAACCGGCGGTCCTTTGGCTAGAGGACTTGCTTGCCCTCTCTGGGTTCCTGTTCATCACATTTGGGACAGACAGAACATGGCAGAATGCCACTAGTCACTCCCTGCCCCACCCCCTCCTGAAGGTTTGCAGGATGACCTCTGATTAATGCCAGCTGGGAGAGGAGACTTGTCCTTGGCAGTGACCTGGAGCTGGCCCAGGGCAGAGCTAGGCAGAAAGGGGCTGGGAATGGGCTGGGGCCCTTGGCCCTGAGAACGTGCTGGGTGTGTGCCTGCCACCAGAGCGCTGTGCTGGTGCTGGCTCCAGGGCGTCCCTCCCATGGCTCCCTCAAAGCTGTGTCTTCCAGGCCCACAGCAAGCCAGGCCAGAACCGGGGCTTCCCGCCTGACACCAGTGCCCAGGCCCCTACACTGTGCTGCTCTCCAGTAGCACATGAGGAAGGCAGCCCCCACCCGCAGCACAGTGCTCCCACCCTGCAGGGCCTCTGCCATGCCTGGTGTCTGCATGAGGACTGGGCGGAAGGGTCAGGGGAGCAGGTTAGAGGTGTGTCTACTGGAACTGGGGGGACCCCTGAAGGATGTTGATGCTGGCAGGGTAGCTGATGGCCTGCTGTGCATGCTTGCTTCTGCCTGCCCTGTCCAGGCCCAGGCCAGTGGTTCCCTTCTCTAGCATCCTGTCGCCCTTCCCTTGTGCTCAGAGCACAGCCGCCTCGTGATGAGTTCTGTCCCTTTCCAGGCAGTCTGAGACGTGGTGTCTGAGGGAGTAGGGGACACGTGGGCAATACCCTCTGGTTGCTGTGCCAAGGCCGAAGGCTGATCCCACTTCTCCAGGAAGTGTTCTCGGCTACCTTGGGCCTCCCTGAGCTCACCCTTCTCTGAGCTTTGAAAGGCTAAAGTCCAAACAGGTGCTTCCCTCACCAGCCCTGATGGCTTCTTCCACTCTTCTGCCTAGGCTAGCAGCAGACAGAAAGCTGCACAAGGCCAGCTTCTGGAGCGCCCTTTCTAGTGGAGTGACAGAACAACAATGGGGCAGGGGGTGTGGGCACAGGCTCTTAGAGATGAAAATTGAGGCGCTTGCCCAGCCTAGACTGGAGGGCGGCCTGCAGGCTCGCGCTTTCCTGGATCAGCTTCTGTTCCAGGGCATTTGCACCCGTGGGCATCGTGATCTGTTTTCTTACCCATCTTCCACTAGACTGCGAGCTGCTTGAGGGCAAAGCCTGCTGCTTGTTGATCTCTGTGTCCTAACCCCTGATGTGGGAGCTAAGTCCTGAGGTAATGGTATCTCCATTTCAGAACCCACTTTAAATGACACGCCTCTGTGAAGTTTCCTTTTTTCAATGTCTTTTTTCTGTGTGTTTGGTGTCATCATGGTGCATGAGGTGGCTTGGAGGGCATTTGGCCTGGAGGTGTGGAGAACAATTAGCAGAGGGTGATTGTCATCCAGGCAGAGACCTGGCCGGCAGTGTATAAAGCAGTTGGCCTGAGCTCAGGGGTCCTGAGGGTGACTGTGGTCTGCAGGACAGTTGGAGTCTGTTGGGGACAGGGGCTGTGTGAGGGCCTGGGGCACCCTGGGGAGAGGTCTTGCCGATGTTGGGAAGCACCTTTGCAGCTAAGGAGGGCCAGGCTGGAGATCTGGGAGCTGCCAGCAGGTGGGGTTCTTGAAGGCTATTCAAGAGGACAGGCTTCTTGGGGAGAAAAAGAAAACTGGAAACAGCAGTTGCTGAAGAGATGGGGGCCAGGGACCGCAGGACAGGCTCCAGAGCCCCCGGCTGAGCTAGGGTGGGACTGCACTGCCACTCCTTTCTCTGCTCACTGTCTGGTCCGTGTATTTCTCACCCAGGCTCTTGGTTGGCCGTATTCTAAGCCAGGTCCCTCCCCTGGCTCCAGAAGTTTAGGGGTAAAGCACCTCCATAGGCGGTGCTGCCCGCTGAGGAGCAGGGCCTCTGGGGGTTCTCCCATAGCACGATAGCAGTCCTGGGCAGGACACAAAGGGAGCAGCCCAAGCTGTCACTTTGCTCTGAGGGGCCACCTGCTCCCCCTTCACAGGCTCCGATCCCTGATGTTCTCTGTGCTTGCCTGAGCTGCCCACTGCATTGCCTGCTGTGCCCTGCCGTGGCGCCCAGCCCTTTCAGGGTGGGGTGCCACATGCTCATCTTCTGCACGGGGTCCCGCCCCTTGAAGGACCTGTCTGTACTCACTGTCTCCAATTCCTCTCTGCCTCTTCTCATGGTAAATGCATGTATATCATACATATATATAGTGTCATCAATGTATATGTAATGAGCCATTTTCACCATCGTTAAGTGTGCAATTCAGTGACATTAAGTGCAGTCACAGTGTTGCGCAGCCACCACTTCCGTCCACCTCTAGAATTTATTTTCTCAAACTGACACTCTGTCCCCACTCAACACTCCCCACCCTGTCCCCAGCCCCTGGCACCCACCCTTGCCCTCTGTCTCTGTGGATCTCCCTCCTCTCATGTAAGGCCCTGTCTCTCTCACAGGAGCAGAACCCTATAGCAAGTGTCCCTTTATGATGGCTCATTTCACAGAAATGCCCTCCAGGGGTCAGCCATGTTGTGTCGTGTGTTGGAGTGCCTTCCCTTTCCAGGCCGGCTCATATTTCCTTGCCTGGGTGAACTACGTTGTTGTCTCTCCCTTCGTCTGCAGATGACACTGGGCTGCCGCCACTCCTTTACTCAGTCGCACACCAGCCAGCCTTTCACACGCACCCCCTCATGCAAGCCACCCTCACCAGGCCCCTGTGACCCTTGCCAGACTCAGTGAGCATTTGCAGGTCACTGTCCTTCACCAGCAGCAGCAGCAGCAGCACTGGACAGATGGAGCCAGCCAATGCTCCTCCCTGATCTGTGAGGGGTCCTCACTGGCTCAGGTTGCAGGACCCCACCAGGAGCTCTCAGGCATCCTCCCCCATCGCTGCTGCGTCTTCCCTCTGCACCTCTCATTGTGTCCTGGGACTTGTGGCATCCCTTTGAGCTCACCCAGGCTCAGGGCTTTCAGTGTCATCTCTATGTGGTAAGAACTTGCAAAGTTCCATCTCCAGTACTTTCTGGAACTCCTGTGTCCACCTGCCAACTAGACATCTCCACTTGGATGACACTTCCTGCATGACACACCCAAGGCTGACTCCGGACCATTCTCTCCTTGCTTCCCTGTTGCAGGACCTGGCAGCTCCATCTTTCCTCTTGCTCAGGCCAAATCTGTTGTCCTTAACTCCTCTTTGAGCCCTGCATCCTGGTCATGCACAACCCCTATTGGCTCCACCCTCAAAATTGATCCCTGATGCAAAGAGTTATCCCCTCTGCTGCTACCAGCCTGGCCCAAGTGACACAAGGCACCTGTTCAGTGACAAATTCTTGGGGTAACATTTTGAAAATTTCAGCACCCATGGCTTTACACCCACCTTCCCCTGTGGGTGTGGCTGCTCCCCAGCTCTCTCATACTGCTCTCCCCAGGTGCCTCGGCTCCACGGGGACAAGGCTTTCCCTGGGCTGCTGCCTTCCCTGCTCCCTTCCCAGTCCCCAGAAGGGTGCAGGCCTCAGAGGCCTCCAGAGCAGAGCCTTGCCCACCACAGCAGCTCCAGCTGGAGGAGGTTCCCCCTACTTCCTGTACCCCGACCCCTTAGAGCAGCAGAGGCAGAAGCAGAGGCCTGCTTTGGAAAATGACATGTTTTTATTTCTATGTTGGCAGTGGCTTTTTAGCACAGTAAGAATGTACCCACAGGCACACCAACCTCACCCAGCCCCAGCCCTGCCTCTGTCCGGGTGTCGGGGAAGCCTTTCTTGGGGTCACTCAGCCGTCTCGGGACTGGATGTGACAGACATACTTGGGTTAAAGCTGCTACACAGAAGACTGGAGGTGCAGGAAGTGCATCTGCCTTAAGCCTGGACGTGGGAGCCGTGTCCAGGGTCCCTTCCCGGGGATGTGCCCAGCCCAGGGCACAGGGTGGGAAGCCTGAGCAGGCCAGGTTAGCAGCCCAGACACCCAGGATGGAGTATTGCAGCCTCTTGCCCCACAGACCTGTGGGCAAAGGGACAGCGTGGGGACAGCCCCAAGGCCCCCACCATGCACTTTTCCAATCCATTCTGGGGCTGGGGACCACACACACACATCCACACAACAGACTCGCACACGCAACAGCTCGAAGCTTTTGTTTTGCCTCTGAAAGTTAGATCTATAAATTCACACTCCTAGGCTAGGGGCAGAGGGGTAAGGTAGGGCTCACAGGGATGGGAGTGGTAAGGAGAGGATGGTTTGGGCTCGTTCCTCTTTTTAGAAATATACAAGCAGAAATCTCATTCTCTCAAGTTTTTATAAAATGTGCAAAATACAAGCCTCCTTTGCCCAGAGGCACCATTTACATCTGGTATTCACCTTTGCTAAGAGATAGAAATCTATATATACTCTACGTACTCACGCACGCGTGTACTCGCACCCAAGCTCACACAATTGATATTGGTGGTGATTGGTGCAGGAACCAGAAGGTTCCACTGCTGGCTGGCTCTCTAAGCTTCTATAACAGGGATGGGGAGAGGGGTATAGCCCAGCTGAAATATTTGTCTTGTTTCTGCTTCCCCTCCCTTGCCTCCCTTCTCCTCTCTCTCCTCCCTCCCGTCTCTCCCTCCTTCCCTTCCTCACATTTCCCAAGCTGCCACTGCTGCTTCTGGGGTGAGGGGTCACCCAAGGGTGTGCTGTAGAGCAGAGCCTGGAGAGGTGGGCAGGGGGTGGGCGTGGCAGGGGCAGCAGAAGAGCAGCACTGTGGGTGGGGGTGGGGCACTAGGCGGGGCCTAGGACCAGCTGGGCTAGGACTGGAGGGGGAGAGGCATCTATTTTTGTTGGGTTGTGATATTTTTGGCATTTTATTAAAAATGGAAAAAGTTGTTTTAGTGAGCACTCATGGTGCTTTCTCCCCTCCTCTCCCAGGCAGACCCCAAAAGTGTCAGGGAAAGGCAGACCCCCTGGAGGGGTGGGGTGGGGCTGAAGCAGGGGCTGCTATGGCTACCAGAGGTGAGCTGGTGATGTGAGCTGAGCTGTCACATGACACTCTCCACCACAACGACCTTGCTGCTCTCGGACACTGGGGTCAGGTTGGTCAGGCCCCTGACATCTTCGTCCTGAGCTCAGTACTCAAGTGGTGGAGGCCCCAGATGGGCTGGGTCAGGTGCTGCCAGCACTGCAGGAGAGGACATGTTGAAGCCCCCAGGGTCACCTGCTTATCCCCACGGTGACTTCCTCTGCCTCTCTCCAGTTCCCACTGCCTGCCACCCTAGTCAGGGCCACTCCCTGGCTAGGAAGCAGGCTGGGTTGAATGTTCACAGCAGGGGAGGGGAGGGCGGGCCCGGCGGGAGCCTTACCTCAGCCATGGTGCCCTTGGCCCTGAGGAGGCAGCACGGGAGGTGCAGCAGCACACACAGCATGGAGGACAGTGGGAAGGCCCAGCCTATGGCCTCACCCCACCACGGGTACACGTAGGTGTTGTTGTAGACCAGCAGCTCATAGTACACAATGTTGAAGATGAAGATGCCCTACGGACCAGAATGCCACGGTTAATGGGGCCCCCACCCCGCCCTGCCTCCCCCCCTACCCCGCCCCACCTCCCCCAGCCCTTACCATGCAGACCAGCGGGGTGAAGAAGGACGAGCACCATTTCATCCAGGGGCAACGTCGGTACCCGATCATACAGGCAATGTCGTCCGTGAAGCGGTCAGCTCCTTTGGCGAGTCGAGGCGGGAGGGCCAAGCTGGAGACCTGCCTTCCCCGCCACCATGCCCCAGCCCAGCCCTCAGCCATGACCTACCGTACACCCAGGCCATCACCACGCACTCCCAAAAGGCCTGCCAGAGCAGGGTGGTGCCGCTGGACGAGTAGTAGTCAAACAGCGGGAAGACGTACATCCCTCCCTGGGGGACAGCCCAGTCAGGGAGGATGGTGGACGGCCACCAGAGGTCACAGGCAGACCCCCCACCCCACTGACGTCAGTCACCATGGAGAGATCAATGACAAAGAGGAGGGCACAACAGAGGGCCACAGAGATCTCCCTTTGGAAACGGAAGTAGTAGGAGGCCGGGAGGAGGTCGAGGAGGCCGGTGATGAAGCCCTCCACACCTACAAACTGTGGCCAGGGCAGCTCAGGCCAAGCCCCGCACCATCCTCCACCCCTTTCCTTGCCTGCAGCCCTCACTCTGCCCCCCTCCTGGCTCCCTGTCTCAGAGCCCCATGCAAACCTGGCTGTCAAGACCAAGCAGCAACAGCATGAAGAAGAGCAGGGCAGCCCAGAGTGGGGCCACTGGCATCAGTGTGACAGCCCGTGGGTAGGCGATGAAGGCCAGGCCCGGCCCTGTGGGAAAGGTGCAGGCTCTAGACCTTGCAGCCGATGTCCTGCCCTGCGTGCACCCTGAGCCCTGCCTGCAACACTCACGCCCATGCCCACACCTGCCTCTGAGGCGCTGTCAACCCTGGGTCATGCAGCAGGGGCTGGCAGGTCCTGTCTCTGTCAACATTGACAAATCCCAGGACCTGCCTCCGCAGGCCCACAATCTGACAAGTTCTGTTTGAATCCTCGTCACTTTTCAGCATTTCTATTGCGTGTTCTTGTACATCATGCATCTGGGTGGCAGTTGCTGCTCTGGAGGCGGGGCTGGGGGTAGGGCCCTACCTGACTCTGCCACCTTGGAGATGTGCATGCCCTGCTCTGCAGCCATGAAGCCCAGGATGGAGAAGACCACGAAGCCAGCAAAGAAGCTGGTCCCACTGTTGATGAGAGCCAGGATGATGGCATCCCAGAGGGGTGGAGGGGCCAGAGTGGATGGGTTAGGCTGCTGGGCAGGGCAGGACAGGGCACGGGTGGCAGGCTGGTGGCGCTTACTTGTAGCAGTTGTTGTTGAAGTGGTTGTAGCTGCCCAGGGCTGTGAGGGCCCCCAGGCCAATGGCATAAGAAAAGAAAATCTGGGTCCCCGCATCTGTCCATACCTAGAGGAGGGCCAGAGAGCACAGGCATGAGGAGCCTGCAGAGCTCCCCATCAGTGCCCTGCTGCAGCCTCCCCACCTCCACCTCACCTGAGGGGACCCCAGCTTTGACCAGTCAGGCTTGAGATAGTAAATGATGCCGTCCAGGGCGCCAGGCAGCAGCACTCCACGCACCAGCAGCACGACCAGGACCACGTAGGGGAATGTAGCAGTGAAGTACACGATCTGGGGGGCCAGGCTGCTCAGTGGGGACTGCAGCACCACCTCCCTCACAAGCCCACTCCCAGCACCTCCGGTCCCCCTTGCAGGCAGGTATGTTCAGAGGTTCCCATTCTCCTCCGAGCCATGACTCCCACCAGAGGAAGCTAGGGGCAAGGCTGGGCCCCGGCAGCCCTGGCAAGTGCAGTGGGGAAGCTCTCTGGGCACCTCGTTTGTCTGCAGGGACGCATGTTGGTGGGAAGCGGGCGAGCCTCTGGGAGATCTCCTCAGTGGGGACAGGAGGCGTGGAGCATGTGGGGAGTGAGAGCTGTGTGAGTGTGTGGGCAGTGCAGGTGTGGGAGGCCCAGGCAAGGAGCAGGATATTGGATCAGGGCCGGGTCCCCCTCCTCTTCGGGAGAGAGGTGGGGGCTGAGCAGGTGGAGAGTGGAACTGGGCCAGGCAGAGGCAGGCAAGACACGGCTGCCACACCATCTGCCCCCTCTTCCCACATGCTGCTCTGGGGACCTTGTCCCCCAGGGAGTTGGCCATGTCCCACAGCTCTGGACACTGTCTTCTTTGTTCAGGTTACTCCCCAGCCTGACCGGGAGCCCCCAAGGGATGTGGCCAGACTCTGCTGTGGGTCCCCAAGGCAAGATAGGCAGGTAACAGATGGCCAGACCAGGTCCACCAGACTGTCACAAGAGTCAGAGACTGGCAAGAGGGCACCGGTGGGGGTGATGGGCACAGGGAAGGGACAGTGCCTGTCGGGGCCTCTCCCCACAGGGGCAAAGGCTGCTGGGTCCTGGATTTGTAAGGTGGGGAGTGTTGCTTGGCTTTCAGTACCTCCCCCTTCCTTAGGGCTAGACTCTGGTCACCTCCCGTTGCCACAGGTATGCCTGGCACAGATATCCAGCTCCCAGGGCTGAGCCACCCTCCCCCCTGCATGCCTCTAGTGGTACCTTTCCCGTGGATTTGACCCCCTTCCAGACACAGACGTAGATCAGCACCCAGCAGGCCAGCAGACAAAGGGTCACCTCCCAGTTGAGGGCCCCTGGCACCTCCAGTCCCCCAGACAGCCTCAAGACTTTGTTCCTAGGGGAGGGAGGGAGGTCCCATGAGGCCTGTGCCAGCAGAGGATGGAGCCACAAGGTCTACCCCCAGGAGTCATGGCTCCTTTCTCTCCCACAGCCCAGGGTTCAGCGGGCCCTCTTGTCCATCTGGGCTGGGCCTGGAGCCCATGAGCCCCTGGCCTTTGGGAGGCCACTCCCATCCCACCCCACATGCAGCCCCAGCTCTCCCATCAGGCGGGAGTGACCAGGACAGTGATAGGCTGCCGAACCCAGGAGAGAGGCTGACCTGGCCCAGCCCCTGGGGCTGGCCCCAGGACTCTCCGAGGGCAGGAAAGGGAAGGCAGGGTCCAGGAGGGACTGCCAAGCAACACCCTGGTCCCCCCTCAGGGCCATTCCCCTGGAGCCGGGCAATGTGAGGGAGACCTGAGGGATGGGATGGGCTTGGCCCAGAGGTGCTGGACTCACTCCCAGAGCTTGATGACAGGGGACCGGCGGTTAGCAAGCTGGTCACAGGTGAGGTTGGCCAGGCTGGCATTGGCACAGTCTTCATGGCGGAAGATCTCCACGCAGTCGGGAGTGTTCCAGGTGTGGCCACATGTGGCCCAGGGCAGCGTGGTGGTAAAGGACTTGACCAGGTAATAGAAGCCCCAGGCCAGGACCATGATGTAGTAGGTGTTGCAGTAGAAGATGATCACCATGGAGGCGTAGTCCAGGCCTGGGGCCGGGAAGTCCTTGCCATGTAGATTCTTTCCTGGCCACCTCCCCCTGCCACCCCTTTATCTTCCCACCCAGGCTGGCAGTGCTCCCACCGTCTGTCCTTCTGGAGCCTTGTTTGTGGTGCTCCTGACTCCCCTGGACTCCCCCTTGTGTGAGCCCCAACACTGGGCTGACTCCGCAGCCTGACTCCTCTCCTCCAGCCACCCCCTAGACCCAAGGCAGAGTGAGCCCCTCTCCTCCTGTCCCCATCTGACCAAGTGCTGTTGAGTCTCCAGCCTCACACACCTGGCCCCTTCTGTGGGTCCCACTGCCACCATGGCAGTTCCAGGAGGTCCAAGCCTCCACCTGGCCACCCAGTAGCTCCAGTCCTCAGCAGCTGGTGGTGGTGGTGCTGGGGAGGGGGGGAGTTTCCAGTAGCCTGAGGTAGTGTTGGAGACAGTTGCCCCCACAGTGGGCAACCTCAGTACGTCGCTCCACCTGTCTGTGCCCCAGTGTCCTTGGGGATAGTAATAGTAGGACCTACCTAGAGAGCCAAGTGTGCTGGGCAGGTCCCATCCCCAGCCCTGCTATGCCTGGCCTGTCCTTGCCTTGTGGAGCTGCCTATGCCCCCTCTAGTCCCTGCTTCCCCAAGTTCACTGTGTGGCCTGAACATCTCCTCCAGGATCCCCCCTCAAGACTGGGATGCCATCACGTGGCCCCAGGCCTGGTGCTCAGGACAGGAAAAGATTTCTCAAGTGGGAGCCAGCTGGGAAAAGGGGGCAGTCCTTGAGGCTGGCCAAGGGCTGCTCACCTTTGAACAGGGGACAGATGTTCCAGACATTGATGCTGCCTGCCTTCATGAACTGGCCCAGCTCCAAGAAGAAAATGGGGATTCCTCCGACCAGGGAGATCAGGACGCAGGGAATAAGGAACACACCCGGGGGTGGAGGCACAGGGTGGACTCAGGGTGGCCCCCAGCCAGGCTGCCCAGGCCCAGCAGGCCAGCCCAGACTCCAAAGGCCCCATCACAACTTCCCACTGGGTAAGTCAGTGTAGGGGTGGCCACTGACTCAGGCCCCAGGTGGGGTCTTCAGGGGGTGGGTTCAGTGTGTTGAAGAGGCACTACAGTAGCCCCTGGGCCACTGAAGCCCTATTCCCTGGGTGGCAGAGAGGCCCTAGGCCCACAGGGCTTCCAGCCCCATGGTCACTTGGGGTGATGGCCATGGAGGACATGCACGCTCAGACACGCAGGCTGTCCCTAGTGCCGCGATTCCCTGTCTCAGGCAGCACAGTCAGGGCACATGCATGTGTGCGTGTGCGCCAAGGCTGGGTGATCAGGCCTGAGGGGCTCATCCAAAGGCAGGGAGCACAACTGTCCTGCGCTTGGACGCTTGCCTGCAAGTGTGAGGTCCAAGGCAGAGGGCGGGTGGGTCACAGTCCCCTGCTGGTGGGATGACCAAGTGCAAGGACAGAGGGATACAGGTGCGGGAAGAGGGGCCAGGCCGGCCTTAGCAAGCCCAGGGAGTCAGGCTCTGCAGGAAATAGGGGGTGACACAGGCCCTGGCCAGCAGGCTGGGGTGGGGGTGGCAAAAGGGCAGGGAGAGCTGGGTGCCACTACCCTCTTCTCCTCTCTGGGCCTCCTACCCTTGCCCTGGCTGGGCTCGCTCCACTACTCAGAGGCCGAGCTTGGCTGCAACTTGCCTGACTCCAGGTCCCAGCATCCTTCTCCTGACCTTGGGCAAAGGCCTTTGCTCTGGACCTCTGTTTCCCACACATCACCGGGTCACTTCGGCTTCCAGCAACCCCAGTGCTGTTTTGTAGTCACAGGACACACGCGTGCCCATCGCTGTTGCTAAGCTGGGCCCGGGCGGGCGGGCAGGCATAGGACGTGCATGCAGTGTGTCCAGTGGCGGCGCCAGGCGGGCCAGGCCGCAGGCTTCCCAAGCCTGGCTCGGGCACCCAGTGTTCCAGGCCCGGGCCAGAGGGGAGGGGCGGGAGGGCCGCGATGGGAGGGGAGGGCAGGGGGAGGGACAGAGTGGCCCATTGTGTGTGTGTGTGTGTGTTCTGTGTGTGCACACGTGGGGGGCCCACACAATGTGCCGCTTGTGTGCCCGACCCGCGGGGGCAGCCAGGGCTCCTTACCTCGAGGAGACCCCAAGGCACAGGCCTGCTTTCCCACCTCGGTGGCCAATCGCTCCTCCCAGCCCAGGAGTCTGGGGGGCAGTCTCGCGGGCATCGCCCGCCCCCTCCCCTCACCCTGCCAGGCACATGACTGCGAGGGGGGTGGAGGCGCCCGGCTCAGCCACCGAGCGGCGGCGGCGGACCAGGGGTGGCCCCGACCCCGCGTGCCCGGGGGCCAACCGCTGCCCGGACTTCACCCCTCCGCGGCGGCTCCTGGGGTTGGGGGTCGGGCGTCGGGGGCCGGCAGCCTGCTGGGGGAGGGGGCCGCGGCGGGCGGGGGAGCTCACCTCCGCCGTTCTTGTGGCACAGGTAGGGGAAGAGCCACACGTTGCCCAAGCCCACGGAGAAGCCCACGCACGAAATGATGAAGTCCATCTGGCGCGTCCAGGTCTCTCTCGCGCGGCGGCACGGCCAGGCGGCCGCCGGCTGTCCCCAGGCCCGCGGGGCCGTCGCCCTTGGCTGGGGCCCCGTCGGGCCCAGGCGCGGTGAGGGGGCCCTTCTTCTGGTCGCCGGACACGCTATAGATGCCATTCTCAGCACTCTTCTTCGCCATGGCCCCGGCGGGCCGCACGGCCGGGCCGGGGTCGCGGCGCCTCTCGGGGGGCGGCGGTCAGGCGGGGGGCACCGGGGGCACTGGGAAGGGCCCCGAGGGCGCGGGCCGGCCGGGGGCCGGGGGGCGGCCGGGCCGGGGGACGCGGTGGCGGGAGGGCGGCGGGGTGCGAGGTGCGGGCAGTGCTTTCAGAAGCAGTCCACGAAGCACTTGAAAGTAAGCCTGAAGAATATCCTGTGTGTCGGGGGCCCGGGGGCGCGCGGGCGGTGGCGGGGCCTGGGCGGTTGGCGGCGGTTGTGGCTCCCGAGGCTCTTACCCGCGGCCCGGGCGGCGGCGGCAGCCGCGGCTCCTCGCCCGACCCGAGGCTCAGCCTAGCGGGGCGCGGGCGCAAGCGGCGGCCGGAGCAGGGGCCGGGTCCCGCGGCGGCTGACCGGCTCGCCCGCGACTCCGGTGGCGGCGGCGGCTCAGGCGCGCCTCGCCCTCTCCTTCCCGGCGGCAGCGGCTGCAGCCGCTCTCGGGGCCGCGGCGGGCTCAGCGACTCGCCGCCGCTCTCCGACTGTCCCTCTCTTCCCAGTCCCCAGCCGGCCGCAGCTTAAAAACCGACTCCGGGGTGATGTCACTATCGCCCCACCCCCATGGCCGGCCGCCCCCCTTCCCCTCCCCTCCCCCTCCCGCATCCCTCCCTCCCGCCCTCCTCGTCACACTCCGCTCACCTCGTCCCTGCCCTCCTCCTGGGGAGGAGACGCTGCTCCAGCCGGAGGCAGGATGGTTGCTACCTGGGGCGGCTGCCAGCTCCTCCCGCAGGGCTCCGGGCCGCCCCTCGCCCCAGGGTCGCCGGCTCCTAGTGCAGCCCAGGCTTTCTGGCCGGCCCCTCCCAGCCCTAGGTAGACGTCCCCCGGGCCCCCTCAGCCCTCCGCCTCCCCTTCTCTCCCTTTCTCCCCACTCCTGGCAGGCTGCAGCCGTCTCCTCCCGGTGCTCCCTCCTTCCTTGAGCTTTGTCCACCGCTGCCCACTGGTGGCTAGAGCTTCCCGGCTACCCTGGAAGCTGGAGGCCGGGACCAGCTCTTCAGGTGACAGGCCTCTGTGTCTCCACAGTGGCCAGAGGGGAGCCTGCCTGACTGATGAGCAAGGCTCGACTTTGTCACCAAGGCAAAGAAGGGGCCCGGATAAATGACCCCAGCGGCCCCCATCCCTGCCTGGTGTGAGAGTGGGTAGCGGCTTCGGACTTGAGGGGACTGGAGCGGGAATAAGGCAAGGCTGCTCCCTGGTGCCTGGCGGGTGCACAGACCCTTCCCCAAAGGCCTCAGCCCTGAGGTCCTGGCTGCCCGCCCCCCACCCACCCCGTGTTCCTCTCCCCAGGACCCCCCAGGCCTACACAGCAAGAGTCAGCTTTTTGGGCTGCCTCTCTGCCGCCAGCTGAGCAGCTTGTCTAGAATTTTCTAGGACTAAGAGTAGCCTGGGGGTGGGGTGGGGAAGGAAGTGGTCATTGTCCTGGCCTGGGAGGTAAAGTGTGCCCCCCTCAACTTCAATCTCCCTGATCTGATCGTGGACACTGCAGTCCCCAGATGGCTCATCCCGTTAAGCTAAGCCTGCGGCCATCCCTCCAGCTTTAGGAAGAAAAGCAGTTCTGGCCCAAGCCAGATTGAGCTTCCTGGGTGAGGGAGGGGCAGTGTCCCCACCCAGGCTTGGAGGAGGAGTCTCAAGGGGTGTGTGTGGTTGGGGGAGACACAGGCGGTGTCACCTGTGCTTAGACCAGGGGCAGTGGGCATGTACCCTTGAGGTGGCAAGGTCACACTGCTCATCAGAAGTTTCTCACTAGGGTCTTCTCTGGCCCAGCCTTTGACTGAAGCTGGTCTGGAGACAGGGGCATTAGAGAAGTGACTCATAGATGGCCTAAAGAAGCAGGGCCACTCAAGGACCCAGGACAGAGGGAAGAGGGCCAACCCAGCTGGACCACAGGCAAACCCCATGGCCTTTGAGGGAAGAGAGAAGAGGACCCGGTGAAGTAGGCTCGGAGGGCCTCAGCCCAGCAGGAGTGCAGGGTGGGTGCGTGATGTCATCGAAGGGAGGACAGTGACCTGGGGGAGGGCTGCTTTGAGGGAGAGTACAGGCCACGGCCAGACAGCTCTGGGAGCCGAGGGCAGGGGAGACTTTCAGATGTTGCTTGTCCAAGGGGTGGGGTTGGAAGGGAGAGAGAGCAGAGGCTCGAGAAGGATGTAGGAGAGCTGATGGCACTTTGGGGACAGCCGCAGGGCTGCAATTGAGGAGGGCTCCCTCCCCCATGCAGGCTTTTCCTCCAGGAGCTGCACCAGGAACTCATAGAGGATCAGGGAGAATTCTGAGAACACGCTACTGTGGTGCTGCCTAGAGAGGAAGGATAAATGATGACAAGTACATCTCTGAGTAACATATGGGCACTTGTTCATGAAAACTGTTTTTCTGAAAGCTTGTGAAGGTCTTGAAATACTCGCTATCAGTTGAGGACAAACATTTACACCCTCCTTCCACAGGGAGTTCAAGCAGGCTGGATGGGTCCATCTATGGATGATCTTCCCCAGCCCCTTCCTCTTCCCAGCTTATCCCTGGCTCTCTGTGTGAACAGTTCTCATCAGTGGAATGTCATTGATGAAGTGAGGTCTTCAATTTTCTCATCTACTGTGTGGTCATGTTATTTTCCTCATCTGAGGCTTAAAAACTCACCTGCATGCAGCACATGACAGCTTAAAATCTCTTGTGAACAAAACAGTAACAAAGACACCCACCAGGGTTGAGCATCCCATGTTGATGACAGCGACCACCAGGGGTCAACGTCCTCTTCACAATCCTGTGTCAGAGCATCACTTGACTGATTTCATTAGCAACTTCCCAGGAGAATGAGCTTATAAAATACTTGTCCCATTTTCCATGCAGATGTAACCATCTATTTTACTGAAGAAATAGGAACAGCTGAATGCTGAAATCACTGAATGTCTGCAGGTTGTGCAAGTTTGTGACTTTATCACTTTCTAATTTCTGATCTGTGTGGACCACTCTACAGATTTTTCTCACTGGTGTGATCAGCCTTCTGGATGTCAAATATAATAGACTTTCATCATATAAAAGTCAACACAAGCTCCTCATGGTTTCAGTGCTCAGTGACGACTCTAAACTTACACAATGTGTTTCTTTATTAGTTTTGTTTTCTGGTATTTCTACTCGGCATCTTCACCACACCCATTTTATGTTTCTTATACAGGTAATTGATAATTTTAAAATGTATTGGTGCTTACTTTAATTAAATAAGCAGACAATATCTTATAATTTTTTAAAAAATGTGCAGTAAAAGGAAATGCAATAAATTTTAATGTAAGGAAACCAGTAGCTGAAAGCAAGAGAAATCTCTTCTGCTGCATAGGAGGGTATGGAGACCTCATAGTACGATGATTTTCTGCAGTTTAATCATTATTGCCACACAAATGATAGCATCCTCTCTCTTTATATCAGCACATTCCCTAACGTACAATAAAGACTGAGCACAGATACCGCCAACCAGACTGACCAGCACCTCTCACTAAATGCCTGAGCTGATAGTGATAGATATCACATTTGTCTAACAAAATCATTACACCCTGTAAGGATACCCACCAGTCATAAGGAGACAATTTAAAAAATTTAGTCAAAGCCCAAACCTGATAGGTAGTCATTTATACTTAGAAGAATTAACTCTTATCTTCACATGTATTTTTCTTAATCATAGAGAAGCTACTAGAGTCACTGTCCAAGTTACTGAATATCTTATTCCTAGAATGAGACACTGCACAATGTGTTCTGACACGAGGGGATGTAGCTATAGTTAAGGGACAGGAGATGTGATCACGGGAACCAGAGTCTGTGATCCAGCAGTTCTTTCTCCCTCACAGTTGACCAGAAACAAGGCCCCAGCAGAACAATGGAAACATTGACTTAGGTCTCCACAGTCTGATGTGAGATAAACAGCAGGTAGTTTATGCTTCCATTTTATAGTGGGAAATTTAATAAAGAAGGGCCATTTTGGGGATAATACTATTCTCTAGGATGCTTAAATGCCCCCAAACAGCACTACAGTGTCCCATGGCCAGGAGCTACAATACCTGGGTCTAGAAAGCAGTGGACAGAAATATCAGTTTCCCTTGCCACATGTATGATGAAAATTTGAAGAATGTTTCTTTCCTTCTCCATAATCATAGGCTGCGATGGACTGGAGGTCCTGGTACATAAGAATAAATGTGTCTCCAGTAGGAACAGAATTAGTCCCATAAAATAATTGTGCTGCCGTGGTTCTCATACTGTTGGAAGAGCTGACCAAGAAAGTGTTGTAACAGCTGCAGTGTTTATTGATTCCTATCATATTTGGGGCTACATTCGCAGCTACCAAGGGAAAGAGAGAGAAGTAATTCTGGCCTAGATAGAGTCTATAGATTTTTTTTTTCTTTCCTTCAAACTGAGGTTTAAAAAAAATCACATCAACTAAAATGCAGATGATGATGAAATGATCAAGGACAACAGCCATTAAATGTTTCAGGTGTGTTTTAACCCAAAGTCGCACAACATGTGAGAACATGAGCTCTGGAGTCGGGAGAATCTCTGAGGAGAATCTAGAAGGTGGGTGGGAGGAAACAGTGATTCACGTCTGAGTAAATTGCAGGGCTACCTCCTGTAGGGGAAACGAAAGCCTGAGCCTCTCCTACAGTGCGCTCTCTAAAAATTTTTGGCTGACTTATTGTATTCTTCAGCACCAATTTTTTTTAGTTCTCTTTTAAATTTTTTTATCTCTTAAAATTCTCACAGTGTTCTTGCATGCTGCCACTAGCTTATTAAACATGATTGTTATATTTAAATTTTCTGCCAGGAAATCCATATGCTTTTATATTCATTGATGCCAGTTTCTGGACCTTTATGTTGTTTCCCTGTTTGGACCATATTTCCCCATTTCTTCATTTTCCTTGATGGTCTTTGTTGCCATCTACTCATCAAAGAAAAACAGCTCTTTGTTCATCATAACAAAGAGCCATACTCTTCCAAGCCTAGGCCCTTAGAGAAAACCTTCACCAATCACCCCATCAGTGATTGTGGATCACTCAAAAACTTCATAATAACTTCACAATATTCAAACTTCTGTCTCTGTTCTTAGTGTCCCCCAGGTTTTAGAGCATGTTGGGTTGTGGCAGGACTCCTAAGTAGGGGAGGTAGAAACTATTTACTCAAGCACCCTCTTGAACAGGTGCACCATTCAATACAGTTTTATTATTGAAGTATGATTCATCAGAATAATGTCAATTCAAGCGCCTCTCAACCAGTTGTCTAACATTGAAATGTTATAATTTATTATTTGGATCTCTCTGTCGTTTATCTTTTGAATCTTAGGTAAAATTACAAACTGGTATAAAATTGCCTATTTGACAAATGATCTGCTGCAGAATTTTCATCTTCTATGTATCTCTGTTTGCACTTAAATCCAAGTTTATATTAGGCATGTATCTAGAAAGTAGAAATAAATCTTAAAATTCCTTCATTTTTAAAAAGATTATGGGGTTTCCAGAAGATGGGAGAATATTCTTTATTTATAAAATACCTGATTCCACATTTTCCAATAGTTTCCTCTTTATCAACCTCCTCTCACATTATACTATATTAAGCAAGGAGAAATTAAAACACACCATCCACACTTTGCATAGAAATCCCTTCAATCCCCTCAGCTTTTTTTTTTTCTTTTTTTGACGGAGTTTCACTTTTGTTACTCGGGCCTTGGCCTCCCAAATTGCTGGGATTACAGGCATGAGCCACTGCATTGGGAAGCTCGAACTGGGCAGAGCCCACCTCAGCTCAGCAAGGCCTACTCTCTCTACAGACTCCAGCTCTGTGGGCAGGTCATAGCTGAATAAAAGGCAGCAGAAACTTCTGCAGACTTAAATGTCCCTGTCTGACAACTCTGAACAGAGCAGTGGTTCTGCCAGCATGGCATTTGAGCTCTGAAAATGGACAGACTGCCTCCACAAGTGGGTCCCTGACCCCTGTGTAGCCTAACTGGGAAACACCTTCCAGTAGGGGCCAACAGACACCTCATACAGGCGGGTGCCCCTCTGGGACAAAGCTCCCAGAGGAAGGATCGGCAACAATATTTGCTGTTCTGCAATATTTGCTGTTCTGCAGCCTCTGCTGGTGATACCCAGGCAAACAGGGTCTGGAGTGGATCTCCAGCAAACTCCAACAGACCTGCAGCTGAGGGACCTGACTGTTAGAAGGAAAATGAACAAACACAAAAGAATAGCATGGCCAGGCATGGTGGCTCATGCCTGTAATCCCAGCACTTTGGGAGGACGAGGCGGGCGGATCACAAGGTCAGGAGATCAAGACTGTCCTGGCTAACACAGTGAAACCCCATCTCTACTAAAAATACAAAAAAAAATTAGCCAGGCGTGGTGGTGGGCGCCTGTAGTCCCAGCTACTCAGGAGGCTGAGGCAGGAGAATGGCGTGAACCCAGGAAGCGGAGCTTGCAGTGAGCTGAGATCGTGCCACTGCACTCCAGCCTGGGCAAGAGCAAGACTCTGTCTCAAAATAAATAAATAAATAAATAAATAAATAAATAAATAAATAAATAAAAAGAAAGAAAGAAAGGAATAGCATCAACATCAACAAAAAGGACATCCACACCAAAACCCCATCTGTAGGTCACCATCATCAAAGACCAAGCTTAGATAAAACCACAAAGATGGGGAGAAACCAGAGCAGAAATGCTGAAAATTCTAAAAAACAGAGCATCTCTTCTCCTCCAAAGGATCACAGCTCCTCACCAGCAACAGAACAAAGCTGGATGGGAATAACTTTGATGAGCTGATAGAAGTAGGCTTCAGAAGGTCAGTAATAACAAATTTCTCTAAGCTAAAGGAGCATGTTCTAATCCATCACGAGCAAGCTAAAACCTTGAAAAAAGGTTAGATGAATGGCTAACTATAATAAACAGTGTAGAGAAGACTTTAAATGACCTGAGGGAGCTGAAAACTATAGCACAATAATTTTGTGATGCATGCACAAGCTTCAACAGCTGATTTGATCAAGTGGAAGAAAGGATATCAGTGATTGAAGATCAAATTAATGAAATAAAAATAGAAGACAAGTTTAGAGAAAAAAAGAGTAAGAAGAACGAACAAAGCCTCCAAGGAATATGGGACTATGTGAAAAGAAAAATCTAAGTTTGATTGGTACAACTGAAAGTGATAGGGAGAATGGAACCAAGTTGGAAAACACTCTTCATGATAGTATCCAGGAGAACCTGTGCAACCTAGCAAGGAAAGCAAACATTCAAATTCCAGAAATACAGAGAACACCACAAAGATACTCGCTGAGAAGAGCAACCCTAAGACACATAATTGTCAGATTCACCAAGGTTGAAATGAAGGAGAAAGTTTTAAGGGCAACCAGAGTTGTGCCATGGCACAGTGTTGTGCCATGTCCTTTCTCTGTTTTCTTGCCTGTTTATTTATGTCAGATGTGCCACCTACATGTAATAAGGTCAGAATTCTGCCTCCAGTAACACATCAAAGGTGACCTTTGATTGTACTTTTGATTTATTCTCCAAGATATTGATTATAAATTTCATCACCATCATATTTTATGTCAAAATAAATCTGCATAATCTGAATGTCAATACATTTTGGAATCTATTAGATAACTGAAATTGCAAGAAATATTACCCACTCCAAAAACTGGAGAGATAGGCATGTCCAGAATTGCAGTTAGCACTTGCTTAACTGGTGCAGAAACTGCAGAAGCTGCAGAAGCCACAAGTTGTTGAGGGCACTTACATGGTAACCACTATAGACGTCTGAAAGACAAATGTGGACTCAGTAAATGTGAGCATTCTAGAGGGTCTTATACTTCTAAGGTTTCTGGACTTTCTCTCCAGAAACCTCCAGATTCTAAAATATACAATCCAAATAAATTTCCTGTGGGTCAGAATTGAAGATGAAATGAAGATGATTAATTATAGAAAAATACACCAGGAGCCTACTTCAAAAGCTTCTAAAGGGAATGACTTTTCCAGAACCTTATCCTATGTGAAGGAAGACAAATCTCCCATTCCAGATTCTCCCCCATTCTTCCATTATTATATGAATGAGTAAAGTTAGCCAAAAGGGGTAAGATGTACCTAAATAGTCCAGAGAGGCCAAAACCACAAAAGGGAGTAACAGCCAAAAATGAGCTTTTCCCCTGGAGATGCTTTGTTAAGGTCACAGCCCAGAAGACGAAGCCTGTTGAATCTCTAGGTTTCCATTGGAAGAACAGGCAGTGCTTACCTGCACTGCACAATCCATTCTAACTAGGATGATGACTATGGATTAAAGATGAAAGTGTGGCAATGCACAGACTCTATCTGAGGAGAACACAGAAACACTAAGACAATGACAGAGGGTGAGACAAAGGCAGTAGAGCAATGTGAAGCCTCTGACATCATGATTTTTAAGGCCAACATCTTGTAAATGCCATCATAGATCTCAGCTTCTTTTATTATGGGGACTTTGCTGGTTTCCTAGCTGAGAAAGTGAAAATAACAACCTGCATGCACTTCCCAAGTCTCCACCTGTATCCTGTTTGCTTTAAATCTCTAGGAGAAGAAAGTCAGATAACTGGGCCTAGTGTCAGTGTAGGAGGCACTTCCTAAAAGATACATATTAGGAAGAAGGGAAAATGTGTGTTATTGGAATAGTGGATATGAAGTGGGCTTTCATCTGAATGTATCTGCACCTGCTGGTATTCTCAGATGCAACATTCAACTGCAAGAGCCCAGTGAAGAAACATGACACTCCCAAATCTCCTGTAAGTTTTTGTCTTCATTTTGGTCCATTAATGAAGTGAATCTGGAGCTTCAGAGAAGGGGCTCCCTCCTGTGTCATTGAATCCTTGCTCTGGGTCTCCTTGCAGAGTTCAATAGGTTTAGTAAGGCTAATCAATTGTTTCAAGAGATGGTGTCAGCAGCATATGGTGTCACTGAAGGAGTATGATAAACCAGGACACAGCCATTTCATGCTGGGCTAGAGAAGCTTGGGGGAAATGATTTGTAAGTCCCAGCAGGAACCTCTTTGCAAGGCAGGGTCTGGGTTATTGGGGGCACAGACCAGGTGAGTTAGATATCAATATGTAAAGATGAGGACCTATGGATATGAATTGAAAATATATAAATACTTCAAAAAATTCCAATAAATTGAGTCCAAAATTAACCCAAATTATTCAAAACACAAATTCCTTGACAAATATTTTGGGAGCAGTGAGTTCATAAAGAATTTGAAATTACCGTTTCAGCTTCTGATTCTTATTGTTCCTGAGATGAGAAAATCATCTCTAATCACACATCACAGAGCAAATCTGTAAACAAGAGTGTTTCTATTGAAGATCCTGGGGGATCTGAACACCAGTCAGGTGCTGGAGACACTGTTTCAGGAGCACCCAGCAGATCTCAGAGGGACCTGCTGGTCACTCATGTGGGACATCAGCAGTAACTTCCTCAGTCATCAGTCAGCTGTGCTGGTGACTGATGGATCCAGGACAGAACCAAGGCACCTGCTCAGTGTCATGGAGAGTGATGGTTCCAGAAATTATCCAGGTGGTCTCTGTGCTTATAAAATGTAGGTTCACAGTGAGGAGCATGTCCTGAGGGGGATTGTTCTTCTGTGAAAGGACCTCTGTTCATGAATTTCATAAATGGAGCAGGGCATGCATTTCCTCAAACAGGAATAGGGCTTGGACCATCAGCATCTCACTCTTGTAAATCTGATGTGTCATTTATCTTCCGTTTCTTATTATTAACCAGGCTTTGTGCTATGAAATGCTATCTCATGAATATGCAAATAACCTGAGATCCACTGAGGTAAATTTGGATGTCTGTGCCCTGAGAGCATCACCCAACAACCACATCCCTCTTCTATAGAAGCCCCTGAGAACACAGCTCCTCACCATGGACTGTACCTGGGGGATCCTCTTCTTGGTGGCAGCTGCCATAGGTAAGGGGCTCCCAAGTACCAGTGATGAGGAGGGGATTGAGTTCAGTCAAGGGGGCTTTTATCAACTCCTCCATTCTCCTCACAGGTGTCCATTCCCAGGTTCAGCTGTTGCAGCCTGGGGCTGAGGTGAAGAAGCCTGGGTCCTCAGTGAAGGTCTCCTGCCAGGCTTCTAGATACACCTTCACCAAATACTTTACACAGTGGGTGCGACAAGGCCCTGGACAAGGGCATAGTGGATGGGATGCATCAACCCTTACAATCATAACACACACTATGCACAGACATTCCGGGGCAGAGTCACCATTACCAGTGACAGGTCCATGAGCACAGCCTACATGGAGCTGAGCAGCCTGAGATCTGAAGACATGGTCGTGTATTACTGTGTGAGACACAGTGCAAAAACCCACATCCTGAGAGTGTCAGAAACCCCAGGAAGGAGACATCTGTGCTGACACAGAGGAGATGACAAAGATTATTAGATTAAAGATTTGCTTAGAAAATGACATTAAGTCATTAAAGAAAAGGAACAATATTAATGTGTATTTGAGAAATTTTAATTATTTGAGAGATTTTTCATACAACATTTATTCTGTAAACAAATTTCAATGATTAAAGAATGAATCAAATTAATGAAACTAATATAGAACTTCCTCTGAAGGTATCTCTGTAAACATTAATTTCTTAATCAGTGCTGTAAGTATTTTGGAATACAGACACAAAATCACATTTTAAGTCTGCATTCATATCTATTAAAAATGCCAAAAAAATCTTTTGCGCATGTAGCATTTTGAATTCCCACCATCAATGCATGATAGTTCTTGGTTTTCCACATTCATATTGTCATGTATCCTTATGAGAATTGTGTGTTTTAACCAATCTAGTAGGTGAGTAATGGTATCTAATTTTTATTTAAATGCACAAGTCCCTCCAAAAATTCATATTTAACAATTTTCCTATAACTTCTGTTGAGATGCCTCTCCTGACATTTGGTTCATTTTAACTGCATTGCTTCATTTTGATTCATTGCAAGTTTACTTGCATATTGTTTATAAAAGTCATTTGACAAATTAAAAGAATTCATTTCACGAATATGTGACTTGGAAGTATTTTTTCCAAGTCTGTGGCTGTCTTTACTCCCTTATCAGTGTGTATTGCAGAAACATACGTGTGTGTGTGCATGTGTCTGTGTGTGTATGTGTGTGTTTGTACAAATTTAGATTCAAAAACATGTAAAATTGTATTCATTCATAGATGATGTTTTTGGCATTATATCTGAAGTCTCATTATAGAATACACAAATAGTGGTTTTTTTTCCATGTGTCTAAGCTCAGGCCACAATCAACTCATGAGTGTTTAAACTTCACCTACTTGATTGGAGGACTATTGACCTCAGATATTTGGAATACTTCTGTAAGGAGATGTGTTCATCTTCTCAATATTTATTTTCATAATCATCTATTAATATGTGTATTGGTTTATGAATATATATTTCATACACTGAAGAAGATCCATGCTGTATTATTCATTTTGTCATTCAAATCACCACAGCTTTGTTAGGTCCTGGGAGCTCATTTAGTTTGGATCCTGTATCCTTACAGTGCACCTCATCTTTTTGTTTTTGAACACTTCCCTGTTTCCTTGTATTACAATAAATTCTAAGTTCATTTTCTATATTACCTCTTTTGTACATAGAATTAGCCATTTTTCTAAAGATTGCTTGTTTCTAATGTTAATGAATAGCAGTGAAATAAAAAAAAATGTGATACCATGCATAATTACTTCTAGGACCTCTCAACCTACTGGCCTAGTAGACTTGCATGTTTATATGAACCCATGTTTATGGACACATCAAAACTATTTATGTACCTAATCTTCAGTAACTTTATTATATTAAAAATGAGAACACCCTGGTCTCCTGACCCAACTATGCTACCACGTGGACCTTTCTAGAATTCCTTCCTTGACTGTCCATAACCATCCACTTTAAAGTGAGGAATCCTATCCCACCAACTGCCTTATTATTACCTGGTTGCACAATTTTAGGACACATGCATAGCGGTATCAGAAATGTAAAGCTCATTGGAAATATGTTTATCTACTAGAATAGAGTGCTATGTGTAGTTTCTTTACATTTTAAACATACAGAATTTCCTCATTTTCAAAGTTAATTAGACTAGCAACTTCATTTTCTACTTTCTTCAATGAAGTCATTTCAATTACACCGTATAATATCATTTATTTGAAATTCGGTATAAACCAAAACTATACTCAAATAAACAGATAGAGGATATTCAAGGAATTTAGAGAATGAGTATTAAATAAGTAAAAATGGCACTGTTTAAGAATAGTAAAATTATTTTTAGTGATATAAAATGGTTGAGACATGATGCAGTTAATTTGTCTAAGATCATAATTGTGTGATGGAAAATATAAACCTAAATATATACAATTTTTGTAAAAAGTATTTAGCAGTTCATTAAACCCAGGATTAAATGCAGACTGTATAAAGTTATCTAATAACTTATTTGGTGAGGGTGGGGATGTCATGAGATGCATGCAAAAAAGAATGAAGTAATTTTCCTCATTTGCATATAAGATGTTACCATTCACTAAAGACCTTTAATTTTTAAAAAATCAATTTTCAATGTGACCCAGGTTTTTTCTTCCTGACAAGCAAATAACCCAGATAATTCTTTTCTTTCCTTGGTTGAGAAAGATTTTCCCCAAACTTCAGCTCAGTTCAGGCACACACTGTCCTTGAGTGGGCATTTACCCTCAGATGGGTACACACACCTGTCAACATGGGGACTCTTCTGTCAGACAAACACACCTTTACTCACATGGATTCTTCCCTCAGACAAACACACATGTCCCCACATGGACTCTTTCCTCAGACCACCACATATGTCCTTACATTTACTCTTTCCTCTGGTAATGATATTTCCTCAAGTGGACTCTTGTCTCAGACAAACAAACATGACTGCATGTGAACTCTTCACTCTGATAAGTACACATATTTCCACATTGACTGTTTCCTGACACAAGCACATATATCCAATGTTGAACTGTTTTATGGCAAAATGATCTCAAGATAATAATTATAAAATCCCTCCCTGACAAGGTGTAGATCTGCATTTTTTTATTGTACTTTAACTTTGCCTTATTGTCAAGAACAGTAGTTTGTAGCTCTAAATGCACCGATTAGAGATTGGTGTCCGTTTTCTCTGGAAATGTATTTTTAAGTTCTTACTGGATGTATTTTTTTTGATAATGTTTGCTACTGTGAAGATACCTGAACAGGGTCCACACTAGAAAATAAAAAAGACTAATCAGCAGATTAACCCTGTGCATCCAGACCCACGAGTCCTTTGACCCTGCCCCCCTGAAATTTAGACACAGAGGACGGATGAGCAATGCTGAGCGGTGCACCCAAGACCACAAAAAGAAAGACAAGGAAATGTGTCCCCTCCCCTCCTCATGAAAGGCAGCTCATCCCCTGTTCCTTCAGGCCCTGGTGAGGAGCCAACCCATGTCTCTTCCCTTCCTCAGTGTCCACACCGTGGGGTCTGCACTGATTTGGGCTTCCCTTCTCATCACCCTCAATATTAGTGTCCCTTGTGAATCAGGTCCAGCTGCGGCTGCTCCACATAGGGCTGTTCTTCCATTTCCTCAGTGTTTGCAGAAGTCCTGTGGAAATTTATTGAAGGAGTCAGAGGGGGAAAAATTGTACAGCCCAGTGGTTCACTGAGACTCTCATGCAAAGCCTCTGATTTCTCCTTTACTGGCTACAGCATGAGCTTGGTCCAGCCAGCTTCACGACAGGGATTTATGTAGGTAGAAACAGTGAGTGATCAAGTGGGAGTTCTCAGAGTTACTCTCCGTAAGTACAAATAAATTAACAGTCCCAAGCGACACCTTTTAATGTGCAGTCTACCTTAAAGGGACCAAACTGGAAGTCAAGGACAAGGCCTTGTAATACTGTGAGAGACACAGGAGAGGGAATATCTGCGTGAGCTCCGAGAGAAAAATCTCTGCAGGAAGACAGGAGGGAGCTGCGTGGTAGATGCTCCTCAGAACCACCACGGCACTTTGAGGACAACCTGAGGACACTCAGAACCACCAGGGTGTGCTTAGGACCATGGGGTGCTCAGGATATTAGGGGGTGCTCAGGATCACGAGGGGGTGCCCATGACACCAAGGGACACTCAGAATCACAAGGGGGCACTCAGGACACGAGGGTTTGCCCAGGACCACCAGCAGGCACTCAGGTCACCAGGGGGTGTTCAGGACCACCAGGGGGCGCTCAGAACCACCAGAGGGCGCTCAGGACACCAAGGGGGCGCTCAAACTACCAGGGGGCGCTCAGGACACCTGGGCGTGCTCAGAACCACCGGGGGCACTCAGGACACGACGGGGCACTCAGAACCACCAGGGGGCGCTCAGGACACCTGGGGGCGCTCAGAAGTATCAGGGGTGCTCAGGATATCACACTGCCCTCGTGTACTGCCCTCGTGGTACTCCACGAGGGGGCGCTCATGACACCAGGGGCACTCAGAACCACCAGGGGGCGCTCAGTACACGGGGCTTCTCAGGAAGCAACTCCAAATCAGGAGCCCGAGAAGCTGTGGTTTTCTTTTAAACCTTGGTGATTCCCGACCTGGTCAAGCAAAAGTCTTCCCCAGGATCTCTCACCATTTCTTCCTTGTAAATCCATGATTACTTTTACCTACAAAACATTAACTTAGAACAAGATTTAATTCAACTTTTAATGCTGCATATTTTCCAAGTAATACTAGCAATGATCTCTCAGGACAATTTTTAAAATAGGTTATTCATATATTCTCTTGATTAAAAATAATACTATTATTAAAATAGTAAAATTATAAAAATCACACCTGTAATCCCAGAATTTTGGGAGGCTAAGGCAGGCAGATCACTTGAGCTCAGGACTTTTAGAACAGCCTGGCAGCACAGTGAGGTCTTTTCTATACAAAAATAATAATAATAAATACCTGGGTATGGTTCCACCTGTGGTAGCAGCTACTTGAAAGGCTGAGGTGGGAGGATCCCTTAAGCCTGGGAGGTTAATGCTGCAGTGAGCTGTGATTGTGCCACTGCACTCCAGTCTCGTTGACAGAGTGAGACCCTGTTTAAAGAAAATGTATATCCTCAATACAAACTGTTTCAATGATTAGAGTTTTGTATTTTTGTGCTGTAATAGTCAAACAATTGTACATGTTTTTTAACATTAACTCAGCATATACATGGTATTTTGTTTCTTTTTCTTTCATCTGCTGTTTTTGGAAATTAAACACGACTTTAAATGCTCTTGTTCTCCATTTTGGTTGGCTTCAGGTGTCCTGTTTTTCAGACTGTTTCTCCATCTTCCCTTTTTCTTTGAAAGTATTTTACCTTCCTCAGTCTCCATGAAGGAAAAAGAAAGTCACTCTACTTTCTGACCTCCATGTCTGGTGAATCAGTTCCCTTGTCTTCATAATCACTGAAGCCAACCAAGTTTAGAGGATAATGGTTCTCCTTGGAATATGCTCATCTACCTGCAGACTCTTTGCCCTACTCACCCTTTTCCAGGGTCCTGCAGACCATCCCCTCATTTCCCTAAGTACCCGAGAGTGGGCTCTGCAGCTCCTGCTGCCCTCTGTGTGTTCAGCCCTGGGGCTCGCTAGTGTTTTGATGATGAAGTCCAAATCCCCATGTGCTTGGACCCTCAGAGACCACCCTGTAGGAAGATGCCATTGTGAGTGAGCCCTGAAAATCATGGGCTGTATTCAGTTTCATATTCCTGGATGTTCTCTATCATAAAGGAATATTGACAAATAAATACTAGAGTTTGTATTGAATATTCATGCCAGAAAAGTTTTTTTTAAATTTTTCAAATGAAACAATTTTATCTTTCCTGGTTTGAAAACTACAATCTAAATTTAACAAATAGTGTAGTACAATGTTTGTCTTATTAGTTATTCAATTTATTAAAAACAGACTGATATTTAAAGTTAATACCATTGCACATATGAGTGACATATTTGGCAAGAACAGCATTTACATTCAGCTTTAACAAAACATGTATGTAAATATATTTGTCTTTTTAGTATTGGAATAGGCAGACATACACATAGAAGAGCATTATTTTCTACTACAACCTCAAACTGCAAACACAATTTAAATTCAATTAAGTAATTAAAAAATATGAAACAAATGGGTGTGCTATTTTGGTGTTTAGATATATATTCACTTTTCAGGGGCATATGTAGGTGTCTTTGCTGGGCTGTTGTGTATGTATGTGTCTTTGTAGAACCATGAAGTTTTCAAATACATCATTAAATGACATATTAATCTTGGCCAGGCACGGTGGCTCAGGCCTGTAATCTCAGCACTTTGGGAGTCTTAGGCAGGTAGAGCACCTGAGGTCAAGGGTTCAAGACCAGCCTGGCCAACATGGTAAAACCCCGTCTCTACTAAAAATACAAAAAATAGCCAGGTATTGTGGCACATGCCTTTAGTCCCAGTGTGACAGGGAAATGTGGGGTCAGAAATCCCACACAGAGTTTCTACTGGTGTACAACCTCATGCAGCTGTAAGAAGAAAGCCACTGCCCTCCAGAACCCAGAATGGTAGATCCACTGACAGCTTGCACCATGTTTCTGGAAAAACCACATACACTCAATGCCAGCTCGCGAAAGCATCCAGGAGGGAGACTGTGCCCTGCAAAAGTTTTTTAAAACTTTTCATTTGAAAAGTTTTAAAAAAGTTCTGCCACAGGGGCAGAATTGCCCAAGACCATGGGAACCCACCTGTTACATCAGGTAACCTGGATTTGAGACATGGAGTCAAAGAAGATTATTTTGGAACATGAAAATTTGACTGCCCAGCTGGATTTCAGACTTGCATGGGGCCTGTAGTTTGGACCAATTTCTCCATTTGGAATGGCTGTATTTACACAATGCCTGAACTCCCATTCTTTCTAGGAAGTAACTGACTTGGTTTTTATTTTACAGGCTCACATGGAAGAGACTTGCCTCATCTCAAATGAGACCTTGGACTGTGGACTTTTGAGTTAAGACTCAAATGAGTTAAGACTTTGGCACACTCTTGAACAGGCATGATTGGTTTTGAAATGCGACAGCAATCATGACTCTAGAGGACCACACGTGAAGTGCAACAAGCAGGCACAGAAGACAAGTAATTGGTGATTTCACTGCAGTGCATTAAAATGGTAGACTCACAGAAGTAGAACAGAATGTTGGTTACCAGGGGCTGGAGGGTTGGACTGGAAAAAGGGAGATTTTGGTCAAAGTGTAAAATGTTCCAGTCAGACAGAAGGAGTAAGTTGCAGTGTTATAATGCACAAGATGGAAAATATGGCTGTGAATGCATTATATATTTCAAAATGGCTAAAAATGTAAAGTTAAAATTTTTCCCACTAAGAAATTATACAGGTCAGGAGCGGGGGCTCACACCTGTAATCCCAGCACTTTTGGAGGCCGAGGTGGGTGGATCACAAGGTCAGGAGTTCAAGACCGGACTGGCCAAGATGGTGAAACCGTGTCTCCACTAAAAACACAAAAGTTAGCCAGGCGTGGTGTTGGGCACCTGTAATCCAGCTACTCGGGAGGCTGAGGCAGGAGAATTGTTTGAACCTGGGAAGCAAAGGCAGCAGTGACCGAGATCGCACTGCTGCACTGCAGCCTGGGCGACAGAGTGAGACTCAGTCTCAAAAAAAAAAAAAACCAGAAATCACACATTTGTGAGGTGATGGATATGTTAAATAGCTTGATTAACAATTCCATAATGTATACATGTATCATAGCATGTGTGAAGGGACCTACCTGTATGAAGGTGAGGTGACCTGGTCACATGACAGTGAGGTGACCTGGGGGATGTGTAAGGTTACCTGGGGGTATGTGTGAGGTGAACATGGGCTCATGTGAGGTGACCCAGGGTGCATGTGTGGTGGCCTGGGTGCATGTGAGGTTACCTGGACATGCATGAGGTGACACGGGGAACTCATGAGGTGACTTGGGCATGTATGATGTGACCTAAGGCATGTGTGAGGTGACCTGGGGAATGTGTGAGGTGACCTGGGGAATGTCTGAGGTGACCTGGGGAATGTGTGAGGTGACCTGGGGGATGTGTGAGGTGACCTGTGGGACGTGTGAGGTGACCTGGGGAATGTGTGAGGTGACCTGGGGGATGTGTGAGGTGACCTGTGGGACGTGTGAGGTGACCTGGGGGATGTGTGAGGTGACCTGGGGAATGTGTGAGGTGACCTGTGGGACATGTGAGGTGACCTGGGGAATGTGTGAGGTGACCTGGGGGATGTGTGAGGAGACATTGGGAATGTGTGAGGTGACCTAAGGCATGTGTGAGGTGACCTGTGGGACGTGTGAGGTGACGTGGGGAATGTGTGAGGTGACGTGGGGAATGTGTGAGGTGACCTGGAGAATGTGTGAGGTGACCTGTGGGACATGTGAGGTGATGTGGGGAATGTGTGAGGTGACCTGGGGAACCTGTGAGGTGACCTGGGGGATGTGTGAGGTGACCTGGGGGATGTGTGAGGTGACCTGGGGGATGTGTGAGGTGACGTGGGGGACATGTGAGGTGACCTGGGGAATGTGTGAGGTGACCTGGGGAACGTGTGAGGTGACCTGGGGGATGTGTGAGGTGACCTGAGGGATGTGTGAGGTGACGTGGGGGACATGTGAGGTGACCTGGGGAATGTGTGAGGTGACGTGGGGGACATGTGAGGTGACCTGGGGAATGTGTGAGGTGACCTGGGGAACGTGTGAGGTGACCTGGGGGATGTGTGAGGTAACCTGGGGGATGTGTGAGGTGACGTGGGGGATGTGTGAGCTTAGCAGGAGTGTGTGTGAGGTGACATGGGGAATATATGAGGTGACCTGCCTGCTGTGTGAGGTGACCTGTGGGACGTGTGAGGTGACCTGGGGGATGTATGAGGTCACCTAAGGCGCATCTGAGGTGACATGAGGAATGTGTGAGGTGACCTGGGAGATGTGTGAGTTGACCTGGGCACATGTGAGATCACCTAAGGCATGTGTGAGGTGACCTGGGCACATGTGAGATCACCTAAGGCATGTGTGAGGTGACCTGGGGAATGTGTGAGGTGACCTGGGAGCTTTTGAGGTGACGTGGGGGATGTGTGAGCTTAGCAGGAGTGTGTGTGAGGTGACAAGGGGTATATGTGAGGTGACCTGCCTGGTGTGTGAGGTGACATGGGGGAATGTGTGAGGTGACAAAGGGCATGTGTGCAGTGACCTGGTGCATGTGTTAGGTTACCTGGTGGATGTGTGAGGTGAACAGGGGCAGGTGTGAAGTTGCCTGAGGAATGCATGAGGTGACCTGGTGCATGTGTGTGGTGACCTAGTAGATTGACGAGGTGACCTGCGGGAGGATGTGTGAGGTGAATTGGGACTTGTGTGAGGTTACCTGGGAAATGTGTGAGGTGACCTGCGGGATGTGTAAAGTGACATTGGGGATGTGTGAGGTGACTCAGAGCACATGTGAGGTGAACTTGGGGATGTGCAAGGTCACACTGTGTGAGTGTGAGGTCATGTGGGATATTTCAAACTTTGTAAGGAAAGCCTGCAACAATATGTGGCTCTAGAAGCTTCACACTCCAACACTGTTAATACGCACATCCTCAAGGAACTCTAAATGTTTCCAGGTTAGCTTAAATGCCATGGAGTGACACCTGCCCCAGGTACACTCATATATGCATCCTGGGTCTCCCTATCAACCCTTGTCCTCAAATTTTCAGTTCATGTTTGCTCCATGATATCAACTCTGATATGCTGAGGATTTTTTTTTTCTTTTATCTGTAGTTGTTCAGGTTTGCTCTTTCACTCTCATTACTCTGGGCTCAGTCCTCTCCTCGGGTGTCCCACTTCAGAGCTTGCTATGTAATAGAGGACATGCAAATAGGACCCTCCCTTTTCTGATGAAAAGCAGCCCAGCCTTGAACCTGCAGCCCTGGGAGAGAAGCCCCAGCCCTGGGATTCTCAGGTGTTTCTATTGGGTCAGCAGCAATAAACAAATTACCATGGAATTTGGGCTAAGCTGGGTTTTTCTTGCTGCTATTTTAAAAGGTAATTCATGGAGAACTAAGGATATTGAGTGTGAGGGGACATGAGTGACAGAACAGTGGCTATGTGTGGCAGTTTCTGACCAGGATGTCTCTGTGTTTGCAGGTGTGCAGTGTGAGGTGCAGCTGGTGGAGTCTGGGGGAGGCTTGGTCCAGCCTTGGGGGGGTCCCTGAGACTCTCCTGTGCAGCCTCTGGATTCACCTTCAGTAACAGTGACATGAACTGGGTCCTCTAGGCTCCAGGAAAGGGGCTGGAGTGGGTCTCGGGTATTAGTTGGAATGGCGGTAGGATGCACTATGTGGACTCCGTGAAGGGCCAATTTACCATCTCCAGAGACAATTCCAGGAAATCCCTGTATCTGCAAAAGAACAGACAGAGAGCCGAGGACATGGCCGTGTATTACTGTGTGAGAAATCCTGTGAGGGGACACAAGTGTGAGCCCAGACACAAACCTCCTGCAGGAACGTTGGAGGAAATCAGCTGCAGGGGGCGATCAGGACCCACTCGTCAGAGTCAACCCCAGAGCAGGTTCACATGGAGGCTGGGGTTTGTTTCCTGTCAGGATTTGGGACTTCCTCTGCTTCTGACAGTTTCTCTAGGGAACTCTTTAATTTTAGATTTCTGTGCCCACCAATGTCATCTCTACATATATTTTTTTAATCATTGTAATATGAGGACTCATTCTCACATGCACAATATGTACATTGCCACCTACAGGAATGAGAACTCCTCAACCATGGGCACCAGCATCAGAGTCGTGAGAAAGCTCAGGGGTGCCTGGTGAGTCTTCTCCAGTCAGACTCAGGACAGGAACCTCAGTGGGATTCCCTGACTAGAATGGCTTTTAGGGATTTTGATTACAGCCAAGAGAGAGGCTGGAGTAGGTTCAGTGTCATGTAGGACCTCACAGGTTTTATGTATGACATTTCTCCTGAAAATAAAGTATTCAAATGAGTATCAGCACTGATCTGGTGCTTCCTGACTTTCATTTTTAGTGGTTCTCGCTTTTCCATTTGCTTTTCCTGCTTTCTGGAAAAAAGGATGTTGTCCCTGTGGTCTAAATCCTGGGGCTCAAGCCCTTTCCCTGGAGCTTAGGTGGGGCTCAGGCTGTGACTCCTGCAGCCCTTGGGAGAGGCTGCTGAGACTTTCTTCTCTCTCATTGTTCAGGACACTCCACTCTGCTTTCTGGAGACACATCTGAGAATGCATGTGGCCATTAGGAATGAGGGCATAAGCTTCTTTGGTCAAAATGGGGTGAGGATGTGGAATTGATCCTGTGCTGTGTAAACTGTCACAGAGTCACCTTCTTCACCTGTAGTGTTAGAAGAGCCTGTAAAAGTTGTCGGAATCCAACTGGAGTCCCTTGTGTTCAAACCCTGACAAATGGAGCTGGGGAAGGCCATTTATGGAAGCTTCTCATGCACATACCCCTGAGAACAAGACCTAGCTTTATAACACACCAAAAAACCACAAATTGAACAAAGGCAACCACAACAGTAAAAGAATTACTTATATCCCTAAGAACAAGAGCTAGCTTTATAACACTCAGAATAACCACAACTGTGCACAAAGGCAACCACAACAACAAAATAATTATTTATATCCCTAACAACAAGAGCTAGCTTTGTAACACTCGGAAAGGCCACAATCTTGCACAAGGCAACCACAACAATAAAAGAATTACTTCTGTGAAAATATCTGCACAGCAACTGCCTGTCCAACCTTACACTGATGTCAATCTTGTTATTGATGCTTCTGGCCTGTGATCGTTCTCATCAAAATGTCATTCAGATGCTGTGTATGACAAAAATTGTGTTTTTCAGTGCACTCATGTTCTAGTAAAGCTCTCAGAGACCCTCTCCTTCACCTGTGCTGCCTCTGGATTTCCGATCATAACCAGTACTTCCTCCTGGAGCTGGATCTGCCAGCGCCCAGGGAAGGAGCTGAAGTGGGTCAGGTGTGTAGGTCATGAGGAAGCACACAGTACAACCCGCTTCTCAAGAGTCCAGTCACCACCTCCAGATCCACATTCAGAAAGCAGTTTTTCCTACAGCTGAGCTACCTGTGCAATGAGTACACCACCATGGATTTTTATACAAAAGACACAGAGGGGGAAGTCATTGTGAGGCCAGACACAAACTTCCCTGCAGGGAAGCTCAGGACACCAGGGGGTGCTCAGGTCACCAAGGGGCGCTCAGGACATATCAAGGCAGGTGCAAGAGGGGAAAAAAGGTGCTGGAGGTGGGGTTTTTCATCACTGACATATTTTACTCTCCACCATATTTATTCTAATGTATACTATTGTATTATTAGACAATGATATTTATATAAATATATAGCCATATGTAGGTGCACCAAGTTGTCCTCTCCATCTAATGTGGACCTTGTCCTTTAGGACTAAGTCCTTGTATATATTTGAGCACCTCATAAATTATGGTCAATTATGTAGGATCTCTCACTTGTTCTGTGTCCCTTCCTCCCTTCTCTCTCACACACAAACTGACACACACAAAGAGTTCTACAACTTTAATTACCTGATGTGTTGAAGAAAATTTATTGAATTGCAGCTTTTTCAGTTTAACTGCTGTTCACGTTGATGTAGGAATAAGAACATTGTCTTTCTCAACTGTGTAGTTCTCTAAGCTGAGTAGCACCTTTCTTTATAATACCCAGATACTGAAAGCAATCCAAATATTGATCAGCAGGTTAAGCAGTAAACACTTGGTTCTAAATTCGTTCACTTGAATAATACCCACTGTTCAAGCAAGTACTGCTGGAAATGCGCAACAAGGCTAAATTCACAAGTACTTATGACGAGTAACATAAACCAAAAAATACAAGTACATACATACAGTTCCACTTTTATAAATTCTATAAAATGAAAACTAATCTAAAGTTACATAATGAAAACCAGTAGTTGGCTATGAGAAGGGAAGGTGTAGGAAGTGGAAATTACAGGACAACAAGAGGAAATTTTGAGGATAATTTTTTCTGTATTGAGAAAAGTTATGGTTATGTCATTATTTGTTAAATTGTACACATTAAGGGAAGATTGTTACTTTCTAATTTCAACTTATTAAAATACTACAAATTTAAACATATATAATTTGGTAGAAAAGAATTTAGAGATGGATAAAATATATGAGAAATAAAAAAGAAAATGTCAGAACGATGGCATAAGGACTTCAATCATCAAACTAAAGAAATTTTAAATATCTCAACATAGAATTAAAGATTCATAAAACCAGCTCCTGGATCATTGATTTTTTGGAATTGATTTTCATGTCCTTATCTCCTTCAGTTCTGTTCTGATCTTAGTTATTTCTTCTCTTCTGCTAGCTTTTGAATTTGCTCTTGCTTCTCTAGTTCTTTTAATTTTGATGTTAGGGTGTCAGTTTTAGATCTTTCCTGCTTTCTCTTGTAGGCATCTAGTGCTATAAATTTCCCTCTACACACTGCTTTAAATGTGTCCCGGAGATTCTCATATGTTGTGTCTTTGTTCTCATTGGTTTCAAAGATCATCTTTATTTCTGCCTTCATTTATTTACCCAGTAGACATTCAGTTACAGGTTTTTCAGTTTCCATGTAGTTGTGCAGTTTTGAGTGAATTTCTTCATCCTGAGTTCTAATTTGATTATTGCACTGTGGTCTGAGAGACTGTTTGTTATGATTTCTGTTCTTTTGCATTTGGCAAGGAGTGTATTACTTCCAATTATGTGGTCAGTTTTAGAATATGTGCGATGAGTTGCTGAGAAGAATGTATATTCTGTTGACTTGGGGTGGAGAGTTCTGTAGATATCTATTAGGTCTGCTTGGTCCAGAGCTGACTTCAAGTCCTGAATATCCTTGTTAATTTTGTCTTGTTGATCTGTCTAATATTGACAGTGGGGAGTTAAAGTCTCCCACTCTTGTTGTGTGGGAGTCTAAGTCTCTTTGTAGGTCTCTAAGGACTTCCTTTATGAATCTGGGTGCTCCTGTATTTGGTGCATATATATTTAGGGTATTTAGCTCTTCTTGTTGCATTGATCCCTTTACCATTGTGCAGTGCCTTTCTTTGTCTCTTTTGATCTTTTTTGGCTTAAAATGTTTTATCAGAGATTAGGATTGCAACTCCTGCTTTTGTTTTTTGTTGTTTTTTGTTTTTTGTTTTTTTTTTTGCTTTCCATTTGCTTGGTAAATATTCCTCCATCCCTTTATTTTGAGCCTATGTGTGTCTTTGCATATGAGATGGGTCTCCTGAATACAGCACATCAACAAAATAGATACACAGTTAGCCATATTAATAAAGAAGAAAAGAGAGAAGAATCAAATAGATGCAATAAAAAGTAATATAGGGGATATCACTACTGATCCCACCGAAATACAAACTACCATCACAGAATACTATAAAAACCTCTATGCGAATACAGTAGAAAATCTAGAAGAAATGGATAAATGCCTGGACACATACACCGTCCCAAGTCTAAATCAGGAAGAAGTCGAATCCCTGAATAGAACAATAACAAATTCTGAAATTGAGGCAGTAATTAATAGCGTACCAACCAAAAAAAGTCCAGGACCAGATGGATTCACAGCCAAATTCTATCAGAGGTACAAAGAGGAACTGTTACCATTCCTTCTGAAACTATTTCAAACAATAGAAAAAGAGGTGGCCAGGCGCGGTGGCTCAAGCCTGTAATCCCAGCACTTTGGGAGGCCGAGGCGGGTGGATCACGAGGTCAGGAGATCGAGACCATCCTGGCTAACATGGTGAAACCCCATCTCTACTAAAAAATACAAAAAAAACTTAGCCGGGTGTGGTGGCGGGTGCCTGTAGTCCCAGCTACTCAGGAGGCTGAAGCAGGAGAATAGCGTGAACCCGGGAGGCGGAGCTTGCAGTGAGCCGAGATGGCGCCACTGCACTCCAGCCTGGGGGACAGAGCGAGACTCTGTCTCCAAAAAAAAAAAAAAAGAAAAAAGAAAAAGAGGGACTCCTCCCTAACTCTTTTTATGAAGCCAGCGTCATCCCGATACCAAAACCTGGCAGAGACATAACAAAAAAAAAAAGTTCAGGCCGATATCCCTGATGAACATCAATGCACCAATTCTCAATAAAATACTGGCAAAACGAATCCAGCAGCACATCAAAAAGCTTATCCACCATGATCAAGTCGGCTTCATCCCTGGGATGCAAGGCTGGTTCAACACATGCACATCAATAAATGTAATCCATCACATAAACAGAACCAATGACAGAAACCACATGATTATCTCAATAGATGCAGAAAAGGACTTCAACAAAATTCAACACCCCTTCATGCTAAAAACTCAATACTCTAGGTATCCATGGAATGTATCTCAAAATAATAAAAGCTATTTATGGCAAACCCACAGCCAATATCGTATAGAATGGGTAAAAACTGGAAGCATTTACTTTGAAAACCAGCACAAGACAACGATTCCTCTCTCACCACTCCAATTCAACATAGTATTGAGAGATCTGGCCAGGGTAATCAGGCAAGAGAAAGAAATAAATTGTATAAAAATAGGAAAAGAGGAAGTCAGATTGTCTCTGTGTGCAGATGACAGGATCGTATATTTAGAAAACCCCATCGTCTCAGCCCAAAATCTCCTTAAGCTGATAAGCAACTTCAGCAAAGTCTCAGGATACAAAATCAATGTGCAAAAATCACAAGCATTTCTATAGCCCAATAACAGAAACACAGAGAGCCAAATCATGAGTGAACTCCCACTCAAAATTGCTACAAAGAAAATAAAATGCCTAGGAATACAACTTACAAGGAATGTGAAGGATCTCTTCAGGGAGAACTACAAACCACTGCTCAAAGAAATAAGAGAAGTCCCAAACAAACGGAAAAACATTCCATGCTCATGAATAGGAAGAATAAATATCATGAAAATGGCCATACTGCCAAGAGCAATTTATAGATTGAATGCTATCCCCATCAAACTACCAATGACTCTCTTCACAGAATTGGAAAAAACTATTTTAAAGTTCATATGGAACCAAAAAAATCCTGCATAGCCATGACAATCCTAAGCAAAAAAAAAAAAAAAAAAAAAAAGCTGGAGGCATCATGCTACCTGACTTCAAACTATACTACAATGCTACAGTAACTGAAACACCATGGTACTGGTACCAAAACAGATATATAGACCAATGGAACAGAGCAGAGGCCTCCCAAATAACACCACACGTCTAAAACCATCTGATCTTTGACAATCTTGACACAAACAAACAATGGGGAAAGAATTCCGGAACTATTTAATAAGTGATGCTGGGAAAACTGATAAGCCATATACAGAAAACTGAAACTGGACCCCCTTCCTTACAGCTTATACAAAAATTAACTCAAGATGGATGAAAGACTTATCAAGACCTGAAACCATAAAAATCCTAGAAGAAAATCTAGGCAATACCATTCAGGACACAGGCATGGGCAAAGACTTCAAGTCTAAAACACCAAAAGCAATGGCAACAAAAGCTAACACTGACAAATGAGATATAATTAAAGTAAAGTGCTTCTGCACAGCAAAGGAAACTATCAGAGTGAACAGGCAACCTACAGAATGGGAGAAAATTTTTGCAATCTATCCATCTGACAAAGGGCTAATATCCAGAATCTACAACAAATTTACAAGAAAAAAAAAACCATCAAAAAGTAGGTGAAGGATACGAACAGACATTTCTCGAAAGAAGACATTTATGCAGCCAAAAAAAACATGAAAAAATCCTCCTCATCACTGGTCATTAGAGAAATGCAAATCAAAACCACAATGAGATACCATCTCACACCAGTTAGAATGGTGACCATTAAATAGGCAGGAAACAACAGATGCTGGAGAGGATGTGGAGAAATAGTAATATTTTTACACTGTTGGTGGGAGCGTAAATAAGTTCATCCATTGTGGAAGACAGTGTGGCGATTCCTCAAGGATCTAGAAGTAGAAATACCATTTGACCCAGCAATCCCATTACTTGGTATGTACCCCAAGGATTATAAGTCATTCTACTACAAAGACACATGCACCCGTGTGTTTATTGTGGCACTATTCCCAATAGCAAAGACATGAAACCAACCCAAATGTCCATCAATAATAGACTGGATAAAGAAAATGTGGCACATATACACCATGAAATACTACGCAGCCATAAAAAAGGATGAGTTCATGTCCTTTGCAGGGACATGGATGAAGCTGAAAACCATCATTCTCAGCAAACTAACAGAAGAACAGAAAACCAGACACTGCTGTTCTCACTTGTAAGTGGTAGTTGAACCATGAGACCACATGGACACGGGGAGGGGAATATCACACACTGAGGCCTGTCGGGAGGTAAAAGGCTAGGGGAGGAATAGCATTAGGAGAAATACCTAAGGTAGATGGCAGGCTGATGGGTGCAGCAAACAACCATGGCGTGTGTATACCTATGTAACAAAACTGCACATTCTGCACAGGTACCCCAGAACGTAAAGTATAATTTAAAGAAAGGATTACATATTCCATTAAATATATATGAGAAATCAGAGACTCCTGAATATACACATGAATACACGCTGGGTCTACCTATATTTTTAGGGAAACACTAGAATACAGCAAAACAATGTCATGATTTTATTAAAAATGGGGGTTTATCAAACCACACCACGCATGTCCAGCTCTGTCCTGGAGTTGGTTCAGGGAACAGGTGGGTCGTGTGTTTAGCAGCCATGACAACAAGCTCACAGCATCAGTTCTAGTTGACACCTCAAAAAGGCGAAGGTATCTCAACTAAAATGTCAGGTGGATGTCACATCTGTGGGTGCTGCATACTCCCTCGATGTGAATATGGAAAAGTTAATTACCTCTTGAGGCGTCTGTTGAGATTAGTGCTGGTCTCTCAGGAACACCCAAAATGGCTCGATAGAGCCAGAAAGCAGACTGGCTCAGGGTTTTTGTGATGGTTTCGTGGTGGGTCAGAGTGAGGCTTCCCACTCACAGGAAGGGGATTGTACAGTGCGAAACACCCACTGGTGTCAAAGGAGGAAGCTCCTGCGATTCCTAACTAGATTTACATTGTGTGATAAAAGACACACAATAGACATAACTTCACGGTCGGATATCACAAAATACTGTTAAAAGATGTGGTAAAAAGGCAACTTTAAATTTTTAGTCGTTGGAGTGCGAATAACACAAAAATCATTTTCCATATTTTGTAACACATGCATGCAATAGGACAAAGGTATGTGATGCGGGTAAAATCTTGAAAGTGTGAATCTTCCAGCTACCAAGTCATAGGGTAATAACTGATGTGTGCTGAGGGAGGAAACCATCATGCCACAGTGCTAATGGTATAACACTTGGTGAAGAGAGTTCAATATTTTATTGAAGTTTTCATAACTTTTATTTGAAGATGCCATTTTTCAACATATTCAGATGATTGTGAGTGCCGTTGATTCTGTATCATATGAACAATGGCAATACCTTCCATGTTTACATAATATTAAAAACCACGTTAAGACTGAATATTTGGTGTAATGGTGCATCACATTATTCTAGCTTCCATACTAGTTGTTTCATTTGTTTGTTTTCTCCTTTGTTGGCATTTGGTTTCGAATTCATATGTCAGGTCTCTAGAATGCAGGAATTTATTTAAAAGTGTCTTTTTTTTGTCCATTTTGATGGGGCTTCCAGGAGACGTAAGAACCTCCTCTGCTTGCAACACATTTTAAAATTACACACTAATGTAGAACATCTGTATTTAATCCTGGTTTTTAGTTAATTGACAAGCTCTAATAAGAGAAGTAACTCCTCCATTCTGGGCTGATTTTACATCAGGTATAGGAATATATCCTAGGTGAAAGTTTGTACCAGTAATATGAATTATTAGGTAATAACCTCCACCTTTATGATTTAGGTGTTATTCATCAAGAAATAGTGTTAAATCAGGAGTCTCAATGAAAGTATTACTTAAGGGATATACAAAATATGTTGCTAATCTACATAAAACAGATGTGAACACACTCTTAGTATCCAGCCAGGTTTCCTGTCAACCACACAGTAACTTCGACTTCACTTGGGACTTGTTCTAATTTTCAAATTAATTACTTATTAATCTTAATGCTTCTAGATATTATGTGTGACTATTTTAGCAGAGAGTGAAGAAAGACAACCTAGGCTGATTACACAATGAGGAAAATCACAACCTGATGAAACAGGAAGCCTCTGGAAGTGAGTGGCTCCAGGATTGAATAATTTGACAGCTCATGTGCCCAGGAAGTTTCTTTTCTCAATTTTCCACACTGATGCATCCAGAAAGTCAGCTTCACCCCCAGGTGACTCCCATCATGCAGTTACATGGTGACAATATTCCCATGGTCACATACATATTTTATATATTGGCTGGAAAAGGGGCAGAGACAGTTCTGCAATTCTCTGAAGGACCTGGAACACCTGAACAGACCACCTCCCCTGCCCCCATGACTAGAACTGCACCACGTGCCCACATGGACACTCATCCCTGATGGGGATAATAAGACTCCATTGATGAGGCCGACTATTACAGCATATAAATTAGTAGAGACTGATATAAAGATTTCAACAACTAATTGAAGTCTGTTCTTCTATGTCCACCAGAGACTACAGATGCTCCAGTGATATCTTGTTTTTCTTTGCTGCGTGACTGTGTCTCTTCTCCTTGTTCCATCCTCCAGAGAATCTCTTTCAGCTCCCACAGGTGCATTCCTCTGTTATATGTAACTGACAATTGATAAATTAGTGGAAGCCCTTACACTGAATGAAGAGTCTCTGACCTCATCTCGGTCCATATTCCTAGAAAGGCATTGTGCCCATAAGTCTGGGTGTGACCTTCTGAGTGTTCCTGACCCTCCTCCAGATGAGATGCTCATCTGTGTGTTCTTGTCCCTTCCACTGGGATACAGCCCCCCTGTTTCCCCCAGGTGTTTCCTCCCACAGCTCCAGTCTTCCCCATCAGTGTCATCACCTCCCAGATCTGCTGCCTGCCCTGCAGACTAAAGCTCTGATTCCATAAGAAAGAGAGTTATGTCTCAACAGAACTTCGTGGCAGTGACCTCTGTTCCCATCTCAATTCCTGAGGGGTTGCACCTGTGCCCCTAGTGTACTGGTTTTGGTGGTTCCCCTGCAAAGTAATTTTTAGATCTGTAGTGGATATAAGGGAGTCGAGTCTGAATGCCTTTCAAAAATGGGGGCTCTTTTTCTCTCCCAGACAGACACTTTGGGAAAGGAAGATTTTGTGACTGCCACTTTTTTGGGGAAAGGGATTCAAGAGGATAGAAAAGCTCTTCAGTATGTGGTCCCTTAGAATTTCAAACTACAACAAGCTAACCATATTCAATTTCAAGCAATCCCATATATATTTGTATTTTTATCTTTAACAGCCTATATTTTGTATGCCAGACTCTGCCTTAGGTAATCCCATATGCTGGCTTTGTTACTCTCTACAAGAACTTGCTTCTTGTTAAATTTAAGATTTTTTTTAACTTCAGTTATCCTAAGCATTCAGAAATTTGTAAAATTTCATCTTGACTGTTTATCTGTTATTGTTGATGTAGTTGTAAGAAATAAAGAAAATATATTCCTCATTTATGTACATTTTCAAGTTGAGTAGCAGATTTTTAGTACTACCAGAGTAATACAATAATTTGAACATTGTTAAGCTGCTTAACAGAAAATCAAATTATGGTAAATTTGTTCAATGGAATACTACAGAACATTTGTAATAAATAATTGTCTGATACATGCAACAAGAAGGTAAAATATCTAAGTATTTTTGCTGAGTAAAATAAACCATACAAATGAGAAGATTTACCATATAATTTCATTTATATAAATTCTGGAAAATAAAAACTGAACTTAAGCAATATAACAACAAGGTAAAATATCTAAGTATTGATGTTCAGGAAAATAAAGCAAACAAATAAGAATATGTACTATGTTATTCCATTTTAATAAATTCTGATAAATTAAATTGAATCTACAGCAATATAAAGAAGATCAGAATTTACCATATGGGGAAATGGTAGAAGAAGGGAAGAGGAAAGGAGGAGGAATATGGAAGAATGAGAGGGAAATTTTGAGAATTTTCTGGTTCACCTTGATAACTAGGATGGTTACATCAGGTTTATCAATTGTACACTTTAAATATGTGAAGTTTATTATCAGTAAACTGAAATTTATAAAATTTATTACCAGCAAACTAATGAAAACTTGCACAAGAAATAAGTGATATAAAGATAGAAAAAATATTAAATTTCAGAAACACCTAATAATTTATCTTCGTGAACCCTAGTTCTCACCATATTATTAGGTGAATGCTAGAATGCAGCAAAATTACACATGTTCTCAATACAGAAAGTGGATTTCACAAACCACACTAGGCATGCCCAGCTCTGTCCTGGAGTTGGGTTAGGAAGTAATATAGTGCCAGTGGATGAGGAGCACAGGCCCAGATACTGGGGCTCACTAACCTCAAGTATGAGCTCTTAGATACATACAAAGCCCCTCCACGTATGGGTTTACTTCACCATCTGTAAATCGAGAAACCATTGACCCCTAAAAATATGATTTACACAAATATGTAAAAATGTAAGAGAGTGATTAGTGCAAAGTGTTTATCACAGCACGATTTCCTAATAAGACAGCAAGTTTTCCAAACACCATCATTGTCATCAGATTCTTGCAGGGCATCATTACCTTATCTGGGCACTGCCCTCTGCTCAGGCATCCCACCCCAGAGCTTGCTATATAGTAGGTGACATGAAAATAGGGCCCTCCCTCTCCTGATGAAAACCAGCCCAGTCCTGACCCTGCAGCTCTGGGAGACGAGCCCCAGCCTTGGGATTCCCAAGTGTTTTCATTCAGTGATCAGGACTGAACACACAGGAATCACCATGGAGTTTGTGCTGAGCTGGGTTTTCCTTGCTGCTATTTTAAAAGGTAATTTATGGAGAGCTAGAGAGATTGAGTGTGAGTGGACATGAGTGAGAGAAACAGTGGATATGTGTGGCAGTTTCTGACCTTAGTGTCTCTGTGTTTGCAGGTGTCCAGTGTGAGGTGCAGCTGGTGGAGTCTGGGGGAGGCTTGGTACAGCCTGGGGGGTCCCTTAGACTCTCCTGTGCAGCCTCTGGATTCACTTTCAGTAACATCTGGATGAGCTGGGTCCGCCAGGCTCTGGGGAAGGGGCTGGAGTGGGTTGGCTGTATTAAAAGCAAAGCTAATGGTGGGACAACAGACTACACTGCACCTGTGAAAGGCAGATTCACCATCTCAAGAGATGATTCAAAAAACACGCTGTATCTGCAAATGAACAGCCTGAAAACCGAGGACACGGCCGTGTATCACTGTACCACAGACACAGTGAGGGGAGGTCAGTGTAAGCCCAGACACAAACCTCCCTGCAGGGGCGCGTGGGGCAACCAGGGGGCCCTCGGGACCCACTGAGGACGGGACAGGTCCCAGGAGCAGGTGCTGGGAGAGGTTTCCTTTCTCCTCAGCTGGAAAACTCACGTGTATCTTCGCAGGACTCTGGAGTCTTCTAGGCTGTGATATTTTGTTACTTATATTTATTATGAATTTTATCATTAATATTTAAAGTTTAGTAATTATTAACATTCTAATTATTATATTTTTAAGTATATACTTTCAAGAAATAAACATTCCTAATTGTTTGCACTGATTCTTCCAGAGTTTTATTAACATTTGTTGACATCAGCAACTACATAGCTATAGGGACTTAAATTTATACCCAGAGAAAGATGTATAAATACACAGACCATGCATGTATATGTAGGCATTCGTATTAAACATTACAATGAAATGATAAAAAAGTTTGAAAAAAATCAAACTTAATTAACTACATTATTAAATTTTAATTATTAAATTATTACAGTAATTCTTAATTGATTTCCCGGATTTTCAATTGTTTACATAAATTGGTTTCTATTGGTTCATTTAAAATAGTACATCGGTCATTTTAAAGAGCTAAGAGTAAATGTTAAATGTTGTCACAATAAAAGATAAAAATTTGAAGCAATGAATGATAATTATATCAGTTATTTCTTAATTATCTTAGTTATTTCATATTGTATTCACAAATCATAACATTGTCCTTTACCTTGTACATATAAACAACCATAATTTGTAAATTTGCAATAAAATTTTTATTGTAATTTTTTATATTTATCCCAGATTATAACCTTTTTCTTCACTTCCAGATCTCACTGGATTGTCTCAAGGGCCCCGTCCACACCGCTGACCCCTGATGGAAGGCTCTAGGCTGTGGCCGGGAGAGGCAGTCTCTTCTTCCAGAGCACACTCTGTTTGAGGGGGAGATGTCATCTCTGCCCTTGAGGAGCCCCAGCTGATGGGGGAGCTTTTGCCCTTAGGAAGCTCTCAGTCTGATGGGGAAGACACTGCCCCTGCCCTCAGGAGGCTCTTGGTCTGAGAGGGGAGACATAATTCATTCTCTCTGAGTGCCCTCAGTCTGATGGGGGAGACACCGTCCCTGCCCTCAGGAGGCTCCCAGTCTAATGGGGGAATATTGGCTCTGTCCTCAGGAGCCCGGTCTAAGGAGGGTGGTTCAGCCCCACTCCTGAGGGTAAGGATTCCATGGCCACAGTCTGGACAGTGGGCCAGTCACGCTTGACAGTGGGCATGTTGCCAGCAGGACACTTTGGGATGTGTCTGAGCCTGGAGGTGAGTGGCACGGGGGCTGGCAAGGCTAGGGTGGAGGCAGGCAGCTCTGCTGTCTGCCGCCTTCACACCTTTCTCCTTCCACATGCATAAATGAGCCCACCAGCCTCAGCACTGACCTCCAAGCCAAGCACGTCCCTGCCTCTGCTGTGGTCTCCAGTGCCATGAACTCAGTCCCTGTCTTGGGCACCAGCCCATCTTCCCCGACCTTCACCTTCACCCTCGGACGCCATTACTCGCAGGACTGCAGTGAGCACTCCCCACACCCCTAGTCCCACCCTCTCCCTCGCTGCCCAGTCCCAGGGGTCTCTGTTGGGCCTGCTGCTTGATGTCTGGCCTCTTCCTCTGGTTTCCACTTCTCCTGGGGCACCTTGGGAGAGTCACCTCCTGCCCCTGCCCAAAGGGGAGGGCTCTGGGAAGCCCCTGACCTGCTGCCCCGCTGACCCTGAGGCCCGATGCGGGCGGCTTTGCAGGCAGCATCAAGGTTGGCCGCCGCTCTTCCTACCTGCTGGCCATCACCAAGGAGCGCTCCAAATCCTGCGATGATGGACTCAACACCTTCCGCGACAAGGGCCGGGTTCTGCGGTGAGGCCCTGTCTGGACATGGGGTGGGGTAGCCACAGCCACCCTGGCCAGCTGCTCTGGGGCAGGGCTCTTGGCCCTGGGGGTCCTCTATGCATGGGACAGTGTGCTTCCCCCGCTGGAAGGCTTCTGGGCTTGGGGTTTGGTGGCTGACGAGATAGTGACGTCCCAGCTTTGCTGCCCACATCCCTCACCCTCGACCCTCGCTTTCCAGGCGCCTGCCAAACCACATACCCAGCCTGCGGTTGCTCCGGAGCTTCTTCACCGACGGGGTGAGCTGCAAGTGTGTGTGCGTGCGCAGGAGCGAGGGTGTGGGGAGAGAGTGTGTCAGGGAGGTGGGGCCACAGCCTCGGCATGGGGGTTCCTGCTCCAGATCCTGCCTTCCCCCTCCTCCCTGCACCCCTCACCCTTGTGTCCACCATGGGACCCGCCCTCTGCTGTGGGCCCCGACATCCCTGAATGACACCATGCAGCCCCACCCAGGGGCCCCCGTCTGGACTGCCTCTTTCCAGACCCATCCCCCATAGTCACACGACTCACTTCTCCACTGTCTTCGCGGCTTTTTAGGTCTTACCTGAAATTCCAGCCTCCGCTCCTGACATTTCACGCCTCCCTTCGCTACTCTGTTTTCCTCCTCAGCACGCCTCATGCACAATTGGTGTTTCCCTTCCTCCCTGCCTGGCTCCCCAGCTAGAATAGAAGCTCCCCGAGCTTATACTTGGGGCTTCATTTGTTTCCTTCACTACCTTCAGTCAGTATTTGCATCGCGTCTTGTCTTCATGGGATGGGGTCGGGGTGGACACTGGAAAGGTGTGGCCGGGACACAGGGTTGAGATTGGTGGACAGGTGGAGTTCCCAGCCTCAGGACCTGGGGAGGCAGGATCAGGCCTGTGATAGCCCTGGCTGTTTGTTTGTTTTGAGACAGAGTCTCACTCTATTGCCCAGTCTGGAGTGCAGTGGCATGATCTTGGCTCACTGCAACCTCCACCTTCTGGTTTCAAGCTATTCTCCTGCCTCAGCCTCCCGAGCAGCTGGGATTACAGGCGTGTGCCACCACGCCTGGGTAATTTTTGTATTTTTAATAGAGACTGGGTTTCACCATGTTGGCCAGACTGGTCTTGAACTCCTGACCTCAGGTGATCCACCCACCTTGGCCTCCCAAAGTGCTGGGATTACAGGCATGAGCCACCGCACCTGGCCTCAAGTGATCTTCTTGCTTTGGCCTCCCAAAATGCTGGGATTACAGGCATAAGCCATCACACCTGGACATATTGTTGTTTTTAAAATCATATATATATATTTTTCATGCATGATTTTTCTTTCTTTTTTTTTCTTTTTTTGAGATGAAGTCTCACTCTATTGCCCAGGCTGGAGTGCAGTGGCACGATCTCAGCTCACTGCAACCTCCGCCTCCTGGGTTCAACCGATTCTCATGCCTCATCCTCCCGAGTAGCCAGGATTATAGGCATGCGCCACCACACCTGGCTAATTTTGTTTTTAGTAGAGATGGGGTTTCACCATGTTGGCAGGCTGATCTTGAACTCCTGACCTCAAGTGATCTGCCTGTCTCAGCCTCCCAAAGTGCTGGGATTACAGGCATGAGCCACCGTGCCCGTCCCACCTTTCCCTGGCTGTTTTTGATTATAGATGGACTGGAAAAGCCATCTTGATGTCAAGCGCTCTGTCTCATTGGTTGGTTGAACACCCCGGTGATAGTGGCACCTAGCTTATTTCTTATCAGTTCTTCTGCTTACTTAACTCTCCCTTGACTTGCGCCCTCTGGCTGGAGTCCTGTTGACACTGTCACTTCCTCTGTTTAATGCCTCGTGGACATGACTACCTGCTCCACTCACTCAGCCTTTGTTGATGTTCCCACTTCCCCTGTTTATTTAACTCCTCATTGACACGATCACTTCCTCCATTTCCTTAATTCTTCTAAGTCTATAAAGTTATGGGAGGCTCCGAATTGGCTCCTCTAGCGTGGTGAGGCGTGTGGTCTGCTGACAGGTCATAGCCTTTCCTCCTTTCTGGCTTCTCCTTTATGTATGTCTCATGACCTCAACACAAGTGGTCCAGAGAGGACAAGCAATGCCCATTAGGTCGCACGTCACATTGGGGTGTAGCACAGACATATATCAGGACTGTGTGGCCACAAGTGGTCCATGGGGTTCCTGAGATGCTGGCATTGTGGGTGCCACCCTAAATTGTCCTCTGTTGTCTCCCTGCAGTCCTTGGATAGCTGGGGCACCTCTGAAGATGCTGACACTCCTTCTAAGCGACACTCAACCTCTGACCTCTCAGATGCGACCTTCAGCGATATCAGGAGAGAAGGCTGGTTGTATTATAAGCAGATTCTCACCAAGAAGGGGAAGGTAAGATGGGTGGAGGAATGAGGCAGAAGCTGGCTCCAGCAGAACCCTCCAGCCTCTCCTAGGCCTACCCTGACAGCCTCTGGAGCCAGAGAGAACCAGTGTAGGTTGTTGCATGAAGGATGGAGGTTAGATGCTAGGAAGAACTTCCTGGCAGGGGGATTTAAAGAACTTATGTAAAAGAACTTAACAAGAGAGGTGGATTTTGCTGTGGGATGGATCTGATCGAGTCGTGCTTGGAATTCTGGCAAAACCATCCCACAGTGGCCCTGGCTTGATAGGCCATCCTGAAGATGGCCGCTGGGGCTCATGGAAAACAAGGAGCAAGGCCGGGGTGATTTCCGTAGGAGAGTTAAGGCCCAAGAAGATGCAGGCAAGCCAGCAAAGGGCTTAGTGTTCATCCTAAGGGCAACCAAAAGCTCTCGGGGGCTCTTGCCAACGGAGTTACAGCTTTAAAATATCCATTTGGCTCCCTGGGAGTGAGTTAGGGAGGGGCCACGCTGGAGGCAAGAAGACCAGTTAGAGCCACCGTGGAGATCCAGGTGAGAGGCAAAGGGGGCTTCGGGGAGTAGTTGGGGAGGGCCTGGGAGGGAACCAGCAGGACCCTGAGAGGAGAAGAGCAGAGCCCCTGGATCCATGGGGTGCAAATCCTGGCCCAGGCTGTGCTGTGGGCTGGAGAATTGGGAGGAGAGACCACTGCCTTCCCTCCCGGTGATTAGTATGAACCCGGGTTTGACTCTTGACTGCATCACCCATTGCTCTGAGAGCCTGAGTCACTGGCCGTGACTCAGTGTCCTCATCTGTAAATGGAGCTAACAGTAATCCCTAGCTCATAAGCCTGTTGCTAAGGATTAAATGAGATGATCTAAGTAAAGGGTTTACCCAGTGCCCGGCACTTGAAACTGCTGTACTTCTGCTTACTGCTATTCGTTTTCTTTTTTTGAGATGGAGTCTCACTCTGTTGCCCAGGCTGGAGGGCAGTGGCGCAATCTCGGCTCACTACCACCTCTACCTCCTGGGTTCAAGCAATTCTCCAGCCTTAGCCTCCTAGGTAGCTGGGACTACAGGCACTCACCACCAAACCCAACTATTTTTTTTTTTTTTTTTTGTATTTTTTTAGTACAGACAGAGTTTCACCATGTTGGTCAGGCTGGTCTCGAACTCCTGACCTCAAATGATCTGTCTGCCTTGGCCTCCCAAAGCTCTGGGATTACAGGCATGAGCCACCGTGCCCAGCCCGCTTACTGCTATTTGAATTTTCTACCCTGCCTTCTGGGGTCTTGGGGGTCCCTGGAAAGAACATAAGCTTTGAAGCAGACAGACTTTGAGTTCCTATCTGGCCACATATCAAGCACATGGCTTTGTGCACCCCACTTACCTTCCCCGAGCGCCACTTTCTGATCTGTATGATGGGAACAATGTTATCCTACCCCAAGGGCTGCTGTGGACTAAGTGAGGGTGAAGTCGAGGCGGGACTGGCGCTCCTCTGTGGAGAATGACTAAGGCCTCCCTGCTCGGGAGCCTCTGTAGAGGTTCTGGGGAGTTAGTGGTGAGGGAGCCAGGGCAGCCCTGCCCTCCTGGGGCTCCTGTCGAGCAGAGAGAATGCATGTGGCATCATGGTTCCAAGTGCATAGACTGCTGTGACACCGGGGTGCAGGGGTGGGTGGGCGTGGGTAGGGAGGTATCCAGAGGCTGAGACATGAAAGGATGAGAAGCCACAAAACGGAGACAGTGGAGGGGCCTGACAGGGAAGATGTCTCCTTAGAGGGTCCCGGGGAGAGGTGGGGAGAGGTGTGCTGGGAGCCAGGGCGAGAGGTGGAAGATAAGCTGGGGAATTGGGCACCTGCCCAGACTCTGGGGCCTTGACACCCAGGAAGAGCCTGTCCAGGGTTTATTTTATTTTATTTTATTTTATTTTATTTTATTTTATTTTATATTTTATTTTATTTTATTTTATTTTATTTTATTTTATTTTATTTTATTTTATTTTATTTTATTTTATTTTATTTTATTTTATTTTATTTTATTTTATCTATTTTTGAGACAGAGTTTCACTCTGTTGCCCAGGCTGGAGTTCAGTGGTACGATCTCAGCTCACTGCAACCTCCGCCCCCCAGGTTCAAGCAATTCTCGAGCCTTAGCCTCCTGGGTAGCTAGGACTACAGGCACCCACCCAGCTAATTTTTGTAGTTTTAGTAGAGACTGGGTTTCACTATGTTGGCCAGGCTGGTCTCGAACTCCTGACCTCAAGTGATCTGCCTGCCTTGGCCTCCCAAAGCGCTTGGATTGTAGGCGTGAGCCACCGTGCCCGGTTCTGTCCAGGGTTTTAAATGTGGGCTGGGGCTGGCAGGAGACTGGGGTTATGTCTGTGACAGGAGGAGCCAATCCCATTGCCCTTGTCCAGGTGAGTGAGCCTGGGGGCCCAGACCCAAGGCGGTGGTGTGGGGCCAGATGGAGCGGACACTTTAGAGAGAGATTCCATGGGAAGGACAGCCAGGGCTTGCTGGCTGCTGGGAGGTATGGAAGGAGGAGGAGGCGATAAGGTTCCTGGATTCCTGGCTTGGGCTGAGGGAGGGTGGTGGGTGGTGGGACCCTCCCTGGGCCATGGCACACTGGAGGAGCAGGTTTGGGGAGAGGAAGCCAAGTGGCTCCACTGGGGCTATGTGAGTCTGAGGGCCCTGGGACAGACCCCAGTGGAGATGTCCTGGGGACAGAGGCTCTGAGGGCGTGGTACTAGAGGGAGGCCCACCTGGGGACGGCCTTTGTCTGTCAGCACCGACGAGTTACCTGTGCCTCTGCGCAGGTGCTTGAAGGAAGAAGGCAAGAGACCTGGCTGAGCCTTGAGAGAAGTGGGGGGGCCGGGGAGGCCGACAGAGTCCAAAAAGAGCCAGCAAGTTGGCAGCGACCCGTGGGGTGGGAGCCATGAGGCAAGGAGGGACCAGCTACATGCACTGTGCGAGGAGAGCCACATGTGGGCCAGCCCTTCCAGTCTAACGTGTGAGCCACATGAAGGGTCCTTGTGAGGGTGGCTGGCTCCCCCTGCTGGGGAGCCTGACCCTCAGCTCCTGGGGGCCCTGAGCCCAGTTCAGGGACAGGAGCTGTCCCCTTCCTGCTCACTGGCCAGTTCTGGAGGACCAGGCCTCCACTCCCTTGCTGGCCAAAACCCGATGTCACTTGTTCCCTTGGTGCCGTGGCCTGGACATTAGAGGAGAGTCTTCAAGTCAGCCTCAGGCCCTTGGTCCACCCAGGCCGTGGGCACCCTCTCTGTGCTCCCTCTCAGCCCCAGCCTCTTTCAGAGACACGGACTGTTAGGCAGAGGAGGGAAAGGGACAGTGGCTTGTCCCCACAGCCTCAGCCCCAGCATGGGAGTTGCATGCAGCCTTGGTGACCAACTCCCTCACTCATTTAACAGCCGGAGACACTGAGGCCTGGAAGTGCGGTTGACTTGTCCTAGGTCGTGCCACTGGTTTAGCCTCAGAGAGGTGCCCTTGTCACCACCTCACTGTGACATTAAAATTCTCCCTGGAGGGCTCTGCTGTCTCCTACTCTGAATGTCCCTGTCCCCCTTCAGCAGTTCTGTGATGAGCAGGGCTCACAGCTCAGGATCCACATGATGGGAGGCCAGATGTGGGCTGTGCCCATCTGCCAGCCATGGGGTCTCTTTGTCTGGTTTGTTCAGAAAGCTGAGGCCTGTGCTGCATGTGGAGCCACCAGCCAGCAGAGAGGAGCTCTTGGTCTGATGGGAGATGGAGCTCCTGCCCTCAGGGTGCTCCAAGGATCATTAATTCATTTATTCAGCAAATATTGATGAGCGCTTGCATGCTGCTGTAGGCCCTGGGATATGGAAATGAGAGGACGGACAAGCTCCCTGTCCCCAGGACAGCCTGAGGCTGCAGTAAGTTCTTGGAAGGGATCAAGCTGATCAGAAGCGGGAGCTGCATTGAGGGAAAAATATGGCCAGAGAAGGCCTCACTGAGGAGGTGACGTTGGTGATGCTGGAGCTCAGATCTGAAGGGGAAGAAGGAAGCAGCCACATATAGAAGTGACAGAGGGGGGCTTAGGCAGAAGGAACAGCAAGCGGAGAGGCCCTGAGAAAGGAAAGCCTTGGCTCGCTCACCTGCAAGGGCCCCCTGGCTTGACATAATGAGAAAGGTGTGAAGATGAATTTGGAGAAAGGCACGGACAGACCACAGGAGACCTTAGATTTGATTCTGAGGGCAATGGGATCTCTTGAGAGGATGCTGAGCAGGGGAGAGATGTGATCTCCTTTTCATTCTAACATGATCTCTGCAGCTGCTGCTGGAGAATGGTTGCAGGAGCGAGAGTAGAGACTGGGAAGGTCTGTGCATCCTCCAAGCAAGAGGCGTTGATGACGTGGAAAGATGTCTTTCCTCTGGCAGGAAAGACAGAGACAGGGGATGTTTTGGAGGCAGGACAGTTGTGACTTCCTGATGGATGGATGTCAAGGGCGAGGAAAAGGGAGGAGTCAAGGGCAGCTCCCAGGTTTCTGGGCAACTGGATGGATTGACTGGGCTGGAAAAGATGGGGGTAGAGAGTGGAGAAGAGGTTTGATGGTAAGAAATCACATGGCCTGGCAAGTATTGTGCAAAGTGCGCATGGGACCTGCAAATGAAGACACTGAGCAGGGTGGGGGTGCCGGACTGTGGCTGGGGGAGACGCTGGGCTGGGGAATGGCCATCAGCAGATGGACCTGGTTTAAAGGCACGGCACAGGTGACATCCTTGAGGGAGGTGTGCAGGGAGAGGAGAGAAGGGGAGAGTCAGGACAAAGTTCTGGAGCTCCGCCTCCTTTAGGGCGGGGTCTGTTACCTTCACCTCTGCTGACATTTTGGGCCAGATAATTCCTTGTTGGGGGAGGCTGTCCTGTGCATTGTGCAATGTTTAGCCGCATCCCTCAGATGCCATAGCACACCCTCCAGCTCCCTCCACACAAATGTCCCGTGGGGACGAGTCTCCTGGCTGTTTAACTACAGGTGTAGAGGGTGGGGGAGGGGAAGTAGAGAAGACTAGGAAGGAGCCAGTGGCATTAGGAAGAAAGCCGGGAACATGGGGTCTCAGGTGCCGAGACAGGGTCTGGAGAGGGAAGGAGGGGCCGGCTGTGTCAGATGCCACCGAGGGGTTAAGGCAAGTTGGGGAGAAGCAGCCACTAGCTTTGGCCACATGGCGGTTCTGGATGTCCCTAAGAGGAGCTTCTGGGCAAGCGGAGTCTTGGGTGGGCGGCAGGAAAGTGGGGAGAACAACCCTCTAAGAGTGCGGACGGCTTCTGAGCAGGTTTGCTGGGATGAGGGGCAGCCTGGGGAGGGGCGTGGGCTGCAAATGGCTTCCCGAGGATTTCATGTACGGAGGGCCATGCTGGGTGTGTGAGCATTGCCACCGCTCGGTGAGTGTTGATGCTGGTGTTTAGAAGGGGAGAGGGTTGGGGTCTGCTGGGGGGCTTTAGGGTGATGGGTAGGGGTGTCTAGGCAGGCCAGGGGCTGAGAAAGCATTGGTGGGCTGTGGGCAGGAGGCTGCCCAGGTCTAGCCGGGTGGAGCAGGGGGCTTCTGGTAGGCAGCGTGGGGTCCATCCCTGGGCTGTCCTCTGTCTGCTACTCTGAGAGCAGTGGGAAGAACTGGCCTCTCACCACTCCTGTCTCCCCCAACCCCGTGTCTCCCTGCAGAAAGCGGGCAGCGGCCTGCGCCAGTGGAAGCGGGTGTACGCCGCGCTGCGGGCGCACTCGCTCTCGCTGAGCAAGGAGCAGCGGGAGCCCAGGCCGGCGGCGGCGGGGGCTGCAGCGGCCGGTGCAGGTGAACACGAGGCGGCGCCCGTCTGCATCGGCTCCTGACTCGTGGACATCTACAGCGAGACCAAGAGGAGGCACGTGTTCCGGCTGATCACGGCTGACTTCTGTGAATATCTCTTTCAGGCTGAGGACTGGGATGACATGCTGGGCTGGATCAGAGCGATCTGGGAGAACAGCAGGGCCGAGGGTGAGGTGAGGGCCCAGCCAGCCCAGCGGCCACAGAGGGCTGGTGGGGTGGCCTCTCACCGGCTGTGGACCTGGGATGTCCGCTCTGAGCCTCACTTCCCTCTGCTAGAAAGGGGGACTGACAGGAGTGCACCTCGTGATTGTGTCCCCCTAGGTTTCGGGGTGAGGAGGGTGCAAGGGCAGGGCTCACGGAGGACCTGGCGTCCTCGGATGCGGGGACCGGCAGTCACCATCCTGACCCTAATGATGACAGGGATTATTGTGACTGTGTTAGGATCGCCTTGAGCAGGCTCTGGTGTGGAGTGGTCAGCTCCAGGCCAGTCTCAGCTTTTCTCAGGAGGCGAGGAAGACAGGGTCCTCCTATGGAGTGTGTTAGGGCATGAGTGTCCCCACAACAGAACTGCACTGGGTGGGCCTGTCTGCAGGGGGATGAACACATTGACCTTGTGAGGAGGCCGAGAGGCTTGGCCTTTGGCCACAGGTGGGCAGGGGTGGAGCCAAGGGCCTCGGCAGGGATTTTGGGAGAATTTTCTTTTTTTTGAGAGAGAGTCTCGCTCTGTTGCCCAGGCTGGAGTGCAGTGGCATGATCTCAGCTCACTGTAACCTCCGCCTCCCAGGTTCAAGTGATTCTCCCGCCTTAGCCTCCCGAGTAGCTGGGACTATAGGCACATGCCACCATGCCCGGCTAATTGTTTTTTAGTAGAGACGGGGTTTCACTGTGTTAGCCAGGATGGTCTTGATCTCCTGACCTCGTGATCCTCCCACCTCAGCCTCCCAAAGTGCTGGGATTACAGGTGTGAGCCACTGCGCCCAGCTGAAAAAATTTTTTTTAATGGCACCCATTGTGGTCAGCCGTAGCTACACTCCAGGGACCTAGGTAGGGATTCCTCCCTGTTTACTTCTTTGGCCAGGAACCTGCACAGAAGTGCCTTGAGACACCCACAAAAAGTCATGTGGGCGTCCCGGGCCTGGGGTCTCTGCCAAGAGTGCAGTGGGCCTGGGCCTGCTCTGGCCATGGGAGGGGGTGCTAGTGCATGGCCTCTTGCTGAGGACACATCCTCTTGCTGACCAGGCTCTGCTCTCCCGGGAACAGCTTTCCCCACTGCAGGGAGGAAGGCACCTGGAATTTGGGCCTCCTCCTCTGGGGGCCTGGCTTGGCTGTCCCCAACAAGGCTTAGTCAGGGGGGTCCCAAGTCACCATCACTATGGCATTAGCAGTCCCTCCTGGGGCACCTCCTCCATGCCTGCTCAGCGTCTGCCAGGACGGTGGCGAGTGCTGCATGATTCTGCACCCAGCCCTGAGCCTTCCCTGTTAGGCCCCCATGTTTATTACCGAGGAGACTGAGGCTCAGAGAGGCTAAGAGGCTTCCCCAAGGCCTCAGCTGGTGAGAGGGTGCTGGGGAGTCCAGGCCTGGTCTTTCTAACTCCAGGGTCTGGGCTGTCTACCTCGCAGGTGGACAAGAGGGGAAGGAGGACTAGGGATGAGCCCTGGGGTGGGCTGGCTGTGGGCACTCACATGATTCACTCTCTCCTCTCCTGCTTCAGGACCCTGGCTGTGCCAACCAAGCTCTGATCAGCAAGAAGCTTAATGATTATTGCAAAGTGAGGTGAGGCCCAGCCCTCGTGGAGCAGTCTCCTCTGTGGGGGTGGTAGGGGGCTGAAGGCAAAGGATGTCTTCCTGGCCCACCTCCAAGGCTGCCCTCTGCTGGGGGAAGGGGTATCCAGGGTATCCAGGGTCTCCAGGCTGGTTAGGCATGGAGGCATTGCCTCAGGGTGGAGGGGAGGTCCCGAGGGGCAGGAGGCCAGGGTGGGTGGCCTGCCTGGCCACCCCAAGTGAAGACCTCTCCTCTCCCCCTTTTTCCTACACAGCCATAGCTCTGGGCCCAAAGCTGATTCCTCCCCCAAAGGCTCTCGCAGCCTGGGGGCCTCAAGTCTGAGTTCCTCAAGCAGAGTGTGGCACGTGGCCTCAGGACTCAGGACCTGCCCGCAGGGAGCAAGGGTAGGAAGGTGGCCACTGAGACAGGGTGGTGTGTTGGGGCAGAGGGCATTGGGAGGGGAGAGCATGTGTGTGTGTGTTGGGCTGTGTCTGCTCGTGTGTGTCTGACTGTGTGCCAGGGTTACCGGTATGTCTGTCTGCGTGTGCATGCCTGTGAGGTTCTCGGGGCTCTCAGGGTCTCGGGGTGGAAGGGCCTGGAGCCTGATTCCCCTCCCTGACATCCCTGCTCTAATCTTTGCTGGTGTCTCTGCAGGGATGAGAGGCCCACCCTTTCCAAGAGCAACCTTTCCCATTTCCCTCACTTTGGCTATTAGAAAGTTCTTACCTGGCTGGGCAAGGTGGCTCACACCTGTAATCCCAGCACTTTGGGAGGCCAAGGCAGGCAGATCACCTGAGGTCAGGAGTTCAAGACCAGCCTGACCAACATGGGGAAACCCCAACTCTACTAAAAATACAAAAGGCCAGGCGCGGTGGCTCACGCCTGTACTCCCAGCACTTTGGGAGGCAGAGGCAGGTGGATCACGAGGTCAGGAGGTCGAGCCCATCCTGGCTAACACGGTGAAACCCCGTCTCTGCTAAAAAACACAAAAAATTAGCTGGGCGTGGTGGCAGGCACCTGTAGTCCCAGCTACTCAGGAGGCTGAGGCAGGAGAATGGCATGAACCTGGGAGGCGGAGTTTGCATTGAGCCAAGATCACGCCACTGCACTCTAGCCTGGGTGACAGAGCGAGACTCCGTCTCAAAAAAAAAAATACAATAAAAGTACCCGGGCGTGGTGGTGTGCGCCTGTAATCCCAACTACTTGGGAGGCTGAGACACGAGAATCACTTGAGCCTGGGAGGTGGAGGTTGCAGTGAGCCGAGATCACACCACTGCACTCCAGCCTGGGTGACAGAGCGAGACCCTGTCTCAAAAAAAAAAAGAAAAAAAAAAAGAAAGTTGTTCCCTTGGGCCAGCAGGCATGACGGCTGACACCTATAATCCCAGCATCATTTTGGGAGGCTGAGGCTGGAGGATTGCTTGAGGCCAGGAGTTTGAGACCAGCCTGGGTAACATAGCAAGGTCCTATCCCTACAAAATATTTTTTTATATATTATTTATTTATTTAGAGACAGAGTCGTGTTCTGTCACTCAGGCTAGGGTGCAGTGGCATGATCTCAGCTCATTGCAACCTCCACCTCTTGGGTTCAAGCGATTCTTGTGCCTCAGTCCCCCTAGTAACTGGGATTACAGGCATGCACCACCCCGCCCGGCTAATTTTTTTTTTTTTTTTGAGACGGAGTCTTGCTCTGTTGCCCAGGCTGGAGTGCAGTGGCGTGATCTCGGCTCACTGAAAGCTCCGCCTCTGGGGTTCACGCCGTTCTCCTGCCTCAGCCTCCTGAGTAGCTGGGACTACAGGCACCCGCCACCACGCCTGGCTAATTTTTTTTGTATTTTTAGCAAAGACAGGGTTTCACCATGTTAGCCAGGATGGTCTCGATCTCCTGACCTTGTGATCCGCCTGCCTCGGCCTCCTGTAGTGCTGGGATTACAGGCATAAGCCACCGCGCCCGGCCCACACCTGGCTAATTTTTGTATGTTTAGTAGAGATAGGGTTTTGCCATGTTGGCCAGCTGGTCTTGAACTCCTGGCCTCATGTGGTCCTGCCGGCCTCAGCTTCCCAAAGTGCTGGGATTACAAGCATAAGCCACTGCGCCTGGCAAAAAATTTTTTTTTTAATCAGCCAGGTGTGGTGGTATGAGCTTATATTCCCAGCCACTCTGGAGGCTGGGCAGGGAAGATTGCTTGAGCCTAGGAATTTGAGGCTGCATTGAGCTATGATCATACCACTGCACTACAGCCTGAGTGACAGAGACCCTGTCTCTAAAGAAACAAAGTTCTATGGCTTCTGCCTTGTAGTTTTGGCCCACGAGCCACATGGAAGTCCTTGCATTGCTCTGGGCCTCTCCTTTGGGGTAAGCATCCTCCACTTCAGGCCTTTTCTCTTGCCATACAATGTCCCATCAGCCCTGGGCATCTGGTTTCTTCTCTGATGGAATCCCCATAACTCCATATGTGTGAATGTGGCAGTGAATATGTGTGACCCTACTGGATACTCCAGCTCACTCTGGCTCTGTCTCCCCCACTTCAGATGACAGTGCTGCAGCCACCAAAACCCCCTGGGGCATCAACATTATCAAGAAAAATAAGAAGGCCACCCCAAGGGCGTTTGGGGTCAGGCTGGAGGAGTGCCAGCCAGCTACGGAGAACCAGGTGGATCTCTGCCACACGCCAGAGCAGGCCCGGCAGGGGGAGACCGAGGCACAGAGGGTCAGAGCAGCAAGGGACATGGAACCAGCTCTTCACCTCATTGTACAAGCACAGCTGGGAAAACAGCCCAGAGAGAGGAAGGCCCCCACCTGCCCCGGGCCTCCCAGGGAGGGAGCAGCAGGGCTGAGGCTGAGCCCGGCTCCTTCTCAGACCATGGAGAGGCCTTGGTGTCATTTTTAGCTCCCAGACTGGAGGCAGCAAGGGCCTTTTGTTCCCCCCAAGGGTTCCTGGCAGCAGCTCTGGGCCTTGCATTGTCCCCTTCTTGGCCTCCCCAGCTCCTCTGGCCCCTGTCCCCCCTAACACCCCTCCCCTGTGTCCCCAGCATGCCCCCTTAATCGTGGCTGCATGCTGTCGCATTGTGGAGGCATGAGGGCTGGAGTCCACAGGCTTTTACCGAGTGCCCGGCAACAATGCAGTGGTGTCCAGCCTACAGGAGCAGCTCAACCGCGGGCCTGGTGACATCAACCTGCAGGATGAGGTGGGTGAAGCTGGGGGGTCTGTGGAAGGGGGGCTGAGATGGTGTGTGGGAGGTGCTCCGCTTGGAGAGTTCTGTGGTCTATTGTGTTGCATGCATTGTGCCCTATGACATGCCCGGCATTGGTCCAGAACACCAAGATGGGCAAGATGGGACCTGCCCCCACTGGCCAGCCTGGGGATGGGCATCACCCCAGGCTGAAGCTGACCAAGTAAATGCAGTCATGGCCTGGGGAGCTCTGAGGCAGAGGCTCACAGACGGCAGTTTTGTCCGAGTGTTTAGGATGAGTAGATTTCACCAAAGGCCGGTGAAAGCCAGGTGAGGGCATTCCAGGCAGCAGAATGGCCTGCACAATGGTGTAGATGTGGAAAGTGTGCCAGGAGTCTACCAGCTTTCTCTGTAGAAGGCAGAAAGTAAATATTTTCTGCTGTAGTTTGCTCTGTTGCATTCCCCCCTTCTCTTCCTCCTCCTTCTCTTCCTAATCCTTTAACAATGTAAAAACCATACTTGGCTCAAGGGCCATCCAGAAGCAGGCTGTGGCTAGATATTGCCTACAGACCATGTTTTACAAACTGCCAGCTTAGAAAAAGGGGAATATATGATGTTTTCTAGAATGGCCAGCAATTTGGGTGGCTGCAACATGGAAAGAGAAGTGGCTGATCAGGCGAGATGAGACCAGCCTGTGAAAGGATCTGCAATCACACTTAAGTGTTTCCAGCAGGGCCGGCGATTCTCAAAGGGTGTTCCACAGAGTCCTAGGGTTCCCCAGAGGGGCATGGGAGGCCAGGGGCAGGTCAGGACCCCCTGTCCTTGCTAGAGCAACCCTGCTTTGCCCTGTCTGTTGTACTGGGTTTTCACGTACAATTTTATTTGCCCAAAGGGGCTCTGATAAAAAAGATATTTTGGAAAACCATGAATATGGGCAGTGATGTCCCATGAGTCACACAAGTGAAGGCTCATGGAATACACAAGTCTTCCTGTCCTTGGAGAGTGAGGAGCTGAGACAAGTGTGTGTGAAATTGTGGACAAGAGAAAAAGATGATCTCTCATCAGGGACCACACTGTGATGAGGAAGGACAGGGTGCTCAGGCTGGAGCAGGTGGTGGCTGGAGGATTTGAGTATTGGAGGAATGAATAGGAGGGGCAGGTGGACAGGAAGCCTTTTGGGGTGTGAGATAATGGCATTTTTCCAAAACCCCAGCAAGGGCCAGGGAGGGCTTGAGGGTTAGCACAGAGAGTGGATCTACCTCCTAGGCTTGGAGGTGGGGAGGGTGAGGCCCCAGGGGGACAGAGAGGGCATTTGATGGGTTCACTGAAGACTTTGACCTTGATCTGATGGACAGTACGGAGCTTTTGATGGTTCTTAATCTGGGAAGGCATCGTGAGAACAAAGTTAAAGAAAGAGTAATGCTTCTGCTCATGTCCATTGGATACGAATGCGGAGGGCAGGGGTCTGGGGAGAAGTCACTGATCTATGGAAGCGCTAAGTGTCGGGAGGACTTGGTGGTCCCGGGGGAAGGGGGAGGATGGGAGCAACCCTAAGAGTTGGCTGCATGAGAGGGAGGAAGGAGGGGCGAGGAAGAGCTGCATGTTTGAGCTGGGGCTGGTGGTATCTTCCCCTGGCAGAAACCAGGGAGTAGGGCAGCATGAGGAGAGGTGGAAGGGAGGGACCATCTCAGGGAGTGGATCCATTGGATTTGGGGTGTGGAAAGTCCCTTGCATGGGGCGAGGGCATAAACAGGAACTAGATTGAGCATGGACTAGAGAATGGCATGGGTCCTGCTACAGCTGGGGCATGGGATGACCAAGGGTGGGTCACAGAACAGCAGGGGCCATGCTCTGAGTGGGACAGAAGGAGAGGGCCGCTTGTGAGGCTGGGGTGAGGGCAGACACTTCACTCTGGAGGAGCCAGAAAGCACTGGCCAGGGCATTGGGTTCGGCAACTGGGAGATGAGAGGAGCTCACACCTGAGGGCCAGGAGGTAACGGAGTCGGGTGGGCAGGAGCCACACTGGGTGTGTGTGAGATGAGGGGGCCGTGCTGGCAAGCAGCTGGTCCAAGGCAGGGCCAGCCAGGGGCATACAAGGTATACTGGGTGTGTTGTTTTGTCTTGGATATCATTGTGTCATTTGTTGTGGGTCGTGCTGGGAGTAAGTGTAGTGGGGGATGAATCTAACCCCTGGTGAGCCTGTGGGGAGTGTATTGTTTATGGGATTGTCTGGCATTAAGCTGTGGATCCATTGTAATGAGTGTGTGTACTGCTGTGCTCTGTCTCTTTGTTGGGGGTATTAGGTCGCTTTCTGGGCCTGAGTTATTCTGAGCCATTCCCAGCGAGGCGGCTGTGCCCGACTTGGTTGCAGTGTGAGGTGATGGTGCCCCCTGGAGGACAGAAGGGACAACGACCCGGCCGTTAGTTCTTGTACTCAACAACCATTTATTTTAGAGTAGGGTTTCTCAACCTCAATGGACATTTTGGGAAGAACAATTATTTGTTGTGTGGGGTTGCCCTGTGCATTGGAGGAAATTTGGCATCATCCCTGGCCTCGATCCACTAGATGCAAGTGGCATCTCCCAGTTGGGAAAATCAAAATGACTCCAGACATTGTCAAATGTCCTCTGGGGGTGGAGTGGGAGTTTGGGGGACAAAATGGCCTCCTTCTGTTAGAACTACTGATATAGGGCCATGTAAGTATCAGGTTAACTGTCCTAGGTGATAGGAGCACAGTGGGAAATGAGACAGATGGGATCCTGGCTCCTCCTGGAGCTTACAGTCCTGCAGGGAGACAGTCATGAACATAGAAACAAAAGCAGAAAATAATGACAAATTGCGTTGAGCGCCATGAAGGAAACAAAGTCAGGGCTGGGGTGCAGGTGACAGGGCAGTGGTGAAGGTGGCTGCTTTAGCTATGAGGGTCAGAGAAGTCCTCTTTGAAGAGTGACTTTTAGGCGGGGATGAGGAGCCAGTTGTGTGGAGGCGGGGAGGAAAGTTCTGGTTGAGGGAACCAGCAGATGCAGAGGACCTGAGACAGGAAGGAGCCAGCACGAATGACTGCTGTGTCACGGATGCTTAAACTGTGCCCAGTGGAGGCAGCAGCTGCCACTCACTGTGTCCCCACAGTGCCTGGGACTTTCTGTGAATGGGGAGGTGTTGGAGCCCACGTGCTGGCAGGAGCAGGGAGGTACTGGGGCCAAGTGTGAGTGTGGACACAGGATCTCTCTGGGGACTCAGGTCTGCTGCCACCATCCTGATGAGTAGAGAGCTTAGTCTAAGTGGGTCCCAGGGAGGGCCTGGTGGGCTTGATTGGGCTCTGGGGTGAATGATCGTAGAGGCATGGGCATTGGGCTAGGCCTGCCTGTGGCCTGACATCTGACTCCTCCCCCAGCGCTGGCAAGACCTCAATGTGATCAGCAGCCTGCTCAAGTCCTTCTTCCGAAAGCTGCCCGAGCCTCTTTTCACTGATGGTGAGTAGTAGGTGGAAGTGGGAGTGGGGAGGGGATACCAGTCTGTGCCGCACCCTGACCACTACTTTTGCATTTGGTTTGTTGGTTTTACTCTTTTTTTTTTTTTTTTTCTGGAGACAGTCTCGCTCTGTCACCCAGGCTGAAGTGCAGTGGTGCAATCACGGCTCATTGCAGCCTCAAGCTACTGGGCTCAAGCGATCCTCCCACCTCAGCCTCCTGAGTAGCTGAGACAGCAGGTGAACACCACCACACCCAGCTAATTTAAAAGTTTTTTTCAGAGATGGGGGGAGTTTCTCACTATGTTGCTCAGACTGGTGTTGCACTCCTGAGCTCAAGCAATCCTCCTGCCTGCCCCAGCCCCACAAAATGCTGGGATTACAGGCACGAGCCACCAAGCTGGCTTTTTTTTTTTTTTTTAACACAAAAGCTTATTAAAAAAACATAGATTGTACAGATGTGAATAAAGAAAACAGCACAGGACCCTGTGACTCTCCTGCTCCCTTTCACGGGAGGTTGTGGCTAACACTTTCTGAGCATTAGTGTGTGCCAAGCGCAACTCCCTACAGCAACTCCATGAGGAAGATGCTATTGTCTTCCCTCTACGGATGAGGAAACCAAGGCTCAGAGAGGTTTAATGCCTTGCCCAAGGTCACACAGGTTGTAAATGGCAGAGCCAGGATTCCACCCCAGGCGTCGGGCTCCGACGGGCTTTGGCCGTTTGCTGAACTGCTGATTCACAATCTTTTGTGTTTCTCTCCTGGCCCTCTTATATGCATGGCAGAGATAAACACGTGCCTGCATGGGGTTTGGAGTTGGATGGGTTCAGGGGTGTGCTGGCAGATGTTTAACATCTGTCTCTGGGGGAAAAAAGCCCTAATGCCTAGCGTTTTCCAGCTTCCATGGTGTAAATACTCCTACCATGGTGTATTTAAAGCCACCAACATGATGTCACCAACATGGAACTGGGAAGAGAGGCACACAGTCGCTCTCAGGAGCTGGTGTGAGCGGGCTCCAGCACACCGCTGGTTGAATTGTTTTTAACAAAAGCAGAGTTGTAATTCTGAGATTCATTCATGTCAGTGCAGAGAGCTCTACCTCATTCTTCTTTTAAATCAGCCACATAGAATTTCATGGTTTGAATAGACTATAATTTCTTTAAGTACTCCTCTATTGATGGATATTTAGCTTGTCTTCAAATGTTTGCTATCACACAACCTGTTGCAATGGCTTTCCTTGAATAAGTCCTTGCACACCTGGATCTGTGCCCTCTAAGGAGATTCTTAGATGTAGAATTGCTGGGTCAAAGTCCCGGCGAACCTTTCTGAGACCAGTGTCAATTGCACTCTGAGAAAGAGACCCTGGTTTAGACTCCCACTAACGATGTAGGAGTCTGTCTCTCCACATCCCCAACAGCATTGGATATTATAACTATTATTGTTATTTGAAGGCCAGGCATGGTGGCTTATGCCTGTGATCCCAGCACTTTGGAAGGCTGAGGCAGGTGGATCACCTGAGGTCAGGAGTTCAAGACCAGCCTGACTGTGGTGAAACCCCGTCTCTACTAAAAATACAAAAATTAGTTGGGTGTGGTGGCGGGTGCCTGTAGTCCCAGCTGCTAGGGAAGCTGAGACAGGAGAATTGCTTGATCCCAGGAGGCAGAGGTTGCAGTGAGCCGAGATCGCACCACGGCACTTCAGCCTGGGTGACAGAGCCAGACTCCATCTCAAAATAAATGAATAAATAATACAATAAAATAAAAATAAAAATACTATTATTTGACACAGGATCTTGCTCTGTTGCCCAGACTGGAATGCAGTGGTGCAATCATGGCTCACTGCAGCCTCAAACTCCTGGGCTCAAGTGATCCTCCCATCTCAGCCTCCTGAGTAGCTGGGACTACAGGTTTGTGCCACCATACCCAGCTAATTAAAAAATATATTTTTTTTTTTTGGTAGAGGCAGGGTCTCACTACATCGCTCAGGCTGGTCTTCAACTCATGGTCTAAAGTGATCATCGCACCTCACCTTTTCAAAGTGCTGGGATTTTAGGCTTGAGCCACCTCACCCAGACAGCATTAAATAGTATTAATATTTTAAACTTTTCTAATCAGATAAGGGAAATGGTATCTCATTATTGTTTTTATTTTCATTGCCCTCATTACTAGGGAGATTAAATCTTTTTTCATTAGCATATTGGCAGTTTCTATTTTCTCTGTAATTGCTTGATCAGACCATGTGCCCATTTTTCTGTTGGGTTGTTTATTTTTTTCTTATGTTGATTTGTGGGAGAAAAGCTCTTTGTGTTTTACACATATTAACACTTTGTTAGTTTTCACAAATATTTGCTTTGGCCTGCCATTTGCCTTTTCACTTTGCAGTACAGAAACTGAAAACAAATTTGTTGTTGTTGTTGTTTTGTTTTGTTTTTTGAGAAAGAGTTTCACTCTTGTCACCCAGGCTGGAGTGCAATGGTGTGATCTCGGCTCGCTGGAACTTCTGCCTCCTGGGTTCAAGCGATTCTTCCGCCTCAGTCTCCCGAACAGCTGGGATTACAGGTGCCCACCATCATGCCCAGCTAATTTTTGTATTTTTGGTAGAGACGGGGTTTCACCATGTTGGCCAGGCTGGTCTCGAACTCCTGACCTCAGGTGATCCACCCTCCTTGGCCTCCCAAAGTGCTGGGATTACACGTGTGAGCCACCGCGCCCTGCCTAACAATTTTTAATTTTATTTTTATTTAATTTTATTTATTTTTTTGAGAAAGTGTCTCACTCTGTCACCCAGGCTGGAGTGCAGTGGTATGATCTCGGCTCACTGCAACCTCCGCCTCCCGGGTTCAAGCCATTCTCCTGTCTCAGCCTCCCAAGTAGCTGGGATTACAGGCACCTCCCACCATGCCCAGTTAATTTTTATATTTTTAGTAAAGATGAGGTTTTGCCACATTGGCCAGGCTGGTCTTGAACTCCTGACCTCAAGTGATCAGCTGATGCACCTCAGCCTTCCAAAGTGCTGGGATGACAGATGTGAGCCACCGTGCCTGGCTGAAAACAATTGTTTAAAATGTGACCAAAGCTGTTCATCTTTTCTTCATAGATTCTGCATCTCATGTTTAGGATGGCCTTAGGATTATAAAAATATTTTCTTATTTTTTCCCCAGTGCTTTTATAATTTTCACAATTGGCTCTGCCGTGTAATTGCATTTGTGTATTGTGAGCTAGAAATGATCCCCCCCGCCCCTGATGGTAGCCATTTGTCCCGGGGACATCTGTTGAGGCCCCCATCCCTCCCCCCGATTGGAAGTGCTGCCTTTATCGTATAATAAATATCCACATGGCCCCCTTCCCCCCTTTCTAGCCTTAACATTGCTCTGCCTTTTCTGCCGTGCCAGCCGGCTTCAGCTGTGCCATCCATTCAGGATGTTTCAGTCCCTGGTAGGGCAGATCCTCCCAGGTTACTCTTTCTTTAAAAACTATTCCTGGCTGTCTTTGTGCATTAGCTCATCCAGATGAATTTCAGAATAGGCTTATCATGTTCCATTTTTTAAAGGTCCCCAGGGACTTGTTCTGAAGGGAGTTGGGGGAATCCTTGGTCGAGGCTGTCTGAAGCCCCTCCTCCTCTCCAGGTGCCCTTCTCTTCTGACCTGCTGAACCTTGGTGTCCCTGTCCTGGAGATGGGGGCAGGGACCCCTTTTCTGGGATCAGCATGCAGCTCAGACCATATTGCCTCCCAAATGAACACAGCTGGGCTACCCCAGGTCAGGTGCACACCCGAGTGTAGCTGTGGTGAGTGCAGCTGTGGTGAGTGCAGCTGTGGTGAGTGCAGCTGTGGTGAGTGCAGCTGTGGTGGGTGTGTTCACATACACAAGAGGCTGTCGCCCACGCTGGAGCCCCCGAACTGGAGGAGTTCAAAACACAGCCCTCCCAGCAGGGCCCTCGGCCCGGAGAACAGGGGAAGGTGCTGCGCCCACCTCTCTAAAGAGTCTCTGCTGTGTTCTAGACAAATACAACGACTTCATCGAGGCCAACCGCATTGAGGACATGTGGGAGTGGATGAGGACGCTGCGGAAGCTGGTAAGGAGCGAGAGGTGCTGCCAGGCACGAGGTGGGGCAGCTGCCTGAGCACCTCTGTCCCAGGAGGCAGGGAGTCCGGTGCTGCCCATGACCCCTGTGGCCTTGGAGAAGCCCTGCTCCACTCAGGGCCTCAGTTTCCCCATCCATACAAGAGAACGGGGGATCAGAGGATAGGTTCCAGACTCCCTGAGGCATGGTAGTGGGAGATCTTTGGGGCATGGTGGTGACGGGGGACAGGGGCAGGCCCTTACAGCCTGTCCCCATGCCCCTCCTCTCTCCTGCTCAGATCCGGGATCTCCCAGGACACTACTATGAAACGCTCAGATTCCTTGTGGACCATCTAAAGACCATCGCTGACCACTCTGAGAAAAACAAGGTGGGTGGGAGTCCCGCATGGAGTCTGGGGGAGGCAAGCACGGACTTACTGTGTGGGTGCCCTCAGCACGCACTGAGCTCCTGAAGGTCCAGTAACTCAGGCCCCTCTAGGCACGCCCTCCTTCTATGACTGCTCCGTCCCCATCCCACTCCTACATGCTGGTCAGTGCTTTCCCCCAGAGAGCCATCTCCTGAGTTTCTGAGGGCTTTCCAGAGGCAGGTAACCCCGGCCCCCCATATCCGATGCATTGCCATCCTCCGACTTAGCTCAAGTCCCTCGCATTGCATTTTCCTCATCAAACCCCTTATGCCTTCTGGTTCTGCAGTGGGGAAAATGAGGGGAGTGATAGGATTTTTTGTGTTTTTTGTTTGTTTGTTCTTTTGAGATGAAGTCTCACTTGCTGCTCAGGCTGCAGTGCCTTGGCACAATCTCAGCTCACTGCAACCTTCGCCTCCCGGGTTCAAGCGATTCTCCTGCCTCAGCCTCCCGAGTAGCTGGGATTACAGGCACCTGCAAGTGATCAGATATTTTCCCAGGCCTAAAATAACCCCTGGGACCTCTAACATATTTCCTACTGCGGGGTCTCCCACTGCTGGCACTGACCACTCAGGGCTGCCCTGTATAGGTGTGCAGGTTGGGCACTGCTCATGGCTGCTGGGCCTGGGGATGAAAGGGGTTGAAATCTGGCCTGTGCTCTACTCATCAAGCATCTCCATGCCCATACAAGGGGGTGTCCACCCTTTAAGCTGGGGACTGGTGAGGATGTAGTTGGGGACAGAGGCCTTAGGGGCCAGAGTGAGGGAGAACTGAGTTCAGGATGTTGACAGTGACCTGCTCTCCCTGCTGCCCAGATAGAACCCCGGAACCTGGCCCTGGTCTTTGGGCCGACAATGGTGAGGACATCTGAGGACAACATGACAGACATGGTGACCCACATGCCTGACAGCTACAAGATCGTGGAGACACTGATCCAGCACGTAAGCCCCTGTTCTGGGGGGGTGCCCGGCAGCCCCTGTGGCCCAGGCCATGTTCCTCTGAGCCCCTCGCTCTTGCTCAGCCTGGCGGGGTGTGCCCCAGGAAGGGCTCGGCAGCTTTAGAGCATGCTGCTAGGGTGGTATATACTCCTCCAAAGCCATGGGCTGCATTTCAAGGCAAGGCAGGAATGGATCCTGGAATCCTTGCTGCCCTGGGATGTTGTGTCCCCAGCAGGAGAGTCGAGAGGCCCCCGAGCGTCCAAGATGCCTGGGAAAGGCAGAAGAGGAGGAAGGGTGGGGAAGGTGCTACTGGTGGAGGGCGGAAGGGGAAGCTTCAGAAGGTGGCCCCTGGAGAGGTGTCCTGGCAGACACGAGCAGACGGTGGCCAAGGTCTGGCCTGACATCAGAAGGCCCCGGCTCTAGTGACTTTCCCTGCTGGCCCCACTGAGGTTATGGGGAGGTAGTGGTGATGTCCATGGTAACAAGGGGTGGATGGGGCAGGGCACAGGGCCTTGGCCTGAGGCAGGATCCTGCACCAGTGCTTGGCATGTACTGGGCTGGCCACCTCCCTTCTCATGGCTTCCTGGATGCCAACAGCCCTTGTCCTGTAGGTTCTTGTTACTGTGCATGGGCGGAGGAGAACCCAGAGTGGCCAGCAGAGGGCGCAGGAGGCCTTGGTCTTCCAGAGCCCAACCCTAAGGCAGCACTGCCGCCTTCTGGGGCACACACGGATGTCATTATGAATCATAGATTTTCCATTTCCAATTCTTGTTACAGCCCACAAAGGATGAGAACAGAGCCCCTCCTGCCAGGGGAAATAAGACTGGCAGTTGGTCAGAGGAAGGGAAGCCTCAGTCCCAAGCCCCCTTTAGACACTTCACGGAAGGAAAGCTGGGCCCTATCACCCCCATTTTACAGAGGAGGAAACAGGCTCAGAGATGCAAAGCAATTTGCTCATGGTCACACAGCTAATACGTGGCAGCCCACGATTTCAAGCCAGACCTGACTGACCAAAGCCTGTGCTTTCCTCCTGCTATCAATCCAAAGGCCAGACTCCTAGGTCCCTCCTTGAGCTGGCTTGGGACGGAGGGAGAGGGCCAGGGTAAGGAGGCGAGGTGGTGGGCAGCTGAGCCATGTTAACAGCCTTGGTTGCCCATCTCCCTCCTTCACTGCATGCTCAGGGCTCCGAGCCACAGGAGGGAGCATCACAGCCTGCTGCATCCGGACACTAGGAACACCACTCCAGAGCTGTCTGGGAGGCCAGGGCTGCCCTGCAGCGTCGGGGATCCTGATGAGGCCTTGGGAAAGCTTAGCTCTCCAGGGCACCAGGGAGCCCCGGAACCTCCCATGAGTGTGTGTTTTGGGGGCAGCAGCAGGGAAGAGTGGGTGTCTGGCTCTGTGCTCCTGGAGAAGCCCCTGGAAGCCCAAGGTCTGAGGTCAGCTGAGGTGTCAGGAACTGCAGCCTTCAGGGAGGAAGGAGGCCAAAGCCCCAATGGGGAGTCCCTGCTCTGGGCAGGGTGGAGAAGGTGGAGTTTGTCTGATTTAGCACTGACACTAGCACCTGGCACACAGTGGATACTCAGTGTTTGTGGAGTATAAATGAATGAGTAAATTGCTAATTGAGGTTACATCAGGCTGGGCTTTTCTTTCTCTTTCTCTCTCTTTCTTTTCGCTTTTTTTTTTTGTTTGTTTGTTTTTTTGATAGAGTCTCAGTCTGTCACCCACACTGGAGTGCAGTGGGCAGATACAGCCCACTTCCAGGCTCAGGCGATCCTGCCATCTCAGCCTCCTGAGTAGCTGGGACTAGAGATGCCACCACCACACCACCTGGCTAATTTTTGTATTCTTTTGTAGAGATGAGGTCTTACTATGTTGCCAGGGCTAGTCTTGAACTCCTGGACTCAAGCAATCCTCCCATCTCGGCCTTCCGAAGTGCTGGGATTGCAGGTGTGAGCCATCACGCCCGGCCAGGCTGGGCTTTTCTACTCAGAGATTCATTCCCGAAAGCTAACTGAGCTAGTGTCCTTCCCTTCTCTGTCTCCTTGGCAATTGAACATAACCAGCCCTGGATGATTGTCGAGGGAATGAGCCACCCACTCTGCAAGCCCTGAAAGCCTGCCTACCCAAGCGTGCCGGCTCTGTCTAGCCCGGAGGCTCCATAGCCAGGGCAGTGCTGCTGTCACTTGGGGCACCCAGACCAGTCTTCAGCTTGGAAAGAGGGTGGCAACTGAGGGGTAAAGAGGAACAGTGACTTGCCCAGGGCCACGCAGCAAGATAATGGCAGAGCAGAGAGGAGAGCAAACCTCGATGTCTGATCTTGCAGCGGGCAGGTTGCCAGGAGCCCCTACCTATGTTTACGAAGTCAAATGGAACCCAAACAAAGATCACCCAGGGCATTTGCTTAGGGACTCACTCAACAAAGGCAGTGATACCTAATGTTTCTCAGCCTCAGCACTAGTGACCGCTGGGGTCCAGATAAGTCTTTATTGTGGGAGGCTGGTCTGTGTGTTATAGGACATTTAGCAACATCACTGGCTTCTACCTGCTGGATGCTGGGAATATCACTCTAGTTGTCACAATCAAAAAAGTCTCCAGACATTGCCAAATGCCCCCTGGGGTGGGGGGATTGATGGAAGTGGCTCTGGGTCCAGGCTGCTCCTATGTGCTGTGTGGCCTTGGACAAGTTCCTTACCTGTTGTGCCTCAGTTTCCACATCTGTAAAGTAGACATGACAATACTGTTTACCGCACATCGTTGTGAATGTCTGCTAAAGCACTCGCAGCGGTGCCTGGCAGGTCCTAAGTGTTGTGTGAGAACTGACTGTCATCCTCTTTGTCGTGGTCATTATTCCACGCCAGAGACAGATCCCCGTGCTGGGAACACGGAGGTGAATGGGAGCCTGCTCAGAAGGAATATTGCCAGCGGGTGTGGTGGTGCATGTCTGTGGTCTCAACTACTTGGGGGCTGAGGTGGGAGGCTGCAGTGAGCCGAGACTGTGACACTGCACTCCAGCCTGGGTGACAGAGTGAGACCCTGCCACACACACACACACACACACACACACACACAAAATCCATAAAATGATGCTTCTCATTATTATTTTATTACTTTGATGAAATAATGTTTATCAAAGTAAGAGCTGCGTCTCTTTGTGCTCTGGGCTATGTCCAAGGAAGCCCCACAGAAGGACCCACCCCGGCCCTGGGTGCAGGGCTGGGGTCGTAGTCATGGAGTTCTTGAACTGCCTTAGAGGACCATGATGAGAACTTAGCCAGGCAGAGCAGGGAGAAAGGGCATCCCAGGCGGAAAGAACAGCACGTGCAGAAACAGGGTGGCAGGAACTAGTGTGGATTCGTCTTGAGAGCCGTGGCCACCCGGGCGCTTCCTGTAGATGCTGTGGCTTGCAGAGTACTTCTGGGCACCTTCCAACCTGAGTTAATGGCTGGCTTCTTTGGGCCGATCCTCAGGCTCCCCCTGGTCAGCCTGCCTCTGGAAGCCGCACTTTTGAATAACGGTAGCTGACATCTATTATACATTAACAATGTGCTGCACTCAATGTTTTCCATACAGTATTTCATCTCAATCCTCCTCAGGCCTAGAAGGAGGTATTCACATCATGCCCATTTTAGAGATAAGTAAATAGACCTACAGAGGGAAAGTAACTTGGCTAAGGTGAACTTGAACCAAGATGACTGACTCCAGAGCTTCCATTATTCTTTTTCTTTTCTTTTTATTTTTGAGACAGAGTCTCACTCTGTCGTCCAGGCTGGAGTGCAACGATGCGGTCTCCACTCACTGCAGCCTCCGGCTCCTGGGCTCAAGTGATCCTCTCACCTCAGCACCCCCAAGTAGCTGGGATTATGGGCGCACACCACCATGCTAGGCTAATTTTTGTATTTTTAGTAGAGCTGGGGTTTCACCCTGTTGGCCAGGCTGGTATTGAACTCCTGACCTCAGCTGATGCACCTGCCTCAGCCTCCCAAAGTGCTGGGGCTACAGGTGTGAGCCACTGTGCCTGGCCAGAGCTTGCATTTTTCTTATCTTCCTTTGCTCTCTTCTCTTCTATCTCTTTTTTGTTTCCCTTCTGGCCTTCCTGTGCTGTTTGAGTTAATCACACGTCAGATCATGAGCAATAATAACTGAGGCTCATGGCGCATGCTCAGGCAAGTCCCCTTGTTTCCCCTCTTCATTCCCCTAGGTGCCCACTCTTAATAGGCTAATATGTGTCCTTCCAGGACACCTTCCACTTACTGTAAATGCATGGCTATCCTTAAATATATACAATATTCCTTGTGTGTTTTAAGTCTATATAATGAGATTATAAATTGCCTGTTCCTGTTCTTTCATAGGTGTTGAGGGGGGAAAAGGGTAATTGCCTTAATTTTTATTCTTTTTTTTTTTTTTTTTTGAGATGGAGTTTCACTCTTGTCCAGGCTGGTGTACAGTGGTGCGACCTCAGCTCACTGCAACCTCTGCCTCCCAGGTTCAAGTGATTCCCCCACCTCACCCTCCTGAGTAACTGGGATTACAGGTGCACACAACCATGCCCAGCTAATTTTTATATTTTTAGTAGAGATAGGGCTTCACCATGTTGGCCAGGTTGGTCTCAAACTCCTGACCTCAGGTGATCCACCCACCTCAGCTTCCCAAAGTGCTAGGATTACAGGTGTGAGTCACTGCACCCGGCCTGTCACTGTCAATTTCTAATGCTTATCAGTTTCTGTGTCTTCCTTCCACCACATCTAAAAGCCAAAAGTGGTGGGGTGCAGTGGCTCATGCTTGTAATCGCAAAATCTACAATTTTTTTTTTTTTAATTAGCTGAGCGAGGTGGCACATGCCTGTAGTCCCAGCTATTCAGGAGGCTGAGGTGGGAGAATCTCTTGAGCCCAGGAGTGCAAGGGTACAGTGAGCTAAGATCATGCCACAGCATTTCAACCTGGATAACAGCGAGAGACCCTATCTCAAAAACAAATAAATAAATACAATAAAAGCCAAAAGTGCCTTAGTTATTTCTTGGAGCTTGCCGAAGTTCATCTCTTTACTTGCTCAAGTATTCAGTTAAGAGAGTCTTTGTGTAGTAAATTTTCTGCTGTCTCAGGATAGCTTTATTTCAAGGCCAGGTGTGGTGGTTCCAGAGAGCAGGAGGTTCACTTAAGGGGTGATTAAAACAATCTGTGGTATGCCTGTAATCCCAGCACTTTGGGAGGTGGAGGTGGGCAGATCACTTGAAGTCAGGAGTTGAGACCAGTCTGGCCAACATGACGAAACCCCATCTCTACTAAAAATACAAAAATTATCCAGGCGTGATGGCATGCACCTGTAATCCCAGCTACTCGGGGGGGTTGAAGCCAGAGAATCACTTGATCACAGGAGGCAGAGGTTGCAGTGAGCCAAGATTGCACCACTGCACTCCAGCCTGGGTGACAGAGTGAGATTCTGTTGGAAAAAAAAAAATAGTTCTATTTTACATTCTCATTTTTTAAAATGAGATTTTAGCAGAGTATAAAATTCTAGGTTCCTTCAACACATCAAAACTTACTTTCTTGTCCTGTCTTCTTGTGTCTTGCTGCTGAAAGTTCCAAGTACCTGTGATACGTGTTCATTTATAAGCAATCTGGATTTTTTTTTTTCAGAAAACTTAGAATTTTATCTTAAAGATTCTCAAATTTTACAAAATATATTAAACTGTCGGGGTCTTTATTTTCTCTCGTTTGGCCTTTATGAGAAAGCTCTCACCTCCTGCCCCTCAGGAAACCTCCAACACCTTTCTCCTGTCATTTTCCTTTTCTGGGCTGAGTACGTGACACCCCTGTTGTCAGTGTGGCACCCATGGGTGGCAGGTGGCGTGGGGCACGCTCAGCTGTCACAGCCATGGACCTGGCCAACACTAACGGCACTGGTGCATCCCTGCCTCCCGGCTCGCTGTGGGGAGTATACCATAGGGGTGTGCCCAGGACAGTGTTTAGAGAAAAGCAAGTAAAAGTGAAGCTCTCCCTAAGCCTATCTCCCGTCTGAGGTGGCCGCTCCCATTCACTGCCGTGTGTCCTCCCACACTGGGGTCCCACCTTTTCTCTCCCCCAGGGTTTTTCATAGTCTGTGGAGTCAGGTTTTAGGGTCCGTCAAGCTCCCTCTGAGCCCTCTTTTGCAGCCCCGCCAGCCTGGGGTTTGTTGAGAGAGAGGCCCCCCTTGCCGCCTGAGTGGGTCCTCTGGAATGAGCAGGTGGAAGAGACTCTTCTTTCCCATGCTGGTTTCATTGCTTCCTTTTGTCTTCTCTGCAGTCAGACTGGTTCTTCAGTGACGAAGAGGACAAGGCAGAGAGAGTAAGTGATGCCGCGGGCTGGGTTGGCATGGGGACTGGTCTGGGGTGACCCCCAGTCCTTGGGGGTGGGGCAGGCAGCGGGACTTAAGCTGGGGAAGGTGTCTGTCCTTGAAGCTTGCCTCAAGTCTGATGGAGGAAACACAGACCCTCTCCTCAGGAGCCCCTAGTCTGATAGAGAAGCACAAAGCTTGCCTTCAGGAATCCCCAGTCTAAATGGGGGAGATATAGGCCTTGCTCAGAGGGAACCCAATTCAGGAGTAAAGGCAGCTCCTGCCCTCTGGGCTACTGAGAAGGACTTAGGTTGGAGAAGTTCCAGTCTGGTGCAGGAGACACAGCTCCTGCCCCTAGCTGAAGGGGCCGCTCTGGTCTTCGCAGTTCCGAGATGTTGAGGAAGGTGCAAAACTGTCTAACAGGGGACATGTAAGAATCATCCTCAAGAGCGTCCGGCTGATGAGGGAGACGGTCCCTGCCCCAGTGAGCCCGGTCTGATGGAGGAGACACGGGCTCTGTCATCAGGGCACACCCCTCTGGGGGGTCGGCAGACCAGCATCCGAGGGCATGCCAGCTGACCCCGCCTCCTGTTTGCAGGCCCCTGTGGGTGACAAGGAGCCTCAGGCAGTGCCCAACATTGGCAGGACAGTGCCCCCTGGCGACCTGGGGTCAGGTGAGCGCAGGGCCCTGGGAGTGGGGAGGCGGGAGGGTGGACACTGCATTCCTGAGGGTCCCAGATGCCTGGCCAGATGCCCAGCTTCCCTGTGCCACCCCAGCGGGGCCCTCCCCTGCCAGCCACCATGGAGATGGGGCTGTTGGGGGCCTTCTCCCTCCCTGGGGAAGTCCAGCTTGCCCCGTGCCCACCTCCTGTCTGCGCAGCTGCCCTGCCCCGGGCAGGGTCGGAGCTTTGTTCCCTCTCTCTCACTGGTTTCTTTCCTCAGCCTTTAATTTCTCATGGGCTGGCTGTGTCCTTCTGGGCATGTTCCTCTTTTTAATTTTTCTTCCTTTCCTCCTTGCACCCCGCCTCTCCCTCCTCCTCTCCCCGTGCTCTCCTCCCACCCCCTTCTCTTCTCCTCCCCCTCCCCTCCTCCAGCAGACCTGTTGGAGATTTAAAGGGTACAGTGCAGTGTCGCGGCCTCGGTCACTAACAGTGGCGGGTGATGATAAGAAGGCTGGGTGGGCACAGAGGCAGGCAGAATGTCCCGGACTGTGAGGACCCCACACTGACATGCCAGTTACCCCTGCTTGTTATCCACTTACCCCAGCAGTCCATGCCCCTCCCATCCTAAAGCCCCTTCTCAGGAGGAAGGAGGCACTCACTGGGCCCAGGGCCCGCCCCGTTGCCTGGACACCTGGGCATCAAATTGCTGCCCTCCTGCAGTGCCACAGACCCTGCGGCCTCTCTTTGCCGAGTCTCACCACTGCTAGTCATCCGGGCTGGGGACCGACACTCTCTGGAGACCAGGGATGCCACGCCCAGAAGCTTCTCTTTATCTAACTCCTGCCTCACTCACCCCAATGAGCCGCCTCTTCCTGCTTAAGAAACTGGGGCCCTAAGTCCTGTTTGCAGGGCCTGTGGCCCTCTCATGGCAGAGGACAGATGATTTACATGCTCAGAGACAGATGAGGGCCACTCCTTTTGTGGCTGCAGCCACTGACTCCTCCCCCCGCCATGGTTGTCCCTCCCTTTAGTTTTAGCATTTCTGTTCGTCTCTGACAGAGCCACACAGGAGCTCCCTAGTCACCAGAGGCAGGCTCAGGAGGGGCCAGAAGACATGGGGGTGGGATGGCAGAGAGGGACCCCCTGTCTCTTCTAATCACCCGCCGCCCCCCACGCCCTTTGTGTCATGTGTGGTCGCCCATCTTGCTTTTCTCACCTTGTGCACGGGGAGGGGTCCGGAGAGGGGGGCGTCTAACTTGCCTGCCAGAGAGTGTGGATTAACTGCACCTGCCCACTACCCTGTGGGACCCCAGAAGGCCCTTGGACCAACCTGCTGCCTTTCTAGCCTTGGAGAGGACCCACCAGGACGTGTTTCTGGTTCCTTTTCCACCCCAGTGATATTAAGGGAGTGGGACCCGATTCCCATAGAAATCATGCTTTTAGTCTCCTTCATAACTGGGTGATAACTGGGGACCCTGCCCATGAGGCAGGGTGACCCCAGGTCCGGAGGTGGAACCTGTCAAGGCTCTAATCACCAGCCCACTCCACCTCCTGCATCCCACCCACTTCATTTCTGCCCTTTTATCCATTGTTCATGTGGTCCCTTTTCTTTGTTGTGTGCTCGGGGGTGGATGTAGGGCACCCACCTCTCTGTGCACTGTGTGGTCTCCATTTCTCCAGAGCATCTGTGATTTGCTGTGTTTCACTGTGGTGGTTTCCATGGACTGCACCTGATATTTGGCATTTTCTCTCCAGTGCTTCAGAGTAACAGGGACGGGCGGGGAAGGGGAGAGGAACCAGGCTCAAAGACAATGCCCCCTTGCCCTTAGCCATCGGTAAATGAGGGGCCAGTGGCTGGCAGCCTGATGTCACTTCCTGCCTCTAGAGGAAGTGGCAATTAACATCATTTTCTGCTCCATCCCTCTCCTGTAGATGGACATCAGAGGTCCATCATACTCCTAGGGCCTGGGGAGATCTCATGTTTCAGAATTCCCTGGTTTCTGAAGCCTTTGAGGAGAGGGAATTGTGTGCATAAGACTCAGCTTTCTTTTTCCCTGATGCAACTTTCATTTTTTTTCTGTCTTTCACCAACAGGTTCTACCACCTGTAGTTCAGCCAAGTCCAAGGTACGTATGAAGGCAATTCTGAACGCTTGATCCCTGTACAAGCCAGCCCACTTTGGTTTTTGTTTAAGGGAATTGAGGGAATGGCAATTGGACCATAGGGAAAGTTGATGGTCCCTGGGAGGGAAGGCAGGAGGTACCAAGTGTCCAAGGTAAGCTGAGAAGTTGCTTACCTTGGCAGTGTTTGGTGAGTCATCTGCTGTAGTAGAAGGACCTGGCCTGGGAGTTATGTGGCTAGGAGGCAATGTCACTCAGTAGTTAGAAGCACAGACTCTGGAGTCAGACAGTCCTGGGTTTGAGTTCTGGCTCCGCCATTTAGTAGTTTCGGACATTGGGCAAGTTACTTAACCACTTTCTGATCCTTAGCTTCCTCATCTATAAAATGGGAATATCAGTAAATCTGTGGGGTGCTATAATAAATAAAACAGATATCCTTTAAGGTCTTTGGAGAGCCTAAAGCAAGCGGAAGGAAATAAAGAGATGAGCAGAAATCCATGAAATTGAAAACAGTTGGAAAAAAGCAATGAAACCAAAAGCTGGTTCTTTGAAAAAAAATCAATGAAATTGCTAAACCTCTAGCCAGATTAACAGAATAAAAAGAAAGATGGCACAGATTATCAGTATCAGGGATGAAAGAGGGACATCACTACAGACCCCTAAGTTATTTTTTATTTTTTATTTATTTATTTTTTTTGAGACGGAGTCTTGCTCTGTCACCCAGGCGGGAGTGCAGTGGCACCATCTCAGCTCACTGCAAGCTCTGCCTCCTGGTTTCACACCATTCTCCTGCCTCAGCCTCCTGAGTAGCTGGGACTACAGACACCCACCATCACGTCCAGCTAATTTTTTGTATTTTTAGTGGAGACGGGGTTTCACCAGGTTAGCCAGGATGGTCTTGATCTCCTGACCTTGTGATCCGCCCTCCTTGGCCTCCCAAAGTGCTGGGATTACAGGCATGAGTCACTACGCCTGGCTATAGACCCATAAGTTATTGAATGTATGGGCATAAAGTTGCCCATACATTCAATAACTTAGATGAAATAGACCAATTCTTTGAAAGATTCAGACTGCCAAAACTTGCTTAAGAAAAAATAGATAACCTGAATAGTCCTATACCGCCTAAGGAAATTGAATATGTAATTTAAAACCCCCCAACAATGAAAACTTCAGGACCAGATGGTTTCACTGTTAAATTCTACCAAATATTTAAGGAATTTTTTAAATTTTTAAACAATTTACTTAATTTAAAAATATTCTAAATAGAAAATAGTATAATTTTAAATATTGATATATTTAAATAGTTTATTTAAATATTTGAATTATTTAAATGCTATTTAAATAGTTATTTAAGAAGTAATACCAATTCTCCACTATCTCTTTTGGAAGATAAAAGAGGGTGGCTGGGCACCATGGCTCACGCCTGTAATCCTAGCACTTTGGGAGGCTGAGGTTGGATCTTGAGATCAAGAGTTAAAGACCAGCCTGGCCAATATGGTGAAACCCCATCTCTAATAAAAATACAAAAAACTTAGCTGGGTGTGGTGGCATGCGCCTGTAATCCCAGCTACTCAGGAGGCTGAGGCAGGATAATTGCTTGAACCTGGGAAGAGGAGGTTGCAGTGAGCCGAGGTTGTGCCACTGCACTCCAGCCTGGGTGACAGAGCGAGACTCCATCTCAAAAAAAAGAAAGGAAAACAGAAGAGGGAGAAACACTTTCCAACTCATTTATGAGGCCAGCATTACCCTTATACCAAAACCTAAAAATGCTTTTGAAAAAGATAGGGCTAATTCATTTGATAATACCACAAATACTTGTTGAATGTCTACTTTATATCAGTACTGTGCTGGGTACTGAAAATATAAATAATGAGCCAAACAGATAGGTTCCTGCCCTCACAAAGCTTATCTTCTAATGAGAGACAGACATTAAGCTAATGAAGAAACAGACTATCTGTCTGGCAGGTTTGGAGGCACAGTGGAGGTAGAAACCAGATGGAATGAGCTAATAAAGTGAGGGAGGGAAGAGAGTATACATAGACCACTCTTGTGAGAAGTCCGATTGTGAAGAGATATTTACAGAACAAAAATGGGAAAATATGTGGCTTGAGGGAAACTTTCATTAAAAGATGAAAGCAGCCAGGCATGGTGGCTCATGCCTGTAATCCCAACACATTTGGAGGCCAAGGCAGGAGGATCCCTTGAGCCCAGGAGTCCGAGACCAGCCAGGACAACATAGTGAGACTTCAACTCTACAAAAAATGCAAAAATTAACCAGGCATGGTGGGGCATGCCTGTAGTCCCAGCTACTTGGGAGGCTGAGGCAGGAAGATCATTTGAGCCTGGGAGGTTGAGGCTGCAGTGATGAGCCATGATCATGCCACTGCACTCTAGGCTGGGCAACAGAGCAAGACCCTATCTCAAAAACAAACAAACAAACAAAAAAAGACAAAAGCACATATTTACTTGCCAATGGGAATGATCCAGGTGAGAGACAGAGAGAGAGGAAGAGCTGGGCCCAGAGCCCATGAAGCAGCAGTAGCCTGTGCTCCTAGCAGATGCATCCCCAGGTGTAGTAGGAAGAGAGGGAGGTGGCAGGGGCACACTAGCAGGCAGTGTTGGCAGCAGGTCATTGGGGTCGCTCCAAGCTGATGGCTCTTTCCTCAGCGAAGTGGAAGGTGAGGACCTCTGCTGGGCGTGAAGGTGGCAGGGAAAGTCTGAGCAGAGTGAACGAAGTCTGAAATAGGTCCCATGAAGCAAGGCAGATTTCCTGAAGGGGCCAAGGAGCATCATGGGCAGGCCGAGGCCTCCGAAGGCTGCGGCCCCTTCTCGAGAGCCAGCACTCTGCCCAGCAGCCGTGCCCCGCCCCTTTGGGCCTGGCTTCTCCACACTCTCTGGAGAGGCTCTTCTGAATCCCTTCTGGCCAGAAGATGTCCTCATTTGCTTCCTGTGACCCCACCGGGTCTCCAGTGGACTCAACACTGACGTCCCCAGAGCTCACAGGCCACTGCCTCCTTGAAGCCTCCTGGCTTGAAATTCCTTCCTCCTGAGATGCTAGCAGTTACCGCTTCCCAGTCTGGGCCTGCCTGACTCCTGCATTAGCCTGGGAACTCCTGCAGGAGGCCTTCTCAATCATAGGGCCTTGAACAATAGAACGTGCTTTTCAGAGAGTACGTCTTTACTGTAAACTGACTCAGAGACTTCACTGTGACCCAGTGAGTTCATCACAATCACTAGCATGAGATGACAGAGGAGGGAATGCACATTTACTGAGCACCTACTAGGTGCCAGCCAGTATGCAGATAACTTTTCACAAACATCGGTTTCATTTCATTTTTACGGAAGACCCTTGAATTTTGTACCATCCCCATTTTACAGATGGGGGAACCAAGGCTCAGAGAACTTAAGCAACTAGAAGTTTGGGCATATTCTTGGACCTCAGGCAGGAGAGCTGATTAGGTGGCCTCCTTCCTTGGTGGTGCTCTGGTATCTGAGTTCTGATCCTCTGTTCTCAGGCTCTGAGTGTTTCTTGATTTTCTGGCACAGGGACTGGCTCTGTCCTAAGCCTGAGCTGAAACCAGCTGGCCAAGCCTCTAAGAAACGGAGGCACGGACGAGGCTGTCAGTCTATTAAGTACAGCGATAGGAATAACTGTTGCAGGGACAGGGACGTTGAGTTGTGTGTGCCGCAGTGGTCTCAGTCTCATCTACTGGGGAGACCAGGAACCAGAGTCAGGGAAGCAGGAGGCACCAGGCATCTGAGAGCCTGTGGCCTCCTGTCCCGGCTGTAGGGAAGGGGCTGCCTTGGGCACCAGGGCCTGGCCTCCCACCAGGCTGTGAGCTCTGAGGGTGGGCACAAATCCTGCAAGTGCCGGACACTCACGACTGCCAGCCTCTGTCTCTCTTGCCTGACTCTAAAACCCAGGTCCGTGATGGTCAAACTGTGTTCCCTGGAGCCACCATGGGGTTGTGACCACCAACAGGTGTATGAGAGGACCAAGCGTGCAGGGATCCAAGCTCCCATGGCCTCCATCTGAGCCACTCTTGGTTCTGTCTCACATTGCTGGGTTTCTAGGGAGGATTTGATTTGGACAGAGTGCTCCCAAGCTCATCAGAGTCCATTGTTCTAGATGTGACAGCCCATCTCTAGACTTTCTCCAGGCTGTGTCCAGGACACCCAGGTGGCATCGGTGCCCCAAGTTACAGCCACATTCTGATCATGCTTCCCTGTGTGGATGGTTTAGGCTGTCCCGGGTAGGAGTGTGGGCAGGCACACATGGCAGTCTCTCAGCTCCACGGCGGGTGGAGTGGAGCTGTTCATTACTCAGAAGGCTCCCTTATCATCTTTTTTTTTTTTTTTTGAGACAGGTCTCGCTCTGTCACCCAGGCTGGAGTGCAGTGGCCTGAACACAGCTCACTGCAGCCTCTAACTGCTGTGCTCAAGTGATCCTCCTGCTTCAACCTCCTGAGTTAGCTGGACTACAGGCACACACCACCACTCCTGCCTAATGTTTTTGTATTTTTTTGTAGAAATGGGGTCTTGCTTCTTTGCACAGGCTGTTCTTGAATTCCTGGCTTCAGTGGATCCTGCTGCCTTAGCCTCCCAAAGTGCTGAGATTAGAGGCATGAGCCACGGCACCCCACTCTCCTTATCATCTTAATTACAAGTTCTTGAGGAAGGGGACCACTTTTGTCTTCTCTGGTGGTCCCTCGCCTACTGCTTAGCTTTCTTTACGGCCTGCAATAATCCCTGAGCACCCTCACTGGTACAGGGAGAAGTCTAGCTCCTGACCAGGCTCTGATTTTCCCGGCCCTGCCCTATTCAAGTTCCTTAAATTCCTTGACCCCAACTCTTGCCCCATAAGAAACCTCCCCACGACCCTGACCCTGACAGAGAACTGGCCGTGACAATTTTTGCATTGACAACAGATATTGGAATGCAGGGATTCCCTATCTACTTCAGGCCCCTTCAAGAATCAGAGGAGGCCAAGCATGGTGGCTCACACCTGTAATCCCAGCACTTTGGGAGGCCAGGGTGGGGAGATCACTTGAGGCCAGGAATTTGAGACCAGTCTGGCCAATATGGCGAAACCCCATCTCTACTGAATATACAAAATTAGCTGGGGGTGGTGGTGCATGCCTGTAATCCCAGCTACTTGGGTGGCTGAGGCAGGAGAATCGCTTGAACTGGGGAGGCGGAGGTTGCAGTGAGCCAAGATGGCGCCACTGCACTCCAGCCTGGGCAACAGAGTAAAACTGTGTCTCCAAAAAAAAAAAAAAAACAAAGAGAGAGGGAGAGAGGGAGGGAGGGAGGGAGGAAGGAAGGAAGGAAGGAAGAAGGAAGGAAAGAAAGAAGGCAGAATCAAGGAATAGAGGAACAAAAAAGGCAAGACATATGAAAACAATTAGCAAAATGGCAGACATAAATCCTAGCTTATTAGTGATACATTGAATGTAAATGAATTTAACACCACAATCAAAAGGCAGAAATTGGCAGAATGGATTATTATTTTTTTCTTTTTATAAGACTGGGTCTTGCTCAATTGCCCAGGCTGGAGTGCAGTGGTGTGATCCTATATCACTACAGCCTCGACATCCTGGGCTCAAGCAATCCTCCCACCTCAGCCTCCCAAATAGCTGGGACTATGGGGCCACGTCACCATGCTTGGCTAATTTTAAAAACAAAATTTTTGTAGAGACGAGGTCATGCTATCTTAACCAGGTTGGTCTCAACCTCCTGGGCTCAAGTGATGCTCCCACCTGGGCCTCCCAAAGGGCTGGGATTACAGGTGTGAGCCACCAGGCCCAGCCCAGAATGGATAAAATAAAATAAAATGATCTAACTGTGAGAGATTTACTTTAGAGTCAAAGACACAAGAGTTGAAAGTAGAAGGATGCAAAAAGAAACCATGTGAGGAGTTATTAAAAGAGAGCTAGGGTGGCTACACAAGCGTGAGACAAACTAGACTTTAAGACAAAAATTCTTACTGAAGCCTGGGCGAGGTGGCTCACACCTGTAATCCCAGCACTTTGAGAGGCTAAGATATGTGGATCACCTGATGTCAGGAGTTCAAGACTAGCCTGACCAACATGGTGAAACCCCATCTCTACTAAAACTACAAAAATTAGCTGGGCGTGGTGGCGTGCACTGTAGTCCCAGCTACTCAGGAGGCTGAGACAGGAGCTCCTAATTGCTTGAACCTGGGAGGCGGAGGTTGCAGTGAGCCACAATAGCACCACTGCACTCCAGCCTAGGCAACAGAACAAGACTCTGTCTCAAAAAAAAAAAATTGTTACTAAAGATACAATATCTTTTATAATGATAAAAGAGGCAGTTTATGAGGAAGATAAAATGATTGTAAACATATATACTCCTAACAACAGAGCCCAAAATATATGAAGCAAAAACTAATAAAACTGAAGGGAACTGAACTGAATTAGACCATTCAATATGGTAGTTGGAGACATCAATACCCCACTTTCTTTTCCTTTTTTTCTTTTTTTTTTTTGAGGCGGCGTCTCACTCTGTTGCCCAGGCTGGAGTGCAGTGGCACGATCTCCGCTCACTGCAAGCTCCACCTCCAAAGTTCACGCCACTCTCTGCCTCAGCTGCCTGAGTAGCTGGGACTACAGGCGCCTGCCACCATGCCTGGCTAATTTTTTGTATTTTTAGTAGAGATGAGGTTTCACCGTGTTGGCCAGGATGGTCTCGATCTCCTGACCTCGTGATCCACCCACCTTGGCCTCCCAAACTGCTGGGATTAGAGGCATGAGCCACTGCTCCCGGCCCCCAATTTCAATAACAGATTAAACAACGAGGCAGAAGATCAACAAGGAAGTAGAAGCCTTGAACAACACTGTAAGCCAAGACCTGAAAGACATTGAAGCACTCCACACAGCAGCAGAACACACATTGTTCTCAGCTACGCATGATGTGCTCTTCAGGATATACTTATACTAGGCCTTAAAATAAGCCTCAATAAATGGAAAAGGATTGAAATTATATAAAGTCTGTTCCCCAACTGCAATGGAATTGAATTAGAAAATGACAACCGAGAAAATTAACAAATACATAGAATTTTTTTTTTTTTTCCAAGGCGGGTCTTGCTCTGTCCTCCAGGCTGGAGTGCAGTGGTGCTATCTTGGCTCACTGCAGCCTCCGCCTCCTGGGTTCAAGTGATTCTCCTGCCTCAGCCTTTCAAGTAGCTGGGACCACAGGAGTGTATCACCACGCCCGGCTAATTTTTGTATTTTTAATAGAGACGGGGTTTCACCATGTTGGCCAGGCTGGTCTCGAACTCCTGACCTCCAGTGATCTGTCTGCCTTGGCCTCTTAAAGTGCTGGGATTACAGGCGTGAGGCACCACGCCTGGCTAGAAATATGTAGAAATTTAAAAACACTCCTAAATAATCAATGAGTGAAAGATGAAATCACAGGGAAATTAGAAAATATCTTGAGATGAATGGAAACTAACACACAACATAACATAACTTACTGGATACAGCTAAAACAGTGCTTAGAGAGACATTTGTAACTATGTCAATATTAGAAAAGAAGAAAGATTTCTAATTAATAACCTAAACTTCTGCCTTAAGAAACTAGAAAAAGAAGAGCAAACTCAACCAAAGGAAAGCCAAAGGAAGGAAATAATAGGTACGAGTAAAAATAAATGAAATAGAAAATAGAAAAAATTAGAGAAAGTCAGTAAAACCAAAAGTTTTTTCTTGGAAAAGATCAACAAATTGACAACTGTTTAGCTAGACTGAGCAAGAAAAAAAAAAGAGAAGACTCAGATTAATACCTCAGGCATGAAAAGGGAGCTATTAATACTTATAAAAAGTAAAGGGGGGCTGGGTGCAGTGGCTCTCGCCTGTAATTCCAGCACTGTGGGAGGCCGAGGTGGGTGGATCATTTGATGTCAAAAGTTCAAGACCAGCCTGGCCAACATGTGAAACCCTGTCTCTACTAAAAATACAAAAATTAGCCAGGCGTGGTGGCGGGCACCTGTAATCCCACCTACTCAGGAGGCTGTGGCAGGAGAATCACTTGAACTTGGGAGGCAGAGGTTGCAGTGAGCCGGGATCGTGTAACTGCCCTCTGCCTAGAAGACAGAACAAGAGTCCATCTCCACACACAAACACACACAAAAGTAAAGGGATAATAAGGGAACACTGTGAACAACTGCATGCCAGCAAGTTAGATAAATAGAAGAGATGAAAAAATTCCTAGAAAGACATAAATTACCAAAACTGACATAAGAAGGAGAACTCATAAATAATCTGAACAGACTTACAACATGGAAAAAGATTTAATTAGTCATTTAAAAACTTTCAATAAAGAAAATTCCAGACCCAGATGGATTCACTGGTGATTTCTATCTAATATTTAAAGAAAAATTAATACAAATCCCTCACAAACTCTTTCAAAAAAAGAAGAGGAAGGAACCGTGAGGCCAGTATTACCCTGATACCAAAGCTAGAAAAAGATATCACAAGAAAACTTCAGACTAATATCCCTTGTGACTATAGAAACAAAAGTCCTCCACAAGCTACCAGCAAACCGGTTGTGTGTGATGACTCACACCTGTAATCACAGCACTTTGGGAGGCCGAGGCAGGTGGATCACTTGTGGCCAGGAGTTGGAGAGCAGCCTGGCCAACATAGCAAAACCCTATCTCTACTATTAATAAAAATACAAAAATTAGCTGGGTGTGGTGGCACACACCTGTAATCCCAGCTACTCTGGTGGCTAAGGCACAAGAATTGCCTGAACCCAGGAGGCGGAGGTTGCAGTGAGCTGAGATCATGCCCCTGCACTCCAGTATGGAAGAGAGAGTGAGATTCTGTCTCAAAACAACAACAACAAAAAGATACCAGCAAAGCAAATCAAGAAACGTATACAAAGGATTATACACCATGACCAAGTGGGATTTATCCCAGGAATACAAGGTTGGTTTAATATTTGAAAATCAATTGATGAAACACACAAAATTGAGAGAATAAAGAATAAAAATTACGTGATCATCTCAATAGATGCGGAAAAAGCAAGACAAACTTCAACACCCTTTTATGATTATAAAATTCAATAAACTAGGAATAGAAGGAAACTTCCTCAACCTGATAAACATACCTATGAAAAATCTGTAGCTAGGCCAGGCAGGGTGGCTCATGCTTATAATCCTGGCACTTTTGGAGGTTGAAGTGGGTGGCTTGCTTGAGCCCAGGAGTTTAAGACCAGCCTGGGCAACATGGTGAAAGCCCGTCTCTACAAAAAATACAAAAACTAGCCAGGCGTGGTGGTTCACACCTGTAGTCCCAGCTACTTGGGAGGCTGAAGTAGGAGGACTGCTTGAGCACAGGAGATTAAGGCTGCAGTGAGCCATTATTGAGCTACTGCACTCCAGCCAGGGTGACAGAGGGAGACACTGTCTTAAAAAAAAAAAAAAACTACAGCTAATATTGTATTTCATGCTATTAAATTAATAGACTGAGAGCTTTCCCTCTAAGATCAGGAAACAGACAAGATGTCCACTCTTACCACTTCTAGTCAACATTCTGCTGGGAGTTTTAGCCCAGGCAATTAGGCAAGAAAAAGAAATAAAAGCCATCCACAAATAGAGATGTAAAACTGTCTCTATTTGCAGATGACGTGAGATTGTATGTAGAAAATTCTAAGGAATCCACTAAATAGGAAACTCCAAGGGGCTTCAAATAGTGAAAACAAAATTTAAAACAAAGTAGCAGTACTTACATTTCCCAATATCAAAACTTACTACAAAGCTGCAGTAATCTAAACAGTGTGGTACTGGCATAAGGCTAGATAAATAGACCTATGGAAAATAATTAAGAATCCAGAAATAAACCCAAACATTTATGGTCAACTGATACATGCATTTTTTACATCCATGAAACACACTGGATGTCAATTTGATATTTGACAATGTTACCAAGACCATTCGATGGGGCAAATGATAATCTTTTCTAAAATCACGGTGTTGGAGGCTGGGTGCAGTGGCTCACACCTGTAATCCCAGCATGCTGGGAGGCCGAGGTGGGCGGATCACAAGGTCAGGAGATCGAGACCATCCTGGCTAACATGGTGAAACCCCATCTCTACTAAAAATACAAAAAATTAGCCAGGCGTGGTGGTGGGCACCTGTAGTCCCAGCTACTCGGGAGGCTGAGGCAGGAGAGTGGTGTGAACCCGGGAGACGGAGGTTAGTGAGCTGAGATTGCACCACTGCACTCCAGCCTGGGTGATAGAGCAAGACTCCATCTCAAAAAAAAAAAAAAAATTGTGCTGGGACAACTGGATAACCACATGCACAGGAATGAAATTGGACCACTATCTCACTCTGTCTACAAAAATTAACTCAAAATAGATCATAGACTCTAAAATAAAATCTAAAACTCTTAGAAAAAAACATAAGGTAAATATTCATGGCCTTGAATGTGACAATGGATTCTTAGATTTGGTACCAAAAGCATGAACAATGGAAGAAAAAACAGAAAAATTTAAAACTTCTGTATGTCATGAGACATCATCAAGAATGTGAGAAAAGACCAGGCCAGTGGCTTACACCTGTAATCCCAGCACTTTGGGAGGCTGAGGTAGGCGGATCCCTTGAGCCCGGGAGTTCGAGACCAGCCTGGCCAACATGGTGAAACCCCATCTCTACTAAAAATACAAAAATTAGCCGGGTGTGGTGGCAGGTCCTGTAATCCCAGCACTTTTGGACGCCGAGTTCAAGACCACCCTGGGAAATATAGCAGGACCCCCTGTCTACCAAAAAAATTTTTTTCTCTTTTTTTTTTTTTTTGAGATGGAGTCTCACCCTGTTGCCTAGGCTGGAGTGCAGTGGCACGATCTCAGTTCCTTGCAACCTTCACTTCCTGGGCTAGAGTGATTCTCCTGCCCCAGCCTCCGGAGTAGCTGGGATTACAGGTGCCCACCACCACGCCTTGCTAATTTTTGTACTTTTAGTAGAGATGGGGTTTCACCATATTGGCCAGGCTGGTCTCAATCTCCTGACCTCAAGTGGTCTACCCACCTCAGCCTCTCAAAGTGCTAGGATTATAGGCATGAGCCACCATGCACAGGCACAAAAAAAAATTTAATTAGTGAGGTATGGTGGTGTATGCCTGTAGTGCCAGCTACTTGGGAGGCTGAGGTGTGAGGATCTTCTAGCTGCAACACCAAAAGCACAAGCTATAAAAGAAAAAAATTGACAGATTGGACTTCATAAAAATTAGAAACTGTGTGTGTCAAAGGATACTATTAGGAAAGTGAAAAGACAACCAATCATTGGATGGAAGAAAAAAAGTGTGTGTGTGTGTGTGTGTGTGTGTGTGTGTGTGTGTGTGTGTGTGTGTGTGTTTCCTGAGAAAGGAACTCACTCTGTGACTCCAGTTGGAATGCAGTGATATGATCATGGCTCACTGTAACCTCGACCTCCTGGGCTCAAGTGATCCTCCTGAGCTGGGATTATAGGCATGCACCACCACACCTGGTGGGAGAAAACATTTGCAAATCATACATTTGACAAGGGACTCATCTAGAATATATAAAGAACAATAAAAATTCAACAATAAAAAGACAACCCATTTTAAATAAAAATAAGCAAAGGATCTGAAGACATTTATCCAAAGAAGATATGCCAATAGCTATTATATACATGAATTTTTTTTTTTTTTTTTTTTTTTTTTTTTTTGAGATGGAGTCTTGCTCTGTCACCCAGGCTAGAGTGCAGTGGTGCGATCTCGGTTCACTGCAAGCTCCACCTCCCGGGTTCATGCCATTCTCCTGCCTCAGCCTCCTGAGTAGCTGGGACTACAGGCACCCGCCACCATGCCCGGCTAATTTTTTTGTATTTTTGGTAGAGATGGGGTTTTGTCGTTAGCCAGGATGGTCTTGATCTCCTGACCTCGTGATCCACCCACCTCAGCCTCCCAAAGTGCTGGGATTACAGGCATAAGCCACGGCTCCTGGCCAAGATTTTCAACATCAGTAGTCATCATGGGAATACAAATCAAAACCATGAGCTACCTCTTCATACACATTAGGGTTGCTGCAGTAAAAAGACAGACAATAACAAGTGTTGACAAGAATGTGGAAAAATTAGAATGTTTATTACATGGCTGGTGGGGCAGCCACTTTGGAAAACAGTTTGGCAGTTCCTCAAAATGTTAAACCTAGAGTTATTGTAAAACCCAGCAATTCTATTCCTTAGGATATACTCAAGAGAGCTGAAACATATGTCAACACACACAAAAAACTTGTACAAATGTTCATGTACTGACAACCTAAATATCCATCAACCGATGAATGGATAAGTAAAATATGATATATCCATACAAGAAAAAATTATTCAGTCTGGGCGTGGTGACTCACGCCTGCAATCCCAGCACTTTGGAAGGCCAAAGTGGGTGGGTCACTTGAGGTCAAAAGTTCAAGACCAGCCTGACCAACATGGTGAAACCCCTTCTCCACTAAAAATACAAAACTTAGCTGGGCATGCTGGCACACACTTATAGTCCCAGCTACTTGGGAGGGTGAGATAGGAGACTCGCTTGAGCCTGGGAGGCAGAGGTTTCAGTGAGCCGAGATCATGCCATTGCACTCCAGCCTAGGCAACAGAGAGAGACTCTTGTCTCAAAAAAAAATAAAATAAAATAAGAAAAAAAAAAAGAATGAAATACTGAGGTAGGAGGTGAGACTCGACTCCAGAGTCAGCTCTTGGACACTGCACCAAATTGAGAACTAGCTAAAACAAAGATGGAGTGGAAGCAGTTCTCCATAAGACATGCCTACCAGTGCAGCATTTCAGTTTATCATTGCCATGGCAACAGCCAGAAATTACCACCCCTTTCCATGGCAACGACCCAATGACCCAAAAGTTACCAAAATTTTCCTACAAATTTCTGCATAATCTACCCCTTAATTTGCATACAATTAAAAGTGGGTATGAGTGCAGACCCGCCTCTGAGCTGCTACTCTGATCACACGGCCTGTGGGGTAGCCCCGCTCCACAAGGAACAGCACCTCTGCTGCTGTGCACTGTCGCTTCAATAAAAGCTCTGTCTAACACCACAGGATCAACCTTGAATTATTTCCCAGACAAAACCAAGAATCCTCCTCTGCTAAACCCCAATTTGGGGGCTTGCCTGCCCTGCATCAGTACTGATACATGCTACAACATAGATGAATTTTGGAAACATGTAGAAAGAAGATTGTCACAAAAGACGACATGTTGTATAATTCCATTTGTGGGAAGGGTCTGCAATGGGAAATCCATACAGATAGAAAGTAAATTACTAATTCCCTAGAGCTGTGGGTCGGGGTGAGGAGGTAGGTGGCAGAGAGGAGGGTGCAGGAATGGGGAATGACTGTCAAGTGGTCAGGGTTCGGGGAGTTGAAATAATCTAGATTGTGATGATGGTCACACATATCTGTGAATATGCTAAACATCATTGAACTGTAGACTTTAAAAGGGTGCATTTTGTGGTATGTGAAATAAATCTCAATAAAGCCATAACAGGCCAAGGATGGTGACTCACGTCTGTAATCCCAGCACTTTGGAAGGTGGAAGTGGGAGGATCACTTGAGCCCAGTAGTTTGAGACCAGCCTGGGCAATATACTGAGACCTTGGCTGTACAAAAAACTAAAATTGACCAGGCATGGTTGCACATACCTGTAGTCCTAGCTACTCTGGAGGCTGAAGTGGGAGGTCTGCTTGAATCCAGGAGGTCGAGGCTGCAGTGAGCTGAGATAGTACCACTGCATTCTAACCCTGGTGACAGAACAAGACCCTGTCTTGAAAAAATAAATAAATAAATAAATAAATAAATAAATAAATAAATAAATAAATAAATAATTTTTAAAAGCCATAACAGGTTGGTCGTGGTAGCTCATGCCTGTAATCCCAGCACTTTGGGAGGCTGAGGTGGGCAGATCACTTGAGGTCAGAAGTTCAAGACCAGCCTGGCCCACATGGTGAAACCTCGTCTCTACTAAAAATACAAAAATTAGCTGGGCGTGGTGGTACATGTCTCTAGTGCCAGCTACTCAGGAGGCTAAGGCGGGAAAATCGCTTGAATCCAGGAGGTGGAGGTTGCAGTGAGCTGAGATTGTGCCACTGCACTCCAGCCTGGGCAACAGAGTGAGACTCTGTAAAAAAAAAAAAAAAAGTAAAAGAAAAAAGAAAAAAAAGCAGCCATACAAACAATAACAAACTATACTCTAAACTTGCTCCAGGCCAGGCTTGCTGGCTCACACCTGTAATCCCAACACTCTGCGAGACCAAGGCAGGAGGATCACTTGAGTCTAGGAGTTCAAAATAAGCCTTGGTAACTCTGCCTCTGCTAAAATTGAAAAATTAGCCAGGGGTTGTGACTTGCACCTGTAGTCCCAGCTACTCAAGAGGCTGAGGCCACAGGATTGCTTGTGCCCAGGAGTTTGAGGTTGCAGTGAGTTATGGCGCCACTGCACTCCAGTGTGGGTGACAGAGCAAGACCTTCTCTCAAACAAATAAAATAGGATAAATAAAATACAGTAAAACTTGCTCTGCCTATCCAGTGGGTTTTTTTTTTTTGAGATGGAGTTTCACTTTTGTTGCCCAGACTGAAGTGCAGTGGCACGATCTCAGCTCACTGCAACCTCCGCCTTCCAGTTTCAAGCGATTCTCCTGCCTCAGCCTCCCAAGCAGCTGGTACTACAGGCATGCACCACCACACCCAGCTATTTTTTTGTATTTGTAGTAGAGACAGGGTTTCACCATGTCGGCCAGGATGGTCTCGATCTCTTGACCTCGTGATCCACCCGCCTTGGCCTCCCAAAGTGCTGGGATTGCAGGCGTGAGCCACTGCACCCGGCCTCCAGTGGGGTTTGATATATTTCATAGGAAACATTTCTTTTTTTCAGACAGTCTTGCTCCGTCACCCAGGCTGGAGTGCAGTGGTGCCATCTCGGCTCACTGCAACCTCCGCCTCCCGGGTTCAAGCAATTCTCCTGCCTCAGGTTCCTGAGTAGCTGGGATTACAGACGCCCGGCACCACACCCGGCTAATTTTTGTATTATTAGTAGAGACGGGGTTTCACCATGTTGGTCAGGCTGGTCTCGAACCCCTGACCTCGTGATCCACCCTCCTCGGCCTCCCAAAGTGCTGGGATTACAGGCGTGAGCCACTGCGCCCGGCAGGAAACATTTCTTTGGGAAAACTCCAAATCTATGAGGGCTTAGGTGAAAGGAATAGAGATTTTTTTCCTGCCCTTCTAGTATGGACATGGAGAGGCAGCATGATTGTCACCCTGAACTAAAGCACAGGCTGAGATTTTGAGTGAAGATTTCTGGAACGATGACAAAGGGGAGGGGATGGAGGGATCCCCCTGCCAGGTGTGCCATTATGAGTGGTATCAGCCAGTCAGCACCAGTGAGCTTCGAGGAAGCCTGTTCTCAGTTAAGGGGCACAGATGCCACTAGCCCCACGTCCCCATCCTGTGGGTGGTGCTCTGTCACTCTGAGCTCAGGGACCACCTAATCCACTCAATGATCAAACAGTCAGAAAATGCCCAGGGGGGCCCAGAGAGGATGTGCAGACAGTGAAGGAGAGAAGCCGAGGGCTTCCCCGACCATTACACGTCAAGTAGCACCTGCCTCCTCTCCATCAGGAACCTGAGCTCTGAAGGCAGTCAGATCGCGCTCAAATCTTGGCCAGAGTCAGCCTTCCCCACTGATAGCACAGAGGTAATAATATCTATTGTCTGGGTTGTTAGAAGATTAATGGACTCTTCATAAATGGTAGCAATTAGTATTATAAGACATTAATAAAGCATGGCTATTGGGAGGGATAAGTTCCGGTTTTTCTTTTTTTTTTTTTTTGAGACGGAGTCTCTGTCACCCAGGCTGGAGTGCAGTGGCACGATCTCGACTCACTGCAAGCTCCGCCTCCCGGGTTCACACCGTTCTCCTGCCTCAGCCTCCCAAGTAGCTGGGACTACAGGCGCCCGCCACCACACCAAGCTAATTTTTTTGTATTTTCAGTAGAGACATGGTTTCACTGTGTTAGCCAGGATGGTCTCAATCTCCTGACCTCGTGATCCACCCACCTCTGCCTTCCAAAGTGCTGGGATTACAGGCGTGAGCCACCGCGCCAGGCCTATTTTTCATTTTTGAGACAGGGCTGGGAACTGGCTTTCTGTAAGTCTCAAGGGTTGCTGGGCTTTGGTGGGTGGGTGACTCATGGAGGGGCATTCCCTGCAGACAGTAGGCAGTATTGTATTTGAGACAGGGTGTCCCTCGGTCACCCACACTGGAGTGCAGTGATGCCATCGTAGCTCACTGAAACTTCAAACTCCTGGCTTCAAGCAATCCTCCCACCTCAGCCTTCCCAGTAGCTGGAACTGCAGGTGCATGTCACTCTGATTAACTTCTTTTTTTTTTTTTTTTGAGACAGAGTCTCATTCTTGTCACCCAGGCTGCAGTGCAATGCCATGGTCTTGGCTCACTGCAACCTCTGCCTCCTGGGTTCAAGTGATTCTCCTGCCTCAGCCTCCCCAGTAGCTGAGATTACAGATGCCTGCCACCATGCCCAGCTAATTTTTGTATTTTTAGTAGAGACCAGGTTTCACCATGTTGGCCAGGCTGGTCTCGAACTCCTGACCTTGTGATCTGCCCATCTCGGCCTCCCTAAGTGCTGGGATTACAGGCGTGAGCCACCACGCCCAGCCCACTCTGAGACGACTTCTGAAACAACATGTCAGTTCATGACACTTTCTTGCTTTAAACCCTCCTATTGTTTTCCATGGCACCTTCCTTACCACAGCCCATAAGGCCTCACATGCGGGGTCTTCTGCCCACCACGCTGCACTTTCCCCTCCTCATTCTTCTTGTATTTCCTTCATTTTCCAGTACCCACTGGTTACTTCCCACCCAGGGCCTTGTGCCTGGGACCTTCAGCCACCAGCGCTACCAAAGCCCACTCCTCACCCACCCACAAGGCCTCCTCTCAAATGTGACCAACCCTGCTGCTCCCTGCCACGCCTGTCACTGGCCTCTTTCCTGTGTGCTCCCAGCACCTGCCTTGGTTGAGCTCGGGTGTCTGTGTTCTGTCCGCTGGCTGTCCTGGAAGCTCCCCCGCCAGACAGAGCCCCAGCCCCAAGGAGTGGACGAGCAGCGCCTTACAGGGAGTGCATCCTGGATAGGCATCTGGCAGGTGAATGAGTGCCGGCCTCCTTCCAGGTGTGCAGCGGATGGTTCCGTTTGTTACTTGATCTTGAACTGTCATGAGTGCAGTGATTCTGGGAGAGGGGTTTTTTTGGCTCCTCTCCCAGTTTTTGGGGAATAGGATGGCAGAGAGAAGGCAAGATCTGCTGACATTCTAAAAAGGACATAGGGATGGGCTATGGGCAGGCTGGGGACTGGCTTTCTGTGAGTCTCAAGGGTTGCTGGGCTTTGGTGGGTGGGTGACTCATGGAGGGGCATTCCCTGCAGACAATAGGCAGGTTGCTGCCCTCGTCTCCAAAGAGGTCTTTAGGAGAAGAAAGCACAACTGGGGCCCCTGTGATGACTGGAAGACTGTGGCTCCAGGACACAGTCACTACCTTCAGGGATGGAAGTGAAGTGATGCTGAGGGGGGAGAAGAGATTCGGTAACATGCCAGCCCTCAGTCATGCAGAACAGCTGGAAGGCAGCCTCGGGGACTCTTAGAACATGCTGGAACAGTGGCACAGCCTTCAGAATTCCAGGAAAGCCTGTAAAACCCAATCAGGACCCGTGGCATACACCATGGTGTTCTGTGTAGCAGGTGCTGCTTTGCTGTGGCTGTTTGTGCATATGTGTGTACATACCTAAAGCATAGAGGTGTCAAATGCATTTTGTATTGTTACCAGTTTACGGGTTTGAAAGCTGCTGCATGTAGAAAAGATGGGTGTGGCTGGGCTTGGTGGTTCACGCCTGTAATCCCAGCACTTTGGAAGGCCGAGGTGGGCAGACCACTTGAGCTCAGGAGTTCAAGACCAGCCTGGGCAACATGGCGAAACCTCGTCTCTACAAAAAATACAAAAAATGTAGCCAGGTGTGGTGGCAGGCACCTGTAGTCCCAGCTACTTGGGAGGCTGAGATGGGACGATTACCTGAGCCCAGGGAAGTTGAGGCTATAGTGAGCTGTAATCATGCACTCCAGCCTGGGTGACAGAGGGAGACCCCGTCTAAAAAAAAAAGAAAAAAAAAGAAAAGAAAGAAAAGATGGGTGGACCCCCACCAAGGGTCATCTCACTCAAAGGGCAGGAGGCTGAGACCCAATTCAGGGGACTGCTGGAGGTCATCAGCCCTGCTTGGTTTTAGGGTAACCATGGGCTTTGGTGTCAGGCAGAGCTGGATTCAAACTTACTGGTTTGTCTACAACCTACCAATTGTATGACTCTGGGTAAGATGCCCGACATCTCTGAGCTTTGTCACTTGCCTGAGTAGGTAGTGCTGGTAGCTACCTCACTGATGGTTGTGAGGGTTAGGCAGGAAACCTCCTGGAATGCCAAGCCGAGAACTGTTTTTTTGTTTTGTTTTGTTTTTGTTTTTTGAGACAGGGTCTCGCTCTGTCACCCAGGCTGGAGCGCAGTGGTGCAATCTCGGCTCACTGCAACCTCCACCTCCTGGGTTCAAGCGATTCTCATGCCTCAGCCACCCGAGTAGCTGGGATTACTGGTGTTACACAACCTCACCTGGCTAATCCCAGGGGCCCTGTTCTATCCTCCCCCTCATGCTCTGCCAGCTGAAGACCAGTGGCTGCCAGGGATTCCCCACCTGCCACCCCACCCATCCCAGCACCTTCCAGATCCTCCAGAGTGAAGCAGAGAAATAATGAGACATCAGCCTATAGGAAGGAGATCCAGGAGAGGAAAAAGAAACAAGTTTTATTAAAGCCCCAAACACTTGGCTAGAAAAACTGAAAAGGAAAGAGAGCAGGGAGGTGGGGAGAAGAAAAGAGGACATTAAAAAAGAGAGACAGAGAAAACACAGCAACACTTTTCCATTTAGAAATTGTCAAGTTACACCGACAGAGGTCACAGAATATCCACAGAAGCCATCACCGCTACACCAACATGGGCCCTACAGGGTGGATGGGGCAGGTTGTGGAGCCGGGGCTCACCCCGGGGGGCCCCCTGGGGACCCCACTCAGAGCCTCAGGCCTGAGGCTCCTGGGGAAACAGCATATTGTGGAAGGGGCAGGAAATCCCCCATTGGAGTAACACAGCACAGTGGGCGGGGGCTGAGAGGACCAGGTACAGGGGTCCCCCAAGAAGTCTTAGTTTTCTCTTCATCAAGCACACACTGATGGACAGAGCAGTGAGGCGCATGCAGCTGGGGGCACTGATGTGCTGCTGGCTGTGAGAGGGCCAGTGGGGACAGGGGCTCAGGAAGGGATCTGGAGCCAGTGGTGCAGGGATGATGGAACACACGCACACAGAGGCACATCCACACACCTGGCTCTGCACCAGCACACATACGTGCACACACACACTCGGAGACACAGATTACATGCACCTCCATGTATGCGTCTCTGTCCACATGTACGTGGCCCACACACAAGTCTGTGGCGCTCGGCATGTCTGCACACACATTACACATGTTCTCACACACAAAGCTCCTCTCATGCTAACATGCAGGTAGGCACGTGCCAATGCCCAAACAGGTTACATGCACCTATGTGCACACGCCTTCTCCCACACATGTGCTCGGCCATGCCTGTGGGTGCAGGCCCCATGCGTCTGCACACACAGTGCATGGGCTTGTGCCAGAACACACACAGGCTGCACGCAATTCCACATGGATGCCTCCCAGCTCATAAATGTGCAGGAACCAAAGGGAAAGAAAGATGCAAATCCCACTGGGCTTCACCCGAGCGGGTGGGGCGGGGCACGTGGCTCCCTCCTTCTGCCCCTTCGTGGATGGACACTGCCCCCCCACCTCCCCCACAAAGGGACATTCAACTCAGGACAATGACGGTGGGGCACACATTCCTGTCACATGGCTGAGGGTGGGAGCTGGGGGCAAGGAAAGTAGCAAGCAGAGAGTAATGGAGTGGAGGGAGGAGGGGGCACCACTCCCCCATCCCCTCCCAAGTCAGGGAGTCTCTGTACTGCCAAATCAAACCAGACCATTTCACTGGGACCACAGAAGCCAGGCCGACGTGCCCGCCCCCCAGCCCCCCTCCCCCGCCAAAACAGCGGCCAGGGAGAGTCCCGTGGTTTTCTTTTTTTTCTTTTTTAAATATTTATATATATTTATATTACGTATATTATATATATAATATGTAAATATATTTTTAAAACAATATAAAATGTTAAGACACTTCACTTAAATATAAAGAGTTGCCTGCAATTAAAAGTAATTGCATCATTTATGAGGTCCATTTTTTTTTCTATTTTCCAGGGTTTTTTTTTTTTTTTTTTTCCAGGAGGGATTTTTTTTCCTCTTTTGTTATTCTTCAAAAAGGCTTGCTCGCCTTGGTACAAAAATGATCCAAAGCTAGAAAACAAGGATGAACCAACAAAGGCAAAAACAAAGAAATGAAGAAACACAACCCGTTTCCCCTCCCCCCAAACCTTCAACAGCTCCCAGCTCTCCCCAAGTGCGGACCTTCCCCAGCCAGGCCCCAGGGGCTGGGGGGCTCTGCCTTCTTTCTTCTGCGCAGCTCCTCCTTTCTGTGCTTGCTGTGGGGGACTGATTCTAGTCCCCCTCCCCTGTGCTTGCTTCACTTTGTGCTCCAAGTGGGAATCCTGCTGCAGGGGACCCCACTCCTCCTCCTCCTCTTCTATCCTCTCCCTACTGGCTCCTCACTGTGCCCTCTGGGGGGCCAGGAGTGAGAACCAAAATTGGCCTCTCTCTGCCTCCCCAGGACCCGGCCAAAAGCCAGGTGGCACTGTCAACTGCCTCTGCAGGGCAGGCAGGGCGTCCACAGGCCAGGGGCGCTGGCTGGATGGTCAGGCCTCAGGGACCTTCAGACATCTCACCAGGGTCACCAGAGCCCCATTGAAAAACTACGTCTCATCTTTTCCTGGGAAAACCCTCAAATCACCAGGAGGATGACTGAAGGTCAAGTCACCCCACCTGCGGGTCCCAGGTGTCTTCAGTGTGTTCGTTAATTTTTTTATTTTCAGATGTTACGTTTATCTTTCTTATTTCTGTGATTTTATTCTAGTAGATATAGCTGAATGCACATTAATAATTATTGTAACAATCACATTCTCATTTTGTATTTGAATTTTCATATTTATTTTATTAAGATTTTAATTTTAATATAAAATATTTTTCTACAATTGTCTATTTTCCATTTTTGTGACATAAAATTAGCATATACAAAATGCACAGATTTTCCAGGTACAGTTAGAGGGTTTCAGGCAAATGTGCACATACTTGTCTACAGCAGCTAAGTGAGGGTGAGGAACAGGTCCATCTCCCCACAAAGTTTCCTCTTAGTGCTTCCAGTTAGTTCTCACATAAGGATTTTTTTAAATTCAACTTTGTAATTTAGATGCAGAGGGTTCATGTGTGGATTTGTTACATGGGATTATTGGGTGATGCTGAGGTCTGGAATAAAGATTTCATCACCCCCTCCCTCCACTGTCTAGCAGTCCACAGTGTCTGTTTCTCCCATATTTATCCATGTGTGCTCAATGCTGAGGTCCCACTTAGGAGAATATGTGGTGTTCAGTTTTCTTTTCCTGAATTAATTTGTTTAGGATTAAGAACTCCAGCTCCATTTGTTTTGCTGCAAAGGACATGATTTCATTCTTTTTTATGGCTGTGTAGTATTATACATTTTACATATACCACATTTTATATATCCACTCTACCATTGTTGTGCATCTGGGCTGATCTTTGTCTTTGCCACTGTGAATAACACAGCAATAAACATACACACGCATGTGTCTCTTTGGTAGAATTATTTGTTTACCTTGTAGTGTATACCCTGCAGTAGGATAGCTGGTTCATATAATATCTCTGTTTTAAGTTCTTTGAGAAATCTCCAGTCTGCTTTCCAAAGTGGGTGGACTAATTTATATTCCCATTAACAATGTGTAAGTGTTTTCTTTTCACCACAGCCCCATCAGTATCCATTGGTTTTTGACTTTTTAGTGATAAAAATTTGAGTGGTGTGAGGCTGCACACCTACAACCACATGATCTTTCATAAGGCTGACAAAAAAACAGGAAATAAGAAAGGAATTCCCTGCTCCATAAATGGTACTGGGACAACTAGCTAGCCATATGACAAAGATTCAAACTGGATGTCTGCTTTCAACATATATAAAAATTAATTCAAATTTGATAAAAGATTTAAATGTAAGACATCCAACTATAAAAATCCTTGAAGACAACATGAAAATACTCTTCTCGACACCAGCTTTGACAAATACTTTTCGGCTAAGTATCCAAAAGCAATGGCAACAAAAACAAAAATAGATAAGGAGAGACTAATTTGCTAAAGAGTTACTATGCAGCAAACCAACCAGCTAACCAAACAAACAAGCAAATAAACAAACTAAACTATCAGCATAGTAAGCAGACAACCTACAGAATGTGGGAAGTTATTCACAAACGTTGCATCCAACAATGCCCTAATATCCAGAATTGTATTAGTTGGTTTTCATGCTGCTAATAAAGACACACCCGATATTAGGCAATGTATCAAAAAAGAAGAAGAAGAAGAGGTTTGATCCACAGTTCCACAAGGCTGGAGAGGCCTCGCAGTCATGGTGGAATGTGAAAGCCACGTCTCATATGGCAGCAGACAAGAAAAGAGAACTTGTGCAGGAAAATCCCCCTTTATAAAACTATCAGATATTATGAGACATTCACTCTCAAGAGAATAGCATGGGAAAGACCCGCCCCATGATTTAATTATCTCACAGGGGGGTTATTCCACAACATTAGGAAATTATTGAAGCTCCAATTATGATGAGAATTGGGTGGGGACACAGCCAAATCATATCATTCTGCCCCTGGCTCCTCCTAATTCTCATGTACTCACATTTCAAAATGGATCATGCCTTCCCAACAGTCCCAAATCCTTAACTTACTTCAGCATTAACTGAAATGTCCACATTCCAAGGCCTCATCTGAGACAAGGCAAGTCCCTTCTGCCTATGAGCCTGTAAAATCAAAAGTAAGTTAGTTACTTCCTAGACACAACGGGAGTACAGGTATTGGGTAAATAAAGCAATTCCGAATGGCAGAAATTGGCCAAAGCAAAGGGGCTAAAGGCCCTGTACAAGTCCAAAATCCAGTGGGACAGTCAAATCTTAAAACTCAAAAAAGATCTATTTTGACTCCATGTCTCACATCCAGGTCATGCCGATGTAAGTGTTGGGTTCCCATGGTCTTGGGCAGCTATGTGCCTCTGGATTTGCAGGGTACAGTCTTTGACCCAGCTGCTTTCACTGGCTTGCTCTGAGTGTCCACGGCTTTTCTAGGTGCATGGAGCAAGCTGTTGGTAGATCTACTATTCTGGGGTCTGAATAACTGTGGCCTTCTAATCATAGCTTCACTAGGCAATGCACCAGTGGGGACTCTGTGTGAAAGCACACATCCCACATTTTCTTCCCTCGCTGCCCCTAACAGAGGTTCCCATGTGGGCCCCTCCCTGCAGCCACCTTCTGTCTGGACATCCAGGCATTTACATACATCCTCCGAAATCTGGGCAGAGGTTATTAAACCTCAATTCTTGACTTCTGTGCACCTGCAGGCTCAACATCAAATGGAAGATGCTAAGGCTTGGGGCTTTCACCCCCTGAAGCCACAGCCTGAGTTGTATGTACCTTGGCCCCTTTTAATCATGGCTGGAGCAGCTCCGATGCAAGGAACCAAGTCCCTAGACTGCACACAGCAGAGGGACCCTGAGCCCAGCCCATGAAACCATTTTTTCCTCCTAGGTCTCTGGCTTACGATGGGAGAACCTTCCACAAAGGTCTCTGACATGCCCTGGAACATTTTCTGCATTGTCTTGGTGACCAACATTTGGGTCCTCGTTACTTATGTAGATGTATGCGGCTGGCTTAAATTTATCCGAAGAAAATGGGATTTTATTTTCTATTGCATTGTCGGGCTGCAAATTTTCTGAACTTTTATGTTCTACCTCCTTTTTAAAACTGAATGTGTTTAACAGCACCCAAGTCACACCTTGAATACTTTGTTGCTTAGAATTTTTTACTGCCAGATACCTGGTATCATCTCTCTCAAGCTCAAAGTTCCACAAATCTCTAAGGCAGAGGCAAAATGCCACCAGTATCTTTGCTAAAGCCTAACTAGAGTCAACTTTGCTCCGGTTCCCAACAAGTTCCTCGTCTCCATCTGAGGCCACCTCAGCCTGGATTTTCTTGTTCACATCATTATCAGCATTTTGGCCAAAGTCATTCAACAAATCTCTAGAGAGTTTCAAACTTTCACACTTTTTTTCTGTCTTCTTCTGAGCCCTCCAAACTGTTTCATCCTCAGCGTGTTTTCCAGTTCCAAATTCGCTTTTATGTTTTTGAGTATCTTATCAGTATCACTTCACTCAACTGATACCAATTTACTGTATTAGTTGCTTTTCATGCTGCTGATAAAGACATACCTGAGACTGGGCATTTACAAGAGAAAGAGGTTTAATAGACTCACACTTCCATGTTGCTGGGGAGGCCTCAAAATCATGGCAGAATGTGAAAGGCACATATCACATGGTGGCATACAAGAGAAGAGAGGCATGCAGGGAAACTCCCCTTTATCAAATCACCAGATCTCATGAGACTAATTCACTATCATGAGAATAGCATGGGAAAGACCCCCCTACCATGATTCAATTATCTCCCACGGGGCCCCTCCCACAGCACATGGTAATTATGGGAGCAACAATTCATGATAAGATTTGTGTGGTGACACAATCAAACCATATCAAGAATGTACAGGAAACTTAAACAAATAAAGTATCAAAAGATAAATAACCCCATTAATAAATGGGCAAATAACAAGAACAGACACTTCTGCAAAGAAGACTTACAGGTGGCCAGCAATATTTTAAAAGATTCTCATCATCACTAACCATCAGAAAAATGCAAATAGAAAAATGTTCTAATTTTTGTCACTATAGATTAATTTTTTCTGTTTTGAACTTATTTTTGCTATTTTTTAGATTTATGTAATTTCTTGTCTCAAGGTTTTGTCATCATATATATACATATGTACGTACTAATACACACATGAATATTTCATATCTGAATCAATCCATAACATCAGTAAATGACAGTTTATTAAGTAAATGAATCAATTTATTATGTGAAATAATGACAATATGTATATTTGTTTTCCTGTTGATGAAATTTAAATTTGTTTCCAACATAAATATTATAAACAAACTGTTATAACTATTTTTGTACAAGTTTTTCTGTTTATATTCTCACATATTGATAAAATACGTAGAAATATAAGTATGCTTTTTTTATTATAAGACTGAGTTACATTTTCAGCTTTATGGAGCTAAAGTTGACAAATAAAATTGTATGTATTTAAGGTACACCAGTTGACGTATTGATATACATGGGAAAATGCTGGATGATAGATAAGTAAACAATGCTAAACAGCACTAATTATCAGGGAGAGGCAAATTAAAACTGCAATGATATTTCTTAAACCAGTCAGAATGGCTACTATTAAAGAGCCAAAAATAACAGGTATTGGTGAGGATTGAAGGCAAAAGGAACGCTCGGACACTTGTGGTGAGGATGTAGATTAGCACAGCCTCTATGGAAAACAGTATGGAGATTTTTCAAAGAAGTAAAAGTAGAACTACTTTGATTCGATAACCACAAATAACTACCTGAAGGAAAAATAAATCATTATATCAGAATGATGGGCAGACTTTTGTTTTCCTGCGGAACTATTCATAATAGCACAGTCATCAAACTTAGGAATTAACCTATGCCTAACAACAGATAATTTTATAAAGAAAATGTTACATATATATACATTTAAATACTATCCAGCCATATTAAGGAATGCAATCATATCTTTTGCAGCCACATGGATGGAATTCATCATTATTTTAAGTATAATAATTGAGAAACAGAACATCGCACACCACATGTTCTCACTTATAAATGAGAGCTAACTCATATGTGCACAGGGACATAGAGAAAGGAATGATGGACATTGGAGACTCAGAAAGATGGGAGAGCAGAAGGTGGGAGAATGGTGAGAAATTACTTAATGAGTACAATGTACATTATTTGGATCATGGATACATTAAAGCCAAGACTACTATGCAATATATATATGTAACAAAATTGCAGTCACTCCCCACAAATTTATACATATAAAATAAAAACAAATACAATTACAATATGATTATTAACAGTTGATCAACAATACTGAAAATTAAAATTTGTGATCAATAAATGAAAATAATGTTAGTTGAACTTCCAATTTTAAAACATTTTCTACTCAAGTGACTATCAAGAAAATTAAAGACAAGCTGCAAAGGAGAAAATATTTGCAAGTCATATATCTACCAATGTAATTATAATATGAACCGGCAAACCTCGAAGATGTACAGATGACACATCAGCATATGAATGTGATTTTCCACTAGAGAACTGCAAATCAAGACCAAAAGGAGACACTACCATAGACTTTCTAGAAAGACAAAAAATAAAGAAGAAATACTGACAATATCAGCGTCGGTGAAGAAGTCAGGCACCCTAGAGACTAATATATTGCTAGTGGGAATGCAAAATGAAACAGTTTCTGGGAAAATCGTTTACAGTTTCCTATAAAATTAAACATGTCCTTAATCCATGACCTACAACTCTCACTCCTAAGTATGTCCCACAAAGGATTAAAATCATATGTTCACACACATGTATTCAGATGTTTAACATTGTGTGTGCGTGTGTGTGTGTGTGGTGTGTATATGTTAGAAACTAAAAACAACATGAACATCTTTGAAAATTTGACATAAAGCATTACAGGTGAACTCCAGACTTTCTTCTGAGTGACAGAAGGCCTGCCTGAAAGATCCCCAGAGACACAGTCGTGGATTTCACTGTCACCCTCGCATGTCATTGGTTTGGGCTGGGCTCTCTCTGTCTCTTCCCTGACCAGGACCAGATGTTGAGCTCCACTACTTGCAGTTGGAAGTTTATATTTTCAACAATGCCCTGAGGTCTAAGTTGCTCTACAGATGGAACCAAACAAACATGGGCGCCTTTGAACAAACAGTGCCTGACATTTGTACTGATCCCAGGAGAACTCTTCCCAGCTCTCTTTCTTCTTGGTTCTCTCCTGTAGGCCAGCAGCCCTGCAGTTTAGCCTGGATCTCCCATGCATCCACCCATCTCCTTCCAAGTGCATTTTACCACAGCCTCCACTGTTTTTGAAGCAACTCTTGGGCTTTCTAATTCTCCACACTCTGTTGTAAATGAAGTCAGGTCCTTCAAGACCAGATTCGGGACTCTATTTTATGACCAAATTTCAGCCTCACCCCCGCTCCTGAGACAGAGCTCCAAGATAAGATTCTGCAGGTGGAGATTAGGAGTGTTTTTCTTCTTCAATGTAGGAGCTGAGCGCTCAGTGCAGGGTTGGGGAGAAACTTTCCACTTTATCAGCATGCAGCTCCTGCTGGGGTAGACCTTCTTCCATAGAAGCAGGGTTGGGAACCAGGGGGCCAATGTCTTCAGTGCTGCTGCACCCAGGGCAGAGCCTTCATCCATCAGTGAGGCTGTGTGGAAGAAGTGAGTCTCTGGTTCTCAGTAGCTCTTGTCCAGAACTGAGCCTCAGCAGCATGTTCTGTCGGCCCCAGTGTCCTGGCCCCTAGGGAGCAGCATCCTAAAATGAGAACTAGCATATTTGAGAATAACAACACCTACACATTCAGAAGCTCTTTGGTTTTCTTTACAGCTAATATAATTTCCTCTTTTTTGTGTAGCAACCTGTACACATGCATATTGATGCATAGAGACCTATGACACTTTTTTCTAGATAAGTAAAAAAATTGTTGGTCACTGTGATCTTTTCTCCAAGTTCACCATTTCCCTGAAGGTGAGCACAGGTCCTTCTGCATGTGTTCAAACAAAAGGCCCAGAGACTACCTGGTAAGTGAGGTGCTCACCTGGTTCTGGATGTTTGGTCTGTCTCCTCCCCTCTGTTGCCCCACACAAGGTCAGCCCACTCTTCCCAGGTCCGAAGAAGAGAGCACAGGTTTGTCCTGATTATATGACTCCCCCAGCTTCTGATGACTGTCCTGTTGCCAGCGTCCATGGAGGCAGATTATTTATTATGTAATTCACTAAATGAATATCAAATAACAAAGTTGCAATGCCCCACACCCAAAGGTATGTTCATGCAATTCAGTGGAGGAGAGGGCCTTTCAGAGATAGAAGGATCGAGCTAGATTGGTCAATATATGAATGAGGACACTAGACTTGCTTGTCGTTGTCCTGCCCCGTGTCACAGGTGTGATCTGTCAGGGCAGGAGCAGAGTTCCTTGTGTGCTCAGATGAGAGGGGTCACGGAGGTTCTCTCTGGTTCCCAGGAAAGGTAATTGCAGTAATCTTGGTGATGAGACTATTCTCCAGTGCTGACCTATTATAGAGTTTGCATATGAAATTGTCACTGCAATGTTCAAGTCACAGAGTTGAACATTCCGTTTCAAAGAGCAGGTTTGAAACACTGATTTTGTAGTCTCTGGAACTGGATATTTGGAGCGTTTTGTGGCCTATGGTGAAAAAGGTTATATCTTCCCATAAAAACTAGACAGAACCATTCTCAGAAACCAGTTTGTGATGTGTGTACTCAACTAACAGGGTTGAACCTTTCTTTTGATAGAGCAGTTTTGGAACACTCTTTTTGTAGAATCTGAAAGTGGATCTTTGGATAGCTTTGAGGGTTTCGTTCGAAATGTAAATATCTTCATATAAAATCTAGACAGAAGCGTTCTCTGAAACTTCTTTGAAATGTTTGAATTCAAGTTACAGAGTTGAACATTCGCTTTCATAGAGCAGGTTTGAAGCACTGATTTTGTGGTATGTGGAACTGGACATTTGGAGCGCTTTGAGGCCTATGTTGAAAAAGGAAATATCTTCACACAAAAACTAGACAGAAGCATTCTCATAAACTTGTTTGTGATCTGTGTACTCAACTAACAGAGGTGAACATTTCTTTTGATAGAGCAGTTTTGAAACATTCTTTTTGTAGAACCTGCATGTGGATATTTGGATAGCTTTGAGGACTTCGTTGGAAACGGGAATATCTTCATATAAAATCTAGACAGAAGCATTCTCTGAAACATCTCTGTGATGTTTGCATTGAAGTCACAGAGTTTAACATTCCCTTTCATAGAGCAGGTTTGAAACACTGATTTTGTAGTATCTGGAACTGGACATTTGGAGCGCTTTGTGGCATATATTGAAAAAGGAAATATCTTCCCATAAAAACTAGACAGAAGCATTCTCAGAAACTAGTTTTTGATATGTCTACTCAACTAACAGAGTTGATCCTTTCTTTAGATAGAGCAGTTTTGAAACACTCTTTTAGTAGAATCTGCAAGTGGATATTTGGATAGCTTTGAGGATTTCGTTGGAAACGGGAATATCTTCATATAAAATCTAGACAGAAGCATGCTCAGAAACATATCTGTGATGATTGCATTCAAGTTACAGAGTTGAACACTCCCTTTCATAGAGCAGGTTTGAAACAATGATTTTGTAGTATGTGGAACAGGACATTTGGAGCGCTTTGTGGCCTATGGTGAAAAAGGAAACATCTTCGCATAAAAAGTAGACGGAAGCATTCTCCTAAAGTTATTTGTGATGTGTGTACTCAACTAACAGAGTTGAACCTTTCTTTCGATAGAGCAGTTTTGAAACGCTATTTTTGTAGAATCTGCAAGTGGATATTTGGATAGCTTTGAGGATTTCGTTGGAAACGGGAATATCTTCATATAAAATATAGACAGAAGCATTCTCAGAAACATCTCTGTGATGATTGCAATCAAGTCACAGAGTTGAACATTCCCTTTCATACAGCAGGTTTGAAACAATGATTTTGTAGTATGTGGAACTGGACATTTGGAGCGCTTTGTGGCCTATGGTGAAAAAGGAAATATCTTCCCATAAAAACTAGGCAGAAGCATTCTCAGAAACTAGTTTGTGATGTGTGTACTCAACTAACAGAGTTGAACCTTTCTTTTGATAGAGCAGTTTTGCAGCACTCTTTTTGTAGAATCTGCAAGTGGATATTTGGATAGCTTTGAGGATTTCGTTGGAAATGGGAATATCCTCATAGAAAATCTTGACAGAAGCATTCTCAGAAACATCTTTGGGATGTTTGCATTCAAGTCACAGAGTTGAACATTCCCCTTCATAGAGCAGGTAGGAAACACTCTTTTTGTGGGATCTGGAAGTGGACATTTGGATCGGTTTGGGGCCTATGGTGAAAAAGGAAATATCTTCGTATAAAAAATTGACCGAAGCATTCTCAGAAACTAGTTTGTGATGTGTGTGCTCATCTAACAGAGCTGTACCTTTCTTTTGATAGAGCAGTTTTGAAACACTCTGTTTGTAGAATCTGCAACTGGATATTTGGATAGCTTTGTGGATTTCGTTGGAAACTGGAATATCTCCGTTTAAAATCAAGACAGAAGCATCATCAGAAAGTTCTTTGTGATGTTTGCATTCAAGTCACAGAGTTGAACATTCCCTTTCATAGAGCAGGATTGAATCACTGATTTTGTAGTATGAGGAACTGGATATTTGGAGTGTTTTGTGGCCTATGGTGAAAAAGGATATAACTTCCCATAAAAACTAGACGAAACCATTCTCAGAAACCAGTTTGTGATGTGTGTACTCAATTAACAGAATTGAACCTTTCCTTTGATAGAGCAGTTTTGAAACACTCTTTTTGTAGAATCTGCAAGTGGATATTTGGATAGCTTTGAGGGTTTTGTTGGAAATGTAAATACATTCATATGAAATGTAGACAGAAGCATTCTCAGAAATATCTTTGTGATGTTTGCATTCAAGTCTCAGAGTTGAACATTCCCTTTCATAGAGCAGGTTTGAAATGCTCTTTTTGTAGTATCTGGAAGTGAACATTTGGATCACTTTGAGGCCTATGGTGAAAAAGGAAATATCTTCCCATAAAAACTAGACAGAAGAGTTCTCATAAACTTGTTTGTGATATGTGTACTCAACTAAGAGAGTTGAACCTTTCTTTTGTTAGAGCAGTTTTGAAACACTCTTTTTGTAGAATCCACATGTGGATATTTGGATAGCTTTGAGGATTTCGTTGGAAATGGGAATATCTTTATATAAAATCTAGACAGAAGCATTCTCAGAAACAGCTTTTGGATGTTAGCATTCAACTCACAGAGTTGAACATTCCCTTTCATAGAGGAGGTTTGAAACACTCTTTTTGTAGAAACTGGAAGTGGACATTTTGATCGCTTTGAGGCCTATGGTGAAAAAGGAAATATCTTCGCATAAAAACTAGACAGAAGCATTCTCATAAACTTGTTTGTGATGTGTGAAGTCAACTAACAGAGGTGAAACTTTCTTTTGATACAGCAGTTTTGAAATACTCTTTTTGTAGAGTCTGCAAGTGGATATTTGGATAGCTTTGAGGATTTCGTTGGAAACGGGAATATCTTCATATAAAATCTACAGAGAAGCATTCTCAGAAACAACTCTGTGATGTTTGCATTCAAGTCACAGAGTTGAACATTCCCTTTCATACAGGAGGTTTGAAACAATGATTTCGTAGTATGTGGAACTGGACATTTGGAGCGCTTTGTGGCCTATGGTGAAAAAGGAAATATCTTCCCACAAAAACTAGGCAGAAGCATTCTCAGAAACTAGTTTGTGATGTGTGTACTCAACTAACAGAGTTGAACCTTTCTTTTGATAGAGCAGTTTTGCAACACTCTTTTTGTAGAATCTGCAAGTGGATATTTGGATAGCTTTGAGGATTTCGTTGGAAACGGGAATATCCTCATAGAAAATCTTGACAGAAGCATTCTCAGAAACATCTTTGGGATGTTTGCTTTCAAGTCACAGAGTTAAACATTCGCTTTCATAGAGCAGGTTTGAAACACTCTTTTTGTGGAATCTGGAAGTGCACATTTGGATCGCGTTGAGGCCTATGGTGAATAAGGGAATATCTTCGCATAAAAAATAGACAGAAGTATTCTCATAAACTAGTTTGTGATGTGTGAACTCAACTAACAGGTGAAACTTTCTTTTGGGACAGCAGTTTTGAAACACTGTTTTTGAAGAATCTGCAAGTGGATATTTGGATAGCTTGGGGATTTCATTGGAAACGGGACTATCTTCATATAAAATCTACATAGAAGCATTCTCAGAAACATCTCTGTGATATTTGCATTCAAGTCACAGAGTTGAACATTTCGTTTCATAGAGGAGGTTTGAAGCACTGATTTTGTAGTATCTGGAACTCGTCATTTGGAGCGCTTTGTGGCCTATGTTGAAAAAGAAAATATCTTCCCATAAAAACTACACAGAAGCATTCTTAGAAACTAGTTTGTGATGTATGTACTCAACTAACAGAGTTGAACCTTTCTTTTGATAGAGCAGTTTTGAAACACTCTTTTTTTTTATTATACTTTAAGTTTTTGGGTACATGTGCACATTGTGCAGGTTAATTACATATGTATACATGTGCCATGCTGGTGCACTGCACCCCCTAACTCGTCATCTAGCATTAGGTATATCTCCCAATGCTATCCCTTCCCCTTCCCCCCACCCCACAACAGTCCCCAGTGTGTGATGTTCCCCTCCCTGTGTCCATGTGATCTCATTGTTCAATTCCCACCTATGAGTGAGAATATGCGGTGTTTGGTTTTTTGTTCTTGCGATAGTTTACTGAGAATGAGGGTTTCCAATTTCATCCATGTCCCTACAAAGGACATGAACTCATCATTTTTTATGGCTGCATAGTATTCCATGGTGTATATGTGCCATATTTTCTTAATCGAGTCTATCATTGTTGGACATTTGGGTTGGTACCAGGTCTTTGCTATGGTGAATGCTGCTGCAATAAACATACGTGTGCATGTGTCTTTATAGCAGCATGATGTATAGTCCTTTGGGTATATACCTAGTAATGGGATGGCTGGGTCAAATGGTATTTCCAGTTCTAGACCCCTGAGGAATCGCCACACTGACTTCCACAATGGTTGAACTAGTTTACAGTCCCACCAACAGTGTAAAAGTGTTCCTATTTATCCACATCCTTTCCAGCACCTGTTGTTTCCTGACTTTTTAATGATTGCCAATCTAACTGTTGTGAGATGGTATCTCTGTTGTTTTGATTTGCATTTCTCTGATGGCCAGTGATGATGAGCATTTTTTCATGTGTCTTTTGGCTGCTTAAATGTCTTGAGAAGTGTCTGTCCATGTCCTTCGCCTACTTTTTGATGGGTTTGTTTTTTTCTTGTAAATTTGTTTGAGTTCATTGTAGATTCTGGATATTAGCCCTTTGTCAGATGAGTAGGTTGTGAAAATTTTCTCCCATTTTGTAGGTTGCCTGTTCACTCTGATGGTAGTTTCTTTTGCTGTGCAGAAGCTCTTTAGTTTAATTAGATCCCATTTGTCAATTTTGTCTTTTGTTGCCATTGCTTTTGGTGTTTTAGATATGAAGTCCTTGCCCATGCCTATGTCCTGAATGGTAATGCGTCGGTTTTCTTCTAGGGTTTTTATGGTTTTAGGTCTAACGTTTAAGTCTTTAATCCATCTTGAATTGGTTTTTGAATAAGGTGTAAGGAAGGGATCCAGTTTCAGCTTTCTACATATGGCTAGCCAGTTTTCCCAGCACCATTTATTAAATAGGGAATCCTTTCCCCATTGCTTGTTTTTCTCAGGTTTGTCAAAGATCAGATAGTTGTAGGTATGCGGCATTATTTCTGAGGGCTCTGTTCTGTTCCATTGATCTATATCTCTGTTTTGATACCAGTACCATGCTGTTTTGGTTACTGTAGCCTTGTAGTATAGTTTGAAGTCAGGTAGTGTGATGCCTCCAGCTTTGTTCTTTTGGCTTAGAATTGACTTGGCGATGCGGGCTCTTTTTTGGTTCCATATGAATTTTAAAGTAGTTTTTCCCAATTCTCTGAGGAAAGGCATTGGTAGCTTGAATCTGTAAATTACCTTGGGCAGTATGGCCATTTTCACGATATTGATTCTTCCTACACATGAGCATGGAATGTTCTTCCATTTGTTTGTATCCTCTTTTATTTCCTTGAGCAGTGGTTTGTAGTTCTCCTTGAAGAGATCCTTCACATCCCTTGTAAGTTGGATTCCTAGGTATTTTATTCTCTTTGAAGTAATTGGGAATGGGAGTTCACTCATGGTTTGGCTCTGTTTGTCTGTTGCTGGTGTATAAGAATGCTTGTGATTTTTGTACATTGATTTTGTATCCTGAGACTTTACTGAAGTTGCTTATCAGCTTAAGGAGATTTTGGGCTGAGACAATGGGGTTTTCTAGATATACAATCATGTCGTCTGCAAACAGGGACAATTTGACTTCCTCTTTTCCTGATTGAATACCCTTTATTTCCTTCTCCTGCCTAACTGCCCTGGCCAGATCTTCCAATACTATGTTGAATAGGAGTGGTGAGAGAGGGCATCCCTGTCTTGTGCCAGTTTTCAAAGGGAATGCTTCTAGTTTTTGCCCATTCAGTATGATATTGGCTGTGGGTTTGTCATAGATAGCTCTTATTATTTTGAAATACGTCCCATCAATACCTAATTTATTGAGAGTTTTTAGCATGAAGGGTTGTTGAATTTTTTCAAAGGCTTTTTCTGCATCTATTGAGATAATCATGTGGTTTTTGTCTTTGGCTCTGTTTATATGCTGGATTACATTTATTGATTTGCATATATTGAACCAGCCTTGCATCCCAGGGATGAAGCCCACTTGATCATGGTGGATAAGCTTTTTGATGTGCTGCTGGATTCAGCTTGCCAGTATTTTATTGAGGATTTTTGCATCAATGTTCATCAAGATATTGGTCTAAAATTCTCTTTTTTTGTTGTGTCTCTGCCTGGCTTTGGAATCAGAATGATGCTGGCCTCTTAAAATGAGTTGAGGAGGATTCCCTCTTTTTCTATTGATTGGAATAGTTTCAGAGGGAATGGTACCAGTTCCTCCTTGTACCTCTGGTAGAATTCGGCTGTGAATCCATCTGGCCCTGGACTCTTTTTAGTTGGTAAGCTATTGAATATTGCCACAATTTCAGATCCTGTTATTGGTCTATTCAGAGATTCAACTTCTTCCTGGTTTAGTCTTGGGAGAGTGTATGTGTCAAGGAATTTATCCATTTCTTCTAGATTTTCTAGTTTATTTGCATAGAGGTGTTTGTAGTATTCTCTGATGGTAGCTTGTATTTCTGTGGGATCGGTGGTGATATCCCCTTTATCATTTTTATTGCGTCTATTAGATTCTTCTTTTTTTCTTTATTAGTCTTGCTGGTGGTCTATCAATTTTGTTGATCCTTTCAAAAAACCAGCTCCTGGATTCATTAATTTTTTGAAGGGTTTTTTGTGTCTCTATTTCCTTCAGTTCTGCTCTGATTTTAGTTATTTCTTGCCTTCTGCTAGCTTTTGAATGTGTTTCCTCTTGCTTTTCTAGTTCTTTTAATTGTGATGTCAGGGTGTCAATTTTGGATCTTTCCTGCTTTCTCTTGTGGGCATTTATTGCTATAAATTTCCCTCTACACACTGCTTTGAATGCGTCCCAGAGATTCTGGTATGTTGTGTCTTTGTTCTCATTGGTTTCAAAGAACATCTTTATCTCTGCCTTCATTTCGTTATGTACCCAGTAGTCATTCAGGAGCAGGCTGTTCAGTTTCCATGTAGTTGAGCGGTTTTGAGTGAGATTCTTAAACCTGAGTCCTAGTTTGAATGCAAACATCACAGAGATATTTCTGAGAATGCTTCTGTCTAGATTTTATAGGAAGATATTCCCGTTTCCAACGAAATCCTCAAAGCTATCCAAATATCCACTTGCAGATTCTACAAAAAGAGTGTTTCTAGTTCTAGAAATCAAACTAGAGACACTCTTTTTGTAGAATCTGCAAGCGGATATTTGGATAGCTTTGAAGATTTCATTGGAAACGGGAATATCTTCATATAAAATCTAGACAGAAGCATTCTCAGAAACATCTCTGTGATGTTTGCATTCAAGTCACAGAGTTGAACATTCCCTTTCATAGAGCAGGTTTGAAACACTCTTTTTGTAGTATCTGGAAGTGCACATTTGGAGCGCATTGAGGTGTATGGTGAAAAAGGAAATATCTTCCCATAAAATCGAGACAGAAGCATTCTCAGAAACTTGTTTAGGATGTGTGTACTCAACTAACAGAGTTGAAACTTTCCTTTGATAGAGCAGAACACTAAATTGAAGTTTAAAATAATTGTAACAATTGCATCTTATATATCAGGTGAGATTTCATAGTTTGGTTCAAGTAGTTTTCAAGTGACAAATTTTCAAGGTTTTTAGTTTTCAAGAGTTGTGCAACTTCTTCAACCAGAAATCAAGCAAAAGGCTAGATAAGTAGCAGCAGGTGCAGGATTCTTGATATTGAAACTTTTAGGACTTTTCTTCTTAGGGATTCCAATGTTGTACATTTTGTTTCCAGTATAACCCCTATGCATAGGATAAAGTAGTTTCACATGTTTAATTCTTCTAATTAGTTATTTGGGTCTCAAAATGTCCAGTTTATCAAAAAATCTTGTGCTGTGTACTGGGGACCATCTACTATAGCCTGATCATTGAATTTTTCAAGAACTTAAAGGGTTCCCTAAGTCCAAGGAAGACAATCAGTGTCTACAAGTCAGGAGGAGAAGGGGAAAGGGCATTCTAATCATTGCTTTGTTTTCATTGATTCTGTTGCTGCTTTCTTGCCATTGAAAGCACTCTTGCAGTCTGGTAATGATTATCCTTTGCCACCAGGATGCCGTTTCTATTTGAGATCCCTCAATCTTCATGTTGATCCATAAAAAGGCTTCAAAGTTACAATTTTTTTTTTAGTTCCCAGACTAACAAAAATAATCTAGCTTTTTGTCTTGACTACCAACCACTCTGGATTTTTTTTTTTTTTTTGAGATGGAGTCTCGCCCTGTCGCCCAGGCTAGAGTGCAGTGGCACGATCTTGGCTCACACAACCTCCACCTCCCAGGTTCAAGCAATTCTCCTATCTCAGCCTCCCAAGTATCTGGCACTATAGCCACACACCACCACGCCCGGCGAATTTTTGTATTTTCAGTAGAGATGGGGTTTCACCATGCTGGTCATGCTGCTCTTGAACTCCTGACCTCAGGTGATCCACCTGCCTTGGCCTCCCAAAGTGCTAGGATTACAGGCATGAGCCACCATGCCCTGCCCACTCTGGATTTAAGGACAGTTCTTCCTTCAATCAGCAGCCAAAGAGTCCTGATTCCTGATTCTAATTAAGATATTTAACTTGTTATTCTATTTCTGATGGAAGGATGGCTGAAAGAAGGGAGACTCAAACAACAGACGAAGGCAAAATACTCTGTACTGAATTTTCAATGTAACCTTAAATTCTATGTTTAATTGAGATGACCCAAATTCTTTTTTTTTTTTTTTTTGATACGGAGTCTCGCTCTGTTGCCCAGGCTAAAGTGCAGTGGCGTGATCTCGGCTCACTGCAACCTCCGCCTCCCGGGTTCACACCATTCTCCTGCCTCAGCCTCCCAAGTAGCAGGGACTACAGGAGCCCGCTGCCACACTTGACTAATTTTTTGTATTTTTAGTGGAGACGGAGATGACCCAAATTCTTAACTGCCTCATAAATACTGTTAATATATTGAAAGTTTTGCCCCAGGTTTTTATTAAAGTCAACTATATAGAAAAAGTTTCTCCTATCTTGAAATGTATTATTAAAGACATCATCCCCAATAATATTCCATATTCTCTGTTTAGGAAGCCAAATTGTTTTCAAATTCAAGAATTCAGAGAAATCTACTTGTTACAAAAGAGTAGAATGGATAATGGGCACCACATCCTGAAGTGTATTTTAATAAAAATTCATGTAAGATGGTTCAAAATTTCATTAACTACTTTATATATAAAAAAATGCCTGGGAGAATTCTGTTTCTAGCAGAGTGGCAGACTGATGCCTTGAACAACCCTCTTATTACAAAACTGAATACTCCACATGAAAACAAATCTTTTCAAATGCACTGTTAAGCTGTGAAGAGAATAACGAAAGTTCTAAGAAACCAAAATCTAAATGAAAACACAAGTCCAGGCAGGCACTGAAAACCTAAAAAAAAAAAAAAAAACTGAAGAGGCCAATTGTTGGCAAGCATGTGGAACAGCAGGAACTCTTTAAGCTGCTGCTGGTGGCGGAGGCCAAGCCACTGTGCTCCCAGAACACAACACAGAAGCCTCCACACTGAAGCAGAGCACAGGTGCCCTGGAGTCTCCACCCCACCCAGGGATCCTCCAGCAGAAGTGTGTGTGCCCCTGCATACCTGCAAGTCCCATATCCAGACCTAGTGTTCAGGGCTGTGGGATAACAGCCAAAAATAGGAAATCATTTTACTCATCAATGGAAAAATGGTGACACAGTCATATAATGGAACTCAATAATGATGATAAATCAATGTCTGCCATAGACAAGAACATGGATGTGTTCTGTAATACTGAACCAAAGAAGCCAGGCTAAATAGAATGTGCTGTATTTCATAGAAGTCAAAACCAGGCAGAACAAATCTACATCAGGAACTGGGAAAGTAGCTATTTTGTGGGTTGGGGCAGCAGTGCCTGGGAGAGGCCACAGGTCAAGGCTACTGCTTGGTCCAGGGTGTGGCAGCCTGGTGTGCTACAGTTCATCCAGATGCACACTTATGATTCAGGCACTCTTCGGTATGTACATTAACATTTCAATAAAAAGCTTATTAAAACATTAAAACTTTCATAAAAATCCACATTGCTTCAGTAGAAATTAGCACATAAATGTTTAAAAAATACACGTATATGGTGGGGGGAAAAATAGTTCAAAAGAGTATCCAGTGAAAAGTTTAAGAGGGAGTGATGCCAGCAAGGGGCTGATCAATAGCCCCTCGCACTCATTCCCTGACAAAGACAGCCAAAGCAGCAAACAACTATATTTTGATGAAAGTCACTAAAGGAGAGACCCAGAGTGCATCAAGGAGTAGCAGAAATCCAGTAGAGCCCGGAAAACAGGACAGCCACATAAAGGAGGGAAGGAAACATCTGGCCCCCACCACCCATTCCCCCAGAGGGATCAGCCTGAAGCAGAGGAGATGTCTCCCTGCAGGGATAAGGAAGCAAGAGGGGCCCAGTAGCCCCAGCACTCCCCTCAGAGAAGGAACTGACATTGTGCCCCACCCCCATGGACCAGCTGCTGCTGCAACGTGCCCTCCTGGACCTGGACCACTTCGGGAGCATGTCCCACCCAGGGTGAGCAGCCACCGCACCCTTTTTCCATCCTCAGGCTTTGTTGCTCTATATCACACCCACCTAGTGGCCCACTACCCCGGAGCCGCTGTTACACTGTCTTAGGCCATTTAGTGTGGCTGTAACAGAATACTTGAGACTCGGGGTAACTTATTTTAGAAAAAAGGTTTATTTGGCTCACCCTGCTTGTGTCTGAAAAGTCCGAGATCGGGCAGCACAACTGGCGAGGGTCTTATGCTGCTTCATCTCATGGGGAAAGTGGAAGGCGAAACAGGTGTATGCAAGGGGCTCACATGGCAAGAGAGGAAACACGAGAGTCTAGGAAGCTGAACTCACTCTGATAACTATCCACTCCTGGTAACTAATCCAGTCCCATGAAAAGGCATTAATCTATTCATAAAGGATCTGCCCTGTGACCCAAATAACTCCCACTAGGCCCCACCTCCCACACCACCACATTTGGAATCAAATTTCAAATGGATGAAATTTCAAATGGCTGGTGGGAACAAATGATGTCCACATCACAGCATACACCCCACCTGCGGGGCCACGCTGCTGTGCCCCTCCCCTCCCAGCTGCCATTGCCCCCTGCCCCTTGGAGCCTGAGCTGACTTGGTGCCCTGCTTTCCAGGGAGTCAGTGCCTTGGCCAGTCTGAGCAGTCACACCCCCCACTGCACGAGAGCTGATGCACTGCCCTGCTTCACAGGGAATCAGTGACTTGGCTGAACTGAGCAGCCACACCTGCCAGGGATGAGCCAACATGCCACCCCCATATCCCAGGAAAATGGCATTAGCTGAACTGGGGTACCTTGCCCTTCAGGACAAACAACTGTAGAACCCTGCTTCCTTGGAACTGGACTAGCCCTGGAGAACCTGAGTTGCCCAGGCACCTGCCTCCCCAGGGAGAGAAGTAGTTGCTGCACTGGTCCCTGCCCCCAAGGCCCAAGCCACAGTAGTGCTCCACCATTCTGGGGTCCTTGCTGATGCTGTGCCTGGCCTTACAGAGACTGAGATGCTGCTGTGTCCCACCACTGCAGGGTCCAGAGTCATTAACATGTCACTCCCATGTCCAGAGTCACTCCCATCCCTGGGAGTTTACTTCTTAAACTCTTCGCAAAAACAGAGTGAGAGGAAGTAATTCCAAACACATTTTACCAGGCCAGTATCACCTTAATACCTAAGCCAAACCAAAACACACACACACACACACACACACACACACACACACACACACACACACACCAAACAAACAAAAACTACAGGTCAACTTCTCCAATAAATTAAATACTGATGCAAACGTCCTAAAAAAAATTTTAGCAAATAGAATTCAACAACACATCAAAAACATTATACATCGTGTTTAAGTGGGATTTATCCCTGGCATGCAAGGCTGGTTTAAAATATGTAAATCAATCAATGTGATATATCACATTAACAAAATGAAAGATAAAACGACATGGTCACCTCAATTGATGCTTTAAAAGCATTTAACAAAGTTTAGCAACCTTTCTTGATAAAACCTCTTAATAGTTTATGTATAGAAGGAAAGTTCCTCAACATAATAAAGACCATTTATGAAAAACCCACAGTCTAATCATAGTTAGTGGGGAACAACTAAAGCTTTTCCACTAAGATTGAGTACAAGATAGGGATGGACAGCCTCATCACTTTTATTCAATAGAGTACTTGCAAGAGCAATCAGATGAGAAAAAAAAAGGCAACTAAATTAAAGAAGTAAAATTATCTCCATTTGTAGATGACAAGATCCTTTACGTAAAAAACTCCAAAGATTCCACAAAAAACTGTGAGAACTACTAAATCAATTCAGTTAAGCTGCAAGGTGTAAACTCAACATATAAAAATCAGTTGCATTTCTATGTACAAATAACCTAGCTGATGAAGCAATCAAGAAAATAATCTCATTTACGATAGCATCAAAGAAAAACAAAAACTTAGGAATACATCTAACCAAGAAGGTGAGAGATGTGTACACTTGAAAACCATAAAACATTGATGAAAGAAATTTAGACATGAACAAATGAAAAGACATCCTATGTTTATGGATCAGAAGAATTAATATTGTTAAAATGTTTACACTACCCAAAGCAAATATACAGATTTAACACAATCCTCATCAAAGTTCTGATGACATTCTTCAGAACAGAATAAAACAGAACAGAACAGAACAGAATAAAACAATCCTGGCCAGGCACAGTGGCTCACGCCTGTAATTCCAGCACTTTGGGAGACCGCAGCGGGCAGATCACGAGGTCAGGAGTAGGAGACCAGCCCGGCCAACATAGTGAAACCCTGTCTCTACTAAAACTACAAAAATTGGCCGGGCATAGTGGCATGTGCCTGTAGTCCCAGCTACCTGGGAGGCTGAGGCAGAAGAATTGCTTGAATCCAGGAGGCAGAGGTTTTAGTGAGCCGAGATTATGCCACTGCACTCCAGCTTGGGTGACAGAGTGAGACTTTGCCTCAAAAAAAAAAAAAAAAAAAGAAAAGAAAAGAAAAAACAATCCTGAAACTCAAATGGAACCACAAAAAACCCCAAACAGCCAACAGATAACTGTGAAAGAAAAAGTTGGAGGCATCACACCTCTTGATTTAAAATTGTATTACAAAGCTATAGTAATCAAAACAGTATGGTGCTGGCATAAAAACAAAAAAATAGACCAATGGAACAGAACAGAGACCTTTGAAATAAATCCAAGCATATACTGTCAACTAATTTTTGACAAGGGCAAACAAGACAACACAATGGTAAAAAAGATAGTTTCTTCAATAATAGGATTTTCACATGCAAAAGAATAAAATTGGACCCTGATCATACACCATACACAAAAATCAACTCAAAACAGATACAAGACCAAAGACCCAAATAAGACCTGAAACCATAAAACTCCTAGAAGAAAACACAGGGGAAAGCCTCTTGACATTGGCCTTAGCAATAATTTTTTGGATATCGCACCACAAGCCAGGCTACAAATGTAAACATAAACAAGGAGGACTGCATCAAACTAAAAAGCTTCTGCACAGCAAAGGAACAACCAACAAAATGAAAGGGGAACCTACAGACTGGAAGAAATATTTGCAAACCACATATCTGATAAAGTGTTAATATCCAAAAATCCGTAAAGAACTCTTACAACTTAATAGCTGAAAAACAACCCAGTTGAAAAATGGGCCAAATAGGAAATGACCAATAGGAAATGGGGAGATGTACATTAAAATAATACAAAGTAGCAGACATGTAGGATGAACAAGTTAGAGATCTAGTGTACATCATGAGGGCTATAGTTAATAAAAATATATTGTCTTTGGGATTTTTGTTAAATAAGTAGATTTTAGCTGTTCCTGTCATACAAACAAAAATCTAACTATGTGAGATGGTAGCTATGTTAATTTGCTTCACTATAGTAACCAGTTTACTATCTATATGTATCCTTTAAGATCATGTTGTCAACCTCAAATACATAAAATAAAATTTATTTTAAAAAAGAAAAGTTTGTCTTCAATCCAGAAAGAACCACTATTACCATTTTTTGGTATTCCATTCCAAAATATCCCACAAATACACAATTGTTCAATCAAATTTAACGTTAGACTTTATACTTGAACATTCAAAGTACGTAAGAATTTATAGAAAAGTGTCTGTGTGACTCCCTGTCTGTAGAGCACAGGCTTCATCTCCACTAACACACACACGACCAGTACCTTATACAGAGAGTCCTTGTTTGTCTTTATTCTGACACCATGGGCGAGCCCGAGGTGGCCCGTGGTCCACATTCCTGACCAGGTGTCTTTCTCACCCACTGGTTTCAACAAAGATGTTACTGGGTTATAGATGGCTGGGATGGAAACAGGATACCAAGTTCGCATGAAGACAATATCTGAAAAGAGGTAATTTACTTTAACATTTTCAAAAGAAGATTCATATCCATATTGCAAAGAAACAAAGAACAAAACCTTCACTCCAAACTTCTCTACCTGGCTGCAAAGTATTTGAAGGGAAAGCTCGCTAAGGAAACTATTCTCATAGATCACAGAACTGTTACTGGGTGTGGCCAGGGGACTGCAGACACCAAGCGAATGGGCACACCGCATAAGACTGGGAGATCTAAGGCTGGAGCTGCTCAACTCTCTGGAGACCTGACTCCAGCCTCTCGTCACACTGGCTAGAAGTCAAGCATGAATGGTAACACCCTGCCCTGAACACTACATAAGACACTCACCGCTGATCCGCAGCTTATCCTCAAAGCTAGCCTGGAAAGCTCCTTCTGGAGCTCAGAGTGCTCTCTTGATCTGCCCCCTTATCCCACTGACAGTTCGAATCACAGCATCTTCAAATTTGGCCACTTCCAAGGCAGACTTAAACATTCACTACAGGTATAGCAAGATAAAAACACACACACACACAAAATCATATACTTTATGCTTTACTTCTTACTTCAAACATACATCCTTGATTAAAGAACAAAAACAACTCACTGAAGGGTGATAAAATAATCAAAATGTATTTGCCCCTGAAAGTGGAATTACTACCTCAAAAAGAATACAACTCTTTCATTTTCCCCAAAATAATCATGTGAGTTCATGGGCATGCTCATCACCGCTGTCTGTGTGGAAGAGAAGATCAAAGAGGGATTTACGGGACTGAATTGGCCTAGGAAGCCTTTGCTGGCATCTCTCAGACTGGACTGCAGCCCAGATCCTTTTACTCAGATGCATGCACTTAGAACATGAAAACATAAGATAAACGCCGGTGGTATTATTACCTTATATTGTAAGAATATTTTATGACTTCCTAACTCTGTGTTTTCAATAGAAACGTCCCCACTAATGAAATTGTCAATAAATGCTGCTCAAACCACCCTCCCCAAATACTGTAAAACAGTACATCCGTTTCTCTGTACCCTTGCCAAGTTATCTGCAAATGCTTTGTCGATTTTTCTACTGAGTTAGACAAACTTGTGATTTTTTTTCCCTTTCTTAACACCAATTTAAAAAGTAGGAAACAAAACCTAGTGGATAAAATGACATATTTTTAATATGAGTTCTGTGGCAGTCTCACATGGAAGTCAGGAGTAACAGCCTCAATTCCTAAATAGCTGTTTACCACTGCTTTTTTGAGCATATTTAAGTAATACAGAATATAAAGGAGCAAACAAAATATGAATTTTATAAAAGATTTCAAACACTTTTCTAAAAATATGAGGCCCACATTTTAGAGGTATTTCATTCCTTTTCTCAAACAATATAGACATTTATAAATATGAGAATATATAGATATACAGACCTTAATAAATGAAGTGTTCTTGAAAATTTTATATGGAAAACCAGTTAGCTTTAATTTCTTCACAATTTTTATGGATTTATCCAGATCAAGGACAACTCCTGTGGCAGCTATCTGAAAATCAGGCTGACAGGAGCCCCAAAATTTGAAAATAGAAATAATATTAGCAAGAGAAAAACTTCAATTCTATGTGACACAATAAATTACCAAAGTGAATTTTACTTACAATTAGCTAACAAAAACAAGAGAGACCATCTGAACTTGCAACCCAGTGGTTTGACAAAAGCAATCCAAAACCTTAAAGTTGGTAAGCCAAACTAACAAGGGTGACTTGAGGCCAGGCACAGTGGCTCATACCTGTAATCCCAGCACTTTGGGAGGCCAAGGCACGTGGACCACCTGAGGTCAGAAGTTTGAAACCAGTCTGGCCAACATGGCGAAATTCCGTCTCTACTGAAAATACAAAAATTAGCTCGGCATGATGGTGCACACCTGTAATCCCAGCTACTCGGGAGGCCGAGGCAGGAGAACTGCTTAAACCCAGGAGGCAGAGGTTGCAGCGAGCCAAGATCGTGCCACTGCACTCCAGCCTGGACGACAGAGTGCGACTCTGTCTCAAAAAAAAGAAAAAAAAAAAAGAAAGAAAAAAAGGCTACTTGAGTACTTGCCTGAGAGTGATTTCAGAGGAATGTAATTTTACTATAATGATTTATTTGGAACGAAATGGAAAAGAAAAATACAGTTGCAATGTTTAGGAAATTAAAATTTGGACCTCCAGGGAAGATTCCATCTGCTCATTATTCTGCTTTCTTCTCCGTTAAATGGGACCAGTAAACCCTGCCCTGCCTGACTGGTCAAATGAAAATGGAGTGAACAGACTGCTACCCCAGCACAGCTGCAGGGAGTCTTGTGTCTAGGTGGTCTCTGATGGCTCCTCATAACCTCATATAGTGCTTAGCACATGGTGAGCACTGCTTACTTGCTTAGATAAATAAATGTAAAAGATGCACAAATGTAGGAAATGTACCATTATAATTCTTCCACCTCCCCTCCTCTAATCCCACACCCTACTGAAAAGGATGTACGAAGATTAAAAGCAAAGGGAAATTTACTTTATAATAATAAAAATGAGTAATTTTCAACTTAAAGTCTCATGTACATAATAACCCACATTCAGGATATATTTCTCAAACCAATCTGTACAAGAAATCGTCCAAGATAGTTACCATTATGCCACTGACAGACTGTATTGCCAAGAAACCAGTTCCCTGTGGAGTGATAGGGTCTTAAAGGAAAAGGAAAAAAAGAAATATAGCAAACCACAAATTTTAGATTGTAGTTTAACATACTCGATATGGACATTTAGATTTGGATATAGATTTACATATATACTCCAAACCACCTCCCCGCTCCCAGAAAACAGAAACATCTTAGGAGTGGAATTTTATGAAACGAAAAGCACAAAGCTAAAATAATGCAGCTTGTAAAGTTTAATCTCGGCAATAGGCAAGTTATTGTAATCATATTTTACCCCAAAAGGCTGCTCCACAATGCATGTGCTGTGGGGTATACTTTAGAAGCCTTTGCCTTCCATTGTGGTCTTCAATATAATACAGCAGGATGGTCTGAAACCTCCTCCACCCTACAGAAAATATGATTGGATCTTGGGACTTGAGGATTTTCTTATACCAGCGATGTTTCTTCAGACGCATCTGAGGGGGATGAGAGGGTAAGATGATTGATGGAGGGGAAATCCACAGAGCCTCAGGCACCAAATATGCAGCAAAGGGACCCATCTGCACGTGTCCAACATTTCCCTGGTTGTTGCCCAAGCCACCCAGGATAATGGGGTAATGGGGGTCAAAGTTCTGCACAAATTCACAGGGAACATTTTCAATCTCAACGCGGACGTACATCCCAGGTCGAAAACCATCATACTGAACTCTGGCTTCATCATCTTAATCTTCAAATTCTACGTGATGCAGCTGTACATGACGGGGTGGGGGGGGGGAAACCTGTATGCTGTTATTTCTAATAAACATAGGATTAACATGAACAAATAAGCAATTTCTAAGTAAAGGAACTGTGGACAGAATTATGTAGGCTTTATCCTATTAAAAATACTACACATTTGGCCGGGTACAGTGGCTCATGCCTGTAATCCCAGCACTTTGGGAGGCCGAGGCGGGCAGATCACTTGAGGTCAGGAGTTTGAAACCAGCCTCGCCAACATGGTGAAACCCCGTCTCTACTAAAAATACCAAAATCAGCTGGGCATGGTGGTGCGTGCCTGTAGTCCCAACTACTCAGGAGGCAGAGGTGAGAGAATCGCTTGAACCTGGGAGACGGAGGTTGCAGTGAGTCAAGATCGTGCCACTGCACTCCAGCCTGGGCAATAGAGCGAGATTCCATCTCAAAAAACAAAAAAACAAAAAAAACCTACACAGTTTACCTCTACAGTCTGTTCAGAATATGTCCCAACCATTTTCTTCTCTCCTGCTCCAAGGGACAGCAAATGTAGATAACTGTGGAGCCCTGCGTGCTCGAACATTGGAAACATCCCCAGTCCACACTTTCTTTCCTTCCTCTCCAAATAATTCTTTCACACTTTTCCCTTGTCTTCAAACACCCACCACCACCCTCACCTTCACTCAGCTGATGGCTGTTTCCTGATTCACTCCAAAACCGAAAGAACCTCTACGGTCAACCCTCTACCAGGGTTTCCTCCCATATCCAGCCTTATCAGAGCTCTGACCTGGCCCGTAGAGGAGCTATGTGTGGCTATTTAAATGAAAATTAATTACAATTACATAATATTTAAAATACAGTTCCTCAATCACACTAGTCTCACTGGAAGTGGTCCATATCAACTTGCAGCCAGTGTTACAATATTGGGAAGCACAGACGTGCATCTCCATGATCACAGAAAGTTCTACGGGCAGCTCAGGCACAGATGATTTGTCCATGCCTCTACTCAGGGCCACACATCACTTGCTCACTAGACACCATCCACTCTTCCTGGACTTTATTCCAACAGCTCTTCCCTCTGTTCTCTCTCTTATCTCAAAACCTTTTGATTCCACTTCTTCCACCAAAAACTGCTTCATTTCTCTGCTTCTCTCTGCAGCAAAACCCCACAAAAGTTTTCCACAGTTGCAGCCTCCAGTTCCTCTGCTCCCATTCTCCTACATCCATGAAAATTGGTGCTTGCCAAGATCGCTGAAGGCCTCCACGCTGAAGGACTCCTCCAGTGGTCAACTCTGCCTTTACTGTAGTTAACACTGCAGCGGGATCTAAACAGTGCTTCGCCTCTGTGTACAACTGGACTCCTGCATGCCTGCATGCTCACACTGCTTCTCCCTCTCCCTCCTAGGCACTGCTCAGGCCTCATGGCTGCAATCGCCCCATCTCGTCCTTGCCAGTCTTGCTCCTCCCAGTCACTCTGCACTCACTCCCCGGCCACCTCACAGAGTTAAGTGGCATCTACATGCTGAGGGCTGTACATCTAAGTCCCTGGCCAGACCTGTCTCTCCAGACTTGACACTCCACTTGTCTGCATGATACCCAGCCGAAACAAACATCATCTTCCCAAAACTGCATCTGCAGACAGTTTCCTATCTAACCTGCAACAACCCATCCTTCCAGGAACTTCCAGTCACCATCCTCATTTCCTCTCACACACCCCACATTCAGTCCACCAGGAAATCCTACTGACCCAGCTTCCAAATAAACTCTATCCGGGTTTGACTCTTTGTCTCATCTCCACTGCCAGCCCTCTGGTTTGTGCCAGCGGACTGATCTCTACCAGACTGATGTCTTGGCAGAGTGATCTGATTACCTGAATGTCTCTCCTCTGCTCAAAACCCTCCAAGGACTCCCATTTCAGAGTGAAACATTCAGTCTTTTCCAATGGCCCACAAGGCTCTAGGTAATTTTAAATTGTAAACGGTGTGAAGCAAAAACTTCAGAGTTAGCCTAGTCATGCCTTTCAAAGGTCAACACAGACTAGCAAACACTAAGCTAATGCCTAATCAGGAAACAGTCCTTTGAGGAGATGAAGATCTAGGATGAAACTCCGTTTCACAAATCATATACCTAATCTGTTCCAGCTTACACAGGCACTCCTGGCCTCACTAACAAGACGCAACTCAGATGCTCACCATCAACTCTACACACGTTTCTGTGTCTGTCTCTTTCTGAGTGACATCACCGCCTCCAGCAACCTGCTCAGCACCCCCAGGCAGGAGGGCCACACCATCTCCCTTTATCTCCGCATCTGACCTTATACTCCACATGTCCTTCTGAACTCTGACCAGGATGAGTTTTCAGAGCACTTCCCCTGGGAGCTCTGGTGTGTCCATAAGCCACACGGGCCACTGATCACCTGCCATTCAAATCAGGGAGCAGCGATCGGAATAGGCAGCATTAGCTTGCGCTGAAATGAACACACTGTCTCAGATCACTACATTGTAAAAGTCTCAAAAGTAGAGACCATGTCTCAGTCATTTCGGTTTCCTAATTCTTGTTACAAAATAGGTATGGATCTTTTTCTGGGGATCTTCTGACTGTAGAAACAATGAGCTCACTGCATGAATAAACACACTCACATGCATCTACCCAGGAGTCCAAATGAAAGGCACAGAAGCAGGATAGGAAGCAGGGCCCCAAAGAAAGTCAGGGATTCCTGCACTATGTGATAGTCTTGACAAGGGGCTGAGAGGAACTGAGGTTTCTCACCTGTGCTTCTTTCTGCATTTCTCCTTTAAGATCATCAAAATATGTGCTTTCTCCTTCATCATATTCCACATCAAACATCTCCTTCAATTTTCTCTTCTTATCCAAATGCTTTTTCTTGGCACTTTCTTCTTCATCGGGGTCAATTTCTTCCTTGTTTCTCTATATCTTCATTCTTAAATTTCCAGAAGAAAAAATTTTGTGTATGTTTATGAAGGTCTTTTCTTTAAACATTACATTTTTTAAAGTTCTATTTAAACAAAAATCTTAGCAAAAATCTGTTATCATTATCAATAAAACAAAACAAAACACAACATAACCTTTGTCTCTGAATAACATGGTACTGCTACAGGAAATTGTTACATCTGCATTACAATTAGCTGCTATTCCTTAAGCTGGCTGGGAACACAAACTAGAATAAAAATAACAGACATGTCCCTCACCCAGATGCTCCCAGGCCCTGTTCTAAAGAGATATTAGGGAGAACAGGGACTTCATTCTTTTAAATGACACTTACATTTAAAAAGAGGAGAATGATGGCAATGGTTGAATGTAAGTCTGAGAAGCTAAGACTTCTGTGCGTGAAAAATCACAGTGGTCTTGGCAAATGACTATGGCAAGAAACGGTAGTAACTGTCGTCCAAAACTTAACAAGTAAACAAGCAAGCTTCTCTTTGGTCCCCACATCCCCACCCTTTAGGAAGGAATCTATCCATCCAGTCTGCAATCTTCACACATCACAAGTAAGATTTGCATTTCTCAATGTGGGCCTCTCTCAGAACACAATGACCAAGAACAGCCAGCTACGACAAAGTCATACCTGAGTGTCGGGGCCCGATTTTCCCTTGTGCACGTCCCCTGTTTCCAAGTCTTCAAAGTCACCGTACAGCTCCTCTGGGAAAAGAACACCCAAAGGCTGCTCTGTGAGCCAGGCATGCATGTGCTGCTGGCCCCACCCACGACAGGCCCACAATGCACTCCGCGTTCCAAGCCTCATTCTTACTGTTCCCGTCACTAGACACACAGGCAAAACTTTGCACTAGGGAATGCTTCATAAAACAGTTAGTATTTCATCATCTGTTTAGGTAAATTAAATTGACTCAATCCACATTTCCACACTTCATGTCAAAAATCCCAATCTCAATTTTTCCAGTATAGATAATGGACACTCTTTCGTTTTTGTTTTTTTGGAGATGGAGTCTCACTCTGTCACTCAAGCTGGAGTGCAGTGGCACGATCTCAGCTCACTGCAACCTCTGCCTCCCAGGTTCAAGCAATTCTACTGCCTCAGTCCCCCGAGTAGCTGGGATTGTAGGCACCCGCCACCAGGCCTGGCTAATGTTTGTATTTTTAGTAGAGATGGGATTTCACCATATTGGCCAGGCTGGTCTCAAACTCCTGACCTCGTGATCTGCCCTCCTCAGCCTCCCAAAGTCCTGGGATTACTGGCATGAGACACTGCAACCAGCCGACGGACACTCTTTATGAAAGACACAGAGGTCTATCTGTGTCCCCCAAATGAATAATTCAAAGAGTGAATGGAAAAGTCCCACGCTGATAACCAGCACATGTGAAAAGGAGTCTCAATGTAAGTTCAACACAACACAATCGTGTAACACACCTAGGGGAAATTTTAGATCATATAAAACATAGCATTTAGATTAAGAGTAGAGCCCCAAACCACACCAAACCCATGGGAAGAGCTTATTCACTCATTCATTCCTTCATTTGTTTTTGGAGCTCTGGGTTCAATTATAGTTCCCACTCTTAAAAGAAATAGACAAGTAAGGCTGGGTGCAGTGGCTCACACCTGTAAACCCAGCACTTTGGGGGCCCGGGAGGCAGAGGTTGCAGTGAGCCATAATTGCGTCACTGAACTCCAGCCTGGGTGACAAAGTGAGACCCTGTCTCAAAAAAAGGAAAACAAAAGAAAGAGGCAAGTTAAAACTCATTTGGGAGAGCAATGTTTAGAAGGCTATTGAAACATTTTCACATAAGGGCCAAAGAACCAGGTAGATGTTATAAAAGATAGGAAGCTCCTATTTGTAATAAAAGCAAAAAAGGATAAAATAGGAATAAACCTAACAAGAAGTGCACCAGAACTTTATTTATTTAAAAAAGAAGAAAAGCTTTAATATGCTACCAAAGGACAAAAGGAATAGCATCACTACCAACACCCGTAAGTGCTCTCCACACCAGGCCCTGTGTTAAGTACTTTCCTTGCCTTAACCACATTCTTCAACCCAAGGAAGTAGATGTTGTAAATATTATATACTGAATAATGGTATGTCCTCATTTGAAAAGGAAGACTCAACATCACAAATACGCCAATTCTCCCTTTAGCACAGTTACAACCTGAAACCACCACTAAGGGTTTCTGGTCTAGAGAAGATAACACATTATACCCTCCTAAGAAATGTAACCCAAACTCTAGAAATAATAGACAGGAGATGATCAATGGAGAATTCCGAAAGGTGGACAGAAAAAGGCTGCTGAGGGACTCTAGGACTAGGGAATGCATAGTGGCCAGGTGTCTCCCTGGACCTCATCCAATAGGACGGTGACCCAGGCCCAGAGTTTCCCAACTCCCAACGTAGCAATAGAAGGCAACCCAGGCAGACTCAGTCCCCGCAGATCAAAGGAGATCTTCCCCACAACAAGAAAACCAGCTCCACACACCAAGACAACCACCATTCCCCACCCACCTAGCTGCAGCAGGTGGCCCAGTCTGGGGAAGCTCCCCTGTTCCCTCAGGTGGGCAACAGCAGGGACTGGTGGGAGAATCCCAGTGATACATATTAGCCAAACAGACCAAAATAACACCATGAAGTCTCTGAAATTAAATTGCCATTGGAATCACAGCCCACAAAGTAGACCAAGACCTACAGACTAAACCTAAACAGGAGGACTGCCTGCAAAAATAAAAAAATCACATAGGCAGATGTTGGAACCACCTGACTCATCACTTATAACAGTCAGTATAAAAATGCTTCAACAAGCAACTACAAATCCTATGGCAACAATCAAAGAACTGAAAACGTCAGCAAAGAAACTGAAGAAGAATCAAATGGAAATTACAGAAATATAAAATACAGTAACAGAAATTTTAAAAAAATCTAACTGGATGGGCTCTATTGAGTAAAAGTGGAGACGACAGAGGAGAGAATCAGAGAAGCTGAAACCTGATCAACAGAATTCACCCAGTCTAAACAATAGAGAGAAAATAACCTGAAAACAAATGAACAGAGCTGCACGGACCTATGGGACGATAACAAAAGACCCCGCATTTATGTTATCTGAGTCCCACAGGAGACCAGAGCTGCGAAAGCATGCAAATAACTAATTCCTGAGGCTTCCCACATTTGGTGAAAGATATAAACTTACAGATTCAAGAAGCTGAGCAAACCTCAAAGTATACCAAAAGAAAGCAACACTGATTAAATTTTCAAAACTAAAAACAAAGAGCAAAAATGGCAGAATGCCTGTAGGGACACGCCAACTCAAATGCCATGGAGGCCGGAAGGAAGTGGCACAACATTTTCAAGTGCTTAAAAAAACCAACCAAACAAAAAAACTGTTGGCTGCACATTCTATATCCCATGAAACTACCCTTCAGAAATGAAGAGAGAAATAAAGACATTCTCAGAGGAAGAGAATATAGGAATTTGTCACTGATCAATTTAGAAATGCTAAAAAGTGGCTACAGAAATATGTTCTGTCATTTCCACAATACAAAAAATTAAAACAAAAAATCAAAATAAAAAATGGCTACAGAAAGTTCTTATGCAGAAGGGATAAATATGGGACTATGGGAGGAGGGACAAAGGAAAGACCAGAAATGTGGATACATACACGAGACAATCCACAGTTCTTAAAATCACATTTGACGACTGAAACAAAAACTATACCACCACGTACTACTCAAGCCAGTGATTTATACAAGTGGAAAAGGCAAAGAGACATAAATACAAGGCAGGTTTCCACACTTTGAAGTGGTAAATACTGGTACCAGTGGACTACTATATTACAATACACGTATTGTAACATCCAGAGCAAACACTTTAAGACTATACAAAGAGATACATGCAACAACATTATACAGAAATAGATCAAAATGGAGGGAAAGAAAAAGGAAACAAAAAAGCAAATAATAAAAACATCAGTCATAAGCAATTATGTAACAATAAGCACCTTAAATGTAAATGGTCTAAATAAACCAAAAGACAGGTTGATGGAGAGCCTATAATAAACACATGGTCCAACTAAATACTGTTCATAAGAAACTTCAAACTCACTTAAGGACCTAAGTAGGTTGAAAGTAAAAGAATGGAGAAAGATATCCTGTGAAATCATTAATTTTTTAAGGCAGCAGGAGTGAATATATTAATATCTCATGAAGTAGACTTCAAGCAAAATAATTTACCAGAGATGGAGAGAGTCTTCACTGAATTTTAAGATCTAAAATTTCCTATGCTGCCTTGACATCTTTGAGCCTCACAGGGCCCCAAAGGCCTAGCCGCGGGTTTTCCTGTTTCTACCAGACACCCCCTACCCCGCCACCCAACAGGAAAGGCTCCCCACCTGGCTAGTTCTTTTATCAGCCAGAACAGTTGCACCTCAGCCTAAGAAGTTTCACTTCACCTGTCTGCCAGCCCATGAATTTATTCAAACAAGCCAATTGCACTCCCCCTCGGGAACCATTGGTCATTGTGTGCTCTTGTTACTACCAAGCCTGCCTGCTTCCTCAGCCCCCCAGCCCTCACTCCGCTACAGAGTGCGGTGCCCATCTGACCCTGTGTGGCATGCAGTGTCCTCCTCTGAGCTGTGGGTATATGTGACTAAAACACTGCTGTCAATCTCATCCATCCACGCCAGGTGTCGTGTTCAGCCATCTCCTACACTTTAGGGCAGGGACCCCTCCTTCACCAATGGGGAAGTGACCATAACAACTGCTTAATGACAAAAGGATTAACCCACCAAGAAGACATCTACTTCAACATCCTCCTCTTAGCAACTGTTAAAACTAAGCAGAGGCCGGGCACAGTGGCTCATGCCTGTAATCCCAGAACTCTGGGAGGCAAAGACAAAGGATAGCTTGAGGCCAGGAGTTCGAGCCTGGGCAACATAGCAAGGCCTCATCTCTCCGAAAAATTTTAAATTTAGCCAGGTGTGCCGGCACACACCTATAGTACCAGCTACTCAGGAGGTTAAGCCAGGGGAAGTACTTGACCCTAGGAAGTCAAGGCTGCAGTGAGTCATGTTCGTACCACCGCACTCCAGTGTAAGTGACAGAGTGAAACTAGGCAGAAAAGGAGCAAGGATTTACAAAAGATCTGAACAGTCAACCAGCAAAATTTGACATCCGTATAACACCCCACTCCCCAACAGCAAAACACACATTTTTAAAGCCAATGGAAATCTACCAAGATGAAGTACACTTGGGGCAATAAAAGAAATCACAGCAAATCTTGCTGTGCGCCCCTCTGCGCCGGCGCCGGCGCCGTGCCCCTCTCTGCGCCTTCTTTTCTCACCATGGGGAAGTGTTTGGGGGCCTCTTGAGGGACCCCCTAGATGCTTCTACTCAGAGCCCCCAAAGCAGGGGAGCCTCCACTCCTCTGTCTGCAGCCTCCCCTGTCGGTTCTCGCTACCCAGGGTTCATTGGCCTGGGGGCTGACAGAGGTGGTCGCCTCTGCCAAGGCCCCTCCCGGCACCTCCCTGGCTCATCTAGCCCACCTTCCTCCCACGCTGGCTCACGCAAAGTGCTCTGGTCACCAAGAGCCCTTCCTGACCAGCCCCGGCCCCTTCTTGGCCTTCGCCCACCTGGCCTCCCCTGGAGCCCTGACCTGGGTGCCGGGCCTGCTGGGTCCAGAGCCCACCCCGCCCTGAACAACCCCGAGTCTCAGCCACCCTCAGCTCTTACCCTTTCACAGCTGGGGAGTGGAGCCTGGGCCTGCGCCTCTCCGCGCCTGCGCCGCCGCTGTGCGCCGCGCCACCCCTGTGCGTCTCGCCGCCGCTGTCTGCCTCTCCGCCTCTCCGCCGCTGTCCGCGTCTCCGCCGCGCCGCCGCTGTCCGCCTCTCCGCCACTGACCGCCTCTCCGCCGCGCTGCCACTGACCGCCTCTCCGCCGCGCCGCCGCTGACCGCCTCTCTGCCGCACCGCCGCTGTCCACCTCACCGCCACGCCGCCGCTGTCCGCCTCTCCGCCGCACCGCCGCTGACCGCCTCTCTGCCGCGCCGCCGCTGTCCGCGCGCCGCCGCTGTCCGCCTCTCCGCCGCTGTCCGCCTCTCCGCCGCACCGCCGCTGACCGCCTCTCCGCCGCTGTTCACCTCTCCGCCGCGCCGCCGCTGTCCGCCTCTCCGCCGCGCCGCCGCTGACCGACTCTCCGCCGCTGACCGCCTCTCCGCCGCTGTCCGCCTCTCCGCCGCGCCGCCGCTGACCGCCTCTCCGCCGCTGTTCGCCTCTCTGCCACGCCGCCGCTGTCCGCCTCTCCGCCGCGCCGCCGCTGACTGCCTCTCCGCCGCGCCGCCACTCACCTCCTCTCCACCGCGCCGCCGCTGACCGCCTCTCCACCGCTGTCCGCCTCTCCTCCGTGCCGCCGCTGACCGCCTCTCCGCCGCACCGCCGCTGACAACCTCTCCGCCGCGCCGCCGCTGACCGCCTCTCCGCCGCTGTCCCGCCTCTCCGCCGCGCCTCCGCTATCCGCCTCTCCGCCGCGCCGCCGCTGTCCGCCTCTCCGCCGCGCCGCCGCTGTCCGCCTCTCCGCCGCGCCGACGCTGGCCGCCTCTCCGCCGCTGTCCGCCTCTCTGCCACGCCGGCACCAGCGCTGTGTGCCTTTGCGAGGGCGGAGCTGCGTTCTCCTCGGCACAGACCCAGAGAGCGTTGCGAGGGCGGAGCTGCGTTCTGCTCTGCACAGACCTTGGGGCACTGCCTCGCTTTGGGACAACTCAGGGCCGCATCGACGGTGAATAAAATCCTTCCTGTTTGCAGCCATGTTTGTGGTTGGTGGCAGCGATGGACACTGCAGCCAGCCAGAGTGTAGAAAGGCATCGGGGTAAGTGCACTATGCAGGCTGCACTGCTGGTGGCCTGGGATGGGTTGGGAGCCCTATCTCAGGCGTCACTGCCCGTCTTGGGTGGCTGGTTGGGTGTGCTATCTGGGGCTGTGCTGCCTGCACCGGGGGGGCCGTTTGAGGGCTCAAACCGGGGCTGCACTGCCTTTGGCGGGGAGCCGGTTGGGGGCACTATCCCAGACTATATTGCAACAGTGAGGTGGGTTAAGTGTGCTATCTGGGGCTGCACTGTGCGGCCGTGGGAGGTGGGGGGTGGTGGCGGTTTTGGGTTGAGGGCCTATGGGGTGCTGTAATGCCCATGGTGCGGGGAGGCGGGGCAGTTAGGGTATGTTGGGTGTGCTATGGGGGGGGGCGACACTGCTGGTGGTAGGGGGCAGGGTGGATTGGGGGCCATATCAGGGGCTGCACTGATTGCTTTAGCTAGGATTTCTGGTACTATGTTAAGCAACAGTGGTGACAGGGGGCATCCTTATCATGTTCCAGATCTTAGAGGAAAAGCTTTCCATTTTTCCCCATTCCATATGATTCTAGCTGTGGGTGTCTTTCCTGTAGTTTTTATTATGTTGCGGTATGTTTCTTCTGTGCCCGTTTCTTTGAGGATTTATAGCATGAAGGGATGTTGAATTTCATCAAATGCTTTTTCGGTTTCAGTTGACATGATCATACTGTTTTTGTCGTTTATTTGGTTGATATGATGTATCACATTGTATGTTGAGTGACTCTTGCATTCCAGGGATACATCCCACTTGATCATGATGAATTATCTTTTTAATGTATTACTGAATTTGTTTCACTGGTATTTTGTTGAGAATTTTTGCATCAATATTAGAGATCCTGGCCTGTAGTTTTCTTCTTTGATGCTTTTATCTGATTTTGGTATCACAGTAATAATGGTCTCATAGAATAAGTTTGGAAGTATTCCCTCCTGTTTTTCAAAATAGTTTGAGCAGGATTCGTACAAGGTCTTTAAATTGTTTTGTGTGAAGCCATCAGCAGTGAAGACATCAGTTCCTGGGCTTTTCTTTACTGGGAGACTTTTTCTGATAGCTTCAATCTCATTACTTGTTACCAATCTGTTCTGGTCTTGGATGTTTTCATTGTTTAACATAAGAAGGTTGTATGCATCTAGGAATTTGCCAATTTCTACTAGGCTTTCCAATTTATTGACATATAATAGCCAGTTATGATCCTTTGAATTTCTGAAGTATTAGTTGTAATGTCTCCTTTTTTTTAATCTGTTGTTTTTATTTATTTGAATCTTGTTTCTTTTCTTAGGCTGGTTAAAAGTTTGTCAATTTTGTTTAGCTTTCCAGAAAACCAACTTTTCATTTAATCTTGTGTGTTTTTTATTTCAATTTTGTTTCTGCTACGATCTTATTTATTTTCTTATTTTCGGTTTAGTTTGTTCATACTTTACTAGTTCTTTAAGATGTATTGTTTATTTGAAGTTTTTCTTTTGTTTGGATGGTAGGCACTTATAGCTGTAAATCTCTGCCTTTGTACTGCTTTCTGCGTAACAAGTTTTGGTATACTGTGTTTTCATTACCCTTTGTTTCATGAAATTTTTGAACTTCTGTCTTAGTATCTTCATTGACCCGCTAGTCATTTATTCAGGAGGGTAGTGTTTAACTTCCATGTGATTGTATTGTTTCCAAAATTACTTTTTCTATTGATACCTAGTTTTATTCCCTTCTAGTGAAAGAAGATGGCCATGGAGACAGACAGCAGCATGGTCAGAGTGGTAGGAGCCGGCCATCAGCAAGAGCTGCTCCATGCCTGGCTGCTGGGAGCTAGAGCCTGCGGCCCACTGGCTTGCCTCACTGTAGTTGGTGGTGGCGGTGACAGAGACTGCAGCATGACCAGAGTGGTAGGACAGCAGCTATCCAGGGCTGCACCTTTCGCAGTGTGGGGTGGGTTGGGGGCGGTATCCAGGGTGTCATTGCCTGCATTAGGGGTACTGGTTGGTAGCACTGCACAGGGCTGCACTGCCCACGGCAGGGAGGGTGGGTTATGGGTGCTTTCTGGGGCTGCAATGCCCATGGAGGAGGACAGGTTAGGGCATATCAGGTATACGCTACTGGCGGCATTGGGGGACGGAGGTGAGGGGCGCTATTGAGGGCAGGAGTAGCCATGGAGCGGGGGCAAGTTCGGTGCTATCAGGGGCTGCACTGCTGGCGGCAGTCAACAGAGTTGGCATCCAAGGAAGGAGTGGTTCTCCTCTCCCTGACTCCACACTCCAGAGGGCGAACCACTCTTGGTCATACTGGAGTGCAGCAGGGCACGCAGCATTTGCATGGGAATCCTGAGCATGGCAGAGCCCCCACACCCACCGTGGTTCCTGGGCCTGTGCACTCTGGGTCTGTGCCTCAGAGGCTGCCAGGCACCCCCGGGGACACCACGGGGGACAGGGCCCTGTGTGTGGAGGCGTCCGGAACAGGAATTGGCACCTGGGTGTGGAGGGCTGGCTGGGTCTGAATTTTTCTGTTTCTCCTGTTCCCCGAGGAGTGCAGCCCCGGTGGGCCCAATGGTTCCTGTGGAGTGGGGAGCTGGGTGCTGTGGTGTCTCCAGCACCCACCCCAGACCCCAGTTCCCGGCCAGCTTGGGCCAAAAGGCTGGACTTTGGAGGGTGGGTGTGAGCGCCTTTGCTGAAACTGGCCCCTGCCACCCAGTGGCCGGCATGACGAGTTGAGGTTCTAACGCTTCCACTCCTCACAACTTCCTCTAGGCTTTTCTGGCTTTGCCCGCCCAGCTGCTCCGTGCCAGGAGGAGGAGGAGACACCTAGAGCCTGCAACACCATGGCTCGCCTCGCTGCGGGTGAGTGGCAGTGACGGAGACTGCAGTGCGCCAGAACGGTAGGAGAGCGGCCGCGCTAGGAGGGCAGGCGGCTGCAGGCAGGGTTGGGAGTCAGGCTTACAGCGATGGATGGGCTGCAGCAGTGGCCAGGTGGTAGGAGCCTTGTAGGGAGGGCTGGTGCATTGGCAATGGGCCTGGCTTTGCCCTGTGCCTGCCGTGGATATGGCCCTGTACTGACCTGCCTTGCCCTGTACCTGCCCTACTGTTACCTGGACTCTCGGCCCTGTCCTGCTCTGGTCCCATCCTGACCCTGTCTTGGCCCTGTGCTACCCTGTCCCTGCCCTGGTCTTGCCCTGGCACTGGCCCTGCCCCGAACCTGCACTGGCCTGAACTTGGCTCTGGCCCTGGCTCTGGCCCTGCCACTTGTCCTGACCCTGGTCCTGTCATGGCACTGGCCCTGCCAATGTTCATGGTCCTGCTCCTGTTCTGGCCCTGACCTGGCCTTGGAAATGTCCTGGCCCTGCTTTGGCCCATCCCTGCGCTGGCCCCACCATGGGCCTGCCTGTTCTGCCCTGTCCTGGCACTGACCTTGCCCTGTCATGGCCCAGTGGTGCCATTGCCCTGCCTTACCCTGCGCTGGTTGTGCCTTGGCCCCGCTTGGTGCTGGCTGCTCCCTGGACCTGCCCTGGACCTGCCCTGACCCTGCCTTGGCTTTTGCCCTGCCCTCACTATGCCCTGGCCCTGGCCCTAGCCCTGGTCCTGCCATATCCCTGGCCCTGCCCTTATCCAGGCCCTGCCCCTGCTGCTGCCCTGGCCCTGGCGTGGAACCTGGTCCTGTCAAGGACCTGCCTTGACTCTGCCATGGCCCTGGCCCTGCTCTGCCTTGTTCCTGGCCCTGACCCAGACCCAGAACCTTTCCTGGCTCTGCACTAGCCTTTCCCTGGCCCTGAGCTGGCAGTGGTCTGCCCCCGGTCTTGCCATCACCCTGCCCTGCTGTGCACTGGAGGTGTCATCACCCTGCCCTGGCCCTACTCTGCCTTTGACCCTGCCCTGGCCTTACCTTGGCCCTCACCCTAGTCTTCGCTAGGCCCAGCACAGACCTGGCTCTGACCCTGGCCCTGGTCTTTGTCCTGCCATAGCCTTGGCCCTGAAGTGGACTTGGAGGTGTCCTGGCCCCGGTGTAACATGGCTGTGCATTGGTCTGTCTCTGCCCTGCCCCTACCATCGCTTTGCCCTGCTCTGCCCTGTCTCAGTACTGACCCGGCCACGCTATTTCCCTGCCCTACCATGCCTTGGCTGTGCCCTGGCTCGGTTCTGGCCCTGGCCCCGGCCCTGCCCTGGACATGCTCTGACACTGCCTCAGCCTTGGCACTAGCCTGGCTCTTTCTTGGCATCAGCCCTGCTCTCTCTGTGGACCGGCTCTTGTCCTATCCTGCACTGGCCATACCATGCCCTGACCTGCCCTGCCCTGACTCAGCCCTGACTCAGCCTTGGCCTTGGCATTGCCCCTGGTCCTGCCATATTTCTTGCCCTGTCCCTACCCTAGCCTTGGCCCTGACCCTTACCTTGCTCTGGCCCTGCCCTTGCCCTAATGCAGCCCCTGGCCCTGTCATGGCACTGCCCTGGACATGTCCTGGCCCTGGCCCTTCCCTGCTTGAGACCTTGCCCTGGTTCTCCCATGGCCCTGACCCTGAAATGCCTGGCCCTAGCCTGGCCTTGCACTGCTCTGGCCCTTGCCCTGACTCTGGTCCTGTCACTGACCTAGCCCCAGCCCTGTTGCTGGTCTTACCATAGCCCAGACCCTGCCTTGGCCCTGCCCTGACACTGTCCTGGACCCTGGCTGTGCCAAGAACCTGCACTGTCCTTGCCCTTGTTTTGCTCCTGCCCCAAACCTGGTCCTACCCAGGCTGTTTCTATGGCCCTGGCCCTGGCCCTGCCCAGGTCTTGGCACTGGCCTGGCCGTGCCCTGCCCTGGCCCTATGCCTTCCTGGCCCTGCCTTGCCAGCCCTGGCCCTGCCTTGGCCCTAGCCTGGCTTTGACCCTGCCCTGGCCCTACCTTGGCCTTCACCCTAGCCTTACCTGGGCACTGTGTTGGACCTGACCATAGTGCAGACCTGGTTGTGGCCCTGGCCCTGCCGTGGCTCTGGCCCAAACCCTAGCCCTGCCAGGTACCTGTCCTGGCCCAGCTCTGGGCCTGGCTTTGTCCCTAATTCTTAGATGACCCTGGCCCTGCCCCTGCCCTTGCCCTTGCCCTGGCACTGGCCTTGGACATGTCTGTGGTCCTAACCCTGGCCCTGCCCTGGAGCTGCCACTGTCTTGGCCCTGCCCTGGCTTTGGCCCTGCCCCGGCCCTGGCCCTGCCCCTGCCCCGGCCCCTGGCCCTGCCCCGGAGCTGCCACTGTCTTGGCCCTGCCCTGGCTCTGGCCCTGCCCCAGCCCCGGCCCTGCCCCTGCCCCGGCCCCAGCCATAGACCTGCCCTGGTTGGTCGTGCCCTACCTTAACCCTGTGCTACCCTGGGCCTGCTCCACCCTGCCCTGGCCCTGCACTCCCTTTGGCCCTGCCCTGACCCCACCTTGGCCCTCACACTGGCCCTAGCACAGACCTGGTCCTATCTGTGGCCTTGGCCTGGCATTGACCCCTGCTCCTGACCCTGGTCCTGCCATGTCCCTGGCCCTGCCAATGACCCTGGCAGCCCTTACCCTGGCCCTGTCTTGGCCCTGGCCCTGAACTGGCCCTGCCCTGACCCTGGCCCTGAAGTGGATTTGCAGGTGTCTTGTCCATGGTTTAACCTGGTCTTACCATGGCCCTGTCCCTCCCCTGGCTCTGTCCTGGTCTTGTGCTGACCCTGACCCAGACCTTGGCCCTGCCCCAGCCTTGTCCCAGACCTGGCCATGGCCCTGCATCTGCCCTGGAGCGGCGCTGGCACTGGCATGGACCCTGGCCCTGGCCCTTTGCTACTTAAGGCCATACCCTGGCCCAGCCCTGGTCCTGACCCTGTCCTGGCCCTAATTTGGCCTGGCTGTACCCTGGCATGCTATTCTGGCCCTAGCCCTGACCCTGTCCCTGTCCCTGTCCTGGTCCTAGCCCCGTTGCTGGTCCTGCCATGGCCCTTGTCCTGACATTGCCCTTTCCTGGTTCTGGCCCTGGCCCTGTCCAGCCCTGCTCTGGCCCTGGTCTGAACCCTGGCCCTGCAATAGACCTGCCTTGGTCCTGCCCAGACCCTGGCTCTGGCCCTACCTCTGCCCTGGCCATACCCTTGCCCTGGCCTGGACCGCGGTCCTGGTCCTTGTCCTGCCCCAGCCGTGGCCCTGGCCCTGCCCTGCCTGTGCCCTGTTCTATCCTGGGCTGGCCCTGCCATGGCCTGGTCTTGCCATTGCCCTGCCCTAGCCTGCCCTGCTTGTGCCCTAGATCTGCCTCACTTGTGCCCTAGATCTGCCCCGGCCTTTGCCACTGTCTTGGTTCTAGCCTTGACTCAGCCCTGGACCTTCCCTGACCTTGCCTCAGCCCTGGCACTACCCTGGCATTTCCTTGGCATTTGCCCTACTCTCTCTATGGCCTGGCTGTGGTCCTGCCCTGCTCTGCTCTTGTTCTGTCCTGGCACAGCCCTGGCCCTGGCCCTGGCCCTGCCGTATCACTGGCTCTGGTCCTGCCCTTATGCAGACCTGACCCTGCCACTGCCTTGGCTTTGGCCTGGACCTTGGCCATACAGTGACCCTGCCATGACCCTTTCCTGGTCCTGGCCTGGAACCTGGCCCTGCCAAGGACTCACCCTGGCTCTGTCATGGCCCTGGCCCTTTCCTGGATTTGGATGTGTCCTGTCCCTTATTTGCCCCGGCCCTTCCCTGGCTCTGCCATACCCCTTCTCTGGGGTAGGGCCAGGGTGAGGACCAGACCAGGGCAGGTTCAGGACCAGGGTAGGGCCATGGTAAGGCCTGAAGATGGGAAGGGCCAGGGCAGCGGCTGGACCAGGGAAGGGTCAGGGCCAGGGATGTAGTAGGACTAGGGGCAGAGCTGGCACTAGGGCTGAGCCAGGGCAGAGCAGGAGAGATTACTTTAGGCTATTACGTAAAATTTTTATTTTACATTTTTAAGATAACTATAGTAGTAGTAATGTCTATACTATGTTGTTTGTAATAGTAATAATATTTGCAGTAATCACTAAATTTTAACTAATACTATCTTTGCTTCCAGTAGTGTTCTATGAGTATACTTTTATCAACATGGAAATATGTGAGGCATTGATTCTCATAATAATTCTATATGCTAGGTACTTAAAGCATCCCCATTTTCCAAATGTAGGAAACAGGCATAAAGAAGGTAAATACTTGGCCAGATTACTCCTGTAATCCCAGCACTTTGGGAGGCCAAGGCAGGCAGATGGCTTGAGCTCAGGGGTTTGGAACCAGCCTGGGCAACATTGTGAAACCCCATCTCTACTAAAAATGCACAAAAAGAACTAATTTAAGTTTCTTGTAGGATTCTGATTATAAAACACTGGTCAAACACACAGGGCATGGATAGGGCAGGGCCAGGGACAAGGTCAGGCCAGGAAGGGGCCAGGGCCAAGGCAGGGCCAGAGCTGGACTTGGAGGTGTCCTGGTCTGAATTGCCCTGCCCCAATGTTGGCCTAGCCCTGCTCTGGCACGTCCTGTCATGCCCTGTCCCTGGCCTGAGCATTGGCCCTGGCCCTGTCCTGCTTCTGGCCCTGCCCCGGAGTTGACCAGGCACTGCCATGTCCCAGTCCTGCATTGCCCTGCCCTCCTCTGCCCTGGTGCTACCATGGCCCTGCTTGGACCCTAGCTCTGCCTCGACTCTGGACCTGCCCTGACTCTGCTCAGCCCTGGATCTACCTTGACTCTGCCTTGGTGTTGCCCTCCCATCTCTATGGCCTGGCTCTGGCCATGCGTTGCACAGGCCATGCTCTGCCCTGCGTGCCCCAGCCTGGGCCCAGCCCTCATCCTACCATATTCCTGACCCCAGCCATACCCTTGTTCTGGCCATGACCCTGCCATGGCCCTCTCCTGGCCCTTCCTTGGTCCTGCCCTGCCGTTCCATGCCCTGGCCTTGCCCTCACCCTGCATTGGCCCTGCACTGGTCCTGCCCTGCCCTGGCACTGCCTTGGCCCCGGCCCTGCCTTCTCCCTGGCCTTGCCTTTGCCCTGCCCTGGCCTGACCCCAGGCCTACTGAGTCCATGAAATGGCCCTGGACCTGCCTTGCCATCCTCTGTCCTGGCCCTGTATTGTCCCCACCATGCTCTGGTCCAGCGCTTGCCCTAGCCCTGTTGCTAGTCCTGCCACTGCTATGGCCTTGCTCTGTTTTTGGCCATGACCTGTGCTACCCTAGTCCTGCCCTGCCTTGGCCTTGGCCCTACCCTGGCCTTTTCTACCCTGGCCTTGCCTTTCCCTGATCTTGCCCTGCCCTGGCCTTGCCCTGCCCTGGCCTTGGCTTTGCCTTATCCTGGTCCTGGTTCTGCCCTGACCCTGGCCTTGCTCTGGATCCTCTCTGGTTCTGCTTTCTCCCTGGCCCTGCCCTTGCTCTGGCCCTGTCCCTGGCCCAGCCTTGACCCTGACCCTGGCCCTGAGAATCCCCATTTCTGACACTGGCCATGCTTGGCCCTGGCCCCTCCTTTTGGCCCTGCCCTGGCCCTGCCTTAGCCCTGTGCTATCTTAGTCCTGCCCTGGCCCTGAACTCGTCCTGGCCCTACCCTCACCCTACACTGGCCCCGCCCTACCCTGGCCTTGCCCTGCCCTGGCCCTGCCTTTGGCCTGCTCTGGCTCTGGTTCTGCCCTGGCCTTGCCCTTGCCCTGGACCCTCCCTGGCTATGTTTTGTCCATGGTCCTTCTCTGGCCTTGCCCTTGCCCTGTCCCCTTTCTGGTCCTGCCATGTTTCTGGCCCTGCCCTGTCCATGTCCTGGACCTGACTCTGGCCCTGGACCTCCCTGTCCCTGCCCTGCTATACCCTGGCCCATTCCTTGCTCTACACTGACCCTGCCCTGCCTTGGCCCTGTGCTACCCTAGCCCTGCCATGGCCTTCTGCTGACCCTGATCCTGCCATGGCCCTGGCCCTGCCATGTCCCTGCCCTGGCCCTGGTTCTTCCCTGCTTCTGGCCCTGGCCTTGGTCCTCTCATGTCCCTGGCTGTGTCCCTGCCCCTGGTTTTTCTCTGGCCATGACCCTGCCCCAGTTCTGTCCTATCCCTGGCCCTGTCTCAGTTCTGTCGTAGCCCTGGCCTTTCACAGTACTTTATGCTTAGTAAGGGCTCCATGGTGTCTGTGAGTTGAATGTTGTGTTCATAGTATCTGCCAAAACAGAAAGAAAAAAACAAAATATTTTGATAAGAAGTTAAAGATTTGTATATAATATGCCTTGAATTGTAAGTGCCTGTTATTAGTTGTATTACTTATGGGTCATGGTTTTGTACACATAACTCCAAACCATTGATACTGTTAAAAGGATATATGAATATATGAAAGAATGTATAAATGTAAGAATGTATCAGTATCTAATGACCTTTCCAAATTAATTTTTAATTTTAGCTCTATTAGATTTTTCTCAGTGTAACAAATGTTTATTCCTGTGTAATTAATGGCGTATTTCCTGTACAGAATATTCATATTACCTAATTGAAAATTATATGATACAAAAATATAATACTATTTTTAGGCCAGGCATGGCGGCTCATACCTGTAATCCCAACATTTTGAGAGGCCAAGTTTGGACAATCATTTGAGTCCAGGAGTTGACCAGCCTGGGCAACATAGTGAGACCTTGTCTTTATTAAATGAATAAATAAATAAATAGGTTGGGCACTGTGGCTCATATCTGTCATCCCCGCATTTTGGGTTGCCAATGCAGGAGGATTGCTTGAGCCCAGGAGTTTGAGACCAGCCTGGGCAGAATAGCAAGACTCCATCTCTGCAAATAATAAAATATTAACCAGGTGTGGTGGTGCGCACCTGGGGTCCCAGCTACCTGGGAGGCTAAGGTTGGAGGTTTGCTCGAGGCTGCAGTGAACTGTGAATGCACCACTGCATTCCAGCCTAGGCCACAGAACAGGACCTTGTCTATAAATAAAGAAATAAGTAAAAATATAAATAAAAATAAGTAAAAATAAATACAAGTTAATATAAATATAAATACATATAAATATAAAAATGCATACATGAAAAGAAACAATTTTTAAATTTAACATCACTGAGGGCATCCTATCCATTTCATGATTCCATTACATCATTTCACTTAGATGAAATGATAAGATGACTTGAGATGAGATGAAATGATGAGCTGAAATGACGAAATGATGAGATGAGATGAGATGAGGAGATGAAATTTTGAGATGAAATGGTGAGTAGAAATGATGAGAGGAAATGATGAGACGAAATGACAAAACTGAAAAGAAATTGAAAGGAGATGAGATGAGATAAAATGAGATGAAATGATGAGATGATGGATGAAATGATGAGATGAAACGAGATGAAATGATGAGATGAAATGAAATGAAATAATGAAATGATATGAAATAATGAATTTGAAATGAGATGAGATGAAATAATGAGATAAAATGATGAGATGAAATGAGGTGAACGATGAGATGAAATGACGAGATGAAATGAGATGAAAAATGAGATGAAATGAAATAATGAAATGAGATGAAGTGAAATAAGGAAAGGAAATTATGAAATTTAATGATGAAATTGAAATGAAATTGAAATGAGATGAGTTGAAATGATGAGATGTAATGATGAAATGAAATGATGAAATGAGATGAGATGAAATGAGATGAAATAATGAGATGAAATGAGATAATGAGATGAGATGAGATGCAATTATGAGATGAAATGAAATGAAATGATGGATGAAATGATGAGATGAAATGAGATGAAATGTAATGAGATGAAATGAAATGACATAATGAAATGAAATAATGAGATGAAACATAATGAAATGATGAAATAATGAAATGAAAATGAAATGGAAATGATGAGATGAGAAGAAATGATGTGATGAAATGATGAAATGATGAGATGAGATAAAACGAGATGAAATGAGATGAAATGATGAGATGAAATATGATGAGATGAAATGACATAATGAATGAAATGATGAAATGGAATAATGAAACGGAAATGATGAGATGAGATGCAATGAGTTGAAATGAGATGAAATGATGAGATGAGATGTGATGAAATGATGACATGAAATGACATAAAGTGAGATGAAATGAGATGTAATGATGGAATGAGATGAGATGAAATGAGATGAAATGATGAGATGAGATAAAATGATATGAAATGATGAGACGAATGATGAGATGAAATGATGAGATGAATGATGAAATGATTTGATGAGATGATGAAATGGTGAGATGAACTGATGAGATGAAATGAAATAATGAAATGAAATAGAAATAAAATTGAAATGAGATGAGATGAAATGATAAGATGAGATGATGAAATAAAATGATGAAATGAGATGTGATGAGATGAAATGATGAGATGAGATGACATGACATGAAATAATGAAATGAAATAATGAAATGAAATTGAAATGAGATGAGAAGATACGAGATGAGATGAAATGATGAGATGAAATGATGAAATGATGAGATAAGATGAAAAGAGTTGATGAGATGATGAGATGAAATGAGATGAAAAGAGATGAAATGAGATGAAATGATGAGATGAAATGAGGTGAAATGAAATTAGACGAAATGTAATGAGATGAAATGAAATGACATAATGAAATGAAAAAATGAAATGAAATAATGAAATGAGGTGAAATTAAATGAGATGATGAAATTAAATGATGAAATAATGAAATGGAAATGAAATGGAAATGATGAGATGAAATGAGATGAACGATGAGATGAAATGAGATGAAAAATGAGATGAAAAATGAGATGAAATGAAATAATAAAATGAGATGAAATGAAATAAGGAAAGGAAATTATGAAATTTAATGATGAAATTGAAATGAAATTGAAATGAGATGAGTTGAAATGATGAGATGTAATGATGAAATGAAATGATGAGATGAAATGAGATGAGATAATGAGATGAAATGAGACAATGAGATGAGATGAAATCATGAGATGAAATGAAATGAAATGATGGATGAAATGATGAGATGAAATGAGATGAAATGTAATGAGATGAAATGAAATGACATAATGAAATGAAATAATGAAATGAGATGAAACATAATGAAATGATGAAATAATGAAATGAAAATGAAATGGAAATGATGAGATGAGAAGAAATGATGAGATGAAATGATGAAATGATGAGATGAGATAAAATGAGATGAAATGATGAGATGAAATGAGATGAAATATGATGAGATGAAATGACATAATGAATGAAATGATGAAATGGAATAATGAAACGGAAATGATGAGATGAGATGCAATGAGTTGAAATGAGATGAAATGATGAAATGATGAGATGAAATGATGAGATCAGATGTGATGAAATGATGACATGAAATGACATAAAATGAGATGAAATGAGATCCAATGATGGAATGAGATGAGATGAAATGAGATGAAATGATGAGATGAGATAAAATGATATGAAATGAGACGAATGATGAGATGAAATGATGAGATGAATGATGAAATGATGAGATGAGATGATGAAATGAAATGGTGAGATGAACTGATGAGATGAAATGAAATGAAATAATGAAATGAAATTGAAATAAAATTGAGATGAGATGAAATGATAAGATGAGATGATGAAATAAAATGATGAAATGAGATGTGATGAGATGAAATGATGAGATGAAATGATGAGATGAGATGACATGACATGAAATAATGAAATGAAATAATGAAATGAAATTGAAATGAGATGAGAAGATACGAGATGAGATGAAATGATGAGATGAAATGATGAAATGATGAGATAATATGAAAAGAGTTGATGAGATGATGACATGAAATGAGATGAAAGGAGATGAAATGATGAGATGAAATGATGAGATGAAATGAGGTGAAATGAAATTAGACGAAATGTAATGAGATGAAATGAAATGACATAATGAAATGAAAAAATGAAATGAAATAATGAAATGAGGTGAAATTAAATGAGATGATGAAATTAAATGATGAAATGAAATAATGAAATGGAAATGAAATGGAAATGATGAGATGAAATGAGATGAATGATGAGATGAAATGATGAGATGCAATGATGAGATGAGATGTAATGATGAGAGGAAATGATGAGATGTAATGAAATGAGATGAAATGAATGAAATGAAATGAAATAATGAAAGGAAATTGAATTGAGATATGAGATGAAATGAGATAAAATGAGATGAAATAAATGATGAGATGAAATGATGAAATGCTGAGGTGAGATGAGATGAAATGAGGAGATGAAACGATGAGATGAAAGAATGAGATGAAATGATGAGATGAAATGATGAGATGAGGTGAGATGAGATGAAATGAGATGAAACGAGATGAAATGATGAAATGAGATGAAATGATGAGATGAGATGTGATGAAATGATGACATGAAATGACATAAAATGAGATGAAATGAGATGTAATGAGGGAATGAGATGAGATGAAATGAGATGAAATGATGAGATGAGATAAAATGATATGAAATGATGAGACGAATGATGAGATGAAATGATGAGATGAATGATGAAATGATGAGATGAGATGATGAAATGGTGAGATGAACTGATAAGATGAAATGAAATAATGAAATGAAATTGAAATAAAATTGAAATGAGATGAGATGAAATGATAAGATGAGATGATGAAATAAAATGATGAGATGTGATGAGATGAAATGACGAGATGAGATGACATGACATGAAATAATGAAATGAAATAATGAAATGAAATTGAAATGAGATGAGAAGATACGAGATGAGATGAAATGATGAGATGAAATGATGAGATAAGATGAAAAGAGTTGATGAGATGATGAGATGAAATGAGATGAAAAGAGATGAAATAATGAGATGAAATGATGAGATGAAATGATGAGATGAAATGAGGTGAAATGAAATTAGACGAAATGTAATGAGATGAAATGAAATGACATAATGAAATGAAAAAATGAAATGAAATAATGAAATGAGGTGAAATTAAATGAGATGATGAAATTAAATGATGAAATGAAATAATGAAATGGAAATGAAATGGAAATGATGAGATGAAATGAGATGAATGATGAGATGAAATGATGAGATGCAAAGATGAGATGAAATGATTAGATGAGATGTAATGATGAGAGGAAATGATGAGATGTAATGAAATGAGATGAAATGAATGAGATGAAATGATGAAAGGAAATTGAATTGAGATATGAGATAAAATGAGATGAAATAAATGATGAGATGAAATGATGAAATGCTGAGGTGAGATGAGATGAAAGATGAAACGATGAGATGAGATGAAATGATGAGATGAAATGATGAGATGAGGTGAGATGAGATGAAATGAGATGAAACGAGATGAAATGATGAAATGAGATGAGAAGAAATGATTTGATGAAATGAGATAAAATGATGAGATGAAATGAAATGAAGTGAAATGAAATAATGAAATGAAATTGAAATGAGATGAAATGAGATAAAATGAGATGAAATGAGAAGAAATGAGATGACATGATGAAATGATGAGATGATGAGATGAAAAATGAGATGAAAAATGAGATGAAATGATGGGATGAAATGAAATAATGAAATGATGAATTGATGACATTGAAATGAAATTGAAAGATGAGATGAGATGAAATGATGAGATGAAATGAAATGTTGAAATGAAATGAAGAGACGTGACATGAAATGATGAGCTGAAATGATGAGCTGAAATGAAATGAAATGAGATTAAATGATGAGATGAAAAATGATGAGATGAAAAATGATGAGATGAAATGAGATGAGACGAATTGAGATGAGATGAGATGAAATAATGAAATTAGGTGAAATAATGAAATGAGATGAAATAATGAAATAAAATTAAAATGAGATGAGAAGAAATGAGATGAAATGTTGAAAAGAAAGGAGGAAATGATGAGATGAGATGAAATGAGATGAAATGAGATGATGAGATGAAAAATGATATGAAAAATGATATCAAAAACATGATATGAAATGAAATATATGAAATGACATAATGAAATAAATGAAATGAAATGAAATAGTGAAATGAAATGATGAAATGAAATAATGAAAATGAAATGGAAAGGAGATGAGATGAGATTTGATGAAATGATGAGATGAAATGATGAGATGATATGAAATGATGAGATGAGATGGGATAAGATGAAATGAGATAAAATGATGAGATGAAATGATGAGGTGAAGTGATGCACTGTCACGTGTGTGTCTTTTTCCCAACCAACAAAAATTATAATTCATTAATTTTAATTTTATTATTTAAGAATATTCTTAAGAGTTGAAAGAAAAATAATATCTGTACATTATGGGTTACAATTAAGTATAAATAAAACATAAATATATTAAAACTTACAAAGAATATGTCTCGGAATCGAATATACCATGCTTCTGTGATGACAGTTATTTCATGCTGGTTGTCACAATTTTACATGAAAAACTAATGAAAAAATGTTTTTAACTGTTTCTGAAAATAAGTTTCCAAAACAGTTTTACATTCAAAATATGAAAAAGATGTCTTTGTGTTCCTTAATCTGATGAGATTTTCACACTCTGCACATAATTGTTAGATTTTTATTGTGTTGATAAATTGTATATCAAATAAAAAATGTTATTACCTCTTAAATTAGGAATTTTAGGTGATATAGGCAGAAAGGAAGGCAAGTCTTTATAACTTTGTCTAAATGAACTTTCTAAATGTCTGAGTATTAAAAGATAGCATGTCTATAAATCACAATGTATATATTACTGTATGACCTAGGACCAATCAAAACCGTTACTTCTGATAACATTATATTGTGCCCAGTATAAAATAGATATAATATCTCAAACTTAAATCCAGGCATTGTCATTGAATATCTTAAGAATATGCAGCAAAGGTGCTTTGAAAAATACAAGCTAGTGATTGTACCAAATTTGTAAATCACATAGGATAGTGGGTCATTTTAAGAATATTATTTCAATCTATAAACGTGGATGTCTTTCCTTTTTTATGTTTTCTTTAATTTCTTTCATTAATATTTGTCATTTTTATTGTCAAAATCTTTTACTTCCTTGGTTAAATTTATTTCTAAGTACATTTTTGTAGCTATTGTAAAAGGAATTGCTTTCTTAATTTCTTGTTTCAGCTAGTTTACTATCAATATATAGAAATGCTACTGATTTTTCTATGTTGATTTATATCCTGCAACTTTATTAATTTCATGTATCACCCTAAGAAGCTTTTGGTAGAGTCTTATTTTTTTCCATGTGTAAGATCACATTGTCTTTAAACAGGGACAGTTTGACTGTCTCCTTTCCAATTCAGATGTCCTTTATTTCTTTCTCTCACCTAATTGTCCTGGCTAAGACTTTCACTATGTGAAATGTGATTGGTGAGAATAGGCATCCTTTTCTTGTTCCAGTAAAATCTTTTTCTTGTTCACAGTAAAATCTTTCACCTTTTCCACACTCAGTATGATCTTAGCTGTAGATTTGTCCTTTATGTCCTTTGTGTTAAGGCATATATTTTCTATACTAAATTGTTGAGAATTTTTTTGTCATGTAAGAATATTTAATTTTGCCAAACGCTTTTATTGTGTTTATTAATTTAATCATATGATTTTCAGTATATATCCAAAGGAAAGAAAATCAGTATATCAAAAGAGTTACCTGCACCCCCATGTTTATTACAGCACTATTCACAATAGCCAAGATATGGAATCAAGAAAAGTGTCCATCAACAGATGAATGGATAAAGAAATGTGACATACATATGTAATGGAATATTATTTAGTCATAATAAAAAACAAAATCCTGTTATTTGTGGCAACAAGAATGCAAGTGGGGGGCATTATGTTAGGTGAAATAAGCCTGGCATAGAAATATAAACACCACATAACTACGTGTTCTCACTTATGTATGGACGCTAAAATTTTTAATCTCGTAGAAGTAGATAGTAGGGTTTTGGTTACCATATCCTGGAAAGAGTAGGAGAAAGAAGAGTACAAGAAAAATGTGGTTAATACATACAAAATTACAGCTGGAGAGAAGGAAGAAGTTCTAGTTATCTACAGCACTGTTGGGTGACTGTAGTTAATGGGAATTTATTGTGTGTTTTCAAATAACTAAAATAAAAGATTTTGAATATTCTCACTGCAAAGAAATAATACATGATTTAGGTAATGGATATGATAATGACTCTGACTTGATCTTTACGCATTGCATAAATATATCAAAATATCACTCTGTACCCCATAACATGTACATTTATTATATGTCAGTTAAAGTAAATTTAAAAGAGAAAAAATGAGGTAAAGGTAAATGTACAGAATTTAATTACTTTTTCTTCTATAAAACCCGAGTCAGTACCAAGAAGAGTTAATTTATTAGTTTTCTAAAATAAAAAAAATCAAAATCAAAAAAGAGCAATATCCAAGAAAACATTGAAAATGAAACACAACATTTAGTAAGAATAGAAAACTTGGGCACTGTATCACCCTGTTCCTAAATACCGATTTACTGATGGCCATTTAAATAGAATTTTACTGTATCTAATTCATTTATACTCCCAGAGTTTGAAATTACATTTTACCTACAATAAATGCGATAACACTTGTAAATTATATGGTACTCTGCCTAACACACGTTAATAGCTCAATACATGTTAGCAATAAACTTTTAGTATAGTAGTCAAAGTATTAATTTCTCACATTGCAATTTCCTTCAAAGACATAAATACAACCTTTCTAATGACTCCTTGTTCATCAAGATACCTCTTCAAATTATTCTATTTGTTTCATTCAGTATATTATCTGTGTATACAGATATTACACTCTTCTTTTTTTTTGAGATGGAATCTCATTCTGTTACTGATGCTGGAGTGAGGTGGCATGATCTCGGTTCCCTGCAACCTCCACCTCCCAGGTTCAAGCGATTCTCCTGTCTCAGCCCCCCAAGTAGCTAGGACTACAGGTGCACACCACCATGCCTGGCTAATTTTTGTATTTTTAGTACAGTCGGAGTTTCACCCTGTTGTCCAGGCTGGACTCGAACTCCTGACCTCAGGTGGTCCACCCACCATGGCCTCCCAAAGTGCTGGGATTACAGGCATAAGCCACCGCACCCAGCATGATATTGCACTCTTGGATTTTGAACACTGAATATCTTTTTGAAAGATTACACCTCTTTACCTCTTCGTGCTTCAGAAATTATTTTCCTTCAAGTGTTCTAAGAGTCTAATGAAGAATGAAGTCATGTTTTCTCACTTTTGTCCTTAAAGATTTCAGACATGCTGAAACTGATTGAAGTATCATTTGCTACCAGATAGATTAGTTATCTCTAGTTGTAGGAGTGGGTTCATCTTTAATGGTATATTTTGGGTTATTGTCTTATTTTTGATGTAGTATTCTATCAATAATTTATTAAACCTGACATCCTTGGGTGAGCATGGATTTTTCAACTTTGGTGTTATATTGTGTTTGTTTATTTATTTATTTATTTATTTATTTTTTAATTATACTTTAAGTTTTAGGGTACATGTGCACATTGTGCAGGTTAGTTACATATGTATACATTGTGTTTGTTTTTAAAAACTGCTTTTGAGGCCAGATATGGTGGCTCTTGCCCATACCCAGCACTTTGGGAGGCCAAGGTGGGCGGATTACCTCAGGTCAGGAGTTCAAGACCAGCCTGGTCAACATGGCAAAACCATGTCTCTACTAAAAACACAAAATTAGCCAGGCATGGTGGTGCATGCTTGTAGTCCTAACCACTCGAGAGGCTGAGGCAAGAGAATCACCTGAACCTGGGAGGCAAAAGTTGCTAGGTTGCTGTGAGCCAAATTCGCACCATTGCACTCCAGCCTGGGTGAAAAGAGCAAAACTCTGTCTCAAAAAAAAAAAAAAAAAAACCAAAAAAACAAAAAAAAAAACGACCAAAAACTGCTTTTGAATGGAGTTGTACATACAATTTTGATGAAAAAAATTATCAAGTGCATAAGTTCATAATAGAAAAACCAACAATACTCCAGGCACAAGTTAGTACTAAAAAAATTATGTTGAATATGCTCTAATACAACATGCTTTTTCCCTTCATGAACAATTTGTGTTTTACTGAGAAGAGTCATTGTTTATGGTAGACATTAGACTACAGATGAATATGCACTTTAAACACTCTTAGTTGCTTTCTTAATTTTATATCTGCTGCTTTATGCTTCTGTTTATTTTCATTCTTTCCAATGTCCACATTCTAGTAAATTTGAATATTTTAATCCAAGTTTATATACTACTTAATATTGCTTGTATAGTTTGGTATTGTTAAGACTCAAAAAGGTTTACAGAAAGAAGAAAAAAATCAACATGTTATTAATCATTTAAAGATCATTTTGAAATCTTTGACCTTTATATTTTAATGAATAAAATGTTAGTAGTTATTAGTATAAAATAATTTATGTCTTTTGGACTTAGCATCCGGTATTTCTTTTTTAATAAAGAAAATAATTATTCTCTTGCAATATACTATGTTTACCTGGGTTTTGAAAAGTGATGTTTCGTAATATGAGAAAGCCATTTACATTTTTAAATCTACAAAGGGAAATGGAATGGTACTAAATTATTTACATCATAATGTTTAGATGGTGGCCCTTATAACATTCTTTCTATACTTCCTACAGAGTTGGGGATAGGCAATCCTAGAATATTTCTGGGAGCTAATCCTTTAGCTTGATGAATGAAACAAGACTTTTAAATAAAATTAAACTTTCAAATTATCCAGGTAATGGTCCTGTCTTTTAATTCAATGGATAGGGAGCATAATGAATTATCCCCTGTTCATTGGGTAATAAGTTCTCATTCTTAATTTATAATACTCAAAATGTCCTTTAATTTTTGATAGTCATATCATTATCCCTAGGTATTTTAGCTTCTATCTTAAATTCTAAAATAATTTGGAAACAGGAGAAAGTATTCTTTATTACTATATGTATTAAACATCATGGTTTTCAAATTTAACTGCAAATGTATCTTTTCATTGCTTCTTGGGGACGCCCTTCACCCTATCCATATTGTCACTACCAAGTGGTGATTACTTTTCAGGTTCACATACTTATTCTTTAGAAAAATCTTCTCTGTGCCTTATAAAGAATATGATTGTTGGCATTCAAAAGCCAGCGAAATATACATTATTAGCCTGTTGCCTAACTCATTTGTTTAAGAAACTACACTAATTACCCACATACTTATGTTTTTATTTCCTCATTATTTCTGGAGAAAACAGATACTGCTAACATGATATTTGTAAGAGAGAAAAAAGTCTTTTCTTGAAAAGTTCTGTCATTGTAGTACTAACTTATAGTATCAACTTATCAACTCCTTGTACACTTTTTATTCTGAGAGAAATAAAACAGCTAAAAGTGAAATGACTTTTTTAACTCTCCATATTATAAGCACCCATCTTGGCAATTTAGGGTCTTTATAGTTAGGGTAAGTTGTGTCATACCGAGTTACAAAATAAAAAGTATTTTGTCTCTTTGGGCCTTTCCTTATTCAGTAATACTGTCAGTTTGGCTTTTTTTGTAGGTCAACTTATTGAACTCAGTATTCTGAAATAATGTGTTTACTATCTTTTGACAAGCATTTAAAATATTAGATTTATTGTTACTCTTCTGCCTTCATTGGGCTGGAAGAATAATTGTTTCACTCCACAAAAGCCAAGTTGCAGAGAAAAACACATAGACATTCAACTGCAAAGCAGAGAAACTTGACTATTTTCTGCAATTTTAAAGTGTATATTGAATAAAACCATCTTTTTATTTTCTTTTTTGCTCACTGGCAAATATTAACAACATCAAGTGCGTTATTATAATGTTATCTAGTTAAAAATCTCAAAAAGTTTTCATAATTACCATTTAAAAATATATAAATAAGTGACCTAATGTTAATTTTTATTGTCTGAGACCATGTCTGTTATTTCACTCTTTAAAATCAGTTAGTAATGCAGAACCTAGCACTTAGTAGATACTCAAACATTATTTGCTGAATAAAAAAAGGTTAAACATGTAATATACACAAAATGTACTGGAAAAAATGCACCAAACAATTTTGTTATACCAGTTTAATGTAAATATTGTCTTTAAAAGATAATATAGTTTTCAGGTGTCTACAGTGATTTTGTAATATTTGTGCACATATAAAATAATATTTCCAAAAATGTAATCCAGTGGGGAAATATACTTTCTAACTTCTAGATTTATAATTTAGGGTTTAAATTATAAAATCATTAAATAAGACACAAGTGAAATATAGTCAAATATCCCCTTGGAAAAAAATTAAGTGGCCTCTAAAGTGAGGTATTCATATATGTAATTTTACAATCCTCTAGTGATAGAATTAATTAAATATGCCACCAAATTGATTAATTCCTACAGTGTTAAAAGAGAAGCACTAACAATGCCAGTGACCATGTAACATGGATTTAAGCTACAAGTCATAGAAATGTGATGAGAAGCCTCAGCACTGTAAAACCGAGGGTGGAGGAAAGCTTTCCCTCTCTCAAATGAGCTTTGCGAGGTATACTTCTTGAAGGATAGGAAGTTGAAGTGTTCAGGACTTTTATGTCTATTCTACTTTGGCTTAGTTTACATGATTCTTAGTTTATTAGCCTAGAAATGGCCAAGAAAACTTAAGGCTCAATAATTAGTTATAAATATGAAATATCCCCAATTTTTAAGATAAAAACAACTTATAAATGTATTTGTCTGTAAAAATTGTGTATATTTTTACAGGACATCTATTTCTTTCTTTTTTTATTTTTTTTATATATATTTTTTCTACTTTAAATTCTAGGGTACACAGGAACAATGTGCAGGTTTGTTGCATATGTATACATGTGCCATGTTGGTGTGCTGCGCCTATTAACTCATCATTTATATTAGGCATATCTCCTAATGCTATCTCTCCCCCCTCCCCCCACCCCACAACAGGCCCTGGTGTGTGATGTTCCCCTCCCTGTGTCCATGTGATCTCATTGTTCAATTCCCACCTATGAGTGAGAACATGTGGTGTTTGGTTTTTTGTCCTTGCGATAGTTTGCTGAGAATGATGGTTTCCAGCTTCATCCATGTCCCTAGAAAGGACATGAACTCATCATTTTTTATGGACGCATAGTATTCCATGGTGTATATATGCTACGTTTTCTTAATCCAGTCTATCATTTTTGAACATTTGGGTTGGTTCCAAGTCTTTGCTATTGTGAATAGTGCCGCAATAAACATACGTGTGCATGTGTCTTTATAGCAGCATGATTTATAATCCTTTGGGTATATACCCAGTAGTGGGATGGCTGGGTCAAATGGTATTTCTAGTTCTAGATCCCTGAGGAATGGCCACACTGACTTCCACAATGGTTGAACTAGTTTACAGTCCCACCAACAGTGTGAAAGTGTTCCTATTTCTCCACATCCTCTCCATCACCTGTTGTTTCCTGACTTTTTAATGATCACCATTCTAACTGGTGTGAGATGGTATCTCATTGTGGTTTTGATTTGCATTTCTCTGATGGGTCTATTTCTTTAAAACAAAGGGAGGGGAGTCTCTCATTTACATTAGTTTTTTTCATAGCCTTTTGGACTTTGCAATTTCTATGTTTTGGAACCTATTTCTTACAGTTTTTCTATGCTAAACTCTGTCCTGGTCAGTTCCAGAGTGTATGAAGAACCAAATCATGTAATTGTATGTGACCTGGCTGTAGTGGAACAAATTTGACTCTTAAGTATGCAGGCTCTAATTTTCCTGTCTGGTTTTGGTAAGTGTTCCTTACATAGGTTTTTTCTTTGAAAATCTGGGATTGAGAGGTTGATGAATGAAAATTAATCCTTTCACTTTGTTGTATATAGGTTTGCAATATTTAGGTCAGAGTGGAGTTTTAAGGTCATGAAGGGGGCTGATGACTTACAAATAATGGGCTCTGATTGGGCAACTACTCATCTGAGTTCCTTCCATTTGACCTAATTAAGCTTGTGAAATTTACACTAAGCCATGAGCTCATCTTTAAAAAGTTTCATTAAAAGATTTTCAGCTGTTCCAAATGGGACTTATTAGTGGAATGTGTTTTAAAGGATCATATCAGATGAATGAAAGGTATTTGATCCTTTCTTTCCTTAATAATAAAATGATGGTTTGGAAAAATAGGCTACAATCTAACCACAGTGCTATTATTAGGCTTTCTTGTTAAACATAGGTCTAAGCCTAAGTATGTCAATACAACAAATACTTACTGTTTCATTTCTAGTAATAAAAACAAAGTCTTCCTGGCATAAGGATGATTTTAATCTGGTTATTTTGAAACATTTTTGTAAAATAAATTTACGTCTATAAAGAACATTTTTATTGGTAAGGAGGGATATGTCTCTGTGCACTGGAAGAGAGGGAGGACTAAATCACTGGGAAGTCTTATGATAAAGAAGCCATTGGCTTAAATCAGCAAAGCAAGCCATCCCTTGGTTTAAGGTGTTTTTCCTGGCCATCCTGTCTTGACTAGAACTTTACCTACACCTTCCTTTTTGGTTTAGGCAAATTATAGTATCTAAACCTGAAGTCTCAGCTCTGTGTCTTTGAGATATAAATGTTCTACCACGTGTTCTCTGGAACCTGATAACTACCTATCTCTTTAAAATGCAAGTCTAGGGAGATGACTCATCAGAAAAAGAAGAAAAAAGAGGTATTTGGAAACTGTGCAAATTAAAGCAGCCCCTGATGCCAAAGTCTACACGTTCCTGAGTGAGTCAGTTCTGGCCAGTTCTAGCTGGGTCAAGAGAGCTCTGCTGGGCAGGCCTGAAGAGCAGCTGGATGGCAGAGACCTGAGGAGCCAGGTGCCTGAAACTTCCTCCACCTGCTTGAGGAGCACCAAAGCCCAGGTGCTGGCTGGACAACCCCTTCTGGCTGCCTAAGCCGGTGGCAGAGGAAGGAAAAAAGGTCAGAGGCAGAGTGTTGAACCCTGCCTCCCAGGTGGGTGGAAGATGCCTGTTGCCAAACTAGGGCCCAGCTTGCCGGGTGAGGTGGGTGAACTGGTGATCCCCCGAGAGAGCGGACGTCAGAACTACATGGTCCCAGACTTCACCTCGGCCAGTGAAGGAGAGAGAGGGTTAATGTTAACCGCAGGAGGCCCACTCTAGCCTTAAATTCTGTAATTCAAACCCTTCCCTTGGAGACAAAACAAACATAACAAGGAATTCTGAGGTCAGGGGACAAGAATCACAACTTCCCTAGTGGGAGACTGATGAGGCAGTGTCCTTTCTGCCCTTGGTCTACTGGCTAAGAACCTTCCTCAGCCTGACCTTTCCACATTGCACTTTCAGCTCTGTTTGCAATTTTCCTCCTTTAGTGCTGAGGGAATCCCAGTGTTCGATCCTGAAATCTGTACGTTCCTAATGGGTGGTTAAAAAAAACCTCAGCAAGAGAAGCAGAAAATGTTTCCTCTTCCTGAAAAACTGTAGAAAGGCAGGCAACATTCTGGGTGGGACATGGTCCTTGCAAAAGTCTCTAGGTTTTTGTTTGTTTGTTTGTTTGTTTGTTTTTGAGATGAAGTTTTGCTCTTGTTGCCCCGGCTGGAGTGCAGTGGTGTGATCTCTGCTCACTGCAAGCTCTGCCTCCTGGGTTCAAGAAATTCTCCTACCTCAGCCTCCCGAGTAGCTGGAATTACAGGCACCTGCCACCATACCTGGCTAATTTTTTGTATTTTTAGTAGAGATGGAGTTTTGCCATGTTGGCCATGTTGGTCTCGAGCTCCTGACCTCAAGTGAGCCACCCGCTTCTGCCTCCCAAAGTACTGGGATTACAGGCGTGAGTCACTGTGCCCAGCCAAGATTCTGTTTTGATAGAACACTTGTGTCTCTCTCACCTTGTATTTAGAAAGGTTAGAAAGTAAAGGATAATGTATATAGAAAGCTTTTTGAAGACTCTTAAGAAGTTCATAAATATGGGGCACTATGACTATGCATATGAAAATATTTCCTATCAGTTGGCAGTTACCACCTCTTATAGTGGCATGGAACCTCTTGAGTTAAACCAAGGCTCAGTGAGATTTGGTGATTTAGATAGTGTCATTTTATGAACAAGGGGGACCCTACTCAGGTCTTTTCTTTTATTATACTTCTCTTTGACATTCACTCCAGTTAAAGAACTCTTTCAAACGACCTCATGCCTGGTCTCACGGAGATTCAAAGGTGTTTGAGTCCTTCCTTAGTATGCCCTTGGAAGATGCTTTGAGGACCCCAGTGATGAATCCCAAGAACTCTGTCTCCATTATCCCTGGTATAGGGCACCTCATCACTCTGGTGTTATCCCTGAAGGGCCTTCATAATAATGTGCTTAAAGAGTCCCCTGTTATGTCCTTCAGGATGGAGCTTGACTTGCCCAAATTGCTATGTACATGTTAAAGAGAGGCTGGAGCTGAAGTTGGTTATTTCTCACTGGATCAGTCAACAAGATTTGAGTACTTTCTGTGTGCTCTGCATCATTCTGAGTCCTCTGGGGGACAGAATAAGGCATGGCTCCTGCCTTCAAGGAGTATGGAATTTAATAGAAGATGACAACATACATGATTGTAAATCTATCTACATGAGAGTGCCTAATTGTGAGATTCCTAATAAACGGCAAGATATGTTCTGAAAATCTGAAACATAAATGAGGTTGAAGAAATTGTGAAAAGTTTAGCAGAGGAGGAATAATTCATCAGGTTCTTTAAACACAAGTAAAGGGGAAAGGAAGGACCAGTTTTAAGTTTAGATATTCCAAGCGTTAGTGGTGAGGTTGATTATGGTATGTCTTCTCGTTGATGAGGGAGGAGACTGGTGAATAGTGGAAAATAAAGTTAAATAGCTAGGGTGGGGCCAAATTCTGGGTTTTAATAAAAGCCAGGCATAGAAATTTAGATTGGGGTGGTAGAAAAAGGAAGGCTTTAAAAGTTTTTGAGCCAATGAACGACATCATACAAGTTCTATATAAAGAGCAGTGATTTCAGGATGGGAGAGAATGGCATCAGGAAGACCCACTTGAATGCTGCTAAGTAATGTTACTAACAGTGCCATTAGTAACATTAATGTTACTAGGGCCTGGACTGATATGCTGATGGAAGTGAGATGAAGAATAAGGTGGGATGAAAGAGATTTTGACAAGTGTTTTTTAATGAACCTGAAACGGGAAAGGGCGAGATTAACTAAGCCTGTTTGCCATGGACAGCAATGGGGTTGCTAGAAGATTAGCTGTGCGGAAAAATTATGCATTTACCTTTGGGCATAATAAAATGCAATTGACTCTCCATATTCATGGGTTCTGCATCCACTGATTCAAACAACTGTGGAACAAAATTGTCAGAAAAAACAATACAATGATAAAAAATGATACAAATAAAAAACGTGGTATACCAACTATTTACATAGCCTTTACATCGTATTAATTGTTATTAAGTAATCTGGAGATGATTTAAAGTATATAGGGGGATGTGTGTAGGTTATATGCAAATACTACACTATTTTATACCAGTAACTTGAGCATCCATGGAGTTTGGTACACAAGGGGGATCCTGGAACCAATTCCCCATGCATATCAAAGGATGACTGTATGAGTTATCTGTAAAATGGTTTGGTTGAAATGTTTAGAAAACAGCTAGAAATACAAGACTGGCTGTTGGATAAAAAAACATAGGACTAGGAAATTCAGGTATGCTAGTCTTTTTGAGTATTGCTTAAAGCCATGGGAAAAGAGCTCTCTGTGAGTTCCAAGACAGATGCAAGGACTGGCATTCATGCACAGCTTCTAACAGATAAATCTGAAGAGTTCTTAGTATGCATGTTGACTGAAATTACTTTAGAAGTAATTTTTCTCCTGGTGATAAGAGGCATGTAAGGCTATTTTAGGAAATTGAAAAATGCAAAAGGGTATAAAGAAAAAGAAAAGATAATCATTAATAGTACGTTAGTAAACAAGATTTGACTAAAGATATGACTTTCCTCCCACTTGTTTTCTTATGCATATAAAGGGATAGGAAATATGTATGTATGTATGTGTGTGTATAGGATCATGCACTATATATAGCTTGCTTCTTTTTCCATTATGATAATTTTCCAGTGTCATGAATTACGGCTTACAAGTGCTTATTCTTAAAGGGCTGCATTATTTTTCATTATTTGGATTTATTATTTAATTGGAGCTCTATTGAACATTTAGATTGCTTCCAAAATTTTTTGCTCTTGTTAATATATTGTAATAAACTTCTGTGAAACACATACTCTTCACCTGCTACTTACATATGACTTCTGTAAGCAGAGACCTCTGTATCCCCAGGACCTAGAAGGTTACCTGGACATAGTAGTTGCTTAATTAAAAAAAATTATTGATTGAATGAAAGAAGACTATTAAATGTTCAGTTCTTCTTTTTTTTATGCTTATTCCCTGTGTATCCAGGGGCCTCTTATTTGGCTGCATGTATGAGTTTGGCTGTAATGAAAGTATTGGCCGTATATGACCGTAAACAGGCATTCCTATTTCTGTCACAGTTATATTTGTCATTCTGTATTAATACATCTATATCCTGATTTCTATTGAAGCATGGTTAATTTTGTTTGCTTCTAAGCAATGTAGCTACCCTACTGATGCTGATAAAAATAAATTTCTGAACCTATAAGACTGAGGATTGGGCCTAGGTTGTGGTAAATTGGCAAGATAATGGATGCTACCCTGTCAAGAGCCCTCTGAAGAGAAAAGTCTGCCACCCTTCACCAGGCAGAAACTCCTGGAAGTGCCACATTTTCCAGTTTGACGCCCTGTGATACCCTGAAAAGACAGATGTTTGACTCTTTTCAAATAATATTTTAACATATTTTAAGACGCAAAGGCATTGTGTTGGACTTTTTTCTTAAGAATATATTTCATTACCACTCAGAAGTGAGCTTCCAAAAGAAATAAGTGTGTGCAAAGGTTTATGATAGTGGTGTAGAGAAGTTTTTAAAATAAATGTGCATCTTTTATAGTAATAAAAGCACATTATGAAGAATTTTTTAGGTCCAGTTCACAGATTCCTTGTGCCTGGGGAAAACTTTATTAGAAAATTAGATAATTTCTAATTTGATTAGGGGAAGTCTAATGGGAAAACTTTTTAACTGAGCGGTCCAATTCGAAACATGAATATCTGTGTTGGAAGCTTCTATTGAACTTTACTTAAGTCACATCTAAGACCCTCTGCCTGTCAGTCCACCATTACCCTAACTGTGGTAGAAATTCTTCATATGACACCTAGATCTTTTTTTGTTGCACTTTTAAGCTGCGTAGGAAACACACTGCCCACATGTTCATACAGCACAGAGTGATTATCCACTTAGTTCCTAAAAAGTTGTATTTGGTTATGGGGTTTGATCCCACTTGTCCAGGGTTTAGGTCAGCTACTGAAGATTAGGATATCTGGGTACATCTTACTGGAGAATCCATTCCTGTTTTCATTTCATTCCTGGGGGCAATATTCAATCTGGTGTGACCCTCTGTATTATAAAATATTTCCCAGATTGTGTTTATCTGAAATACAAATCCAAGGAGAAGCATGGTGTTAATTGCCGTGTAAAAAAGATTCCAGAGTCAAGAGCTTGAGAAGTTCTATTCCTTCCTTCATAGGTTCAGTTGTTTAACCCAGCATTTCTCAAACATATTTTACTCCTAGAACCTGCTTTTCCTCAGACATATTTAAGAAAAAAGCATTTTGTAGAACACATTTGGACAAATGATACTTTATATCATTGCTTTGTTTTTTAAATTTTAGTTTGATTCAATTTTACAGTTTCAGGATTTTGTTTCTGTTTCAGGTTTTAAGCTTTTCTTTTATAAATAGTTACTTTCCTAGTCTGAAATCTATACATTGTTTCAGTAATGAATTCATTATGTAAATTTGCCCATCATTCATCTAAAGGGAATAAACGTTAAATTGTTTTTTTTTTAATTTTTACTTTTGTCACATATGAGAATATAAAGTATATCTGTACAATAAAGGAAAATGAAACATCAAAGTATCTACCTCAGGTTAAGAAGCAGAACTTGGCTGGGCATGGTGGCTCACACCTGTAATCCCAGCACTTTGGGAGGCAGAAGTGGGAAGATCACTTGAAGCCAGGATTTGGAGACCAGCTTGTTCAATAAAGGAAGACCTCATCTCTAAGAACAACCACAACAGCAAAAAATTAGCCAGGCACGGTGACACATGCTTATAGTCCCAGCTACTGGTGCAGCCTCGAACTCCTGGTCTCAAGCCATCTTCCCACCTCAGCCTCATGTTGTAGTGAACTTTGTTATGCAGTGTCTCCTATTCTACATGTGCAGGAGTATTTTTACAGTATGTACCTGGAGTGGAATTGCTTGGCCATTGGGCATGTGTGTGTTCAGCTCTATTGAGTGGCATCATACTGTTCTCCAAAGCAGTTGTACCAATCTACACCCTCACCAGCAGTGAATAGTCTTCCCATTGTTCTTCCTCAATGAAACTAGATATTCACAGCCTTTTAGGTTTTTCCTGGAGTATGAAGTGGTATCTCTTTGGGGTTTTAATGTTTATTTCCCTGATTAGAATTGTAGTTGAGCATCTTTCATTATGTTTATGGGCCATTTATGTTTTCTCTTCTGTGAAATTCCTATTCGAGTTTTCTGCTCATTTTAAATGTTGTTGTTTGTGTTTTTCTTATATAGGAATTTTTCACGCAATCAAGATGCACGTATGTTGTTCAGAATAGTACCTGAGACATAGAAACAACTTTGTAAGAATAGCTATCATTACATTACCATTGTATTTAATCCTTTGTTTTTATGTGTTACAATTATCTTCTGCTAATTTGTGGCTTATTTTTCATTCTGTGATGCTAATTTTTTAACCTAGTATTCTATTATTTTAAAAATACACAATCTTGAGTAGTCCACATGTTCATAACCATGACATATTCATGTTGCATATGTTCTGTGTCGTAACCCAGAACTTTCTTTTTTTTTTTTTTGAGATGGAGTTTTGCTTTTGTCACCCAGGCTGCAGTGCAATGGCGTGATCTTGGCTCACTGCAACCTCTGCCTCCTGGGTTCAAGAGATTCTGCTGCCTCAGCCTCCCGAGTAGCTGGGATTACAGGCACTTGCTACCATGCCCAGCTAATTTTTGTATTTTTAGTAGTGACGTTGTTTCGCCATGTTGGCCAGGCTGGTCTCGAAATCCTGACCTCAGGTTATCCGCCCACCTTGGCCTCCCAAAGTGTTGAGATTACAGGCATGAGCAGCTGCACCCGGCCAACTTTCAATCTTAAGTACCATTTTTTGCTGCTGTTTATTTTTTTGAACCCCAGGAAAAAATTAACTCATTTAATCCCCTATTCAAACTGCTACAATTTTATTTTCAGTGTTGTCGCCTGGTTGTAGATGCATTTGTCTCTCCAAATGCACTGTGATTATTTCGAAGACAAAACATTTTTGGCATTGTGATATATATATATATATATATGTGTATATATATATGTGTGTGTGTATGTATATATATGTATATAATATATATGTATGTATATATGTATATAATATATAGTATAAATATTAATTTATGTTTTATATATCATATAAAAATTATATATATATATAAATGCCACTTATCCCTAATATAGGGGCTCGATTAGTTTCTGCTAGTGTGGAGACAAGTCATATCATGGCTAGGGGCCATGATGGTAGGAGCAGTCAGAGGATTTCTTGCATTGTGATGAGTGCATATAAGTTAAATGAGCCACTTATCAGTAGATTTGATAGCAGGATAATAGTTATATCACTGATACCTAGGCAGTACATGACACTCGGTAAAGAATAGATTAATCCTCATGCTCTTCATCTTCCTCCTAATCTCTTTACCTGTGCTGCCCTCCAGCTTTCAAAGTGCTCTGAGTCATCACTTACACAGTGTTCCTTAGCTGCCGCTTCAGTGGGCCAGTGTTTCTGTGCCCCAGTGTTCCTGAGAGTTAGAACACAGAAAACAGAGCAGGCTCTTGCCCTCATCACAGAACATCTTTGTCTCCCTGTGGATCCCGCACATTTGTTCATTAGAGCTCAGGAATTGCCAGAGACTGGCTTTTCTGGCAATGGACACTAGATTCTTCAGAAGAATATTGGTTGAAATCTTCCTGCTGTGACAGTTCCCTGCATGCAGGGCAGAAGTGTGTGCTTCTTCCCAGCAAAGGCAGAGGCAGGGCCTACAGAAACTTTTCCCGCAGCCTGTAGTGATGGGGTCTATGAGGTAATTCAGGCAGATGAGGCAGGTGAGTTCTTTCTGGAAGGCTTGTGGGAAGTCTAAGTCCATTTTTCTGAGGGAAGAAAACCAGAAGAATTTATTCTTATGCCATAGAGAGACAAAGATCTACACAAAGTTTGAATCAGGTTTTGAGTAGGATCTGCTCACAGGTTTAAATCTATAGCAGGATATGATTTTATTTTGCACATAACAAAAATGAAAAACTGAGGCATAGAATTCAAGCTTTGCAGAAAAATGTGTTGGCTCCCTAACCAACACACACACACACACACACACCTACTTTCCCAAATTCTTTCCTCCTGTATGAAAAAAACTTAAGTCTGGGCACAGTGGCTCATGCTTGTAATCCAGCACTTTGGGAGGCTGAGGCAGCAGGATTGCTTGATCCAAGGAGTCCAAGAGCAGCCTGGGAAACATGATGAGACCCTGTCTCTACAAAAAGAAAAGGAGGAAAAAATTAGCTGAGCATGCCAATAGTGCCAGATACTAGGGAGGCTGAGGTGAGAGGATTGCTTGAGCCCAGGAGGTCAAGGCGGCAGTGAGCCATAATCTAGCCACTACACTCTAGCCTGAATGACAGAGCAAGACTCTGTCTCAAAAATGAACAAAGAAAGAAAAGAAAGAGAGAGAGAGAGAGGGAGGGAAGGAGGAAGGAAGAAAGGAAGGAAGGAAGGAAGGAAGGAAGAAAAGGAAGGAAGGAAGTTTACAGAGTTTTTTGAGGTGTTAGTGTTCCCTAAATTGTATGGTCATCAGAGGTTTACCCTCCTATAGCTTCAAGGGTTGAGTCCTGACTGGTAGGAAAATCAATCACACTCCTACTTGCCAGTGATTCATTTAGGGAAGACACCTAACTAAGCTCTTCCACTTTGATTATTTCATTTAATTGTAACAACCACCTTATTATGACTTCTTCAAAATTACCCTGCCAGTAAGTGTTGGAGGACTCCCCAGAAGCAGAAACCACCATGCTTCCTGTATAGCCTACGGAACCATGAGCCAACTAAAGGTGTTTCTCAGGTATTTCTTTATATCTTTGGCCAAAATTAAAGAGTTAGGCTTTACTCTCCAAGATACTGCAACAGACAAAAAAAGGCCACCACTGTTTTCTAATGTTGTTTTCTTGTTAATTCAATCAACAAGTATTTTCTGGTAAGTTTAGTGTTCCAGAGACTGTTAACCTGGTGATGCACCGGTTAATAAAACATCCTTAAGAGAAATAAAAGTTTAAAAATAAACCAGATGATAAAATGCAGTAGTGTACACAATGCCACTTATCCGCATGTCTTCTGTGTGTCACCCATGATCCAGAAAATGTCTTTAGTATAAGCCATTGATAAAGATGCCTGAAAAATTTCCGTATAGAAGACATACTCACAAAATTATTTTTTTCCTTTGATATCCCTCGTTACTTCAAACAGAATTTACCACTCCAATTCGATTTCTGAATACATGGGAGTTAATAGAATACTCCTAATCCATTTATAGGATCTACACTAGGTAAAAAAATTAAAGACATCTGAAAACTATTTTGTGAGTCCTTATAATCCATATCAACAATCATGGAATATATTAAGTAATAGACCAAAAATTAATCATCATATTAACCAAAAACACATAGCAAGACAAGATAACTAAATATTTTCATTTGGAAATTGGGAAATTTAGTCAATTTTAAAACTCAGCAAATGAGATCATTTCACAGAAGCAACCTAGGTTTGCTGGTAAATTAAAATTATGACATTTTGTTTGGGTTTGGGAGGGTAGTTCCTCTTCTGTAAATTGTGTACTCACATAAGAAATATATCTATGTTCTCAGAACACTTGCTGTAGAGGTAATAATATGAAGTTAGCTCAGGGATCAGGGCCTCACAGTTAAGTGCTGGTAGCTTTTTTTTTTTTTTTTTGCCCTGCACCTTGAGTAAAAGTTTCCTGAGGCCTCCCCGGAAGCAGAAACCACCATGCTTCCTGTATAGCCTATGGAACCGTGAGCCAACTAAAGGTATTTCTCATGTATTTCTTTATAGCAATGCAAGAACGTACTAATACAGCTAAGCAGAGGCCATCAGGACCAGCAACAGTCTGAGCTGGATGAGAGACAAAGCTAAACTTTGAGCAGCAGCAGGAGCTGCCAGGGATTACAGAAAGGAAGGACGGACTCCTAAATTCCAGGTTGTCTCCTTTAAGTCTGTAAGAAACTCAGCCACCATCTCCTTACCTGACTCCTCTGGGAAAGAGTTTCCCTAGGTTAAGCCATACAGGGATAGGGTAGGAGATGCCATTTGGATCTAGGAGCAGAGGGCAGAGACTCAGCAGGAAGAGTATCTCTTTGAGAAGGAGACACAGTGGAGCAGGTGTGTAGGTTCACAGGGCCAGCTATGGGTAGAGTCGGGTGTACATTTTTAGAAGCCACAATTCCCAAAAATCTCCTGACTATAACATCAGTGCACAGAGCCAGTCAAATGGAGGAGGAGTGGGTCCAGGCAATTCAGGAAGAAGGAAAGTAACAAATGAGTGGTTGCAGGAGGACACTTTTTCTGTCGAGGTCACTAAACAAAATATTGTCTCCTCCCCTTAACTTCGGAAACAATGGAGGGTAAAAGTGTTGCCTGGGCCCTGGGGGCAAAGGCAGTAGCTAACTTCTCTGTCCTGTTCTCCAGAAGGGCCCATTCCAGCCTCAGAGGCCGAGAAGTCTGTTCGGTTCCCAAGTACTAGAGATGCTGCTATAAGGGACTCCCGAATTTCCTTCCTGAACCAGAGGCTGCCCAGCCTTTTCTTCCTGTTTTATTTTTTCCCAGGAAGAAACTTGCCTGTACAATTACAAGGTTCTACGGTTCTAAATTCCAATCTAGTCTTCCACATCATTTTGAAGGTATAATATTACTTGTCAAAGTGGGATGATAGAAGATATGTGTGGACATAAATTGCCGACAAGGAAAAAAACTAAAATAAGAAAATAAGAGAGAAAAAATATATGTATGTACAGTGGTTAGCTAGAAATATGTCTTTTAAATATTTGGCATGTGGTATGTGGGCCTCAATGTGTACTATTGCACTAGCTTCCCAAATACTAAAGGATGTCTTTTAAAAGAAAAACCTCTTGCTAAAAGGTTAACAGTTAAAATAAACAGAGTGGCACAGGTACCAGTCATTAAGTGAAACCTTTCATCTTCCCAGAATAGTACCTGTTCCCAAGCCAGCTTCTTTGAAAATCACTTTTCTCTCCTTTACTATTTAGTTTACAGATTGTATAGTAACAATACAGAAACCACAATAGTAGCAAAAAAAAGTAAAGAATATTTTTAAATGAAAACTCACATCCTAACTCTACCAAAACATGAAAATTAAACCTGAATGCCTCCCATTCCTGATATATTTTTCACCTAAATATTCAGCTCTGGGATTGCATTGTTTTTGGATTGAGTGGAAATTATTGCCTGGTCTTGAAATCTTCCATAATATGTGTGTGTGCATGTGTGCGTGTGTGTGTGTGTATGTATGTATGTGTGGTGAATATATTTCTTTTTGTTCAGAGCAAAGATTTTTTCAATATGTAGATTTATTTTAGGCAGATTATGCTAGTAATTTTCTACAAATGTGCTTTTTAAAAAATAACCTTTAATTAAAAAAAATTATTCTTACTCAGGGGCCCACAATTGTTAAAAACGCTACTAATGGAACTGTGTATGGTGACACACACATGTCATCCCAGCTACTTGGGAGACTGAGGCAGAGGTATTGCTTAAACTTGGGAATGTGAAACCAGACTGGACCACATAGTGAGATCCCAATCTCAAAAATCAATCAATCATTAAAAAATAAAATAAAATAAAGCACTACTAATAATAGCTTTTTAAAAAATAGTTCTTAACCAATTTTCCTAGCACCTTCCTTTCCTCAGTGAAGTATAGAAATATGTGGTCAGGCACTGTGGCTCACACCTATAATCCCAATAATTTGGGAAGCCAAGGCATGAGGATCAGTTGATTCCAGGAGTTCAAGACTAGCCAGGGTGACATAATGAGACTTGGTCTCTAACCAAATTGTTTTTTCTTTAATTACCAGGGCATGATGGTGCATGCCTGTAGCCCAGCTACTTGGAAGGCTGAGGTAGGAGAATCACTTGAGCCCAGGAGGTGAAGGCTGCAGTGAGCCATGGTTGTACCACTGCACTCCATACCTGGGTGACAGAGTGAGACACAGTAACAAAAACAAACAACAACAAAAAGTATTTGTTTTAGAAAAAACATTTGGTGAGGTTTGGGCTTAAAAATATATTATTCTAAAATATTCATAAATATTCTCTAGTAATGATAAGATTAAAGTGACAAAGACAAACTTTTTTCCTGTGCAGTTCCATCTCTCGCCTTCCCGTAATTTGTCTGTCCCATCCGGCTTCCAAAGGAAATTATTTACAAAATAATGTCTGCATCCTGGGTCTATATATCTATTGCCTATGAGGAGAGCGTTTAAGATCTGAGCCATCTTCAAGTCTTATACTTTGTGTATAGCTCTCATGTTTTTGCAGGTTATGTAAGTTTGTATACCCTTTCTTTTATTAATCTGTATATGGTCAGTTCATTTCGGGTAATCTTCAGAGGGTGAAAGGCGAAGCTTTTCACTTCACTCCTACTGTGACAACGAACTACCTTCTTACTTATTCAATGTTTTAGTCTATATCAACACTTTTATACACATTTACTTTTAAACAAAATTTTGCAGCATTACACTTAAAATTTTATTTACCTTTTAAAAAGGAAATTAAAAATAAAATTAAAAATTATAAAATTTTACATAATAAAAATAAAATAAATGATTTATAAAAAAATTAATCTGACCTGTGAAAAACACTGTCCAGAGGCCAGTTGCGGTGGCTAACGTTTGTAATCCCAGCACTCTGGGAGGCCAAGGTGGGTGGATCACGAGGTCAGGTGATCTAGACCACGATGAAACCCCTCTCTACCAAAAATACAAAAAATTATCTGGGCGTAGTGGTGGGCGCATGTAGTCCCAGCCACTCGGAGAGGCTGAGGCAGGAGAATGGCGTGAACCCGGAAGTGGAGCTTGTGGTGAGCCGAGATCGTGCCACTGCAATCCAGCCTGGGTGACAGAGCCAGACTCTGTCAAAAAAAAAAAAAAAAGAAAAAGAAAAAGAAAAACACTATCAAGAGAATAAAAAGACAAATGACAGACTGGGAGTAAAAATTTACAAAAGCTATATCTGGTGAAGATACATTTGTTATCCAAAATAGACAAAGAACTCTCAGGACTCAATAATAGGAAAACAAATAGTCTAACACAAATGTAGAGATCTGAACAGACATTTCACCATAGAATACAAATGGATGATACGTAAGCACATTGAAAGATGTTCAACATCATTCTTCATTAGGGAAATGTAAATTAAAACCACAATGAGATACTGCTACATGCCTATTAGAAGAGCTAAAATTTAAAAGCGTAACCATACTAAACATTGGTGAGAACACAAAGGAACAGGAATGCCCATACACTGCTGCTGGAAATACAGCCACTTTCTCAGTTTCTTTATAAGTTAAACTGGCTGGGAGTGGTGGCTCACGACTGTAATCCCAGCACTTTGGGAGGCAAAGGCAGGCGGAACACAAGGTCGGGAAATCGAGACCATCCTAGCTAACATGGTGAAACCCTGTATCTACAAAAAATACAAAAAATTAGCTGGTTGTGGTGGCGAGCGCCTGTAATCCCAGCTATTCCAGAGGCTGAGGCAGGAGAATGGCGTGAACCCGGGAGGCGCCTCTCACACTTCACAAAGTAGTTTCTGAGAATGATTCTGTCTAGTTTTTATACAAAGATATTTCCTTTTCTACGACTGGCCTCAAAGAACTTGAAATCCCTACCTGGAAATTCCACAAAAAGAGTGTTTCAAATCTGCTTCTGCTCTGTCTAAAGGAAGGTTCAACTCTGTGAGTTGAATACACACAACACAAAGAAGTTACTGAGAATTCTTCTGTCTAGCATTATACGAAGAAATCCCATTTCCAAAGAAGGCCTCAAAGAGGTCTAAATATGCACTTGCAGACTTTACAAACAGAGAGTTTACACACCGCTCTATGAAAAGCAAGGTTAAACTCTGTGAGTTGAACGCTCACATCACAAAGTAGTTTCTGAGAATGATTCTGTCTAGTATTTATACGAAGATATATCCTTTTCCAACATTGGACTCAAAACGCTTGAAATCTTCAGCTGTAAGTTCCACAAAAAGAGTGTCTCAAATCTGCTCTGTCTAAAGGAAGGTTCAACTCTGTGAGTTGAATACACACAACACAAGGAAGTTACAGAGAATTCTTCTGTCTAGCATTATATGAAGAAATCCCGTTTCCAACGAAGGCCTCCAAGAGGTCCAAATATCCACTTGCAGACTTTACAAACAGAGAGTTTCCAGACTGCTCTATGAAAAGCAAGGTTAAACACTGTCAGTTGAATGCACATATCACAAAGTAGTTTCTGAGAATGATTCAGTCTAGTTTTTATACGAAGATATTTCCTTTTCTAGCATTGGCCTCAAAGCACTTGAAATCTCCACCGGCAAATTCCACAAAAAGAGTGTTTCAAATCTGCTCCATCTACAGGAAGGTTCAACTCTGTGAGTTGAATACACACAACACGAAGAAGTTACCGAGAATTCCTCTGTCTAGCATTATATGAAGAAATCCCGTTTCCAACGAAGTACTCAAAGAGGCCCAAATATCCACTTGCAGACTTTACAAACAGAGTGTTTCCAAACTTCTCTCTGAAAAGCAAAGTTAAACTCTGTGAGTTGAACGCACACATCACAAAGTAGTTTCTGAGAATGATTCTGTCTAGTTTTTATACGAAGATATTTCCTTTTCTACCATTGGCCCCAAAGCGCTTGAAATCTCCACCTGCAAATTCCACACAAAGACTGTTTCACATCTACTCTGTCTAAAGCAATGTTCAATTCTGTGAGTTGAATACACGCAAACAAAGAAGTTATTGAGAATTCTTCTGACTACCATTATATGAAGAAATCCCGTTTCCAACGAAGGCCTCAAAGAGGTCCAAATATGCACTTGTAGACGTTACAGACAGAGAGTTTCCAAACTGCTCTACGAAAAGAAAGGCTAAACTCTGTGAGTTGAACGCACACATCACAAAGTAGTTTCTGAGAATGATTCTGTCTAGTTTTCATACGAAGATATTTCCTTTTCTAACATTGGACTCAAACCACTTGAAATCTCCACCTGTAAGTTCCACAAAAAGAGTGTTTCAAATCTGCTCTGTCTACAGGAAGGTTCAACTCTGAGAGCTGAATACACACAAATAAAGATGTTACTGCGTATTCTTCTCTCTAGCATTGTATCAAGCAATCCGGTTTCCAACGAAGGCCTCAAAGAGGTCCAAATATCCACTTGCAGACTTTACAAACTGAGTGTTTCAAAACTGCTCTATGAAAAGAAAGGTTAAACTCTGTGACTTCAACGCACACATCACAAAGTAGTTTCTGAGAATGATTCTGTCTAGTTTTTATACGAAGATATTTCCTTTTCTAACATTGGACTCAAAGCACTTGAAATCTCCACCTGTAAGTTCCACAAAAAGAGTGTTTCAAATCTGCTCTGTCTACAGGAAGGTTCAACTCTGTGAGATGAATACACAAAACACGAAGAAGTTACTGAGAATTCTTCTGTCTAGCATTATATGAAGAAATCCCGTTTCCAACGAAGTCCTCAAAGAGGCCCAAATATCCACTTGCAGACTTTAAAAGCAGAGTGTTTCCAAACTGCTCTATGAAAAGAAAAGTTAAACTCTGTGAGTTGAACGCACACATCTCAAAGTAGTTTCTGAGAATGATTCTGTCTAGTTTTTATACGAAGATATTTCGTTTTCTACCATTGGCCTCAAAGCACTTGAAACCTCCACCTGTAAGTTCCATGAAAAGAGTGTTTCAAATCTGCTCTGTTTAAACGAAGATTCAACTCTGTGAGTTCAATACACACAACACAAAGAAGTTACTCATAATTCTTCTGTCTAGCATTACATGAGGAAATCCCGTTTCTGACGAAGGCCTCAAAAGGGTTCAAATATCCAGTTGCAGACTTTACAAACAGAGTGTTGCCAAACTGCTCTATGAAAAGAAAGGTTAAACTCTGTGAGTTGAACGCACATATCACAAAGTAGTTTCTGAGAATGATTCTGTCTAGTTTTTATACGAAGATATTTCCTTTTCTACCACTGGCCCCAAATCGCTTGAAATCTCCACCTGCAAATTCCGCAAAAAGAGTGTTTCAATTCTGCTCTGTCTAAAGGAAGGTTCAACTCTGTGAGTTGAATACACACAACACAAAGAAGTTACTGAGAATTCTTCTGTCTAGCATTATATGAAGAAATCCCGTTTCCAAAGAAGGGCTCAACTATCCACTTGCAGAATTTACAAACAGAGTGTATCCAGACTGCTCTATGAAAAGAAAGGTTAAACTCTGTGAGTTGAACGCACACATCACAAAGCAGTTTCTGAGAATGATTCTGTCTAGTTTTTATACGAAGATATTTCCTTTTCTACCATTGGCCCCAAATCGCTTGAAATCTCCACCTGCAAATTCCAAAAAAAGAGTGTTTCAAATCTGATCTGTCTAAAGGAAGCTTCAAGCCTGCGAGTTGAATACACGCAACAGAAAGAAGTTACTGAGTATTGTTCTGTCTACCATTATATGAAGAAATCCCGTTTCCAAAGAAGGCCTCCAAGAGGTCCAAATATCCACTTGCAGACTTTACAAACAGAGTGTTGCCTAACTGCTCTATGAAAAGAAAGGTTAAACACTGTGAGTTGAACGCACACATCACAAAGTAGTTTCTGAGAATGATTCTGTCTAGTTTTTATACGAAGATATTTCCTTTTCTCACATTGGTCTCAAAGCACTTGAAATCTCCACCTGTAAGTTCCACAAAAAGAGTGTTTCAAATCTGCTCTGTCTATGGGAAGGTTCAACTCTGTGAGATGAATACACACAACACAAAGAAGTTACTGAGAATTCTTCTGTCTAGCATTATATGAAGAAACCCCGTTTCCAACAAAGTCCTCAAAGAGTCCCAAATCTCCACTTGCAGACTTTAAAAGCAGAGTGTTTCCAAACTGCTCTATGAAAAGCAAAGTTAAACTCTGAGAGTTGAACGCATACATCACAATGTAGTTTCTGAGAACGATTCAGTCACGTTTTTATATGAAGATATTTCCTTTTCAACCATTGGCCTCAAATCGCTTGAAATCTCCACCTGCAAATTCCACAAAAAGAGTGTTTCAAATCTGCTCTGTCTAAAGGAAAGTTCAACTCTGTGAGTTGAATACACAAAACACAAAGAAGTTACTGAGAATTCTTCTGTCTAGCATTAAATGAAGAAATCCCATTTCCAACGAAGGGATCAACTATCCACTTGCAGACTTTACAAACAGTGTGTTTACAGACTGCTCTATGAAAAGAAAGGTTAAACTCTGTGAGTTGAACGCACACATCACAAAGCAGTTTCTGGGAATGATTCTGTCTAGTTTTTATACGAAGATATTTCCTTTTCTACCATTGGCCTCAAATCGCATGAAATCTCCACCTGCAAATTCCACAAAAAGTGTGTTTCAAATCTGCTCTGTCTGTAGAAGCTTCAAGCCTGCGAGTTGAATACACACAACACAAAGAATTTATTGAATACTCTTCTGTCTAGCATTATATGAAGAAATCCCGTTTCCAACGAAGGCCTCCAAGAGGTCCAAATATCCACTTGCAGACTTTACAAACAGAGTGTTGCCAAACTGCTCTATGAAAAGAAAGGTTAAACTCTGTGAGTTGAACGCACACATCACAAAGTATTTTCTGAGAATGATTCTGTCTAGTTTTTATACGAAGATATTTCCTTTTCTAACATTGGACACAAAGCACTTGAAATCTCCACCTGTAAGTTCCACAAAAAGACTGTTTCAAATCTGCTCTGTCTACAGGAAGGTTCAACTCTGAGAGTTGAATACACACAACACGAAGAAGTTACCGAGAATTCTTCTGTCTAGCATTATATGAAGAAATCCCGTTTCCAACGAAGTCCTCAAAGAGGCCCAAATATCGACTTGCAGACTTTACAAACAGAGTGTTTCCAAACTGCTCTCTGAAAAGCAAAGTTAAACTCTGTGAGTTGAACGCACACATCACAAAGTAGTTTCTGAGAATGATTCTGTCTAGTTTTTATACAAAGATATTTCCTTTTCTACCATTGGCCCCAAAGCGCTTGAAATCTCCACCTGCAAATTCCACACAAAGACTGTTTCACATCTACTCTGTCTAAAGCAATGTTCAATTCTGTGAGTTGAATACACGCAAACAAAGAAGTTATTGAGAATTCTTCTGACTACCATTATATGAAGAAATCCCGTTTCCAACGAAGGCCTCAAAGAGGTCCAAATATGCACTTGTAGACTTTACAGACAGAGTGTTTCCAAACTGCTCTACGAAAAGAAAGGTTAAACTCTGTGAGTTGAACGCACACATCACAAAGTAGTTTCTCAGAATGATTTTGTCTAGTTTTCATACGAAGATATTTCCTTTTCTAACATTGGACTCAAAGCACTTGAAATCTCCACCTGTAAGTTCCACAAAAAGAGTGTTTCAAATCTGCTCTGTCTACAGGAAGGTTCAACTCTGAGAGCTGAATACACACAAATAAAGATGTTACTGCGTATTCTTCTCTCTAGCATTGTATCAAGCAATCCGGTTTCCAACGAAGGCCTCAAAGAGGTCCAAATATCCACTTGCAGACTTTACAAACTGAGTGTTTCAAAACTGCTCTGTGAAAAGAAAGGTTAAACTCTGTGACTTCAACGCACACATCACAAAGTAGTTTCTGAGAATGATTCTGTCTAGTTTTTATACGAAGATATTTCCTTTTCTAACATTGGACTCAAAGCACTTGAAATCTCCACCTGTAAGATCCACAAAAATAGTGTTTCAAATCTGCTCTGTCTACAGGAAGGTTCAACTCTGTGAGATGAATACACAAAACACGAAGAAGTTACTGAGAATTCTTCTGTCTAGCATTATATGAAGAAATCCCGTTTCCAACAAAGTCCTCAAAGAGGCCCAAATATCCACTTGCAGACTTCAAAAGCAGAGTGTTTCCAAACTGCTCTATGAAAAGAAAAGTTAAACTCTGTGACTTCAACGCACACATCACAAAGTAGTTTCTGAGAATGATTCTGTCTAGTTTTTATACGAAGATATTTCGTTTTCTACCATTGGCCTCAAAGCACTTGAAATCTCCACCTGTAAGTTCCGCAAAATGAGTGTTTCAAATCTGCTCTGTCTAAAGGAAGGTTCAACTCTGTGAGTTGAATACACACAACACAAAGAAGTTACTGAGAATTCTTCTGTCTAGCATTATATGAAGAAATCCCGTTTCCAACGAAGGGCTCAACTATCCACTGGCAGACTTTACAAACAGTGTGTTTCCAGACTGCTCTATGAACAGAAAGGTTAAACTCTGTGAGTTGAACGCACACATCACAAGGCAGTTTCTGAGAATGATTCTGTCTAGTTCTTATACGAAGATATTTCCTTTTCTACCTTTGGCCCCAAATCGCTTGAAATCTCCACCTGCAAATTCCACAAAAAGAGAGTTTCAAATCTGCTCTGTCTAAAGGAAGCTTGAAGCCTGCGAGTTGAATACACACAACAGAAAGAAGTTACTGAGTATTCTTCTGTCTACCATTATATGAAGAAATCCCGTTTCCAAAGAAGGCCTCCAAGAGGTCCAAATATCCACTTGCAGACTTTACAAACAGAGTGTTGCCTAACTGCTCTATGAAAAGAAAGGTTAAACTCTCTGAGTTGAATTCACACATCACAAAGTAGTTTCTGAGAATGATTCTGTCTAGTTTTTATACGAAGATATTTCCTTTTCTAACATTGGACTCAAAGCACTTGAAATCTCCACCTGTAAGTTCCACAAAAAGAGTGTTTCAAATCTGCTCTGTCTGCAGGAAGGTTCAACTCTGTGAGGTGAATACACACAACATGAAGAAGTTACTGAGAGTTCTTCTGTCTAGCATTAGACGAAGAAATCCCCTTTCCAACGAAGTCCTCAAAGAGGCCCAAATATCCAATTGCAGACTTTAAAAGCAGAGTGTTTCCAAACTGCTCTATGAAAAGCAAAGTTAAACTCTATGAGTTGAACGCACACATCACAAAGTAGTTTCTGAGAATGATTCTGTCTAGTTTTTATACGAAGATATTTCCTTTTCAACCATTGGCCTCAAAGCGCTTGAAATCTCCACCTGCAAATTCCACAAAAATAGTGTTTCAAATCTGCTCTGTCTAAAGGAAGGTTCAACTCTGTGAGTTGAATACACACAACACAAAGAAGTTACTGAGAATTCTTCTGTCTAGCATTATATGAAGAAATCCCGTTTCCAAAGAAGGGCTCAACTATCCACTTGCAGACTTTACAAACAGAGTGTTTCCAGACTGCTCTATGAAAAGAAAGGTTAAACTCTGTGAGTTGAACGCACACATCACAAAGCAGTTTCTGAGAATGATTCTGTCTAGTTTTTATACCAAGATATTTCCTTTTCTACCATTGGCCCCAAATCGCTTGAAATCTCCACCTGCAAATTCCAAAAAAAGAGTGTTTCAAATCTGCTCTGTCTAAAGGAAGCTTCAAGCCTGCGAGTTGAATACACACAACAGAAAGAAGTTACTGAGTATTGTTCTGTCTACCATTATATGAAGAAATCCCGTTTCCAAAGAAGGCCTCCAAGAGGTCCAAATATCCACTTGCAGACTTTACAAACAGAGTGTTGCCTAACTGCTCTATGAAAAGAAAGGTTAAACTCTGTGAGTTGAATTCACACATCACAAAGTAGTTTCTGAGAATGATTCTGTCTAGTTTTTATACGAAGATATTTCCTTTTCTAACATTGGACTCAAAGCACTTGAAATCTCCACCTGTAAGTTCCACAAAAAGAGTGTTTCAAATCTGCTCTGTCTGCAGGAGGGTTCAACTCTGTGAGGTGAATATACACAACATGAAGAAGTTACTGAGAGTTCTTCTGTCTAGCATTAGACGAAGAAATCCCCTTTCCAACGAAGTCCTCAAAGAGGCCCAAATATCCAATTGCAGACTTTAAAAGCAGAGTGTTTCCAAACTGCTTTATGAAAAGCAAAGTTAAACTCTATGAGTTGAACGCACACATCACAAAGTAGTTTCTGAGAATGATTCTGTCTAGTTTTTATACAAAGATATTTCCTTTTCAAACATTGGCCTCAAAGCGCTTGAAATCTCCACCTGCAAATTCCACAAAAATAGTGTTTCAAATCTGCTCTGTCTACAGGAAGGTTCAACTCTGAGAGTTGAATACACACAACACGAAGAAATTACCGAGAATTCTTCTGTCTAGCATTAAATGAAGAAATCCCATTTCCAACGAAGGGATCAACTATCCACTTGCAGACTTTACAAACAGTGTGTTTACAGACTGCTCTATGAAAAGAAAGGTTAAACTCTGTGAGTTGAACGCACACATCACAAAGCAGTTTCTGGGAATGATTCTGTCTAGTTTTTATACGAAGATATTTCCTTTTCTACCATTGGCCTCAAATCGCATGAAATCTCCACCTGCAAATTCCACAAAAAGTGTGTTTCAAATCTGCTCTGTCTGTAGAAGCTTCAAGCCTGCGAGTTGAATACACACAACACAAAGAATTTATTGAATACTCTTCTGTCTAGCATTATATGAAGAAATCCCGTTTCCAACGAAGGCCTCCAAGAGGTCCAAATATCCACTTGCAGACTTTACAAACAGAGTGTTGCCAAACTGCTCTATGAAAAGAAAGGTTAAACTCTGTGAGTTGAACGCACACATCACAAAGTATTTTCTGAGAATGATTCTGTCTAGTTTTTATACGAAGATATTTCCTTTTCTAACATTGGACACAAAGCACTTGAAATCTCCACCTGTAAGTTCCACAAAAAGACTGTTTCAAATCTGCTCTGTCTACAGGAAGGTTCAACTCTGAGAGTTGAATACACACAACACGAAGAAGTTACCGAGAATTCTTCTGTCTAGCATTATATGAAGAAATCCCGTTTCCAACGAAGTCCTCAAAGAGGCCCAAATATCGACTTGCAGACTTTACAAACAGAGTGTTTCCAAACTGCTCTCTGAAAAGCAAAGTTAAACTCTGTGAGTTGAACGCACACATCACAAAGTAGTTTCTGAGAATGATTCTGTCTAGTTTTTATACAAAGATATTTCCTTTTCTACCATTGGCCCCAAAGCGCTTGAAATCTCCACCTGCAAATTCCACACAAAGACTGTTTCACATCTACTCTGTCTAAAGCAATGTTCAATTCTGTGAGTTGAATACACGCAAACAAAGAAGTTATTGAGAATTCTTCTGACTACCATTATATGAAGAAATCCCGTTTCCAACGAAGGCCTCAAAGAGGTCCAAATATGCACTTGTAGACTTTACAGACAGAGTGTTTCCAAACTGCTCTACGAAAAGAAAGGTTAAACTCTGTGAGTTGAACGCACACATCACAAAGTAGTTTCTCAGAATGATTTTGTCTAGTTTTCATACGAAGATATTTCCTTTTCTAACATTGGACTCAAAGCACTTGAAATCTCCACCTGTAAGTTCCACAAAAAGAGTGTTTCAAATCTGCTCTGTCTACAGGAAGGTTCAACTCTGAGAGCTGAATACACACAAATAAAGATGTTACTGCGTATTCTTCTCTCTAGCATTGTATCAAGCAATCCGGTTTCCAACGAAGGCCTCAAAGAGGTCCAAATATCCACTTGCAGACTTTACAAACTGAGTGTTTCAAAACTGCTCTGTGAAAAGAAAGGTTAAACTCTGTGACTTCAACGCACACATCACAAAGTAGTTTCTGAGAATGATTCTGTCTAGTTTTTATACGAAGATATTTCCTTTTCTAACATTGGACTCAAAGCACTTGAAATCTCCACCTGTAAGATCCACAAAAATAGTGTTTCAAATCTGCTCTGTCTACAGGAAGGTTCAACTCTGTGAGATGAATACACAAAACACGAAGAAGTTACTGAGAATTCTTCTGTCTAGCATTATATGAAGAAATCCCGTTTCCAACGAAGTCCTCAAAGAGGCCCAAATATCCACTTGCAGACTTTAAAAGCAGAGTGTTTCCAAACTGCTCTATGAAAAGAAAAGTTAAACTCTGTGAGTTGAACGCACACATCTCAAAGTAGTTTCTGAGAATGATTCTGTCTAGTTTTTATACGAAGATATTTCGTTTTCTACCATTGGCCTCAAAGCACTTGAAATCTCCACCTGTAAGTTCCACAAAAAGAGTGTTTCAAATCTGCTCTGTCTGCAGGAGGGTTCAACTCTGTGAGGTGAATACACACAACATGAAGAAGTTACTGAGAGTTCTTCTGTCTAGCATTAGACGAAGAAATCCCCTTTCCAACGAAGTCCTCAAAGAGGCCCAAATATCCAATTGCAGACTTTAAAAGCAGAGTGTTTCCAAACTGCTCTATGAAAAGCAAAGTTAAACTCTATGAGTTGAACGCACACATCACAAAGTAGTTTCTGAGAATGATTCTGTCTAGTTTTTATACGAAGATATTTCCTTTTCAACCATTGGCCTCAAAGCGCTTGAAATCTCCACCTGCAAATTCCACAAAAATAGTGTTTCAAATCTGCTCTGTCTAAAGGAAGGTTCAACTCTGTGAGTTGAATACACACAACACAAAGAAGTTACTGAGAATTCTTCTGTCTAGCATTATATGAAGAAATCCCGTTTCCAAAGAAGGGCTCAACTATCCACTTGCAGACTTTACAAACAGAGTGTTTCCAGACTGCTCTATGAAAAGAAAGGTTAAACTCTGTGAGTTGAACGCACACATCACAAAGCAGTTTCTGAGAATGATTCTGTCTAGTTTTTATACCAAGATATTTCCTTTTCTACCATTGGCCCCAAATCGCTTGAAATCTCCACCTGCAAATTCCAAAAAAAGAGTGTTTCAAATCTGCTCTGTCTAAAGGAAGCTTCAAGCCTGCGAGTTGAATACACACAACAGAAAGAAGTTACTGAGTATTGTTCTGTCTACCATTATATGAAGAAATCCCGTTTCCAAAGAAGGCCTCCAAGAGGTCCAAATATCCACTTGCAGACTTTACAAACAGAGTGTTGCCTAACTGCTCTATGAAAAGAAAGGTTAAACTCTGTGAGTTGAATTCACACATCACAAAGTAGTTTCTGAGAATGATTCTGTCTAGTTTTTATACGAAGATATTTCCTTTTCTAACATTGGACTCAAAGCACTTGAAATCTCCACCTGTAAGTTCCACAAAAAGAGTGTTTCAAATCTGCTCTGTCTGCAGGAGGGTTCAACTCTGTGAGGTGAATACACACAACATGAAGAAGTTACTGAGAGTTCTTCTGTCTAGCATTAGACGAAGAAATCCCCTTTCCAACGAAGTCCTCAAAGAGGCCCAAATATCCAATTGCAGACTTTAAAAGCAGAGTGTTTCCAAACTGCTTTATGAAAAGCAAAGTTAAACTCTATGAGTTGAACGCACACATCACAAAGTAGTTTCTGAGAATGATTCTGTCTAGTTTTTATACAAAGATATTTCCTTTTCAAACATTGGCCTCAAAGCGCTTGAAATCTCCACCTGCAAATTCCACAAAAATAGTGTTTCAAATCTGCTCTGTCTACAGGAAGGTTCAACTCTGAGAGTTGAATACACACAACACGAAGAAATTACCGAGAATTCTTCTGTCTAGCATTAAATGAAGAAATCCCATTTCCAACGAAGGGATCAACTATCCACTTGCAGACTTTACAAACAGTGTGTTTACAGACTGCTCTATGAAAAGAAAGGTTAAACTCTGTGAGTTGAACGCACACATCACAAAGCAGTTTCTGGGAATGATTCTGTCTAGTTTTTATACGAAGATATTTCCTTTTCTACCATTGGCCTCAAATCGCATGAAATCTCCACCTGCAAATTCCACAAAAAGTGTGTTTCAAATCTGCTCTGTCTGTAGAAGCTTCAAGCCTGCGAGTTGAATACACACAACACAAAGAATTTATTGAATACTCTTCTGTCTAGCATTATATGAAGAAATCCCGTTTCCAACGAAGGCCTCCAAGAGGTCCAAATATCCACTTGCAGACTTTACAAACAGAGTGTTGCCAAACTGCTCTATGAAAAGAAAGGTTAAACTCTGTGAGTTGAACGCACACATCACAAAGTATTTTCTGAGAATGATTCTGTCTAGTTTTTATACGAAGATATTTCCTTTTCTAACATTGGACACAAAGCACTTGAAATCTCCACCTGTAAGTTCCACAAAAAGACTGTTTCAAATCTGCTCTGTCTACAGGAAGGTTCAACTCTGAGAGTTGAATACACACAACACGAAGAAGTTACCGAGAATTCTTCTGTCTAGCATTATATGAAGAAATCCCGTTTCCAACGAAGTCCTCAAAGAGGCCCAAATATCGACTTGCAGACTTTACAAACAGAGTGTTTCCAAACTGCTCTCTGAAAAGCAAAGTTAAACTCTGTGAGTTGAACGCACACATCACAAAGTAGTTTCTGAGAATGATTCTGTCTAGTTTTTATACAAAGATATTTCCTTTTCTACCATTGGCCCCAAAGCGCTTGAAATCTCCACCTGCAAATTCCACACAAAGACTGTTTCACATCTACTCTGTCTAAAGCAATGTTCAATTCTGTGAGTTGAATACACGCAAACAAAGAAGTTATTGAGAATTCTTCTGACTACCATTATATGAAGAAATCCCGTTTCCAACGAAGGCCTCAAAGAGGTCCAAATATGCACTTGTAGACTTTACAGACAGAGTGTTTCCAAACTGCTCTACGAAAAGAAAGGTTAAACTCTGTGAGTTGAACGCACACATCACAAAGTAGTTTCTCAGAATGATTTTGTCTAGTTTTCATACGAAGATATTTCCTTTTCTAACATTGGACTCAAAGCACTTGAAATCTCCACCTGTAAGTTCCACAAAAAGAGTGTTTCAAATCTGCTCTGTCTACAGGAAGGTTCAACTCTGAGAGCTGAATACACACAAATAAAGATGTTACTGCGTATTCTTCTCTCTAGCATTGTATCAAGCAATCCGGTTTCCAACGAAGGCCTCAAAGAGGTCCAAATATCCACTTGCAGACTTTACAAACTGAGTGTTTCAAAACTGCTCTGTGAAAAGAAAGGTTAAACTCTGTGACTTCAACGCACACATCACAAAGTAGTTTCTGAGAATGATTCTGTCTAGTTTTTATACGAAGATATTTCCTTTTCTAACATTGGACTCAAAGCACTTGAAATCTCCACCTGTAAGATCCACAAAAATAGTGTTTCAAATCTGCTCTGTCTACAGGAAGGTTCAACTCTGTGAGATGAATACACAAAACACGAAGAAGTTACTGAGAATTCTTCTGTCTAGCATTATATGAAGAAATCCCGTTTCCAACGAAGTCCTCAAAGAGGCCCAAATATCCACTTGCAGACTTTAAAAGCAGAGTGTTTCCAAACTGCTCTATGAAAAGAAAAGTTAAACTCTGTGAGTTGAATGCACACATCTCAAAGTAGTTTCTGAGAATGATTCTGTCTAGTTTTTATACGAAGATATTTCGTTTTCTACCATTGGCCTCAAAGCACTTGAAATCTCCACCTGTAAGTTCCGCAAAATGAGTGTTTCAAATCTGCTCTGTCTAAAGGAAGGTTCAACTCTGTGAGTTGAATACACACAACACAAAGAAGTTACTGAGAATTCTTCTGTCTAGCATTATATGAAGAAATCCCGTTTCCAACGAAGGGCTCAACTATCCACTGGCAGACTTTACAAACAGTGTGTTTCCAGACTGCTCTGTGAACAGAAAGGTTAAACTCTGTGAGTTGAACGCACACATCACAAGGCAGTTTCTGAGAATGATTCTGTCTAGTTCTTATACGAAGATATTTCCTTTTCTACCTTTGGCCCCAAATCGCTTGAAATCTCCACCTGCAAATTCCACAAAAAGAGAGTTTCAAATCTGCTCTGTCTAAAGGAAGCTTGAAGCCTGCGAGTTGAATACACACAACAGAAAGAAGTTACTGAGTATTCTTCTGTGTACCATTATATGAAGAAATCCCGTTTCCAAAGAAGGCCTCCAAGAGGTCCAAATATCCACTTGCAGACTTTACAAACAGAGTGTTGCCTAACTGCTCTATGAAAAGAAAGGTTAAACTCTGTGAGTTGAATTCACACATCACAAAGTAGTTTCTGAGAATGATTCTGTCTAGTTTTTATACGAAGATATTTCCTTTTCTAACATTGGACTCAAAGCACTTGAAATCTCCACCTGTAAGTTCCACAAAAAGAGTGTTTCAAATCTGCTCTGTCTGCAGGAGGGTTCAACTCTGTGAGGTGAATACACACAACATGAAGAAGTTACTGAGAGTTCTTCTGTCTAGCATTAGACGAAGAAATCCCCTTTCCAACGAAGTCCTCAAAGAGGCCCAAATATCCAATTGCAGACTTTAAAAGCAGAGTGTTTCCAAACTGCTCTATGAAAAGCAAAGTTAAACTCTATGAGTTGAACGCACACATCACAAAGTAGTTTCTGAGAATGATTCTGTCTAGTTTTTATACGAAGATATTTCCTTTTCAACCATTGGCCTCAAAGCGCTTGAAATCTCCACCTGCAAATTCCACAAAAATAGTGTTTCAAATCTGCTCTGTCTAAAGGAAGGTTCAACTCTGTGAGTTGAATACACACAACACAAAGAAGTTACTGAGAATTCTTCTGTCTAGCATTATATGAAGAAATCCCGTTTCCAAAGAAGGGCTCAACTATCCACTTGCAGACTTTACAAACAGAGTGTTTCCAGACTGCTCTATGAAAAGAAAGGTTAAACTCTGTGAGTTGAACGCACACATCACAAAGCAGTTTCTGAGAATGATTCTGTCTAGTTTTTATACCAAGATATTTCCTTTTCAACCATTGGCCCCAAATCGCTTGAAATCTCCACCTGCAAATTCCAAAAAAAGAGTGTTTCAAATCTGCTCTGTCTAAAGGAAGCTTCAAGCCTGCGAGTTGAATACACACAACAGAAAGAAGTTACTGAGTATTGTTCTGTCTACCATTATATGAAGAAATCCCGTTTCCAAAGAAGGCCTCCAAGAGGTCCAAATATCCACTTGCAGACTTTACAAACAGAGTGTTGCCTAACTGCTCTATGAAAAGAAAGGTTAAACTCTGTGAGTTGAATTCACACATCACAAAGTAGTTTCTGAGAATGATTCTGTCTAGTTTTTATACGAAGATATTTCCTTTTCTAACATTGGACTCAAAGCACTTGAAATCTCCACCTGTAAGTTCCACAAAAAGAGTGTTTCAAATCTGCTCTGTCTGCAGGAGGGTTCAACTCTGTGAGGTGAATACACACAACATGAAGAAGTTACTGAGAGTTCTTCTGTCTAGCATTAGACGAAGAAATCCCCTTTCCAACGAAGTCCTCAAAGAGGCCCAAATATCCAATTGCAGACTTTAAAAGCAGAGTGTTTCCAAACTGCTTTATGAAAAGCAAAGTTAAACTCTATGAGTTGAACGCACACATCACAAAGTAGTTTCTGAGAATGATTCTGTCTAGTTTTTATACAAAGATATTTCCTTTTCAAACATTGGCCTCAAAGCGCTTGAAATCTCCACCTGCAAATTCCACAAAAATAGTGTTTCAAATCTGCTCTGTCTACAGGAAGGTTCAACTCTGAGAGTTGAATACACACAACACGAAGAAATTACCGAGAATTCTTCTGTCTAGCATTAAATGAAGAAATCCCATTTCCAACGAAGGGATCAACTATCCACTTGCAGACTTTACAAACAGTGTGTTTACAGACTGCTCTATGAAAAGAAAGGTTAAACTCTGTGAGTTGAACGCACACATCACAAAGCAGTTTCTGGGAATGATTCTGTCTAGTTTTTATACGAAGATATTTCCTTTTCTACCATTGGCCTCAAATCGCATGAAATCTCCACCTGCAAATTCCACAAAAAGTGTGTTTCAAATCTGCTCTGTCTGTAGAAGCTTCAAGCCTGCGAGTTGAATACACACAACACAAAGAATTTATTGAATACTCTTCTGTCTAGCATTATATGAAGAAATCCCGTTTCCAACGAAGGCCTCCAAGAGGTCCAAATATCCACTTGCAGACTTTACAAACAGAGTGTTGCCAAACTGCTCTATGAAAAGAAAGGTTAAACTCTGTGAGTTGAACGCACACATCACAAAGTATTTTCTGAGAATGATTCTGTCTAGTTTTTATACGAAGATATTTCCTTTTCTAACATTGGACACAAAGCACTTGAAATCTCCACCTGTAAGTTCCACAAAAAGACTGTTTCAAATCTGCTCTGTCTACAGGAAGGTTCAACTCTGAGAGTTGAATACACACAACACGAAGAAGTTACCGAGAATTCTTCTGTCTAGCATTATATGAAGAAATCCCGTTTCCAACGAAGTCCTCAAAGAGGCCCAAATATCGACTTGCAGACTTTACAAACAGAGTGTTTCCAAACTGCTCTCTGAAAAGCAAAGTTAAACTCTGTGAGTTGAACGCACACATCACAAAGTAGTTTCTGAGAATGATTCTGTCTAGTTTTTATACAAAGATATTTCCTTTTCTACCATTGGCCCCAAAGCGCTTGAAATCTCCACCTGCAAATTCCACACAAAGACTGTTTCACATCTACTCTGTCTAAAGCAATGTTCAATTCTGTGAGTTGAATACACGCAAACAAAGAAGTTATTGAGAATTCTTCTGACTACCATTATATGAAGAAATCCCGTTTCCAACGAAGGCCTCAAAGAGGTCCAAATATGCACTTGTAGACTTTACAGACAGAGTGTTTCCAAACTGCTCTACGAAAAGAAAGGTTAAACTCTGTGAGTTGAACGCACACATCACAAAGTAGTTTCTCAGAATGATTTTGTCTAGTTTTCATACGAAGATATTTCCTTTTCTAACATTGGACTCAAAGCACTTGAAATCTCCACCTGTAAGTTCCACAAAAAGAGTGTTTCAAATCTGCTCTGTCTACAGGAAGGTTCAACTCTGAGAGCTGAATACACACAAATAAAGATGTTACTGCGTATTCTTCTCTCTAGCATTGTATCAAGCAATCCGGTTTCCAACGAAGGCCTCAAAGAGGTCCAAATATCCACTTGCAGACTTTACAAACTGAGTGTTTCAAAACTGCTCTGTGAAAAGAAAGGTTAAACTCTGTGACTTCAACGCACACATCACAAAGTAGTTTCTGAGAATGATTCTGTCTAGTTTTTATACGAAGATATTTCCTTTTCTAACATTGGACTCAAAGCACTTGAAATCTCCACCTGTAAGATCCACAAAAATAGTGTTTCAAATCTGCTCTGTCTACAGGAAGGTTCAACTCTGTGAGATGAATACACAAAACACGAAGAAGTTACTGAGAATTCTTCTGTCTAGCATTATATGAAGAAATCCCGTTTCCAACGAAGTCCTCAAAGAGGCCCAAATATCCACTTGCAGACTTTAAAAGCAGAGTGTTTCCAAACTGCTCTATGAAAAGAAAAGTTAAACTCTGTGAGTTGAACGCACACATCTCAAAGTAGTTTCTGAGAATGATTCTGTCTAGTTTTTATACGAAGATATTTCGTTTTCTACCATTGGCCTCAAAGCACTTGAAATCTCCACCTGTAAGTTCCGCAAAATGAGTGTTTCAAATCTGCTCTGTCTAAAGGAAGGTTCAACTCTGTGAGTTGAATACACACAACACAAAGAAGTTACTGAGAATTCTTCTGTCTAGCATTATATGAAGAAATCCCGTTTCCAACGAAGGGCTCAACTATCCACTGGCAGACTTTACAAACAGTGTGTTTCCAGACTGCTCTATGAACAGAAAGGTTAAACTCTGTGAGTTGAACGCACACATCACAAGGCAGTTTCTGAGAATGATTCTGTCTAGTTCTTATACGAAGATATTTCCTTTTCTACCTTTGGCCCCAAATCGCTTGAAATCTCCACCTGCAAATTCCACAAAAAGAGAGTTTCAAATCTGCTCTGTCTAAAGGAAGCTTGAAGCCTGCGAGTTGAATACACACAACAGAAAGAAGTTACTGAGTATTCTTCTGTCTACCATTATATGAAGAAATCCCGTTTCCAAAGAAGGCCTCCAAGAGGTCCAAATATCCACTTGCAGACTTTACAAACAGAGTGTTGCCTAACTGCTCTATGAAAAGAAAGGTTAAACTCTGTGAGTTGAATTCACACATCACAAAGTAGTTTCTGAGAATGATTCTGTCTAGTTTTTATACGAAGATATTTCCTTTTCTAACATTGGACTCAAAGCACTTGAAATCTCCACCTGTAAGTTCCACAAAAAGAGTGTTTCAAATCTGCTCTGTCTGCAGGAGGGTTCAACTCTGTGAGGTGAATACACACAACATGAAGAAGTTACTGAGAGTTCTTCTGTCTAGCATTAGACGAAGAAATCCCCTTTCCAACGAAGTCCTCAAAGAGGCCCAAATATCCAATTGCAGACTTTAAAAGCAGAGTGTTTCCAAACTGCTCTATGAAAAGCAAAGTTAAACTCTATGAGTTGAACGCACACATCACAAAGTAGTTTCTGAGAATGATTCTGTCTAGTTTTTATACGAAGATATTTCCTTTTCAACCATTGGCCTCAAAGCGCTTGAAATCTCCACCTGCAAATTCCACAAAAATAGTGTTTCAAATCTGCTCTGTCTAAAGGAAGGTTCAACTCTGTGAGTTGAATACACACAACACAAAGAAGTTACTGAGAATTCTTCTGTCTAGCATTATATGAAGAAATCCCGTTTCCAAAGAAGGGCTCAACTATCCACTTGCAGACTTTACAAACAGAGTGTTTCCAGACTGCTCTATGAAAAGAAAGGTTAAACTCTGTGAGTTGAACGCACACATCACAAAGCAGTTTCTGAGAATGATTCTGTCTAGTTTTTATACCAAGATATTTCCTTTTCAACCATTGGCCCCAAATCGCTTGAAATCTCCACCTGCAAATTCCAAAAAAAGAGTGTTTCAAATCTGCTCTGTCTAAAGGAAGCTTCAAGCCTGCGAGTTGAATACACACAACAGAAAGAAGTTACTGAGTATTGTTCTGTCTACCATTATATGAAGAAATCCCGTTTCCAAAGAAGGCCTCCAAGAGGTCCAAATATCCACTTGCAGACTTTACAAACAGAGTGTTGCCTAACTGCTCTATGAAAAGAAAGGTTAAACTCTGTGAGTTGAATTCACACATCACAAAGTAGTTTCTGAGAATGATTCTGTCTAGTTTTTATACGAAGATATTTCCTTTTCTAACATTGGACTCAAAGCACTTGAAATCTCCACCTGTAAGTTCCACAAAAAGAGTGTTTCAAATCTGCTCTGTCTGCAGGAGGGTTCAACTCTGTGAGGTGAATACACACAACATGAAGAAGTTACTGAGAGTTCTTCTGTCTAGCATTAGACGAAGAAATCCCCTTTCCAACGAAGTCCTCAAAGAGGCCCAAATATCCAATTGCAGACTTTAAAAGCAGAGTGTTTCCAAACTGCTTTATGAAAAGCAAAGTTAAACTCTATGAGTTGAACGCACACATCACAAAGTAGTTTCTGAGAATGATTCTGTCTAGTTTTTATACAAAGATATTTCCTTTTCAAACATTGGCCTCAAAGCGCTTGAAATCTCCACCTGCAAATTCCACAAAAATAGTGTTTCAAATCTGCTCTGTCTACAGGAAGGTTCAACTCTGAGAGTTGAATACACACAACACGAAGAAATTACCGAGAATTCTTCTGTCTAGCATTAAATGAAGAAATCCCATTTCCAACGAAGGGATCAACTATCCACTTGCAGACTTTACAAACAGTGTGTTTACAGACTGCTCTATGAAAAGAAAGGTTAAACTCTGTGAGTTGAACGCACACATCACAAAGCAGTTTCTGGGAATGATTCTGTCTAGTTTTTATACGAAGATATTTCCTTTTCTACCATTGGCCTCAAATCGCATGAAATCTCCACCTGCAAATTCCACAAAAAGTGTGTTTCAAATCTGCTCTGTCTGTAGAAGCTTCAAGCCTGCGAGTTGAATACACACAACACAAAGAATTTATTGAATACTCTTCTGTCTAGCATTATATGAAGAAATCCCGTTTCCAACGAAGGCCTCCAAGAGGTCCAAATATCCACTTGCAGACTTTACAAACAGAGTGTTGCCAAACTGCTCTATGAAAAGAAAGGTTAAACTCTGTGAGTTGAACGCACACATCACAAAGTATTTTCTGAGAATGATTCTGTCTAGTTTTTATACGAAGATATTTCCTTTTCTAACATTGGACACAAAGCACTTGAAATCTCCACCTGTAAGTTCCACAAAAAGACTGTTTCAAATCTGCTCTGTCTACAGGAAGGTTCAACTCTGAGAGTTGAATACACACAACACGAAGAAGTTACCGAGAATTCTTCTGTCTAGCATTATATGAAGAAATCCCGTTTCCAACGAAGTCCTCAAAGAGGCCCAAATATCGACTTGCAGACTTTACAAACAGAGTGTTTCCAAACTGCTCTCTGAAAAGCAAAGTTAAACTCTGTGAGTTGAACGCACACATCACAAAGTAGTTTCTGAGAATGATTCTGTCTAGTTTTTATACAAAGATATTTCCTTTTCTACCATTGGCCCCAAAGCGCTTGAAATCTCCACCTGCAAATTCCACACAAAGACTGTTTCACATCTACTCTGTCTAAAGCAATGTTCAATTCTGTGAGTTGAATACACGCAAACAAAGAAGTTATTGAGAATTCTTCTGACTACCATTATATGAAGAAATCCCGTTTCCAACGAAGGCCTCAAAGAGGTCCAAATATGCACTTGTAGACTTTACAGACAGAGTGTTTCCAAACTGCTCTACGAAAAGAAAGGTTAAACTCTGTGAGTTGAACGCACACATCACAAAGTAGTTTCTCAGAATGATTTTGTCTAGTTTTCATACGAAGATATTTCCTTTTCTAACATTGGACTCAAAGCACTTGAAATCTCCACCTGTAAGTTCCACAAAAAGAGTGTTTCAAATCTGCTCTGTCTACAGGAAGGTTCAACTCTGAGAGCTGAATACACACAAATAAAGATGTTACTGCGTATTCTTCTCTCTAGCATTGTATCAAGCAATCCGGTTTCCAACGAAGGCCTCAAAGAGGTCCAAATATCCACTTGCAGACTTTACAAACTGAGTGTTTCAAAACTGCTCTGTGAAAAGAAAGGTTAAACTCTGTGACTTCAACGCACACATCACAAAGTAGTTTCTGAGAATGATTCTGTCTAGTTTTTATACGAAGATATTTCCTTTTCTAACATTGGACTCAAAGCACTTGAAATCTCCACCTGTAAGATCCACAAAAATAGTGTTTCAAATCTGCTCTGTCTACAGGAAGGTTCAACTCTGTGAGATGAATACACAAAACACGAAGAAGTTACTGAGAATTCTTCTGTCTAGCATTATATGAAGAAATCCCGTTTCCAACGAAGTCCTCAAAGAGGCCCAAATATCCACTTGCAGACTTTAAAAGCAGAGTGTTTCCAAACTGCTCTATGAAAAGAAAAGTTAAACTCTGTGAGTTGAACGCACACATCTCAAAGTAGTTTCTGAGAATGATTCTGTCTAGTTTTTATACGAAGATATTTCGTTTTCTACCATTGGCCTCAAAGCACTTGAAATCTCCACCTGTAAGTTCCGCAAAATGAGTGTTTCAAATCTGCTCTGTCTAAAGGAAGGTTCAACTCTGTGAGTTGAATACACACAACACAAAGAAGTTACTGAGAATTCTTCTGTCTAGCATTATATGAAGAAATCCCGTTTCCAACGAAGGGCTCAACTATCCACTGGCAGACTTTACAAACAGTGTGTTTCCAGACTGCTCTATGAACAGAAAGGTTAAACTCTGTGAGTTGAACGCACACATCACAAGGCAGTTTCTGAGAATGATTCTGTCTAGTTCTTATACGAAGATATTTCCTTTTCTACCTTTGGCCCCAAATCGCTTGAAATCTCCACCTGCAAATTCCACAAAAAGAGAGTTTCAAATCTGCTCTGTCTAAAGGAAGCTTGAAGCCTGCGAGTTGAATACACACAACAGAAAGAAGTTACTGAGTATTCTTCTGTCTACCATTATATGAAGAAATCCCGTTTCCAAAGAAGGCCTCCAAGAGGTCCAAATATCCACTTGCAGACTTTACAAACAGAGTGTTGCCTAACTGCTCTATGAAAAGAAAGGTTAAACTCTGTGAGTTGAATTCACACATCACAAAGTAGTTTCTGAGAATGATTCTGTCTAGTTTTTATACGAAGATATTTCCTTTTCTAACATTGGACTCAAAGCACTTGAAATCTCCACCTGTAAGTTCCACAAAAAGAGTGTTTCAAATCTGCTCTGTCTGCAGGAGGGTTCAACTCTGTGAGGTGAATACACACAACATGAAGAAGTTACTGAGAGTTCTTCTGTCTAGCATTAGACGAAGAAATCCCCTTTCCAACGAAGTCCTCAAAGAGGCCCAAATATCCAATTGCAGACTTTAAAAGCAGAGTGTTTCCAAACTGCTCTATGAAAAGCAAAGTTAAACTCTATGAGTTGAACGCACACATCACAAAGTAGTTTCTGAGAATGATTCTGTCTAGTTTTTATACGAAGATATTTCCTTTTCAACCATTGGCCTCAAAGCGCTTGAAATCTCCACCTGCAAATTCCACAAAAATAGTGTTTCAAATCTGCTCTGTCTAAAGGAAGGTTCAACTCTGTGAGTTGAATACACACAACACAAAGAAGTTACTGAGAATTCTTCTGTCTAGCATTATATGAAGAAATCCCGTTTCCAAAGAAGGGCTCAACTATCCACTTGCAGACTTTACAAACAGAGTGTTTCCAGACTGCTCTATGAAAAGAAAGGTTAAACTCTGTGAGTTGAACGCACACATCACAAAGCAGTTTCTGAGAATGATTCTGTCTAGTTTTTATACCAAGATATTTCCTTTTCAACCATTGGCCCCAAATCGCTTGAAATCTCCACCTGCAAATTCCAAAAAAAGAGTGTTTCAAATCTGCTCTGTCTAAAGGAAGCTTCAAGCCTGCGAGTTGAATACACACAACAGAAAGAAGTTACTGAGTATTGTTCTGTCTACCATTATATGAAGAAATCCCGTTTCCAAAGAAGGCCTCCAAGAGGTCCAAATATCCACTTGCAGACTTTACAAACAGAGTGTTGCCTAACTGCTCTATGAAAAGAAAGGTTAAACTCTGTGAGTTGAATTCACACATCACAAAGTAGTTTCTGAGAATGATTCTGTCTAGTTTTTATACGAAGATATTTCCTTTTCTAACATTGGACTCAAAGCACTTGAAATCTCCACCTGTAAGTTCCACAAAAAGAGTGTTTCAAATCTGCTCTGTCTGCAGGAGGGTTCAACTCTGTGAGGTGAATACACACAACATGAAGAAGTTACTGAGAGTTCTTCTGTCTAGCATTAGACGAAGAAATCCCCTTTCCAACGAAGTCCTCAAAGAGGCCCAAATATCCAATTGCAGACTTTAAAAGCAGAGTGTTTCCAAACTGCTTTATGAAAAGCAAAGTTAAACTCTATGAGTTGAACGCACACATCACAAAGTAGTTTCTGAGAATGATTCTGTCTAGTTTTTATACAAAGATATTTCCTTTTCAAACATTGGCCTCAAAGCGCTTGAAATCTCCACCTGCAAATTCCACAAAAATAGTGTTTCAAATCTGCTCTGTCTACAGGAAGGTTCAACTCTGAGAGTTGAATACACACAACACGAAGAAATTACCGAGAATTCTTCTGTCTAGCATTAAATGAAGAAATCCCATTTCCAACGAAGGGATCAACTATCCACTTGCAGACTTTACAAACAGTGTGTTTACAGACTGCTCTATGAAAAGAAAGGTTAAACTCTGTGAGTTGAACGCACACATCACAAAGCAGTTTCTGGGAATGATTCTGTCTAGTTTTTATACGAAGATATTTCCTTTTCTACCATTGGCCTCAAATCGCATGAAATCTCCACCTGCAAATTCCACAAAAAGTGTGTTTCAAATCTGCTCTGTCTGTAGAAGCTTCAAGCCTGCGAGTTGAATACACACAACACAAAGAATTTATTGAATACTCTTCTGTCTAGCATTATATGAAGAAATCCCGTTTCCAACGAAGGCCTCCAAGAGGTCCAAATATCCACTTGCAGACTTTACAAACAGAGTGTTGCCAAACTGCTCTATGAAAAGAAAGGTTAAACTCTGTGAGTTGAACGCACACATCACAAAGTATTTTCTGAGAATGATTCTGTCTAGTTTTTATACGAAGATATTTCCTTTTCTAACATTGGACACAAAGCACTTGAAATCTCCACCTGTAAGTTCCACAAAAAGACTGTTTCAAATCTGCTCTGTCTACAGGAAGGTTCAACTCTGAGAGTTGAATACACACAACACGAAGAAGTTACCGAGAATTCTTCTGTCTAGCATTATATGAAGAAATCCCGTTTCCAACGAAGTCCTCAAAGAGGCCCAAATATCGACTTGCAGACTTTACAAACAGAGTGTTTCCAAACTGCTCTCTGAAAAGCAAAGTTAAACTCTGTGAGTTGAACGCACACATCACAAAGTAGTTTCTGAGAATGATTCTGTCTAGTTTTTATACAAAGATATTTCCTTTTCCACCATTGGCCCCAAAGCGCTTGAAATCTCCACCTGCAAATTCCACACAAAGACTGTTTCACATCTACTCTGTCTAAAGCAATGTTCAATTCTGTGAGTTGAATACACGCAAACAAAGAAGTTATTGAGAATTCTTCTGACTACCATTATATGAAGAAATCCCGTTTCCAACGAAGGCCTCAAAGAGGTCCAAATATGCACTTGTAGACTTTACAGACAGAGTGTTTCCAAACTGCTCTACGAAAAGAAAGGTTAAACTCTGTGAGTTGAACGCACACATCACAAAGTAGTTTCTCAGAATGATTTTGTCTAGTTTTCATACGAAGATATTTCCTTTTCTAACATTGGACTCAAAGCACTTGAAATCTCCACCTGTAAGTTCCACAAAAAGAGTGTTTCAAATCTGCTCTGTCTACAGGAAGGTTCAACTCTGAGAGCTGAATACACACAAATAAAGATGTTACTGCGTATTCTTCTCTCTAGCATTGTATCAAGCAATCCGGTTTCCAACGAAGGCCTCAAAGAGGTCCAAATATCCACTTGCAGACTTTACAAACTGAGTGTTTCAAAACTGCTCTGTGAAAAGAAAGGTTAAACTCTGTGACTTCAACGCACACATCACAAAGTAGTTTCTGAGAATGATTCTGTCTAGTTTTTATACGAAGATATTTCCTTTTCTAACATTGGACTCAAAGCACTTGAAATCTCCACCTGTAAGATCCACAAAAATAGTGTTTCAAATCTGCTCTGTCTACAGGAAGGTTCAACTCTGTGAGATGAATACACAAAACACGAAGAAGTTACTGAGAATTCTTCTGTCTAGCATTATATGAAGAAATCCCGTTTCCAACGAAGTCCTCAAAGAGGCCCAAATATCCACTTGCAGACTTTAAAAGCAGAGTGTTTCCAAACTGCTCTATGAAAAGAAAAGTTAAACTCTGTGAGTTGAACGCACACATCTCAAAGTAGTTTCTGAGAATGATTCTGTCTAGTTTTTATACGAAGATATTTCGTTTTCTACCATTGGCCTCAAAGCACTTGAAATCTCCACCTGTAAGTTCCGCAAAATGAGTGTTTCAAATCTGCTCTGTCTAAAGGAAGGTTCAACTCTGTGAGTTGAATACACACAACACAAAGAAGTTACTGAGAATTCTTCTGTCTAGCATTATATGAAGAAATCCCGTTTCCAACGAAGGGCTCAACTATCCACTGGCAGACTTTACAAACAGTGTGTTTCCAGACTGCTCTGTGAACAGAAAGGTTAAACTCTGTGAGTTGAACGCACACATCACAAGGCAGTTTCTGAGAATGATTCTGTCTAGTTCTTATACGAAGATATTTCCTTTTCTACCTTTGGCCCCAAATCGCTTGAAATCTCCACCTGCAAATTCCACAAAAAGAGAGTTTCAAATCTGCTCTGTCTAAAGGAAGCTTGAAGCCTGCGAGTTGAATACACACAACAGAAAGAAGTTACTGAGTATTCTTCTGTCTACCATTATATGAAGAAATCCCGTTTCCAAAGAAGGCCTCCAAGAGGTCCAAATATCCACTTGCAGACTTTACAAACAGAGTGTTGCCTAACTGCTCTATGAAAAGAAAGGTTAAACTCTGTGAGTTGAATTCACACATCACAAAGTAGTTTCTGAGAATGATTCTGTCTAGTTTTTATACGAAGATATTTCCTTTTCTAACATTGGACTCAAAGCACTTGAAATCTCCACCTGTAAGTTCCACAAAAAGAGTGTTTCAAATCTGCTCTGTCTGCAGGAGGGTTCAACTCTGTGAGGTGAATACACACAACATGAAGAAGTTACTGAGAGTTCTTCTGTCTAGCATTAGACGAAGAAATCCCCTTTCCAACGAAGTCCTCAAAGAGGCCCAAATATCCAATTGCAGACTTTAAAAGCAGAGTGTTTCCAAACTGCTCTATGAAAAGCAAAGTTAAACTCTATGAGTTGAACGCACACATCACAAAGTAGTTTCTGAGAATGATTCTGTCTAGTTTTTATACGAAGATATTTCCTTTTCAAACACTGGCCTCAAAGCGCTTGAAATCTCCACCTGCAAATTCCACAAAAATAGTGTTTCAAATCTGCTCTGTCTAAAGGAAGGTTCAACTCTGTGAGTTGAATACACACAACACAAAGAAGTTACTGAGAATTCTTCTGTCTAGCATTATATGAAGAAATCCCGTTTCCAACGAAGTGCTCACCTATCCACTGGCAGACTTTACAAACAGTGTGTTTCCAGACTGCTCTATGAACAGAAAGGTTAAACTCTGTGAGTTGAACGCACACATCACAAGGCAGTTTCTGAGAATGATTCTGTCTAGTTTTTATACGAAGATATTTCCTTTTCTACCATTGGCCCCAAATCGCTTGAAATCTCCACCTGCAAATTCCACAAAAAGAGAGTTTCAAATCTGCTCTGTCTAAAGGAAGCTTGAAGCCTGCGAGTTGAATACACACAACAGAAAGAAGTTACTGAGTATTCTTCTGTCTACCATTATATGAAGAAATCCCGTTTCCAAAGAAGGCCTCCAAGAGGTCCAAATATCCACTTGCAGACTTTACAAACAGAGTGTTGCCTAACTGCTCTATGAAAAGAAAGGTTAAACTCTGTGAGTTGAACGCACACATCACAAAGTAGTTTCTGAGAATGATTCTGTCTAGTTTTTATACGAAGATATTTCCTTTTCTAACATTGGACTCAAAGCACTTGAAATATCCACCTGTAAGTTCCGCAAAAAGAGTGTTTCAAATCTGCTCTGTCTATGGGAAGGTTCAACTCTGTGAAATGAATACACACAACACGAAGAAGTTACTGAGAATTCTTCTGTCTAGCATTATATGAAGAAACCCCGTTTCCAACAAAGTCCTCAAAGAGTCCCAAATATCCACTTGCAGACTTTAAAAGCAGAGTGTTTCCAAACTGCTCTATGAAAAGCAAAGTTAAACTCTGAGAGCTGAACGCATACATCACAATGCAGTTTCTGAGAACGATTCTGTCACGTTTTTATATGAAGATATTTCCTTTTCAACGATTGTCCTCAAATCGCTTGAAATCTCCACCTGCAAATTCCACAAAAAGAGTGTTTCAAATCTGCTCTGTCTAAAGGAAAGTTCTACTCTGTGAGTTGAATACACAAAACACAAAGAAGTTACTGAGAATTCTTCTGTCTAGCATTAAATGAAGAAATCCCATTTCCAACGAAGGGATCAACTATCCACTTGCAGACTTTACAAACAGTGTGTTTACAGACTGCTCTATGAAAAGAAAGGTTAAACTCTGTGAGTTGAACGCACACATCACAAAGCAGTTTCTGGGAATGATTCTGTCTAGTTTTTATACGAAGATATTTCCTTTTCTACCATTGGCCTCAAATCGCATGAAATCTCCACCTGCAAATTCCACAAAAAGTGTGTTTCAAATCTGCTCTGTCTGTAGAAGCTTCAAGCCTGCGAGTTGAATACACACAACACAAAGAATTTATTGAATACTCTTCTGTCTAGCATTATATGAAGAAATCCCGTTTCCAACGAAGGCCTCCAAGAGGTCCAAATATCCACTTGCAGACTTTACAAACAGAGTGTTGCCAAACTGCTCTATGAAAAGAAAGGTTAAACTCTGTGAGTTGAACGCACACATCACAAAGTATTTTCTGAGAATGATTCTGTCTAGTTTTTATACGAAGATATTTCCTTTTCTAACATTGGACACAAAGCACTTGAAATCTCCACCTGTAAGTTCCACAAAAAGACTGTTTCAAATCTGCTCTGTCTACAGGAAGGTTCAACTCTGAGAGTTGAATACACACAACACGAAGAAGTTACCGAGAATTCTTCTGTCTAGCATTATATGAAGAAATCCCGTTTCCAACGAAGTCCTCAAAGAGGCCCAAATATCGACTTGCAGACTTTACAAACAGAGTGTTTCCAAACTGCTCTCTGAAAAGCAAAGTTAAACTCTGTGAGTTGAACTCACACATCACAAAGTAGTTTCTGAGAATGATTCTGTCTAGTTTTTATACAAAGATATTTCCTTTTCTACCATTGGCCCCAAAGCGCTTGAAATCTCCACCTGCAAATTCCACACAAAGACTGTTTCACATCTACTCTGTCTAAAGCAATGTTCAATTCTGTGAGTTGAATACACGCAAACAAAGAAGTTATTGAGAATTCTTCTGACTACCATTATATGAAGAAATCCCGTTTCCAACGAAGGCCTCAAAGAGGTCCAAATATGCACTTGTAGACTTTACAGACAGAGTGTTTCCAAACTGCTCTACGAAAAGAAAGGTTAAACTCTGTGAGTTGAACGCACACATCACAAAGTAGTTTCTCAGAATGATTTTGTCTAGTTTTCATACGAAGATATTTCCTTTTCTAACATTGGACTCAAAGCACTTGAAATCTCCACCTGTAAGTTCCACAAAAAGAGTGTTTCAAATCTGCTCTGTCTACAGGAAGGTTCAACTCTGAGAGCTGAGTACACACAAATAAAGATGTTACTGCGTATTCTTCTCTCTAGCATTGTATCAAGCAATCCGGTTTCCAACGAAGGCCTCAAAGAGGTCCAAATATCCACTTGCAGACTTTACAAACTGAGTGTTTCAAAACTGCTCTGTGAAAAGAAAGGTTAAACTCTGTGACTTCAACGCACACATCACAAAGTAGTTTCTGAGAATGATTCTGTCTAGTTTTTATACGAAGATATTTCGTTTTCTACCATTGGCCTCAAAGCACTTGAAATCTCCACCTGTAAGTTCCGCAAAATGAGTGTTTCAAATCTGCTCTGTCTAAAGGAAGGTTCAACTCTGTGAGTTGAATACACACAACACAAAGAAGTTACTGAGAATTCTTCTGTCTAGCATTATATGAAGAAATCCCGTTTCCAACGAAGGGCTCAACTATCCACTGGCAGACTTTACAAACAGTGTGTTTCCAGACTGCTCTGTGAACAGAAAGGTTAAACTCTGTGAGTTGAACGCACACATCACAAGGCAGTTTCTGAGAATGATTCTGTCTAGTTCTTATACGAAGATATTTCCTTTTCTACCTTTGGCCCCAAATCGCTTGAAATCTCCACCTGCAAATTCCACAAAAAGAGAGTTTCAAATCTGCTCTGTCTAAAGGAAGCTTGAAGCCTGCGAGTTGAATACACACAACAGAAAGAAGTTACTGAGTATTCTTCTGTCTACCATTATATGAAGAAATCCCGTTTCCAAAGAAGGCCTCCAAGAGGTCCAAATATCCACTTGCAGACTTTACAAACAGAGTGTTGCCTAACTGCTCTATGAAAAGAAAGGTTAAACTCTGTGAGTTGAATTCACACATCACAAAGTAGTTTCTGAGAATGATTCTGTCTAGTTTTTATACGAAGATATTTCCTTTTCTAACATTGGACTCAAAGCACTTGAAATCTCCACCTGTAAGTTCCACAAAAAGAGTGTTTCAAATCTGCTCTGTCTGCAGGAGGGTTCAACTCTGTGAGGTGAATACACACAACATGAAGAAGTTACTGAGAGTTCTTCTGTCTAGCATTAGACGAAGAAATCCCCTTTCCAACGAAGTCCTCAAAGAGGCCCAAATATCCAATTGCAGACTTTAAAAGCAGAGTGTTTCCAAACTGCTTTATGAAAAGCAAAGTTAAACTCTATGAGTTGAACGCACACATCACAAAGTAGTTTCTGAGAATGATTCTGTCTAGTTTTTATACAAAGATATTTCCTTTTCAAACATTGGCCTCAAAGCGCTTGAAATCTCCACCTGCAAATTCCACAAAAATAGTGTTTCAAATCTGCTCTGTCTACAGGAAGGTTCAACTCTGAGAGTTGAATACACACAACACGAAGAAATTACCGAGAATTCTTCTGTCTAGCATTATATGAAGAAATCCCGTTTCCAACGAAGTCCTCAAAGAGGCCCAAATATCGACTTGCAGACTTTACAAGCAGAGTGTTTCCAAACTGCTCTATGAAAAGCAAAGTTAAACTCTGTGAGTTGAACGCACACATCACAATGTAGTTTCTGAGAACGATTCTGTCTACTTTTTATATGAAGATATTTCCTTTTCAACCATTGGCCTCAAATCGCTTGAAATCTCCACCTGCAAATTCCAAAAAAAGAGTGTTTCAAATCTGCTCTGTCTAAAGGAAGCTTCAAGCCTGCGAGTTGAATACACACAACACAAAGAAGTTATTAAGTATTCTTCTGTGTATCATTATATGAAGAAATCCCGTTTCCAACGAAGGCCTCCAAGAGGTCCAAATATCCACTTGCAGACTTTACAAACAGAGTGTTGCCAAGCTGCTCTATGAAAAGAAAGGTTAAACTCTGTGAGTTGAACGCACACATCACAAAGTAGTTTCTGAGAATGATTCTGTCTAGTTTTTATACGAAGATATTTCCTTTTGTACCACTGGCCTCAAAGCGCTTGAAATCTCCACCTGCAAATTCCACAAAAAGAGTGTTTCAAATCTGATCTGTCTAAAGGAATATTCAACTCTGTGAGTTGAATACACACAGCACAAAGAAGGTACTCAGAATTCTTCTGTCTAGCATTATATGAAGAAATCCCTTTTCCCACGAAGGCCTCAAAGGCGTCCAAAGATCCACTTGCAGACTTTCAAACAGAGTGTTTCCAAACTGCTCTATGAAAAGAAAGGTTAAACTCTGTGAGTTGAGCACACACATCTCAAAGTTGTTTCTGAGAATTATTCTGTCAAGTTTTTATATGAAGATATTTCCTTTTCCACGTTTTGCCTCAAAGCGCTTGAAATTTCCACCTGCAAATTCCACAAAGGAGTGTTTCAATTCTGCTCTTTCTAAAGTAAAGTTCAACTCTGTGAGTTGAATACACACAACACGAAGAAGTTACTCAGAATTCTTCCGTCTAGCATTATATGAAGAAATCCCGTTTCCTACGAAGGCCTCAAAGAGGTCCAAATATCCACTTGCAGACTTTACAAACAGAGTTTTTCCAAACTGCTCTATGAAAAGACAGGTTAACCTCTGTGAGTTGAATGCACACATCACAAAGCAGTTTCTCAGAATGATTCTGTCTAGTTTTTATACGAAGATATTTCCTTTTCTACTATTGCCCTCAATGCACTTGAAATCTCCACCTGCAATTTCCACAAAAAGACTGTTTCAAATCTGCTCTCTCTAAAGGAAGTTTCAAATCTGTGAGTTGAATACACACAACACAAAGAAGTTACTGAGAATTCTTCTGTCTAGCAATATAGGAAGAAATCCCGTTTCCAACGAAGGCCTCAAAGAGGTCCAAATATCCACTTGCAGACTTTACAAGCAGAGTGTTTCCAAACTGCTCTATGAGAAGAAGGGTTAACCTCTGTGAGTTGAACGCACACGTCACAAAGCAGTTTCTGAGAATTATTCTGTCTAGTTTTTATACGAAGATATTTCCTTTTCTACGTTTTGCCTCAAAGCGCTTGAAATCTCCACCTGCAAATTCCACAAAATGAGTGTTTCAAATCTGCTCTTTTTAAAGTAAGGTTCAACTTTGTGAGTTGAATATATACAACACAAAGAATTTACTGAGAATTCTTCTGTCTAGTATTATATGAAGAAATCCCGTTTCCAATGAAGGCCTCAAAGAGTTCTAAATATCCACTTGCAGACTTTTCAAACAGAGTGTTTCAAAACTGCTCTATGAAAAGACAGGTTGAACTCTGTGAGTTGAACGCACACATCACAAAGTAGTTTCTCTGAATGATTCTGGCCATTTTTATATGAAGATATTCGTTTTTCTACCATTTGCCTCAAAGCGCTTGAATTCTCCACATGCAAATTCCACAAAAAGAGTGTTTCAAATCTGCTGTGTGTAAAGGAAGGTTCAACACTCACAGTGTTTCCAAACTGCTGAATCAGAAGAAAGGTAAAACTCTGTGAGATGAATGCACAATCCCAAAGAAGTTTCTCAGAAAGCTTCTTTCTAGTTTTTATCTTAAGATATTTTCTTTTTCACCATAAGCCTCAATGTGCTCCCAAATATCCCTTCACAGATTCTGGAAAAACCGTGTTTCCAAACTGATGAATAAAAAGAAAGTTTTATATATGTGAGTTAAATGCACACATCACCAAGATGTTTCTCAGAAAACGTCTTTCTACTTTTTATCAGAAGATATTTTCCTTTTCACCACAGGCCTCAATGTGCTCCCAAATATCCCTTTGCAGATCCTTCAAAAACAGTGTTTCCAAACTGCTGAATGAAAAGAAAGGTTTAACCCTAGGAGATGAATGCACACATTACAAACCTTTTTCTCAAATTTCTTCCTTCTAGTTTTCATCCTGGGATAATTGCTTTTTCACCTTTGGTTTCAATGATCTCCCTGAGCTCATTGAGACATTTGGGAGCTCACTGAATCTTTCTGAGAAACTGCTTTGTGATGCATGCATTCATCTCTCAGAGTTCAAGCTCTCTTTTGATTCAGAAATTTGGAAACACTCTTTTTGTCTATTCTGCTAATGGACATTTTGGACCTCATTGAGGCCAATGGCAAACAAGTGAATATCCCAGCTTAAAAACAAGAAAGAGACTATCTGGCAAACCGCTTCGTGATGTGCACATTCATTTTCCAGAGATAAACATTTCTTTCAATTCAGTAGTTTTTAAACACTGTTTTTTTATGTTCTGTGAATGGACATTTTGGATCACTTTGAGGCCTATGGTGAAAAAGAAAATATCTTCAGATAAAAACTAGAAGGAATCTTGCTGAGAAACTGCTTTGTGATGTTTGCATTCATTGCATGGAGTTAAACCTTTCTTTTGGCTCAGCAGATTGGAAACACTGTTTTTGTTCATTCTGTGAATCAACATTTAGGAGCTCATTGAGGCCAATGGCAAAAAAGGGAATATGCCTGTATAAAAACTAGAAGGAAGCTATCTGAGATACTGCTTTGTGATGTGTGCATTCATCTCCCAGAGTTAAAACTTTCTTTTGATTAGGCAGTTTAGTAACACTCTTTTGGTGCATTCTGTGAGTGGACAGTTGGGAGCACATTGTTGCCAATGGTGAAAAAGAAAATGTCTTCAAATTAAAAAAAGAAAGAAGCTTTCTGAGAACATGCTTAGTGAATTGTCCATTCATCTCATAGGGATAAACTTTTCTTTTGATTCAGCATTTTGGAAACCTTGTTTTTGTCTATTTTGTGAATGCACATTTTGGAGCTCATTGAGACCAATGACATAAAAGTGAATATCCGAGGTAAAAACTAGAAGGAATGTATCTGAGAAGCAGCTTTGTGATGTGTGCATTTCATTTCCCAGAGTTACACCTTTCTTTTTCATTCAGCAGTTTGGAAACAATGTTTTTGTATATTCTTGAAATGGACAATTGAGAGTGCAATGAGGCCTGAGGTGACAAGGAAAATACCTTCTGAAAAAAAGTATATATAAGGTTTCTGAGAAACTTCTTTGTGATGGGTGCATTCATCTTGCAGAGGTAAAACTTTTTTTTCATTCAGCAGTTTGGAAACACCATTTTTGAAGAATCTATGAAGGGATATATGGGAGCACATTGAGGCTTATGGTGAAAAAGAAAACATCTTCAGATAAAAATGAGAAAGAATCTTTCTGAGAGATACCTTTTTGATGTGTGCATTCATCTCGCAAAGTTAAACCTTTCTTTTCATTCAGCAGTTTGGAATCACTGCTTTTGTAGAATCTGCAAAGGGATATTTGGGAGCACATTGAGGCCTATGGCAAAAAAAGTGAATACCCAGGGTTATAAACTGGAAGGAAGCTATCTGAGAAACTGCTTTGTGACGTGTGCATTCATCTCACAGACTTAAACTGTTCCTTTGATTCAGCCATTTGGAAACTCTGTTTTTGTAGAATCTGTGAAGGGACATTTTGGAAAGCTTTGAAGCCTACGGTGAAAAAGAGAATATCTTTATCTAAAAACTAGAAAGAAGCTTTCTGAGGAACTACATTGTGATGTGTGCATTCATCTCAGAGAGTTAATCCTTTCTTTTGATTGATCAGTATGGAGACATTGTTATTGTCCATTCTACAAAAGGACATTTGGGGCCTCATTGAGGCCAGTGGTGAAAAAGGGAATATCCAGGACAAAAACTAGAAAGAAGCTATCTGACAAACTGCATTATTATGTGTGCATTCATAACAGAGTCAAAACTTTCCTTTGAGTAGGCCGTTTGGAAACATCATTTTTGTACATTCTGCAAATGATATTTGGGAGTGCATTAAGGCCAATGGTGAAAAAGGGAATATACCAGGATAAAAACTAGAAGGAAGCTATCTGAGAAACCGCTTTACAATGTGTGCATTCAAGTCACTGAGTTAAACATTTGTTTTCATTCAGCAGTTTGGAAGCACTGTTTTTATATAATTGCTGAAGGGACATTTGGGAGCGTATTGTGGCCTGTGGTGAAAAAGAAAATATCTTCAGATAAAAACTAGAAAGAAGCTTTCTGAGAAACTGCTTTGTGATGTCTGCATTCATCTCACAGAGTTAAACCTTCCTTTTAATTCAGCAGTTTGGAAACACAGTTTTTTTCCATTCTGCAAATGGATATTTCAGAGCTCATTGAGGACAATGGCAAAAAAGTGAATATACCAGGAGGAAAACTATAATGATGCTATCTGAGAAACCACTTTGTCATGTGTGTTTTCATCTGACAGACTTAAACCTTTCTTTGGATTCACCAGTTTTGAAACAAGTTTTTGTCCATTCTGTGAATGGGCATTTTGGAGCTCTTTGAGGCCAATGGTGAAAAAGAAAATAACTTCAGATAAAAACGAGAAAGAAGCTTTCTGAGAAACTGCTTTCTTATGTGTGCATTATTCTCACAGAATTAAACCTTTCCTTTGATTCAGCAGTTTTGAAACACTGTTTTTGTCCATTTGGTGAGTGGACATTTGGGAGCCAATTGAAGCCAATGGCAAAGAAGTGAATATCCCAGGATAAAAACTGGAAGGAAGCTATCTGAGAAAACTTTTTATGATGTGTGCATTCATCTCACAGAGTTAAAACTTTCTTTTCATTCAGCAGTTTGGAAAAGCTCTTTTTCTAGAATCTGCCAATGGGTATTTGGGAGTACACCGAGGTCAATGGTGAAAAAGAAAATAGCTTCAGACAAAAACTAGAAAGAAGCTTTCAGAGAAACTGATTTGTGATGTCTTCATTCATCTCACAGAGTTAAACCTTCCTTTTGATTCAGCAGTTGGGAAACACCTTTTTTGTCCATTCTGCAAATGGATATTGGGGAGATCATTGAAGCCAATGGTGAAAAAGAGAATATCCAAGTATAAAAACTAGAAAGAAGCTATCTGAGAAACTGTTTGGTGATGTGTGCATTCATCTCACAGAGTTAAACTTTTCCTTTGATTCAACAATTTTGAAAAACTGTTTTTGTCCATTCTGTGAGTGAATATTTGGGAGCTCATTGAGGCCAAAGGCGAAACAGTGAATGCCCCTAAATAAAAATTAGAAGGAAGCTGTCTGAAAAACAGGTTTGTGATGTTTGCATTCATCCCACAGATTTAAACTTTTGCTTTGATTCAGTATTTTTGAAACACTGTTTTTGTCTATTCTGTGAATGGACATTTTGGAGCTTATTAAGGCCAATGGCAAAAAAGTGAATATCCCAATGTATAAACTAGAAGGAAGCTGTCTGAGAAACTGCTTTCTGATGTGCACATGCATCCTGCCAAGTTAAACTTTTCTTTGATTCAGCAGTTAGGAAACACTGCTTTTGTCCTTTCTGTGAATGGACATTTGTGTGCTCATTAGGCCAATGGTGAAAAAGCTAATATCCCAGGATACAACTAGAAGGAAGCTAGCTGAGAAACTGCTTTATGATGTGTGCATGCATCTCACACGGTTAAATGTTGCATTTCATTCAGCAGTTTGGAAACACTGTTTTTGTAGAATCTGCAAAGGGATATTTGGGAGTGCTTTGAGAACTATTGTGAAAAAGAATATATGTTCAGAAAAAAGAAGGAAGAATATTTCTGAGAAATTGCTTTGTAATTTGTGCATTCAACTCCTAGAGCTAAACCTTTCTTTTGATTCAGCAGTTTGGAAACACTGTTTTTGTTGATTCATTGAATGGATATTTGGGAGCACATGAAGGAAAGTGGTGAAAAAGTGAATATCCAAGGACGAAAACTAGAAAGAAGCTATCTGAGAAACTGCTTTGTGATGTGAGCATTTATCTTGCAGAGTTAAAAGTTTCTTTTCATTGAGCAGTTTGGAAAAACTTTTTGTAGAATCTACAAAGGGATATTTGGGAGCACATTGAGGCCTATGGTGAATAAGGAATTATCTTCAGATAAAAACAAGAAAGAAGCTTCGTGGGAAACTTCTTTGTGATGTGTGCATTCATCTCACTGACCTAAACATTCCTTTTCATTAGGCAGTTTGGAAAACTGTTTTTGTAGAATCTGCAAAGTGGTATTTCGTAGCTCATTTAGGCCTATGGTGAAAAATACAATGTCTTCACATAAAAAGTAGAAAGAAGTTTTCTGAGAAACTTTTCTGTGATTTGTCCATTAATCTGACATAGTTAAACCTTTATTTTTATTCAGCAGTTTGGGAAACTATTATTGTCCATTCTGTGAATGGACATTTGGGAGCTTATTGAGGCCAATGGCAAAAAAGAGAATATCCCAGAATAAAAACTAGAAGGATACTATCTGAGAAACTGCTTTGTGACATATGCATTCATCCCACAGAGATAAAATTTTCTTATCATCCAGCAGTTTTTTAAGAATCTGTTAAGGGATATTTGGGAGTGCATTGAGGCCTATGCTGAAAAAGAAAATAGTTTCAGAGAAAAACTAGAAAGAAGCTTTCAGATAAAGTGATTTGTGGTGTGTGCATTTGTCTCACAGGGATAAACCTTTCTTTTGATTCAACAGTTTTGAAAACCTGTTTTTGTCCTTTCTGTAAGTGGACATTTTGGAGCTCTTTGAGGCCAAGGGCGAAAATGTGAAAGTCCCAGGATAAAAACTAGAATGAAGCTATGTGAGAAACTGCTTTGTGATGTGTACATTCAACACACAGAATTATACCTTCTTTTTATTCATCAGTTAAGAACCACTGTTTTTGTAGAATCTGTGAAGGGATTTTGGGATCTTAGTGAGGCCTATGGTGAAAAAGAAAATATCTTCAGATAAAAGCAAGAAAGAAGCTTTCTGAAAAACCGCTTTGTGATGTGTGCATTCATCTCACAGAGTTAAAAGTTTCTTTTGATTCAGCAGTTTGGAAACACTGTTTTTGTTTATTCTGTGAACGGACATTTGGAAGTTCATTGAGGCCAATGGTGAAAAGGCAAACATCCCGGGATAAAAACTAGAAGGAATCTATCCAAGAAACCACTTGCAATGTGTGCATTCATCTCACAAATTTAAACCTTACTTTTGATTCAGCAGTTTGGAAACAGTGTTTTTATCCATTCTGCAAATGGCTATTTAGGAGCTCCCTGAGGCCAATGGAGAAAAAGGAATATCCCAGGATAAAAATAAAAAGAAAGCTGTCTCAGAAACCCCTTTGTGATGTGTGCATTCATCTCAGAGAATTAAACCTTTCTTTTCATTCAACAGCTTGGAAACACTGCTTTTGTGTAATCTGTGAAGGACTATTTGGGTGCACATTGAGGCTTATTGTGAAAAAGAAAACATCTTCAGATAAAAACTAGAAAGAATATTTCAGAGAAACTCCTTTGTGATGTGTGCATTCATCTCACAGAGCTAAACGTTTCCTTTCATTCAGCAGTTTGGAAACACTGTTTTTGTAGAATCTGTGAAGAGATATTTGGGAGCACTTTGAGACCTATGATGAAAAAGAGAATCCCTTCAGATAAAAACTAGAAAGAAGTTTTCTGAGAAACTGCTTCATGATATGTGATTTATCTCACAGATGTAAACATTTCTTTTAATTCAGCAGTTTGGAAACACTGTATCTCACAGAGATAAATTTCCATTCTGCAAGTGGACATTTTGGAGAACATTGATGCCAATGGTGAAACAGGAATATCTCAATATAAAAACTAGAAGGAAACTATTTGAGAAACCACTTTGTGTGTGTGGATTCTTCTCACAGATTTCAACCTTTCTTTTTATTCAGCAGTTTGCAAACACTGTTTTTGTCCATTCTGGGGAAGGACATTTGAGAGCTCATTGGGGTCAATGGAGAAATAGCAAATATTCCAGGATAAAAACTGGAAGGAAGTTAGCTGACAAACCAATTCATGTTGTGTGCATTTATCTTGGAGTGTTAAGCCATTCTTTTCATTTATCATTTTGGAAACACTGTGTTTGTAGAATCTACAAATGGATATTTGGGAGCGCCTCAAGGCCTATGGTGAAAAGAAAATATCTTCAGATAAAAACTAGAATGAAGCTTTCTGACAAACTGTTTTGTGATTTGTGCATTCATCCCGCAGTCTTAAAACGTTCTTTTGATTCAGTAGTTTGGAAAAACTGTTTTTGTCCATTCTGCAAATGGATATTTTGGTGCCCATTGAGGCCAATGGTGAAAAAGTGAATATCCCAGGATAAAAACTAGAAGGAAGCTATCAGAGAAACCCCTTTGTGATGTGTGCATTTATTTCACAGAGATACACTTTTCTTTTCATGCAGCTGTTTAAAACACTGTTTTTGTAGAATCTGAGAAAGTACATTTGGGGGTGCAGTGAGGCCTATGGTGAAAAAGAAAATATCTTCAGATAACATCTAGAAAGAAGTTTTTGGAGAAACTACTTTGTGATGTCTACATTCATCTCATAGAGTTAAACGTTTCTTTTGATTCAGTGATTTGGAAACACTGTTTTTGTCCATTCTACGAATGGACATTTGGAAGCTCATTAAAGTCAATTATGAAAAAACTAATATCTCAGGATAAAAACTACACTGAACCTATCTGAGAAATGGCTTTGTGAAGTGTGCATTCATCTCACAGAGGTAAACATTTCTTTTCATTCAGCAGTTTGTAAACACTGTTTATGTAGAATCTGAAAAGGCATATTTGGGAGTGCACTGAGGCCGATGGTGAAAAACAAAATATCATCAAATAAAAACTAGAAAGATGCTTTTTGAAAAACTGCTTTGTGATGGATTCATTCATCTCACAGGGTTGAACGTTTCTTTGATTAAGCAGTTTGGAAAAACTGTTTGTCTCCATTCAGAAAATGGACATTTGGGAGCTCATTAAGGAAAATGGCAAAAAAGTGAATAACCCAGGATAAAAACTAGAAGGAAGCTGTCTGAGAAACTGGTTTGTGATGTGTGCATTCATCTCGCAGATTTAAACTTTTCTTTACATTCAGCAGTTTGTAAACACTGTTTTTGTAGAATCTGAGAAGGGATCTTTGGGAGTGCATTGAGGGCCATGGTGAAAAACAAAATATCATCAAATAAAAACTAGAAAGAAGCTTGCTGAGTAACTGCTTTGTGATGTGTGCATTCATCTCACAGAGTTAAACTTTACTTTTGATTCAGCAGTTTGGAAACACATTGTCCATTCTGCGAATGGACATTTGGGAGCTCATTGATGCCAACAGCAAAACAGCAAATATTCCAGGATAAACACTAGAAGGAAGCTATCTCAGAAACCGCTTTCTGAAATTTGCATTCATCTTACAGACATAAACATTTCTTTTCATTCAGCAGTTTGGAAAATCTTTTTTTTCTCCATTCTGTGAATGGATATTTGTGAGCTCATTGAGGCCAGCAGTGAAAAAGTGAATATCCCAGGATAAAAACTAGAAGGAAGCTATATGACAAACAGTTTGGTGAGGTCTGCATTCATCTAACAGAGATAAACCTTTCTTTCCATTCAACAGTTTGGAAACACTATTTTTGTAGAATCTGCACGGGGATATTTGGAGTGAATTGGGGCCTATAGTGAAAAAGAAAATATTTTCACTTAAAAACTAGAAAGAAGCTTTCTGAGAATCTGCTTTGAGGTGTGTGAGTTCATTTCACAGAGTTAAACCTTTCTTTCGATTCAGCAGTTTGGAAAACCTTTTTTTGCCCATTCCTAAAATGGACATTTTGGAGCTCATTGAGGCCAAAGGTAAAAAAAGTGAATATCCCAGGATAAGAACTGGAAGGAAGCTATCTGATAAACCACTTTGTGATGTGTTCATTCATCTCTCAGTTAAACATTTCTTTTCATTCAGCATTTTGGAAACACTGTTTTTGTCCTTACTGTAAATGGACATTGGGGAGCAAATTGAGGCCAATAGCAAAAAAGTGAATGTCCCAGGATAAAAACTAGAATGAAGCTATCTGAGAAACTGATTTGTGATATGTGCATTCAATTGTCAGAGTTAAAGCTTCTTATTCATTCAGCAGTTAGGAAACACTTTTTTGTAAAATCTACGAAGGGATATCTGGGAGCTTATTGAGGCCTATGGTGAAAAAGAAATTATCTTCAGATAAAAACTAGAAAGAAGCTTTCTGAGAAATGGCTTTGTAACATGTGCATTCATCTCAAAAAGTTAAAACTTTATTTTGATTCAGTAGTTTGCATACTCTGTTTTTGTACATTTTCCAAATGGAGATTTGGGAGCTCATTGAGGCCAATGGCAAAAAAGCAATAATCCCAGGATAAAACCTAGAAGGAAGATATTGGAGAAACCTCTTTATGATGTGTGCATTCACCTGGAAGATTTAAACCTTTCTTTACATTCAGCAGTTAGGAAACAGTTTTTGTCCATTCTGTGAATGGACATTTGGGAGCTCATTGAGGCCAATGGCAAAAAAGCATATATCCCAGGATAAAAACTGGAAGGAAGCTATCTGAGAAACCACTTTGTTATGTGTTCATTCATCTCACAGAGTTTAACCTTCCTTTTATTCAGCAGTTTGGAAACACTGTCTTGTAGGGTCAGCAACTAGATATTTGGGAGCTCATTGAGGACAATGACGAAAAAGAAAATAACTTCAGATTAAAATTAGAAAGAAGCATTCTGAGAAACTGCTTTGTGAGCTGTGCATTCATCTCACATACCTAAACCTTCCTTTTCATTCATCAGTTTGGAAACACTGTTTTTGTAGAATCTGCATAGGGGCATTTGGGAGCACATTGAGGTCTATGGTGAAAAGGAAAATATCTTCACATAAAATCTAGAAAGAAATTTTCTCTGCGTTGTGATTTGTCCATTAATCTGACACAGTTAAATTTTCTTTTTATTCAGCAGTGTGGGAACACTTTTTGTCTGATATGTGAATAGACATTTCAGAGCTCATTTTGTCAAATTTCAAAAAAGAGATTATCCCAGTATAAAAATTAGAAGGAAGCTATCTGAGAAACTGCTTTATGATGTGTGCATTCATCTTGCAGAGTTAAACCTTTCTTTTCATTCAGCAATTTTGAAACGCATTTTTGTAGGATCTTGGAAGAGATATTTTACAGTGGATTGAGGCCAATGTTGATAAAGTAAATATCTTCAGATAAAAACTAGAAAGAAGCTATCTGGGAAACTGCTTGTTGATGAGGGCATTTATTTCACAGAGCTAAAACTTTTTTTATTCAGCAGTTTGGAAAGACTCTTTTTGTAAAACCTGTGAAGGCACATTAGGAAACATGTTGAGGCCTATCATGAAATAGAAAATATCTTCAGTTAAAAACTAGAGGGAAATTTTCTGAGATACTGTTTTGTGATGTGTGTATTCACCTCACAGAGTTAAACCATTCTTTTGTTTAAGCAGTTTGGAAACTATTTTTGTCCAATCTGCAAATGGATGATTAGGAGCTCATTGAGGCCAATGGTGGAAAAGTGAATATCCCATGATAAAAACTAGAAGGAAGCTATCTGAGAAACCGATGTGTGAAGTGTGCATTCATCTCACAGAGTTAAACCTTTCTTTTCATTCAGTAGTTTTGAAACACTGCTTTTGTAGAATGTGCAAAGGGATATTTGGGGGTCCACTGAGTCCTGTGGTGAAAAAGAAAATATCTTCAGATAAAAAATAGAAAGAAGCTTTCTGAGAAATACTTGGTGATCTTGGAATTCAGCTCAGAGAGGAAAATCTTTCCTTTGATTCAGCAGTTTGGAAACACTGTTTTTGTCCATTCTGTGAATGGACATTTTGTAGCTCTTTGAGGCCAAAAGTGAAAAATGGAATATCCCAGGTTTAAAACTTGAAGGAAGCTATCTGAGAATCCGTTTTGTGATGTGTGCATTAATCTCAAAGAGTTAAACCTTTCCTTTCATTCAGTATTTTGGAAATACTGTTTTGTCCATTCTGCAAACAGACATTTGGGAGCTCATTGGACCAATGGCAAAAAAGCGAATATCTCAGGACAAAAACAAGAAGGAAGCTATCTGAGAAACTTCTCCATAATGTGTGCATTCATCTCACAGAGTTGAATGTTTCTTTGTATTCAGCAGTTTGGGAACACTGTTTTTGTATAATTTGTGAAGGGATATTTGGGACTGCCTTGAGGCCTATGGTGAAAAAGAAAATATCTTCAGATAAAAACTAGAAAGAATCTTTATGAGAAACACATTTGTGATGTGTGCATTCATCTCATAGATTTAAACATTGTTTTGATTCAGCAGTATGGAAATACTGTTTTTGACCATTTTGTGAAAGGACATTTGGGAGCTCATTGTGGCCAATGGGTTTTCTGAAAAAGGGAATATCCCGTTATAAAAACTAGAAGCAAACTGAGAAACTGCTTTGTGATGTGTCCATTCATCTTGCAGAGTTAAACCTTTCTTTACATTCAGCAATTTGGAAACACAGTTTTTGTAGAATCTGGAAAGGGACATCTGGGTGTGCATTGAGTCCTGTCATGAAAAAGAAAATATCTTCAAGTAAAAACTACAAGAAAACTTTCTGAGATACTGCTTTGGGTTGCATGCATTCATCCAACAGAGGTAAATCATTCTTTTGATTCAGCAGTTTCGAAGCAGTCTTTTTGCCCATTGTTTGAATGGACAGTTTGGAGCTCATTGAGGCCAATAGCAAAAAAGGGAATATGCCAGGAGAAAAACTAGAAGGAAGCTATCTGAGAAACTGCTTTGTTATGTGTGTATTCATGTCACAAGGTTAAACCTTTCTTTTCATTCAGCAGTTTGGAGACACTGTTTTTCTATAATATGTGAAGGAATATTTGGGAGCACATTGAGGTCTGTGGTGAGAAAGAAAATATCTTCAGATAAAAAATAGAATGAAGCTTTCTGAGAAACTACTTTGTGATGTATGCATTCTTGTCACAGAGTTAAACCTTTCTTTTGATTCAGCAGTTTGCAAACACTGTTTTTGTCCATTCTGACAAAGGACATTTGGGAGCCCATTGAGGCCAAAGGTGAAAAAGTGAATATCCCAGGATAAAAACTAGAGGAAGGTATCTGAGAAACTGCTTGGTGATAGAGGCATGCACTTCACAGAGTTAAATCTTTCTTTTCATTCAGCAGTTTGGAGACACTGTTTTTGTCCCTTCTGCAAATCGACAGTTGGGACGTCAATGAGCCCAAAAGCGAAAAAGCAAATATTCCAGGATAAACACCATGAGGAAGCTATCTGAGAAACCGCTTTGTGATGTGTGCATTCATCTGGCAGAGTAAAAACTTTCTTTTCATTCAGCAGTTTGGAAACACTGTTTTTGTCCATTCTGCAAATGGACATTTGGGAGCTCATAATGACCAATAACAAAAAAGCAAATATCCCAGGATAAAAACTAGAAGGAAGCTATATGGGAAACCGCTTTGTGATGTGTACATTCATGTCTCATAGATAAACCTTTCTTTTGACTCAGCAGTTTACATACACTGTTTTTGTCCTTCCTGTGGATGGACATTTTGGAGCTCATTGTGGCCAATTTCAATAAAGCAAATATCCCAGGATAAAAACTACAAAGAAGCTATCTGAGAAACCACTTTGTGATGTCTGCATTCAATTTGCAGAGTTAAACCTTCATTTTCATTCAGCAGTTAGGAAACACCGTTTTTGTACAATCTGCAAAGTGATATTTGGGAACTTATTGAGACCTATGGTGAAAAAGAAAATATCTTCAGATAAAAACTAGAAAGAAATTTCCTGAGAAACTGATTTGTGATATATGCATTCATCTCACAGACTTAAAATTTTCTTTTGATTCAACAGATTGGAAATGCTGTTTTTGTCCATTTGGAGAATGGATATTTTGATGCTAATTGAGGCCAATAGCAAAAAATTGAATATTCCAGAATAAAAACTAGTAGGAAGCTCTCTGTGCAACTGCTTTGTGATATGTGCATTCATCTCACAGAGTTAAACATGACTTTGCATTCAGTAGGTTGGAAACACTCTTTTTGTAGATCTGCAAAGGAATATTTCAGAGCACACTGAGGCCTATGTTGAAAAATAAAATATCTTTAGATAAAAACTAGAAAGAAGCTATCTGAGAAACTGCTTTCTGATGTATACATTCATCTCACTGAGTTAAAGCTTTCTTATGATTCAGCAGTTTGGAAACACTCTTTTTGTCCATTCTGCAAATGGACATTTGGGAGCTAATTGAGACCAATGGCAAAAAAGTGAATATCTCAGGATAAAAACTAGGGGGAAGCTGTCTAAGAAACTGATTTGTGATATGGGCATTCATCTCACCGAGTTAAAACATTTCTTTGATTCAGCAGTTTGGAAACAGTATTTTTGTCCATTCTGCAAAAGGACTTTTGGGAGCTCACTGAGGCCAAAGGTGAAAAAGTGAATATCTCAAATGAAAACTAGAAGGAAGCTGTCTGAGAAGCCCCTTTTTGATGTGGGCATTCATTTCGCAGAGTTAACACTCTCTTTTAATTCGGCAGTTTGGAATCACTGTTTTTGTGGATTCTACGAAGGGATATCTGGGAATGCTTTGAGTCCTATGGTGAAAAAAGAATATATCTTCATATAAAAACTAGAGAGAAGTTTTCTGAGAAACTGCTTTGTGATTTCAGCATTCATCTCACAGAGTTAAACATTCCTTTTCACTCAGCAGTGTGGGAACACTGTTTTTGTCCATTCTGTGAATGGACATTTTGGAGCTCTTTGAGGCCAATGGTGAAAAAGCAAATATCCCAGGATAAAAATTGAAGGAACCTATCTGAAAAATGGCTTTGTGATGTGTGCATTCATCTCTCAGATTTAAACCTTTCTTTTCATTCAGCAGTTAGGAAACATTGTTTTTGTAGAATCTGTGAAGGGTGAAAAAGAAAATATCTTCATCTAAAAACTGGAAAGAAGCTTTCTTAGAAAATACTTTGTGACGTATGCCTTCATCTCACAGAGTTAAACCTTTCTTTTGATTCAGCAGTTTATTGATGCCAATGTTGAAAAAGAGAATATCCCATGATAAAAACTATAAGGAAGCTATGACATCCACCACTTTGTGATGTGTGCATGTGTCTCACAGATTTAAACTTTTCTTTTGATTCAGCAGTTTGGAAACACTGTCTTTGTCCTTTTTGTGAATGGATATTTGGGAGCTCTTTGAGGCCAAAGGCGAAAAAGCAAGTATCCCAGGAGAAAAACTAGAATGAAGCTATCTGAGGAACCACTTTGTGATGTGTGCATTCAACTCACAGATTTAAACCTTTCTTTTTATTCAGCAGTTAGGAAACACTGTTTTTGTAGAATCTGCAAAGGGATATTTTGTATCTTATTGAGGCCAATGGTGAAAAAGAAAATACCTTCAGATAAAAATTAGAAGGAAACTTTCTGAGAAACTGCTTTGTGATGTGTGAATTCATCTCACAGAGTTAAACTTTGCTTTTGAGTCAGCTGTTTGGAAACACAGTTTTTGTCCGTTGTGCAAAAGGACATTTGGGAGCTCATGGAAGTCAATGGCAAAAAAGGGAATATTCCAAGATGAAGCTGAGAAGCAAGCTATCTGAGAAACCACTTTGTGATGTGTACACTCATCTCACAGAGTTAAACCTTTGTTTTGATTCAGCAGTTTGGTAACACTGTTTTTGTAGACTCTGAGAAGGGATATTTGGGGGTGCATTGAGTCCTGTGATGAAAAAAGAATATATCTTCAGATAAAAATTAGAAAGACGTTTTCTGAGAAACTGCTTTGTGATGTGTGCATGTATCTCTCAGAATTAAAATTTTCTTTTCATTTATCAGTGTGGAAACACTGTTTTTGAAGGATCTGCAAAGTCATATTTGGGAGCACATTGAGACCTAAAGTGGGAAAGAATATGTCTTCAGATAAAAGCTAGAAAAATCTTTCTGAGAAACTGCTTTGTCATGTGTGCATTCATCTTACAGAGATAAACATTTATCTTGATTCAGCAGTTTGGAAACACTGTTTTTGTCCATTCTGTGAATGGACATTTGGGAGTTCATTAAGGCACACATGAAAAGGTGTATATCCCAGGGTAAAAACTAGAAGGAAGCTATCTGAGAAACCACTGTGTGGTGTGTGCATTGATCTCACTGATTTAAAGCTTTCTTTTGATTCAGCAGTTTGGAATCACTGTTTTTGTTCATTCTGTAAATGGATATTTGGGAGCTCATTGAGGTCAATGGCAAAAAAGTGAATAACTGAGGATAAAAACTAGAAATAAGCTATCTGAGAAACGAATTTATGATGTGTGCATTCATCTCGCAAAATTAAACATTTCTTTTCCTTCAACAGTTTGGAAACACGGTTTTTATAGGATCTGCAAAGGGATATTTTGGAGCACATTGAGGCCTATGGTGTAAAAGAAAATATCTTCAGATAAAAACTAGAAAGAAGCTTTCTGAGAAATTGCATTTTGATGTGTGCATTCATCTCACAGAGTTAATACTTTTTTTTGATTCACCAGTTTGGATACACTGTTTTTGTCCATTCTGCTAATGGACATTTGGGGGCTCATTTAGGCCAATGACAAAAAAGTGAATATCCCAGGATAAAAACTAGAAGGAAGGTATCTGAGAAACTGCTATGTGATGTGTGCCATCATCTCACAGTCTTAAAAGTTGCTTTTCATTCACCAGTTTGGAAACAGTGTTTTTGTAGAATCTGCAAAGTCATATTTTTGAGTGCATTGAGCCCAATGGTGAAAAACAAAATATCTTCAGACAAAAACTAGAAAGAAGCTTTCTGAGAAATTAATTTGTGATATGTGCATTCATCTCACAGAGCTAAACTTTTTTTTGATTCAGCAGTTTGGAAAAACTGTTGTTGTTCGTTTTGTGAATGGACATTTCGGAGATCATTGAGGCAAAAGGAGAAAAACGGAATATCCCAGGATAAAAACTTGAAGGAATCTATCTCACACATCACTTTGTGGTGCCAGCATTCATCTCACAGAGTGAAACCTTTCTTTTCATTCAGCAGTTTGGATACACTGTTTTTGTCCATTCTGAAAATGGACATTTGGGAGCACATTGTTGTCAATGGCAAAAAAGCGAATGTCCCAGGGGAAAAAAAAAAACTTGAAGGAAGCTATCTTAGAAACCCCTTTAATTAATGGGCAATTTATCTTGCAGAGATAAGCCTTTCTTTTCATTCAGCATTTTTGAAACACTGTTTTTGTAGTATCTATGAAAGGATATTTGGGAGCACAATGAGGACTATGGTGAAAAAGAAATTATCTTTAGATTAAAAACTAGAAAGAAACTTTCTGAGAAACTGCATTGTGATGTGTTCATTCATCTCATAGAGTTAAAACTTTCTTTTGATTCAGCAATTTGTAAACACTGTTTTTTTCCATTTTGCTAATGGACATTTAGGAGCTCATTGAGGCCAATGGCAAAAAAGCTAATATCCCAGGAAAAAAACTAGAAGGAGGCTATCTTAGAAACCATTTTACAAAGTGTGCATTCATCTAGCAGAGATAAACATTTGATTTGATTTAGCAGTTTGGAAACACTGTTTTTTTAGAATCTCTGAAGGGATACAAGGGAGTCCATTGAGGTCTTTGGTGAAAAAGAAAATATCTCCAGATTAATACTAGAAAGAAGCATTCATAGAAACTCCTTTGTGATGTGTGCAATCATCTCACAGATTTAAACCCTTTTTTTCTTTTAGCAGTTTGGAAACACTGCTGTTGTCCACTCCATGAATGAACATTTTGGAGCTCATTGAGGTGAATGGCAAAAAAATGAATATCCCAGGATAAAAACTAGAAGGAAACTATCTGAGAAACTGCTTTGTGATGTGTGCATTCATCTAGCAGAGTTAAACCTTTCTTTTGATACAGCATTTTGGAAACACTGTTTTTGTCGATTCTATTAATAGACATTTGGGAGACCATTGAGGCCAATGGGGAAAAAGAGCGTGCATCAGGATAAAAACTAGAAGGAAACTGAGAAACCACTTTGTGAAGAATGCATTTATCTTGCAAATTTAAAGGATTATTTTCATTCAGCAGTTTGGAAACACAGTTTTTGTAGATCTGCGAAGGGACATTTTGGAGTGCATTGAGGACTGTGGTGAAAAAGAAAGTATCTTCAGATGAAAACAAGAAAGAAGCTTTCTGAGACACAGCGTTGTGCTGTGTGCATTCATCTCACAGGGTTAAACCTTTCTTTTCATTCAGTAGTTTGGAAACACTGTTTTTATCCATTCCGCAAATGGACGTTTTGGAGCTCTTTGAGGACAATGGCAAAAAAGCAAATATCCCAGGATAAAAACTAGAAGGAAGCTATCTGATAAACCACTTTGTGATGTGTGCATTCATCTTACAGTGTTAAACCTTTTTTTTTTTTTTTAATTTAGCCATTTGGAAACACTGTTTTTGTCTATTCCGTGAATGGACATTTGGGAACACATTTTGACCAATGGCAAAAAAGTGAATATCCAAGTATAAAAACTACAAGGAAGCTATCTGAGAATCTGCTTTGTGATGTGTGCATTCATTTCACAGAGTTAAACCGTTCTTTTCAGCAGTTTTGAAACACTGTTTTTGTCCATTCTGCAAATGGACATTTGAGAGCTCATTGAGGCCAACGGTGAAAAAGAGACTATAACAGGATAAAAACTAGAAGGAATCTATCTGAGAAACTGCTTTGTGATCTTTGTATTCACCTCATGGAGATAAACCTTTCTTTCCATGCAGCAGTTTGTAAACACTGTTGTAGAATCTGCACAAGGATATTTATGAGTGCCCTGTGGCCTATGGTGAAAAATAAAATATCTTCAGATAAAAACTAGAAGGAAGCTTTCTGAGAAACTGCTTTGTGATGTGTGCATACATCTGATAGAGTTAAAACTGTCTTTTGATTCAGCAGTTTGGAAACACAGTTTTTGTCCAATTAGTGAGTGGAAATTTTGGAGCTCATTGAAGCCTATAGCAGAAAAGCAAATTTCTCAGGATAAGAGCTAGAAGGAAGCTACCTGAGAAACCACTTTGTCACGTGTGCATTCATCTCACATAGTTAAACATTTCTTTTGATTTAGTAGTTTGAAAACACAGTTTATGTCCATTCTGTGAATGGACATTTTGGAGGTCATTGAGGCCAAAGGCAAAATACTGAAGATTCCAGATAAAAATTGGGAGGAAGGTATCTGACAAACCACAATGTGTTGCGTGCATTCATCTCACAGAGTTAAATCTTTCTTTTCCTTCAGCAGTTTGGAAACATTGCTTTTGTCCATCCTGCAAAAGAATATTTTGGAGTTCCTGGAGGCCAATGGTGAAAAAGCAAATATCCAAGGATACAACCTCAAAGGAACCTAGCTGAGAAACTGCTTTGTGATGTGTGCATTCATCTCACAGTGATAAAATTTTCTTTTCTTTCACCAGTTTGGAAACACTGTTTTTATAGAATCTGAGAAGAGATATTTGGGAGCACATCGACATATATGAAAAAGTATATATCTTAAGAAAAAAACTAGAAAGTCTCTTTCTGAGAAACTGCTTTGTGATGCTTCCATTCATCTCACAGATATAAATATTTCTTTTGATTGAGAAGTTTGCAAACACTGGTTTTGTCCTTTCTTTGAATGGACATTTTGGAGGTCATTGATGCCAATTTCAAAAAAGCAAATATCCAAGGGTAAAAAATATTAGGAAGCTATGTGAGAAATTGATCTGTGATGTATGTATTCATCTATAAGAGATAAACCTTTCTTTTGATTCAGCAGTTTGGAAACAGTTTTTGTAAAATCTGAGAGGAGATATTTGGGAGTACTTTGAGGACTATGGTGAAAAAGAAAATAACTTCAGATAAAATCTAGAAAGAAGCTTTGTGAAAAACTGCTTTGTGATGTGTGCATTCATCTCACACAGGTAAAAATTTCTTTTGATTCAGCACTTTGGAAAAACTGTTTTTGTCCATTTTGTGAATGGACATTTGGGGGTCATTTAGGCCAGTGATGAACAAAATAATATTTCAGGATAAAAACAAGAATCGAGCTATCAAAGAAACCATATTGTGATGTGTACATTTATGTCACAGAGTTAAACTTTTCTTTTGATTCAGCAGTTGGAAACACTGTTTTTGTAGAATGTGTGAAAGTATACTTGGGAGCACATTGAGGTCTATGGTGAAGTAGAAAATATCTTCAGATGAAAACTAGAAAGAAGCTTTGTGAGAAACTGCTTTATGATGTGTGAATTCACCTCACAGAGTTAAAACTTCGTTTTGATTCAACAGTTTGGAAACACTGTTTATGTCCATTCTCTGAATGGACATTTAGCAGCTCATTGAGGCCAATGGTTAAAAAGTGAATATCTCAGGATAAAAACTAGAAGGAAATGATCTGAGAAACTGCCTTGTGATGTATGCATTCACCTGGCAGAGATAAGCCTTTCTTTGCATTCAGCAATTAGGAAACACGGTTTTTGTAAAATCTGCAAAGGGATATTTGGGAGCACTTTAAGTACTATGGTGAAAAAGAAAATATATTCAGATAAAAACTACAAAGAAGCTTTCTGAGAAACTGCTTTCTGATATGTGCATTCATCTCACAGAGCTAAACAATTCTTTTCATTCAGGAGTTTGGAAACCCTGTTTTTGTAGAAACTGCAAAAGTATATTTGGGAGAACATAGCAGCCTATAGTGAAAAAAGCAAGTATCTTCAGATAACAACTAAAAAGAAGCTACCTGAGACACCCCTTTGTGATGTGTGCATTCATGTCACCGAGTTAAACCTTTCTTTTCATTAAGTAGTTTGGAAACACTATTTTTGTCCATTCTGTGAATGGACATTTAGGAACTCAGTAAGGCCAATGGAGTAAAAGCAAATATCCCAGGATAAAAACCAGAAGGAAGGTCTCTGAGATACTGCTTTGTGATATGTGCTTTCACCTCACAGATTTAAACCTTTATTTTCATTCAGCAGATTGGAAACACTGTTTTTGAAGAATCTGCAAAGGGATATTTGGGAGCACATTGCAGCCTATGGTGAAAAAGAAAGTATATTCAAATAAAAACTAGAAAGAAGCATGCTGAGAAACTGATGTGTGTTGTGTCCATTCATCTCGCAGAGTTAAATGTTTCTTTTCATTCGACAGTTTGGAAACACTGTTTGTGTCCATTCTGTGAATGGACATTTGGGAGCAGATTGAGGCCAATGGCGAAAAGGCGAGTATCCCAGGAGAAAAACAAGAAGGAAACTATTAGAGAAAGTGCTTTGTGATGTGGGCTTCCATCTCATTGAGATAAACCTTTCTTTCATTCAACAGTTTGGAAACACTGTTTTTCTCAAATCTGAGAAGGAATAATTGGGAGTGCATTTAAGCCTATGGTGAAAAAGAAAATATGTTCAGGTTAAAGCCAGATGGAAAGTTTTTGTGAAACTGATTTGTGATGTGTGCATTCGTTCCAGAGAGTTAAACCTTTCTTTTAATTCAGCAGTTTTCAAAAACTGTTTTTGTCCGTTCTGTGAATAGACATTTGAAAACTCATTGAGGCCAATGAAGAAAAAGTGAATATCTCAGGATAAAAACTAGAAGGAAGCTATCTGAAAAACTGCCTTGTTTGGTGTGCATTCAACTCACAGAGTTATAACATACTTTTCATTCAGCAGTTCTGAAACACTGTTTTTGTAGAATATCTGAAGGGTTGTTTCACAGTGCATTGAGACTTACGGTGAAAAATAAAATACCTTCAAATAAAAACTAGGTGGAAGCTTTCTGAGAAACTGATTTGTGATGTGTGCTTTCATTCCACAGAGTTAAACCTTTCTTTTGATATAGCAGTTTTCAAAAACTGTTTTTGTCCATTCTGTGAATAGACATTTGAAAACTCATTGAAGCCAATGGAGAAAAAGCAAATATCCCAGGATAAAAACTAGAAGGAAGCTATCTGAGAAACCACTTTGTGATGTGTGCATTCATCTCACAGAGTTAAACCTGTCTTTTCATTCAGGAGTTTGGAAACACTGTTTTCGTCCATTCTGCCAATGGATATTTGACAGCTCATTGAGGCCAATAGTGAAAAAGTGCATATCCCAGGATAAAAACTAAAAGGAAGCTACCAGAGAAAATGCTTTGCGATGTGTCAATTCTTCCCACAGAGGTATAAGTTTCTTTTCATTCAGCAGTTTAGAAACACAGTTTTGTCCATTCTGAGAATGGACAGTTAGGAGCTCATTCAGGACAATGGTGAAAAAAGCGAATATCCCAGGATAAAAATTAGAAAAACGGTATCGGAGGAACTGCTTTTTGATGTGTATTCATCTCACTGAGGTAAACCTTTCTCTTCATTCAGCAATTTGGAAACCCTGTTTTTGTAGTATCTGAGAAGGAATACTTGGGTGTGTTTTGAGGCCTATGTGGATAAAGAAAATATCTCCAAATAAAAACTAGAAAGAAGTTGTCTGAGAAACTGCTTTGTTGTTTGTGCATTCATCTATGAGATGTAAAACTTTCTTTTGATTCAGCTGTTTGTAAACTCTCTTTTTGTACTTTCTGTGAATGGATATTTGGGATCTCATTGAGGTGAATTGCAAAAAAGTGAAAATACAAAGATTAAAAACTAGAATGAAGCTATCTGAAAAACTGCTTTATGATATGTTAACATTTCTTTTCATTTAGCATTTGGAAACACAGTTTTTGAAGGATCTGTGATGGCATATTTGGGAGTTCTTGGATGCCAATGGTGAAAAAGAAAATACCTTTAGATAAAAACTAGAAAGAAACATTCTGAGAAAGTGCTTAGTGAAGTGTGCATTCATCTCACAGAGGTAAACATTTCTTTTGATTCAGCAGATTTTTGTCCATTCTGTGAATGGACATATGGGAGCTCATTGAGGCCAATGGCAAAAAAAATGAATATCACAGGAAAAAAACTAGAGGGAACCTATCTGATAAACGGTTTTGTGATATGTGCATTCACCAAGCAGAGTTAAACATTTCGTTTCATTTAGCAGTTTGGAAAGTTGTTTTTTTTTTTGTTTTTTAGCATCTGCTAAGAAATATTTGGGAGTGCATTGATGCCTATGGTGAAAAAGTAAATATACGTAGATAAAAGCTAGAAATAATCTTTCTGAGAAACTGATTTGTGATGTGTACATGCACCTCACTGAATTAAACCTTTCCTTGGATTCAGCAGTTTTGAAATACTGTTTTTGTCCATTTTGTGAATGTACACTTGGGATCTCCTTGAGACCAATGGTGAAAAAGTGAATATCCAAGGATAAAAACTAGAAGGAAGCTGTATGAGAAATCGCTTTGTGATGGGTGTATTCATCACGCAGATTTAAAAGTTTCTTTGATTCAGCAGTTTGGAAACACTGTTTTAGTCCTTTCTGTGAATGGACATTTGGGAGCTCTTTGAGGTCAATGATGAAAGTGTGATAATCCCAGGGCAAATCCAAAAGGAAGCTATATGAGGAACCAATTTGTGATGTGTGCCTTCATCTCAGAGAATTAAATCTTTCCTTTTATTGAGCCATTTTAAAGCACTGTTTTGTTAGAATCTGTGATGGGATATTTGGGAGCACATTGTGGCCTATAGTGAAAAAGAAAATACCTTCAGATATAAAAACTAGAAAGAAACTTTCTGAGAAACTGCTTTGTGATGCTTTCATTCATCTCCAAGAGTTAAACCGTCCTTTTGATTCAGCAGTTTGGAAACACAGTTTTTGTTCATTCTGTGAATGTACATTTGGGAGCTCATTGAGGGCAATAGCGAAAAACCGAATATCCCATTATGAAAACTAGAAGGAATTTATCTGAGAAACAGCATTGTGATGTGTGCATTCATCTCACAGAGGTAAACTTTCTGTTCATTCAGCAGTTTAGAAATACTGTTTTTGTAGAATCAGCTAAGAGGTACTTGGGAGAGCATTGTGGCGTATGGTGAAAAAGAAAATATCTTCAGAAAAAGACTAGAAAGTAACTTTCTGAGATGTGATGTTTTCATTCATCTCAAAGAGTTAAACCATTCTTTTGATTCAGCAGTTTGGAAACACTGTTTTTGTCCATTCTGTGTGCGGTCATTTGGGAGCTCATTGAGTCCAATGGTGATAAAGCAAATATCCCAGGATAAAATCAAGAAGGAAGCTACTGGAGAAGCCACTTTTCAGTATGCTCATTCATCTTACAGAGTTTAACATTGCTTTTGATTCAGCAGTTTGGTAACACTATTTTTGAACTTTCTGCAAATGGACATTTGAAAGGTCATTAAGCCAATGGTGAAAAAGAGACTATCCCAGGATGAAATCTAGAAGGAAGCTATCTGAGAAATTGCTTTGTGATGTGTGCATTCATTTCACAAAGTTAAATCTTTTTTTGATACAGCAGTTTTGAAACACTGTTTTTGGGCATTCTGCAAATGGACATTTGAGAGTTCCTTGAGGCCAGTGGCAAAAAAGTGAGTATCCCAGGATAAAAATTAGAAGGAGGCTGTCTGAGAAACCACTTTGTGATGGGGGCATTCATTGCATAGATTTAAAACTTTCTTTGATTCAGCAGTTTGTAAACAGTTTTTTTCCTTTCTGTGAATGGATATTTGGGAGCTCATTGAGGTCATTGGCAAAAAAGCAAATATCCCAGGTTAAAAACTAGAATGAAGCTATCTGAGAAATCACATTGTCATGTGTAAACCTTTCTTTTTATTCAGCAGTTTTAAACACGGTTTTTATTCAGTCTGCATAGGGATGTTTAGGAGTGCATGGAGGCCAACGGTTATAAAGGAAATATTTTCAGATAAAAACTAGACAGAAGCTTTCTGAGAAACTACTTTTTGAAGTGTGCCATCAACTCACAGAGTTAAACCTTTCTTTTGATTCAGCAGTTTGGAAACACAGTTTTTGTCTATTCTGCGAATGGACATTTCAGAGCTATTTGAGGCCAATGGTGAAAAAGCGAATATCCGAGGATAAAAACTAGAAGAAAGCAATCAGATAACTCTCTTGGTGATGTGTGCATTCACCTCATGGAATTAAACCTTCATTTTCCCTCAGCAGTTTGGAGAAATTGTTTTTGTAGAAACTGTGAAGGGATATTTAGGAACACATAGAGGCCTAAGGTGAAACAGAAAATAACTTCAGATAAAAACTAGAAATGAGCTTTCTGAGAAACTGCTTTGTGATGTGTGCATTCATCTCACAGAGTTAAAGCTTTCTTTTGATTTGGCAGTTTGGAAACAGAGCTTTTGTCAATTCTGCAAATGGACATTTGGGAGATCATTGAAGCCAATGGTGAAAAGGGAATAGCCTGGGATAAAAACTAGAAGAAAGGTATCTGAGAAACTGCTTTGTGAACTGCGCATTAATCTCACATAGTTAAAATTCTCTTTTCATTGAGCAGTTTGGAAACACTGTTTTTGTAGAACTTGTGAATTGATATTTGGGGGTGCATTGAGGCCTGTGGAGAAAAAGAAAATATTTTTGGAAAAAATGGGAAAGAACCTTTGTGAGAAAATGCTTTGTGATGTGGCCATTCATCTCACAGAGTTAAAACTTTCTTCACATTCAGCAGTTTGGAAACACTGTTTTTGTCCATTTTTCAAATGGACGTTTTTGAGCTCATTTAGGCCAATTGCAAAAGAGTGAATATCCAAGGATAAAAACTAGAAGGAACCTATCTAAGAAACTTTTTTGTGATGTGTGCGTTTGTCTCACCGACTTAAACATTTCTTTTCATTCAGTGGTTTAGAAACACTGTTTTTGTAGAATCTGCAAAGGGATATTTGGGAGTGCATTGTGGCCTGTGGTGAAAAGGAAAATATCTTCAGATAAGAATCAGAAAAAAGCCTAGGCAATACCATTCAGGACATAGGCATGGGCAAGGACTTCATGTCTAAAACACCAAAAGCAATGGCAACAAAAGACAAAATTGACAAATGGGATCTAATTAAACTAAAGAGCTTCTGCACAGCAAAAGAAACTACCATCAGAGTGAACAGGCAACCTAAAAAATGGGAGAAAATTTTCGCAACCTACTCATCTGACATAGGGCTAATATCCAGAATCTACAATGAACTCAAACAAATTTACAAGAAAAAAACAAACAACCCCATTAAAAAGTGGGTGAAGGACATGAACAGACATTTCTCAAAAGAAGACATTTATGCAGCCAAAAAACACATGAAAAAATGCTCATCATCACTGGCCATCAGAGAAATGCAAATCAAAACCACAATGAGATACCATCCCACACCAGTTAGAATGGCAATCATTAAAAAGTCAGGAAACAACAGGTGCTGGAGAGGGTGTGGAGAAATAGGAACACTTTTACACTGTTGGTGGGACTGTAAACTAGTTCAACCATTGTGGAAGTCAGTGTGGTGATTCCTCAGGGATCTAGAACTAGACATACCATTTGACCCAGCCATCCCATTACTGGGTATATACCCAAAGGATTATAAATCATGCTGCTATAAAGACACAAGCACACACATGTTTATTGCGGCACTATTCACAATAGCAAAGACTTGGAACCAACCCAAATGTCCAACAATGATAGACTGGATTAAGAAAATGTGGCACATATACACCATGGAATACTATGCGTCCATAAAAAATGATGAGTTCATGTCCTTTGTAGGGACATGGATGAAATTGGAAATCATCATTCTCAGTAAACTATTGCAAGAACAAAAAACCAAACACTGCATATTCTCACTCATAGGTGGGAATTGAACAATGAGATCACATGGACACAGGAATGGGAACATCACACTCTGGGGACTGTTGTGGGGTGGGGGGAGGGAGGAGGGATAGCATTGGGAGATATACCTAATGCTAGATGACGAGTTAGTGGGTGCAGTGCATCAGCATGGCACATGTATACGTATGTAACTAACCTGCACAATGTGCACATGTACCCTAAAACTTAAAGTATAATAATAAAAGAAAAAAAAGAAAGAAAAAAAAGAATCAGAAAAAAGCTTTCTGAGGAACTGCATTGTGATGTGTGCATTCATCTCACTGAGTTAAACTCTTCTTTTCATTCAGCAGTTTGGAAACACTGTTTTGTCCATTCTGAGAATGGATAGTTGGGAGCTCCTGGGGCCAATGGCAAAAAAGAAAATATTCTAAGATAAAAACTATAAGGAAGCTATCTGAGAAACTGCTTTGTGATGTTTGCATTTGTCTCACAGAGATAAAACTTTGTTTTAATTGAGCAATTTGGAGAAACTGTTTTCGTCCAATCTGTGAATGGACATTTCAGAGAGAATTGAGGCCAGCGGTGATAAAAAAGAATATCACAGGATAAAACTTTGAAGGGAGCTGAGAAACCGTGTTGTGATATGTGTATTCATTTTTCAGAAGTAAATGTTTCTTTTCATTCAGCTGTTTGGAAACAATGTTTTTGTAGAATCTGTGAAGGTGTATTTTGGAGGACATTGAGGCCTATTAAGAAAAGAAAATATCTTCAGATAAAAACTAGAAAGGAGCTTTCTTAGTAACTGCTTTGTGGTGTGTGCATTCATCTCACAAATTTAAACCTTTCTTTTGATTCAGCAGTTTGGAAGCACTGTTTATGCCCATTCTGCAAATGGTCAATTGGGAGCTCATTTAGGCCAATGGAAAAAAAGCAAATATCCAAGGATAAAAACTACAAGGAAACTATTTGTGAAACCGATTGGTGATGTGCGCATTCATCTCACAAAGTTAAACCTTTTTATCATTCAGCAGTTTGGAATCACACTTTTTGTCCATTCTGTGAATGGGAGATCATTGAGGCCAATAGCAGAAGAGTAAATTTCCAAAAATAAAAACTAGAAGGAAACTATGAGAAACCACTTTGGAAGGTGTGCATTCTCTCACAGAGCTCACATTTTCTTTTGATTCAACAGTTTGGAAACTCTGTTTTTGTCCATTCTGGGAATGGATATTTGGGAGCTTATTGAAGCCAGTGGTGAAAAAGCAAATATTCCAGGATAAAAACAAGAAGGAAACTATCTGAGAAACAGTTTTGTGATATGTTCATTCATCTCAGAGAGTTAAACCTTTCTTTTAAATCCGCTGTTTGAAACACTATTTTTGTAGATCCTTTGCAAAGGGATATTTAGGAGCGCATAGAGGCCTAAGGTGAAACAGAAAATAACTTCAGATAAAAACTAGAAATTAGCTTTCTGAGAAACTGCTTTGTGATGTGTGCATTCACCTCACAGAGTTAAAACTTTGCTTTATTCAGCAGTTTTCAAACACTGTCTTTTTCCTTTCTTCGAATGGACATTTGGGAGCTCATTGAGGCCAATGACAAAAAAGCGAATATCCTGGGATAAAAACTAGAAGGAAGCCATTTGAGACACCAATTTGTGATATGTGCATTCTTCTCACAGTGTCAAACCTTTCTTTTGATTCAGCAGTTTTGAAACACTGTTTTGGTCTATTCTGTGAATTGATATTTGGTAGTTCATAGAGGCCAATGTGAAAAAGGGCATATACCAGGAAAACAAATAGAAGGAAATTATCTGAGAAACCGCATTGTGATGTGTGCATTTATCTCACAAAGTTAAACCTTTCTTTTCATTGAGCTGTTTGTAAACACTATTTTTTTAGTATCTGCAAAGTGATATGTGGGAGTGCATTGAGGACTTTGGTGAAAAAGAAAATATCTTCTAATAAAAACTAGAAAGAAGATTTATGAGAAATGGCATTCTGATGTGTGCATTCATCTCAGAGAGGTAAACCTTTCTTTTGATTCAGCACTTTGGAAACACTGTTTTTTTTTTCCCCATTCTGTGAGTGGACATCTCAGAGCTCATTGAAACCAATGGCAAAAAAGGGAATACCCCAGGAAAAAATACTAGAAGGAAGCTATCTGAGAAACTGCTCAATAAAATGTGCCATCACATTGCAGAGTTAAACCTTTTTTTAATTTAGTGGTTTGGAAACACTGTTTTTGTAGAATCTGCAAAAGGGTATTTGGGAGCATATCGAGGCCTTTGCTGAAAAAGGAAATATTTTCAGATTAAAACTAGAAAGAAGCTATGAGAAAATGCTTTGTGAGCTGTGCATTCATCTCACAGGGTTAAACCTTTCTTTAGATTCAGCAGTTTGGAAATACTGTTTTGTCCATACTATAAATGGACATTTGGGAGCTCATTGAGGCCAATGTTGAAAAAGTGAATATCCAAGGATAAAAACTAGAATGAAGCAACCCGAGAAACCGTTTTGTGATGTGTGCATTCACTTCACAGAGTTAAAACCTGCTTTTCATTCGGCAGTTTGGAAAGACTGTTTTTGCAGAATCTGTGAAGGGATATTTGGCAGTGCATTGAGGCCTATAGTGAAGAAGGAAATGTTGTCACATAAAAACTAGAAAGAAGCATTCTGAGAAACTGCTTTGTGATGTGTACTTTCGTGTCACAGAGTTAAACGTTTATTTTCATTTAGCAGATTGGAAACAATGTTTATTTCCATTCTGCAAATGGCCATTTTGGAGCTCTTTGTGGCCAATGGCGAAAAAGCGAATATAGAAGGATATTCACTAGAAGGAAGCTATCTGAGAAAATGCTTTGTGATGGGTGCATTCATCTCTCATAATTAAATGTTTCTTTTCATTGAGCAGTAGGGAAACACTGTTTTTGTATAATCTGTGAAGGGATATTTGGGAGCGCATTGAGGCATATGGTGAAAGGGAAAATATCTTCAGATAAATACTAGAAGGAAGCTATCTGCGAAACCGTTTTGTGACGTTTACATTCATCTCACAGAGATCAAACTTTCTTTTAATTGAGCAGTTAGGAAACACTGTTTTTTCCAATGTGCAAATGGACATTTGGGTGATAACTGAGGCCAAAGGTGAAAAAGTGAACATCCCAGGATAAAATGTAGAAGGGAGCTATCTGAGAAGCCGTGTTGTGATGTGTGTATTCATCTTGCAAAGTTTGGGAGCTCATTGAGGCCAATAGCAAAAATGCAAATATCCAAAAAATAACAACTAGAAGGAACCTATGAGAAACCACTTTTGAATGTGTGTGTTCATCTCACAGTGAAAACTTTCTTTTGATTCAGCAGTTTGAAATCTCGGTTTTTGTCCATTCTGTGAATGGACTTTTCGGAGCTTATTGAGGACTGTGGTGAAAAAGAAGATACCCAGGATAAAAACGAGAAGGAAGCTATCTGAGAAACCACTTTGTGATATGTTCATTCATTTCAGAGAGTTAAACATTTCTTTTCATTCAGCTGTTTGAAACACTGTTTTTGTAGAATCCTCAAAGGGATATATGGGAGTGCATTGAGGCCTACGGTGAAAAAGAAAATATCTTCAGATAAAAAGTAGAAAGAAGCTTTCTTAGAAACTGCCTTGTGATGTGTGCATTCCTCTCACAGAGTTAAAACTTTCCTCTGATTCAGCGGTTTGGAAACACTCTTCTTGTCCATTCTTTGAATGGACATATGGGAGCTCATTGAGACCAATGGCAAAAAAGCTAATATCTAAGGATAAAAACTAGAAGGAAGCTATGTCAGAAATCACTTTGTGATGTGTGAATTCATCTCACAGTGTGAAATCTTTCTTTTGATTCAGCAGTTTGGAAACACTGTTTTTGTCCATTCTGTGAATGGACTTTTGGGAGCTCATTGAGGCCAATGGTGAAAAAGTGAATATCAAAGGATAAAAACTAGAAGCAAGCTACCTGAGAATCCACTTTGTGATGTGTGCATTCATCTCACAATGTGAAATCTTTCTTTTCATTTCAGCAGTTTGGAAACACTGTTTTTGTCCATTCTGTGAGTGGACTTTTGGGAGCTCATTGAGGCCAAAGGTGAAAAAGTTAATATCAAAGGATAAAAACTAGAAGCAAACTACCTGAGAATCCACTTTGTGATGTGTGCATTTATCTTGCAGAGTAAAACTTTCTTTTGATTCAGCAGTTTGGAAACCCTGTTTTTATCCTTTCTGTGAATGGATACTTGTGAGCTCATTGAAGCCAACGATGAAAAAGTGAAAATCCCAGGATCAAAACTGCAATGAAGCTTTCTGGCAAACTGCTTTGTGATGTGTGCATTCATCCCACAGAGCTAAAACTTTCCTTTGATTCAGCAGTTTGGAAACAATCTTTTTCTCCATTCTGCAAATGGATATTTAAGAGCACATTGAGGCTAATGGCAAAAATGCGAATATCCCAGGATAAAAACAAGGAGAAGCTATCTGAGAAACTGCTTTGTGATGTGTGCATAAATCTCACAGAGTTAAAACTTTCTTTTCATGCAGCAGTTTGGAAACACTGTTTTTGTAGAAGCTGCAAAGGGATATATGGGAACACATTGAGGCCTTTGGTGAAAAAGGAAATATCTTCACATTAAAACTAGAAAGAAGCTTTTGAGAAACAGCTTTGTGATGTGTGCATTCACTTCACAGTTTAAAAACTTCCTTTTCATTCAGCTGTTTGGAAACACTGTTATTGCAGAATCGACGAAGGTATATTTGGGAGGCCATTGAGGCCTATGGTGAAATAGAAAACATCTTCAGATAAAAACTAGAAAGAAGCATTCTGAGAAACTGCTTTGGTAATGGTGCATTCATCTCACAGATTTAAAGCATTCTTTTTATTTAGCCGTTTGGAAACACTGTTTTTGTAGAATCTCAGAAGGGATATTTTGGAGCGCCTTGAGGCCTACGGTGAGAAAGGATATATCTTCAGACAAAAACTAGAAAGAAGCTTTCTGAGAAACTGCTTTGTGATGGGTGCATTTAATTCACATAGTTGAAACGTTATTTTGACTCAGCAGTTTGTAAACTCTGTTTTTCTCTATTCTGCAATTGGATATTTGGGAGCTCATTGAGGCCAATAGTGAAAAACTGAATATTCAAGGATAAAAACTAGAAGGAAACTATCTTAGACACCCCTTTGTGATGTGTGGATTCATCTCGTAGAGATAAACCTTTCTTTTCATTCAGCAGTTTGGAAAGACTGCTTTGGTAGGATCCGTGAAGGAAAATTTGTGAGCATGTTAAGGGCTGTGGTGAAAAAGAAAATATCTTCAGATAAAAACTAGAATGAAACTTTTTGAGAAACTGCTTTGTGTTGTGTGCATTCATCTCGCAGAGATAAACATTTTCTTTTCATTCAGCAGTTTGGAAACATTGTTTTTGTCCATTCTGTGAGTGGACATTTGTGAGCTCACTGAGGCCAATGGCTAAAAAGTGATTATCCCAGGATTAAAACTAGAAAGAAGCTACCTGAGAAACTGCTTTGTGATGTGTCCATTCATCTCACAGAGTTAAACATTTCTTTTCATTCAGCAGATTGGAAATGCTGTTTTTGTAGAATCTGCAAAGAGATATTTTGGAGCACATTGAGGCCTATGTTGAAAAAGAAAATATTGTCAGATAAAAACTACAAAGAAGCTATCTGAGAAATTGCTTTGTGATGTGTGCATTCATCTTGAAGAGTTAAACCTTTCTTTTGATTCAGCAGTTTGCAAACACTGTTTTTGTGCATTCTGTGAATGGACATTTTGGAGCTCATTGAGGCAAAAGGTGAAAAAGTGAATATCCCTGGAAAAAACTACAAGGCACTATCTGAGAAACTGCTTTGTGATGTGTGTATTCAGGTAATAGAGTTAAATCTTACATTTCATTCAGCAGTTTGGAAACATTGTTTTTGTAGACCATGTGAAGGGTTATTTGCATACCGCATTGAGGCCTATGGTCCAAAAGAAAATATCTTCAGATAAAAACAAGAAAGAAGATTGCTGAGAAACTGCTTTGAGATGTGTGCACTCAGCTCACAGAATTAAACTTTTCTTTCAATTCAACAGTTTGGAAACACTGTTTTTGTCCATTCTGAGTATGAACATCTGGGAGCTCATTGAGGCCAATGGCAAAAAATCAAATGTCCCAGGATAAAAACTAAAAGGAAGCTATCTGAGAAACCACCTTGTGATTTTTGCATTCATCTCACAGAGTTAAACCCTTCTTTTTATTCAGCAGTTTGGAAACACTTTTTTTGTAGAATCTGCAAAGGGATGTTTGGGAGCACATTGAGGCCTATGGTGTAAAATAAATTATCTTCAGGTAAAAAATAGAAAGAAGCTCTCTGAGAAACTGTTTGTGATGTGTGCATTTGTCTCACAGAGGTAAACATTTCTTTTGATTCGGCAGTTTGGAAACACTGTTTATGTCCATTCCTGTGGATGGCCATACAGGAGCTCATTAAGGCCTATGATGAAACAGTGAATATCCCAGGATAAAAACTAGTTGAAGCTATCTCAGAAATCGCTTTGTGACATGTGCATTTAGTTTGAGGCATTAAATATTTTTTTTTTCTTCAGCAGTTTGGTAACATGGTTTTTGTAGAATCTCCAAATTGACAATTGGGAGCTCATTGAGGACAATGGTGAAAAAGAAAATATCCCCAGATAAAGACTATGAGGAAGCTATCTGAGAAACCCTTTAGTGATGTTTGCATTCATCTAGCAGAGTTTAATCTTTCTTTTGATTCAGCAGTTTGGAAACACTGTTTTTGTGCATTCAGCGAATGGACTTTTTGGAGCTCATTGAGGCAAAAGGTGAAAAAATGAATATTCCAGGAAACAAGTACAAGGCGCTATCTGAGAAACCTCTTTGTGATGTGTGTATTCAGCTCATGGAGTTAAATCATATATTTCATTCAGCAGTTTGGAAACGTTGTTTTTGTAGAATTTGTGAAGTTATACTTGCATAGCTCATGGAGGCCTATGGTGAAAAAGAAAATATCTTCAGACTAAAAACTAGAAAGAAGCTTTCTGAGAAACTGCTTTGTGATATGTGAATTCCTCTCACAGAGTCAAACTTTTCTTTTGATTCAACAGTTTGGAAACACTGTTTATATCCATTCTGCGGATGGCCATATGGGAGCTCACTAAGGCCTATGGTGAAAACTGAATATCCCAGGATAAAAACGGAAAGGAAGCCATCTCAGAAAGTGCTTTGTGATGTGTGCATTCAGCTTGAGGAGTTAAATATTTCTTTTCATTCAGCAGTTTGGTAACACAGTTTTTGTAGAGTCTCCGAACAGACAACTTGGAGCTCATTGAGGCCAATAGCGAAAAGGGGAATGTTTCAGGATGAAAACTAGAAGTAAGCTATATTAGGAATCTTTTTGTGATGTGTTCATTCATCTCACAGAGGTAAACATTTCCTTTCATTAATCAGGTTAGAAAAACTGTTTTTGTAGCCTCTGCAAAGGTTTATTTGGGAGCACATTGAGGTCTATGTTCAAAAAGAAAATATCTGCAGATAAAAACTAGAAAGAAGCATTCTGAGAAACTGCTTTGTGATGCGTGCATTCACCTGACAGATTTAAACTTTTCTTTTGATTCAGCAGTTTGGAAACACTTTATTTGTCCAATCTGGGAATGCAAATTTGGGAGCTCATTGAGGCCAATGGTGAAAGAGTGAATATCCCAAGTTCAAAACTAGAGGGAAGCCATCTAAGGAACTGTTTTGTGATGTGTGCATTCATCTTGCAGTGTTAAACCTTTCTGTGGATTCAGCAGTTTAGAAACACTATTTTCGTTTATTCTGCAAATGGACCTTTGGGAGCTCATTGAGGCAAAAGGCCAAAAAGTGAATATCACTGAATAAAACAGAAAGAATGTATATGAGAAACCGCTTTGTGATGTGGACATTTATCTCACAGAGTTAAAACTTACTTTCAATTCAGCAATTTGGATACAATGTTTTTGTCCATTCTGTGAAAAGACATTTGGGAGCTCTTTGAGGCCAAAGTCAAAAAAGTGAATATCCCATGAAGAAAACCAGAAAGAAGCTATCTCAGGAACCTCTTTGTGATGTGTGCATTCATCTTGCAGAGGTAAATCTTTCTTTTCGTTAAGAAGTTTGGAAAAACTGTTTTTGTAGGATCTGGTATAAGATATTTGGGAGCAAATTGAGGCCTATGGTGAAAAAGAAACTATCATCAGATAAAAAGTCGAAAAATAGTTTCTGAGGAACTGCTTTGTGTTCTGTGCATTCATCTCACAAAGTTACACCTTTCTTTAGACTTAGCAGTTTGGAAAAACTGATTTTTTTCCATTCTGGGAATGGACATTTCAGAGCTCATTCAGGCCAATGACAAAAAATCGAATATCCCAGGATGAAAAGTAGAAGGAAGCTATCTGAGAAACCTTTATGTGATATGTAAACTCATCTCACTGAGTTAAACCTTTCTTTTCATTCTGCAGTTTTGGAACACTATTTTTGTCCATTCTGTGAGTGGACATATGGTTGCTCATTGAGGCCAATGGTGAAAAAGGGAATATCACCAGATAAAAAGTAGAAGTGAGCTATATGAGAAACTGCTTTGTGATGTGTGCATTCATCTCTCTGAGTTAAACTTTTCTTTTCATTCAGCAGTTTTGAAACACTGGTTTTGTAGAATCTGCCAAAGGGTATTTGGGAACACCTTGAGGCCTGTGATGAAAAAGAAAATATCTTCAGATAAAAACCAGAAAGAAGCTTTCTGAGAAACTTCTTTGCTGTGTGTGCATGCATCTTACATAGTTAAAGCTTTCTTTTGATTGAGTAGTTTGGAAAAACTGTTTTCATCTGGATATTTGTGAGCTCATTTGGCCAATGGCAAAAAAGGAAAAAACCCAGAATAAAAACAAGAGGATGCTATCTGAGAAACTGCTTTGTGACGTGTGCATTCATCTTGCAGAGTTAAACCTTTTCTTTCATTCTGAAGTTTTGAAACTTTGCTTTTTTCCTTTCTGTGAATGGGCATTTGGGAGCTCTTTGAGGTTAATGGTGAAAAAATGAATATCCCAGGAAGAAACCAGAAAGAAGCTGACAGAGAAAAATCTTTGTGATGTGTGCATTTATCTCGCAGAGATAAACCTTTCTTTTCATTAAGCAGTTTGGAGACACTATATTTGTGGAATCTGCAAATAAATATTTGGGAGCACAGTGCGGCTTATGATGAAAAAGAAAATGTCTTCAGGTAAAAACTAGAAAGAAGCTTTCTGAAAAACTGCTTTGTGATGTGTGCATTCACTGCACAGAGTTAAACCTTTTATTGATTCAGCAGTTTGGAAACACTGTTTTTGTCCCTTCTATGAAAGGATATTTGGGATCTCATTGAGACCAATGGGGGAAAAGCAAATATCCCAGGATAAAAACTGGAAAGGAAGCTATTTGAGAAACCATTTTGTGATTTGCATTCACTGCACAGAGTTAAAACTTTCTTTTGGTTCAGCAGTTTGGAAACACTGTTTTTGTCAATTCTGTCAATGGACTTTTGGGAGCTCATTGAGGCCAATGGCAATAAGGTGAATATCATAGTATAAAAACAGAAGGAAGCTATCTGAGGAAGCTATAAAAGCAGAAGGAAGCTCCTTGTGATGTGTGCATTCAGCTTGAGGATGTAAATCTTATTTTTCTTTCAGCAGTTTGGAAACACTGTTTTTTTAGAATCTACAAATGGACATTTGGGAGTGAACTGAGGCCTATGGTTGAAAAGAAATCATCTTCAAATAGAAACTATAAAAAATGTTTTTGAAAAACTGCTTTGTGATGTTTGCATTCATCTCACAGGGTTAAACCATTCTTTTGTTTCAGCAGCTTTTAAACACTGTTTTTGTCCATTCTGTAAATGGACATTTGGGAGCTATTTGAGGTCAAAGGTGAGAAGAAAATATCCCAGGATAAAAACTAGAAGGAAGCTCTATGAGAAACTGCTTTGTGATGTGTGCATTTGTCTCAGAGAGTTAAAATTTTCTTTTGATTCAGTGGTTTGGAAACACTGTTTTTGTCTTTTTTGCAAACGGACTTTACAGAGCTCATTGAGGCCAATGGCAAAAAAGCAAATAACCTAGAATAAAAACAGAAATAAGCTATCTGTGAAACTGCTTTGTGATGTGTGCATTCATCTAGCAGAGTTAAACCTGTCCTTTCACTCAGCAGTTTTGAAACACTGTTTAATTTCCATTCTGCAAATGGACATGTGGGAGCTCACTGAGGCCAATTGCGAAGAAACGAATATCCCAGGAAGAAAATGAGAAGGAAGCTATCTGAGAAACCCTTGTGATGTGTGCATTCATCTTGCTGAGGTAAAACTTTCTTTTCATTAAGCAGTTTGGAAAAACTGTTTTTGTAACGTCTGCAAATAAATATTTGGGAGCACATTGTGGCCTATGGTGAAAAAGAAAATATCTTCAGATAAAAATAGAAAGAAACTTTCTGAGAAATTACTTTGTGATGTGTGCATTCATCTCACAGACTTAAAACTTTCTTTTGATTCAGAAGTTTGGAAACACTGTTTTTTTCCATTCTGCAAATGGAAATTTGGGAGCTCATTGAGGCCAATGGTGAAAAAGGAAATATTTCAGGATGAAAACTCGAAGAAAACTATATTAGAAAACTTTTTATGATGTGTTCATTCATCTCAAAGAGGTAAACCTTCCTTTTCATTAAGCAGTTTGGAAAAACTCGTTTTTTAGCATCTGTGAAGGGATATTTCAGAGTGCATTGAGGCCTATGTTCAAATAGAAAATATCTGTAGATAAAAACTAGAAAAAATGCTTTCTGAGAAACTGCTCTGTGATGTGTGCGTTCATCTCACAGAGTCAAACTTTATTTTGATTCAGCAGTTTGGAAATACTTTATTTGTCCATCCAGGAAATGCACATTTCAGAGCTCTTTGAGGACAATGGTGAAAAATTGAATGTCACAGGATATAAACTCAGAGAAAGCTATCTGAGAAACTGCTTTGTTATGTGCACATTCATCTAGCAAGTTAAACCTTTCTTTTCATTCAGCAGCTTGGAAACACTGTTTTTGTAGAATCTGTGAAGGGATATTTGGGAGTGCTTTGAGGCCTATGTTGAAAAAGAAAATATCTTCAGATAAAAATGAGAAAGTAGCTTTCTGAGAAACTGCTTTGTGATGTGTGCATTCATCTCAGACATTTAAACCTTTCTTTGAATTCAAAAGTTTAGAAACACTGTTTTTGTCCATTCTCTGAATGGACATTTGGGAGCTCTTTGAGGCCAATGGCAAAAAATCGAATTGTCCCAGGATAAAAACTAAGAGGAAACTATCTGAGAAACTCCTTTGTGATGTGTTTCATCTCACAGAGTTAAACCTTTCTTTTGATTCAGCAGTTTGGAAACGCTTTATTTGTCCATTCTTGGAATGCACATTTGGGAGCTCGTTGAGGCAAAAGGCGAAAAATTGAATGTCACAGGATATAAACTCAGAGGAAGCTATCTGAGAAACTGCCTTGTGATGTGCACATTCATCTCGCAGAGTTAAACCTTTCTTTTCATTCAGCAGTTTGGAAACACTCTTTTTGTAGAATCTGTGAAGGTATATTTTGGAGCACATTGAGGCCTATGATGAAAAAGAAAATATCTTCAGATAAGAAATAGAAGCTTTCTGAGAAACTGCTTTATGTTGTATGCATTCACCTTACAAAGTTACACCTTTCTTTTAATTCAGCTGTTTGGAAACACTGCTTTTTTTTTTCTTCGACTGGATATTTGGGAGACCTTTAAGCCCAATGATGAAAAATTGAATGTCCTAGGATAAAAACTAAGAGGAATCTATCTGAGAAACTGCTTTGTAATGTGTGTTTTCATCTCACCGAGTTAAAACTTTGTTTTGATTCAACAGTTTGGAAACCCTTTATTTGTCCATTCTTGGAATGCACATTTGGGTGCTCACTGAGGCAAATGGCAAAAAATTGAATATCACAGGATATAAACTCAGAGGAAGCTATCTGAGAAACTGCCTTGTGATGTGCTCATTCATCTCGCAGAGTTAAACCTTTCTTTTCATTCAGCAGTTTGGAAACACTCTTTTTGTAGAATCTGTGAAGGTATATTTGGGAGCACATTGAGTCCTATGATGGAAAAGAAAATACCTTCGGATGAAAAATAGAAAGAAGCTTTCTGAGAAACTGCTTTATGTTGTATGCATTCATCTCACAAAGTTACACCTTTCTTTTAATTCAGCTGTTTGGAAACACTGTTTTTGTTTATTTTGCAATTGGACATTTGGGAGTCCTTTAAGCCCAATGACGAAAAATTCAATGTCCCAGGATAAAAAGAAGAAGGAAGCTGTCTGAGAAAACTTTTTGTGAAATGTGCATTCAACTTGCAGAGTTAAAACTTTCTTTTCATTTAGCAGCTTGGAAAAACTGTTTTTGTCCATTCTGTGGTGGACATATAAGAGCTCATTGAGGCAAATGGCAAAAAAGCAAATATCACTGGATAAAAACTAGAAGGAAACTATCTGAGATACCTCTCTGTTATGTGTGCATTCATGTCACATAGTTAATCCTTTTTTTTGTTCAGTAGTTTGGAAACACTGTTTTTGTCTGGACATTTGGGAGCTCATTGAGGCCAATGGTGAAAAAGTGAATATGCCAGGATAAAAACTAGATGGAAGCTATCTCAGAAACATTTTTCTGATGTGTGTGTTCATCTCACAGAGTTAAAAGTTTCTTTTGCTTCAACAGTTTGGAAACACTGTTTATGTAGAATATGTGAAGGGATCTTCAGATAAAAACCAGAAAGAAGCTTTCTGAGAAAGTGCTTTGTGATGTCTGCATTCATCTCACAGAATTAAACCTTTCTTTTGATTCAACAGTTTAGGAACACTGTTTTTGTCCATTCTCTGAACGGACATTTTGGTGTTCATTAAGGACAATGGCAAAAAATGGAATGCCCCAGGATAAACACTAAGAGGAATCTATCTGAGAAGCCAGAATCTGCAAAGGGATATTTGGGTGCACATTGAGAACTGGGGTGAAAATACAATACCTTCAGATAAAAACTAGAAAGAAGCTTTCTGAGAAACTTCTTTGTGATGTGTGCATTCATCTCATAGAGTTAAATGTTTCTTTTGAGTCAGAAGTTTGGAAACCCTGTTTTTGTCCATGCTGTGAATGGATATTTTGGTGTTCATTAAGGACAATGGCAAAAAATGGAATGCCCCAGGATAAACACTAAGAGGAATCTGTCTGAGAAACCACTTTGTGATGTGTGCATTCATCTCACAGAGTTAAATCTTTCTATTCATTCTGCAGTTCCAAAACACTTTTTTTGTAGAATCTATGAATGGACATTTGGGAGTGAATTGAGGCTTATGGTTGAAAAGAAAACATCTTCAGATGGAAACGAAAAAAATCTTTTTGAAAAACTGCTTTGTGATCTGTGCATTCATCTCTCAAGGTTAAACCATTCTTTTGATTCAGTGTTTTTAAACTTTGTTTTTGCCCATTATGCAAATGGACATTTGGGAGTTCATTGAGGTCAATGGCAAAGAAGAGAATATCCCAGGATAAAAACTAGAAGGAAGCACTATGAGAAACCACTCTGTGATGTGTGCATTTGTCTCAGAGAGTTAAAACTTTCTTTTGATTCAGCGGTTTGGAAACACTGTTTTTGCCTTTTCTGCAAATGGACATTTTGCTGCTCTTTCAAGCCAATAGTGAAAAAGGGAATGTCCCAGGATAAAAACTTAGAGGAAGCTATCTGAGAAAACAGTTTGGGTGCTTGAATTCATCTCACAGACTTAAATCTTTCTTTTCATTCAGCAGTTTGGAAACACTGTTTTTGTCAACTTTTCAAATGGACTTTAGGGAGCTCATGGGGGCCAATTGCAAAAAAAAAGCAAATAACCCAGAACAAAAACAGAAGGAAGCACTCTGTGAAGCTGCTTTGTGATGTGTGCATTCATCTAGCAGAGTTAAATCTTTCCTTTCCTTCAACAGTTTTGAAAAACTGCTTTTTTCTTCCATTCTGAATGGACATTTGAGAACTCATTGAGGCCAATGTCGAAAAGGGACTATCCCAGGAAGAAGATGAGACTGAACCTACTTGAGAAACCTCTTTGTGATGTATGCATTCATCTCACTGAGGTAAACCTTTCTTTTCATTAGGCAGTTTGGAAAAACTCTTTTTTGTAGCATCTACAAAGAAATATTTGGGAGCACATTGAGGTCTATGGTTAAAAACAAAATACCTTCATATAAAAATTAGAAAGAATCTTTCTGAGAAACTGCTTTGTGACATATGCACTCATCTCACAGAGTTAAAAGTTTCTTTTGATTCTGCAATTTGGAAACTATTTTTGTCCATTCTGTGAATGGACATTTGGGAGCTCAGTGAGGCCAATGGCAAGAAATCGAAAGTCCCAGGATGAATACTATGTGGAAGCTCTCTGAGAAACTGCTTTGTAATGTATGCATTAATCTCACAGAGTTAAACATTTCCTTTCATTCAGCAGTTTTGAGACACTGTTTTTTTTCATCCTGAGAATGGACATTTCAGAGCTCATTGAGGTCAATGGCAAAAAAGCAAACATACAAGGATAAGAACTACAAGGAAGCTATCCGAGAAACTGCTTTTGATGTGTGCACTCATTTTGCCAAGTTAAAACTCTCTTTTTATTCAGCAGTTTGCAAAAACGGTTTTTGAAGAATCTGCAAAGGGATATTTGGGATCTCATTGAGGCCTATGGTGAAAAAGAAAATATCTTCAGATAAATCTAGAAAGAAGCTTTCTGAGAGACTGCTTTGTGATGTGTGCATCAATCTTAAACGTTTGTGTTCATTCAGCTGTTTAGAAACACTGTTTCTGTCCATTCTGTGAATGGACATTTTGGAGCTCTTTGATGCCAATGGCAAAAAAGGGGATATCCCAGAATAAAAACAGAAGGAAACTGTCTTAGAAACCAGGGGATATCCCAGAATAAAAACAGAAGGAAACTGTCTTAGAAACCACTTTGTGATGTTTGCATTCATCTAACAGATTTAAACTTTCTTTTGATTCATCAGTTTGGAAACACTGCTCTTGTCCATTCTGCAAAAGGACATTTGGGACTTCGCTGATGCCAGTGGTGAAATATCGAATATTCCAGAATGAAAACAGAAGGAAGATATCTGATAAACCTCTTTGTGATGTGTGCATTCAGCTCGAGGAGTTATATCTTTCTTTTTATTCAGCAGTTTGGAAAAGCTGTTTTCGTAGAATCTGAGAATGGACAGTGGGGAGCGCATTGAGGTCTATAGTGAAAAAGAAAATATTTTCAGATAAAAACTAGAAAGAGGATTTCTGAGAAACTGCTTTGTGAAGTGAGCATTCATCTCACTGAGATAAACCTTTTTTTGATTCAGTAGCTTGAAAACACTGTTTTTGTCCACTCTGTGAATGGACACTTGGGAGCTTATTGAGGCCAATGGTGAAAAAGCTAACATCCCAGTATAAACACTAAGTGGAATCTATCTGAGAAACCGTTTTGTGATGTGTGCTTTCGTCTCAGAGAGACAAAAATTTTCTCTTGATTCAGCAGTTTGGAAACACTGCTTTTTCCATTCTACACATCTACATTTGGAAGCTCATTGAGGCCAAAGGTGAAAAAGAGGATATCCCATGATACAAAGAGATGGAAGCAATCTAAGAAACCACGTTGTGATGTGTTCATTCACCTCGAGGAGTAAAATCTTTCTTTTCATTCAGCTGTTTGGAAACACTGATTTCTAAAATCTGCAAATGGAAATTTGTGGTGCACTGAAGCCTAAGGTAAATATCATCAGATAAAAACTAGAAAGAAGCTTTCTGAGAAACTGCTTTGTGATGTGTGCTTTCATCTCACAGAGTTAAACCTTTCTTTTGTTTCAGAAGTTAGGAAACACTGTTTTAGTCCATTCTGTGAATGGATATTTGGGAGCTAATCAAGGCCAATGACAAAAAAGTGAATATCCCATGACAAAAACTAGAAAGAAGCTATCTGAGAAAATACTTTGTGATGTGGGCATTCATCTCTTAGAATTAAACCTTCCTTTTCATTCAGCAGTTTGTAAACACTTTTTCTGTTCATTTGATGAATGGACATTTTGAAGCTCATTGTGGCCAATGGCCAAAAATCAAATGTACAAGGATGAAAACTGAGAGGAAGCTATCTGAGAAACATCTATGTCATGTGAGCATTCATCTCAAGGAATTAAATCTTTCTTTTCTTTCAGCAGTTTGGAAACCATTTTTTTGTAGATCTGCAAATGGACATTTGGGAGCTCATTGAGGCCAAGGGCGAAAAATTGAATATCCCAAGATAAAAACTAAGAGGAAGTTATCCGAGAAATATCTTTGTGATGTGTGAATTCATCTCACAGAGTTATACCTTTCTTTTCCTTCAACTGTTTGGAAGCAATATTTTTTAAAAAATCTGTGAATGGATATTGGGGAGTGCATTGAAACCTATGGTGAAAACGAAAATATCTTCAGATAAAAACTAGAAATAAGCTATCTGAGAAACAGCTTGTGATGTATGCATTCATCTCAGAGAGTTAAATCTTTATGTTGATTCAGCAGTTTGGAAACACTGTTTTTGTCCATTCTGTGATTGGACATTTTGGAGCTCATTGAGGCCAACGGGGAAAAGCAAATGTAGCATGATAAAACCTAGAAGGAAATTATCTTAAAAAAGCTGCTTAGTGATATGTGTATTCATCTTGCAGAGTTACTCCTTTCTTTTCATCGATCAGTTTGGAAACAACATTTTTGTAGAATCTATGAGGTAATATTTGGAGCACAATGAGGCCTATGGTGAAAAATAAAATATATTCAGTTAAAAACTAGAAAGAAGCTTTCTGAGAAACTGCTTTGTGCTGTTTGCATTCATCTCACAGATGAAAACTTTCTTTTAATTCAGGAGTTTGGAAACACTGTTTTTTTCCATCCTGAAAATGGACATTTTGGAGCTGTTTGAGGTCAATCAGGAAAAAGTGAATATCCCAGGATAAAAACTGGAAACAAGCTATCTGAGAAACTGCTTTGTGATATGTGCATTCATCTCACACAGTTAAACCTTTATTTTGATTCAGCAGCTTGGAAACACTGTTTTTGTCCATTCTGCAAATGGATATTTGAGATCTAATTTAGGCCAATGAGGAAAAGTGAATATCCCAGGATAAAAAACAGAAGGAAACTATCTGGGAAACCACTTTGTGATGGGAGCATTCATCTCACAGAGTTAAAACTTTTTTTCATTCAGCAGTTTGAAAATACTGTTTTTGTAGAAACTGCAAAGGGATATTTGGGAGTGCATTGAGGCCTATGGTGATAAACAAAATATCTTCAAATAAAAACTAGAAAGAAGCTCTCTGAGAAACTGCTTTGTGATGTGTGCATTTTTCTCACACAGTTAAACTTTCTTTTGATTAAGCATTTTGGAAACATTGTTTTTGTCCATTCTGAGAATGGACATTTTGAAGCTCATTGAAGCCAATGGCAAAAAAACAAGTGTCCCAGGAAAAAAACTAAGTGGAAGCTATCTCAGCAACCACTGTGTTATGTTTGTATTCAACTCACAGAATTAAAACTTTCTTTTCATTCAGCTCTTGTGGAAAACTGTTTTTGTCCAATCTGCAAGTGAACATTTGGGTGCTCATTGAGGCCAGTGTAGAGAAACAGAATATCCCAGGATAAAAACTAGAAGGAAGCTATCTAAGAAACTGTTCTGTGATGTGTGCATTGATTTCACAGAATAAATTTTACTTTTGATTCAGCAGTTTGGAAACACTGTATTTGTCTATTCTGTGAATGGACATTTTGGAGCTCATTGAAGCCAAAGGCAGAAAAGCAATTATCCCAGGATAAATACTGGAAGGAAATTATTTGAGAAACTGATTTGTGATGTTTGCATTAAGGTTGAGGAGTTTAATCTTTCTTTTTATTCTGCTTTTCAACTGTGCTTTTGGAAGAACTGTTTTGTGGAATATGCAAATGGATATTTGGAAGCTCAATGAGGCATATGTACAAAAAGAAAATAACTTCAGATAAAAACTAGGAAGAATCTTTCTTAGAAACTGCTTTGTGGTGTGTGCATTCATCTCACAGAGTTAAACCTTTGTTTGATTCAGCAGTTTTAAAACAATTTTTTCGTCCATTCTCCGAATGGACATTTGGTAGATAATGGAGGCGAAAGGCAAAAAAACGAATATCCCATTACAAAAACTATCAAGAAGCTCTCTAAGAAACTGCTTTCTGATGAGTGCACTCATCTCAAAGAGTTAAAACTTTCTTCTTTCAGCAGTTTGGAACCACAGTTTTGTAGAATCTGTGAAGGGATATTTGGCAGTACATTGAGGCCTACGGTGAAAAAGAAAATATCTTCAGATAAAAACTAGAAAAAAGATGTCTGAGAAACTGCTTTGTGATGTGTGCATTGATCTCACATAGTTAAACCTTTCTTTTGATTCAGCATTTTGGAAACAGTGTTTTTGTTCATTCTGTGAATGGACATTTGGGAGTGCAATGAAGCCAATGGCCAAAAATCGAATGTCCCTGGATAAACATTAGGAGGAAGCTATCTGGGAAACTGCTTTGGTATGTGTGCATTCAGCTTGCAGAGTTTAACCTTTCTTTTCATTCAGCAGTTTGGAAACACTGTTTTTCTCCATTCTGTGAATGAACAATTGGAGTGCATTTAGGCCAATGGAGAAAAAGTGAACATCCCAGGATAAAAACTAGAAAGAAGTTATCTGAGAAACTGCTTAATGATGTGTGCATTCATCTCGCAGAGCTAAACTTTTCTTTTCATTCAGCAGTTTGAGAACACCATTGTTGTCCATTCTGCCAATGGACTTTAGGGAGCTCGTTGAGGCCAAAGGCAAAAACGTGCATATGCCGGGATAAAAACTAGGAGGAAGCTATCTGAGAAACTGCTCTGTGATGTCTGCATTTATCTCACAGAGTTAAACCTTTCTTTTCATTCAGCAGTTTGGAAACAATTTTTTAATAGAATCTGCCAACAGATATTAGGTAGTGCATTGAGGCATATGGTGAAAGAGAAAATATCTTCAGATAAAAACCAGAAATACTTTTCTGAGAAACTGCTTTGTGATATGTGCATTCATTTCACAGAAATAAACCTTTCTTTTGATTCAGTAGTTTGGAAACACTGTTTTTGTCTATTCTACAAATGCACATTTTGGAGATCTTTGAGGCCAATTGTGTAAAACTGGATATCCCCAATAAAAACTAGAAGGAAGCTATCTGTGAAACCAATTTGTGATGTGTGCATTCTGCTTGCAGAGTTAAAGCATTCTTTTCATTCAGCATTTTGGAAGCACTCTTTTTGTAGAACCTGTGGAAGGATATTTGGGTGCATAATGAGGTTATGGTGAAAAAGAAAATATCTTCAAATTGAAAACTAACAGAAGCTTTCTGAGATACTGTTTTGTGATGTGTGCATTCATCTCAAAGAGTTAAACCTTTCTTTTGTTTCAGCAGTTTGGAAATACTGTTTTTGCCCATTCTGCGAATGGACATTTTGGATCTCATTGAGGCCAATGGCGAAAAAGTGAATATCCCAGGATAAAAACTAGAAGGAAGCTATCTGAGAAACCTCTTTGTGATGTGCAAATTCATCTTGCAGGGTTAAAACTTCTTTTCATTTAGCAGTTCAGAAACACTTTTTTTGTAGAATATTAAAAGGGATATTTGGAAGTGTGTTCAGGAACATGGTGAAAAAGGAAATATCCTCAGATAAAAACTAGAAAGAAGCTTTCTGAGAAAATGCTTTGTCATGTGTACATTCCTCTGGCACAGTTAAACCTCTCTTTTCATACAGCAGTGTAAACACTGTCTTTTTCAATTCTGCAAACTGACATTTGGGAGCTCATTGAGGCCCATGAGGAAAATGTGAATATCCCTGGATAAAAACTAGAAGGAAGCTTTCTGAGGATCTGCTTTGTGATGTGTGCATTCATCTCACAGAGTTAAAACTTTCTTTCAGTTCAACAGTTTTGAATCAATGTTTTTGTCCATTCTGTCAATGGACATTTTGAGCTTATTGAGGACAATGGTGAAAAAGTAAATGTCCCAGGATAAAAACTAGAAGGAAGGTATCAGAGAAACCACTTTGTGATGTGGGCAGTCATCTCTCATAGACAAAGTTTTCTTTGAATTCAACTGTTTGGAAACACTGTTTTGTAGAATCTGTCAAGTGATATTTAGGAGCGCATTGATGTCTATGGTGAAAAATAAAGTAACTTCAGATAAAACCTAGAAGGAATCTATCTGAGAAACCACTTTGTAATGTGTGCATTCATCTCATAGAGTTAAACTTTCCTGTTTAGCCAGAAGTTTGAAAACACTTTTTTTGTAAAATCTGCAAAGGGCTAATTCGGAGTGCATTGAGGCCTTTGGTGAAAAAGAAAATATCTCCAGATAAAAAAAAGAAAGAAGCTTTCTGAGAAAGTGCTTTGTGATGTTTGCATTCGTCTCACAAGGTTAAACTTTTCTTCTGATTCAGGTGTTTGGAAACTCTGTTTTTGTCCATTCTGCGAAAGTACATTTGGGAGCTCATTGAAGCCAAAAGGGAAAAAGCAAATATCCCAGGATAAAAACTAGAAGGAAGCTATCTGAGAAACTGCTTTGTGATGTGAGCCTTTGCCTCACAGAGATAAACTTTTCTTTTCATTTAGCAGTTTGGAAACACTTTTTTAAAGAATCTGTGAAGGGAAATTTGGGACCGTGTTAAGGCTTATGGTGAAAAAGGAAATACCTTTAGATAAAAACTAGAAAGAAGGTTTCTGAGACGCTGCGTTATGATGTGTGCCTTCATCTCACAGAGCTAAACCTTTCTTTTGATTCTGCATTTTTGGAACACTGTTTTGGTCCATTCTGTGAAAGGACATTTAGGATCTCTTTGATGCCAATGGCAAAAAGTGAATATCCTACGATAAAAACTAGAAGTAATCTATCTGAGAAACTGCTTTGTGATGTGTGCGTTCATCTAACAGAGTTAACACTTTCTTTTCATACAGCAGTTTGTAAACACTATTTTTGTCCATTCTGTGAATGGACATTTAGGAGCTCAATGAAGACAAGGCAAAAAAGAGAATATCCCAGGACAAAAACTAGAAGGAAGCTATCTGACAAACAACTTTGTGATGCATGCATTCATCTCATAGAGATAAGCCTTTCTTTACATTCAGCAGTTTGGAAACACTGTTTTTGTAGGATCTGTGAAGGGATATTTGGGAGCATATTGAGGCCTATGGTGAAAAAGAAAATGTCTTCAGATAAAAAGTAGAAAGAAGCTTTCTGAGAAACAGTCTTGTGATGTGTGTATTCATCTCACAGAGTTAAACATTTATTTTCATTCAGCAGTTTGGAAAAACTGTTTTGTCCATTCTGCAAAAGCACATTTTTGAGCTCATCTAGGCCAATGGTGAAAAAGCGAATATCCCAGGATAAAAACTAGAAGAAAGATATCTGAGAAACCGCTTTGTGATGTGTTCACTCATCTCATAGAGTTAAACCTTTCTTTTCATTCAGCAGGTTGGAGACACTGTTTCTATCCATTATGCAAATGGAGATTTGAGAGCTCATTTAGGCCAAAGGCAAAAAGTTGTTATACCAGGATAAAAACTTGAAGGAATCTATCTGAGAAACTGCCTTGTGATGTTTGCATTCATCTCACAGAGTTAAAATTGTTTTTGATTCAGCAGTTTGGAAACACTGTTTTTGTCCATTCTATGAATGGACATTTGGGAGCTCATTGAGGCCAATGGTGAAAAAGCAAATATCCCAGTATAAAATCTAGAAGGAAGTTATCTGAGAAACTGCCTTGGGATATGTGCATTCTTTTGGCAGATTTAAATCCTTATTTTGATTCAGCAGTTTGGAAAAACTGCTTTTGTCCTTTCTGTGCATGGACATTTGGGACCTCATTCAAGCCAATGGCAAAAAAGCAAATATCGCAGGACAAAAACTAGAATGAAGCTGTGTGAGAAACCATTTTGTGATGTGTGCATTCACCTCGCAGAGTGAAACCCTCCTTTTCATTCAGAAGTTTGGAAACACTGTTTTTGTAGAATCTCTCAATTGATATTTGTGAGTGCATTGAGGCCTATGATGAAAACAAAATATCTTCAGATAAAAAACTAGAAAGAAGATTTCTGAGAAACTACTTTGTGATGTGTTCATTCATCTCACAGAGTTTAACCTTTCTTTTTATTAAGTAGTTTGGAAACACTGTTTTTGTCCATTCTGCGAATGGACATTTGGGAGCTCATCTAAGCCAATTGCAAAAAATCGATTATCCCATGATAAAACTAGAAGGAATCTACCTGAGATACCACTTTGTGACGTGTGCATTCATCTCAGAGTTAAACCTCACTTTTCATTCAGCAGGTTGGAAATACTGTTTTTCTCCACTCTATGTATGCATATTTTGGAGCTCATTGAGGTCAAATGCAAAATAGTAAGTATACCTGGATAAAAACTAAAAAGAATCTATCTGAGAAACGGCCTTGTGATGTGTGTATTCATCTCACAGAGTTAAAAAATTTTTTTGACTCAACAGTTTGGAAACACTGTTTTTGTCCATTCTGTGTATGCATATTTAGTAGCTCATTGAGGCCAAAGGTGAAAAAGAGATCATCTCAGGATAAAAGCTGGAAGAAATTTTCTGAGAAACCACTTTCCAATGTGCATTCATCTCAGAGTGAAACATTTATATACATTCAGCAGCAGTTTGGAAAAACTGTTTTGTCCATTCTGTGAAAGGACATTTGGGAGCTCATTGAGGCCAATGGTGAAAAAACAAATATCCCAGGATAAAACTAGAAGGAAGCTTTGTGAGAAACCACTTTTGGATGTCTGCATACCTCTCAGAGTGAAACCTTTCTTTTGATTCAGCAGTTTGGAAACATTATTTTTGTTCATTCTGTGAATGGACATTTGGGAGCTCTTTGAAGCCAATGGCAAGAAAGTGAGTATTCCGGGATAAAACTAGAAGGAAGTTATCTGAGAAAAGACTTTTTGATGTGTACATTTATCTTACAGAGTTAAACAGGCTTTTCATTCACAGTTTGGAAACACTGTTTTTGTAGAGTCTGTGAAGAGATATTTGGGAGTGCACTGAGGCCTGTGTTGGAAAAGAAAATATCTTCAGATAAAAACTAGAAAGAAGCTTTCTTAGAAACTGCTTTGTCATGTGTGCTTTCATCTCACAGAGTTAAAAATTTCATTTGATTCTGAAATTTGGAAACACTGTTTTTGTCCATTCTGTGAATAGACATTTTGTAGCTCATTGAGACCAATGGCAAAAAAGCAAATATCCTAGGATGAAAACTAGAAGGAAGCTATCTGATAAAGTGATTTGTGATGTGTGCATTCATCTCTCAGAGGTAAACATTTCTTTTCATATAACAGTTTGGAAACACATTTTTGTCCATTCTGCAAATGGACATATGGGGGCTCATTGAGGCCAATTGCAAAAAACGAAAATCCCATGATGAAAACTAGAAAGAAGCTACCTGAGAAATCGTTTTGTGATGTGTGCATTAATCACTCTTAATTAAACCTTTCTTTTTGTTCAGCTGTTTGGAAACACTGTTTTTGTAGAATCTGTGAAGGGATAATTGGGGAATGTTGTGGCCTATGCTTAAAAAGAAAATATCTTTAGATAAAAAATAGAAAGAAGCTTTCTGAGAAACTGCGTTGTGATGTGTGCCTTCATCTCACAGAGTTAAAATATTTTTGATTCAGCAGTTTGTAAACACTGCTTTTGTCCTTTCTGTGAATGGACATTTGGGAGCTCATCTAGGCCAGTGGTGAGAAAGCAAATATCCCAGGATAAAAACTAGAAGGAAGCTACGTGAGAAACAGCTTAGTGATATGTGCATTCATTTCATACAGTTAAATCTTTCTTTTCATACAGCAGTTTGGAAAGATGGATTTGTCAATTTTGTGAAAGGATATTTTGCAGCCCATTGAGGCCAAAGATGAAAAAGCTAATATTCCAGGATAAAAACTAGAAGGAAACTATCTGAGAAACTGCCTTGTGATGTGTGCATTCATCACACAGGGTTCTTTTTTATTTTGAGTCAGCAGTGTGGAAATGCTGTTTTTGTAGAATTTAAGAAGCAATCTTTTGGATCGGATTGAGGCCAATGATGAAAAAGGAAATGTCTTCAGATAAAAATTAGAAAGAATCTTTGTGAGAAACTGCTTTGTGATTTGTGCATGCATCTCACAGAGTTAAAACATTCTTTTGATTCAGCAGTTTGGAAACACTGTTTTTGTCCATTCTGCAAATGGACATTTGGCAGCTCATCTAGGCCAGTGGCAAAAAAGCAAATATCCCAGGATAAAAACTAGAAGGAAGCTATGTGAGAAACCACTTTGTGATATGTGCATTCCTCTCATAGAGTTAAATCTTTCTTTTCATTCAGCTATTTGGAAAGACGGATTTGTCAATTCTGTGAAAGGAGATTTGGGAGCCCGTTGACGCCAAAGATGAAAAAGCTAATATACCAGGATAAAAACTAGAAGGAATTTATCTGAGAAACTGCCTTGTGATATGTGCCTTCATCTTGCAGGGTTGATTTTCTTTTTTGATTCAGCACTGTGGAAATGCTGTTTTTGTAGAATCTGAGAAGCAATCTTTTGGATCGGATTGAGGCTAATGATGAAAAAGGAAATATCTTCAGATAAAAATTAGAAAGAATCTTTCTGAGAAACTGCTTTGTGATTTGTGCATGCATCTCACAGAGTTAAACCATCCTTTTGATTCAGCAGTTTGGAAACCCTGTTTTTGTCCATTATATGAATGGACATTTGGGAGCTCTTTGAGGCCAATGGTGAAGAAAAGAATATACCAGGATAAGAACTGGAAAGAAGCTATTGGAGAAACCACTTTGTCATATGCGCATTCATCTCTCTGAGAAAAATGTTTCTTTTCATTCAGCAGTTTGGAAACACTGTGTTTGTCCATTCTGTGAATTGATTTTTGAGCTCATTGAGGCCAATAGTAAGAAAGCGAATATCCAAAAATAAAAACCCAGAAGGAAGCTATGAGAAATTGCTTTGAGATGTTTGCATTCATCTCGTGGAGTTAAACCATTCTTTTCCTTCAGCAGTTTGGAAACACTATTTTTGATGAATCTGTGAAGAGATATTTGGGAGCGCATTGAGACCTATAGTGAAAAGGAAAATATCTTCAGATAAAAACTAGAAAGATTTATGAGAAAATGCTTTGAGATATGTCCTTTCATCTCACAGAATTAAACCTTTCTTTTGATTTAGCAGTTTGGGAACACTGTTTTTGTAAATTCTGTGAATGTTCATTTCGGAGCTCATTGAGGTCGTTGGCAAAAAATCAAATATCTCAAGATAAGAACTAGAAGGAAGCTATCTGAGAAACAATTTTGTGATGTATACATTCATCTCATAGAGTTAAACCATTCTTTTCATTCAGTAGTGTGGAAAATCTGTTTTTGTAGAATCTATGAAGGGATGTTTGGGAGGGCATTGGAGCCTCTGGTGAAAAAGAAAATATCTTCAGTATAAAACTAGAAAGAAGCTTTGTGAGAAACTGCTTTGTGATGTGTTCCTTCATCTCATACAGGTAAACTTTTCTTTTGATTCAGCAGTTGGGAACACTGTCTTTCTCCATTTTGTGAATGTACATTTGGCAGCTCATTGAGGCCAATGGTGAAAAAGTGAATATCCCAGGGTGAAAACTAGAAGAAAGCCATCTGAGAAAAAGCTTTGTGATGTCTGCCTTCATCTTGTAGAGGTAATCTTTTCTTTTCATTCAGCTGTTTGGAAACACTGTTTTCGTAGAATCTGTGAAGGGGTAATTGGGAGCACATTTGGTCCCATGGTGAAAAAGAAAATATCTTCAGATTTAAACTAGAAAGAAGCCTTCTGAGAAACTGATTTGTGATAAGTTCCTTCATCTCACAGAGTTAAACCTTTCTTTTGATTCAGCAGTTTGGAAACCGTGTTTTTGTCCGTTCTGTGAATGGACATTTGGGAGCTCATTGAGGCCAATGGAGGAAAAGTGAATATCCCAGGATAAAAACCAGAAGTAAGCTACCTGAGAAATAGCTTTGTGATATGTGCATTCATTGCACACAGATAAATTTTCCTTTTGATTTGGCAGTTTGTAAATACTGCTTTTGCATATTCTGGGAACATACATTTGGGAGCTCATTTAGGCCAATGCTGAAAAAGCAAATATTGCAGGATAAAAACTGGAAGGAAGCGACCTGAGAAACTGCTTTGTGATGTCTGCCTTCTTCTCATAGAGTTAATCCTTTATTTTCATTCATTAGTTTGGAAAAACTGTTTTTATAAAATCTGCTACGGGATATTTAGGAGCATAATGGGGCCTATGGTAAAAAAATTATCTTCAGATTAAAGCTAGAAAGAAGCTTTCAGAAAAGCTGCTTTGTGATGGGTTCCTTCAACTCATAGAGTTAAACCTTTCTTTTGATTCAGCAGTTTGGAAACACTATTTTTGTCTCTTCTGCGAATGCTTATTTGGGAGCTCTGAGGCCAATGGCAAAAGAGTGCATATCCCAGGATAAAAACCAGAATTAAGCTATCAGAGAAACCACTTTTTGATGGTCTCATAGAGTTAATGCTTTCTTTTCATTTAGCAGTTTGGAAACACTGTTTTTGTAGAACTTATGAAGGCATATTTGGGAGGGCATTGAGGCCTAAGGTGAAAAACAAAATATCTTCAGAAGAAAACTACAATAAACCTTTCTGAGATACTGCTTTGTGATGTGTGCAATGATCTCACAGAGTTTAAACTTTCTTTTCATTCAGCAGTTTGCAAACACTGTTTTTTTTTTTCCATTCAGTGAATGGAGATGTGGGAGATCATTTAGGCCAAAGGTGAAAATTGTATATCCTAGGATAAAAACTAGAAGGAAGCTATCTGAGAAACTGCTTTCTGATGTGTGCATTCATCTCACAGAGGTAAACATTTCTTTTCATTCAGCAGTTTGGAAACACTGTTTTTGTCCATTCTGCGAATGGATTTTGGGAGCTCATTGAGACCAATTGCAGAAAAGAGAATATCCAAAAGTAAAAACCCAGAAGGAAGCTATGAGAAACTGCTTTGGGATGTGTGCACTCATATTTCAGAGTTTAAGTATTCTTTTCCATTAGCAGTTTGGAAACACTGTTTGTGAAGAATTTGTGAAGGGATACTTGGGAGCACATTGAGGCTTATGGTGAAAAGAAAAATATCCTCAGATAAAAATTAGAAGGAAGAGTTCTGAGGAACTGCTTTCTGATGTGTAATTTCATCTCACAGAGACACATTTCTTTTGATTCAGCAGTTTGGAAACACTGTTTTTGTAAATTCTGCAAACAGACATTTGGGAGCTCATCAAAGCCAATGGAGAAAAGTCGAATATCCCAGGATAAAAACTAAAAGGAATCTATCTGAGAAACCGCTTTTCAATGTGTGCATTCATCTCATAGTGTTAAACCTTTCATTTCATTCAGCAGTGTGGAAACAGTGTTTTTGTAGAATCTGTGAAGGAATATTTGGAGCACATTGAGGCCAGTGGAGAAAAAGCAAGTATCCCAGGATAAAAACCAGAGTGAAGCCACCTGAGAAACAGCTTTTTGATGAGTGCATTCATCGCAAAGAGATAAACGTTTCTTTTCATTAAACCATTTGGAAACACTGTTTTTGTCCATTCTGCAAATGGACATTTTCGAGCCCATTCAGGCCAATGGTGAAAAAGCATATATCCCAGGATAAACTAGAAGGATGCTATCTGAGAAACTGCTTTGTGATGTGTGCATTCAGCTCGCAGAGTTAAACCTTTGTTTTCATTCAGCAGCTTGGAAACACTGTTTTTGTAGAATCTGTGAAGGGATATTTGGGAGTGCATTGAGGCCTATGGTGAAGAAGAAAATATCTTCAGATGAAAATTAGAATGAAGCTTTCTGAGAAACTGCTTTGTGAAGTGTGCATTCATCTCAGAGAGTTAAAACTTCTTTCATTTCAGGAGGTTGGAAACAATATTTTTGTCCATTCTGCAAATGGAAATTTAGGAGCTCTTTGAGGTCAATAGTGAAAAAGCAAATATCTCACGATAAAAACTACAATGAATCTATCTGAGAAACCACTTTCTGATGTGTGCGTTCATATCACAAAGTGAAAAATTGCTTTTCATTCAGCTGTTTGGAAACACTGTCATTGTCCATTCTGCCAATGGACATTTGGAGACCATTGAGGCTAATAGCAAAAAAGGGAATATCCCAGGATAAAAACAAGAAGGAAGCTATCTGAGAAACCACTTTTTGATGGGTGCATTCATCTTGGAGATGTATAGTGTTCTTTTCATTCAGCATTTTGAAAACACTGTTTTTGTAGAATCTGTAAAGTGATATAGGGACCACATTGAGGCCTAAGGTGAAACAGAAAATATCTTCAGATAAAAACTAGAAAGTAGCTTTCATTGAAACTGCTTCATGCTGTGTGCATTCATCTCACAGATTTAAAACTTTTTTTTTCATTCAGCAATTTTGAAAAACTGTGTAGAATCTGTGAAGGGATATTTGGGAGATCATCAATGCCTATGGTTAAAAAGAAAATATCTTCACACAGAAACTAGAATGAAGCTTTCTTAGAAAATGCTTTGTGATGTGTGTGTTCATCTCACAGAGTTAAACCTTCCTTTTGATTCAGGAGTTTATAAAAATTGTTTTTCCCCATTCTTCAAATGGATATTTGGGAGCTCATTGAGACTTCATCCTGTCATAGAGTTAAACTTTGTTTTCATTCAGAAGTATGGAAACAGTGTTTTTGTCCATTCTGCAAATGGACATTTGGCAGCTCATTGAGGCAAATGGCAAAAAAGTGAATAACCTAGGATAAAAGCCAAAAGGAACCTTTCTGAGAAACAGCTTTGTGCTGTGTGCATTCATCTTACAGAGTTAAATCATTCTTTTGATTCAGTATTTTGGAAACACTGCTTTTGTGCATTCTGTGAATGGTCTTTCAGGAGCTCTTTGTGGCCAATAGTATAAAAGTGAATATAACAGGAAAAACATGAAGGAATCTACCTGAGAAACTGCTCTGTGATTTGTGCATTCATCTCACAGTGTTAAAACTTTCTTTTCATTCAGCAGTTTGGAAACAGTGTTTTTGTCCATTTTGTGAATGGACATTTATGAGCTCATTGAGGCCAATTGCCAAAGAGAAAATATCCAAGGATAAAAATGAAAAGAAAGCTATCTGAGAAACCGATTTGTGATAAGTGCATTTGTCTCATGACTTAAACATTTCTTTTCATTCAGCAGTTTGGAAACACGGTTTTGTAGAATATGCAAAGGGATATTTTGGAGCTCATTGAGGCCTATGGTGAAAAGGAAAATATCTTCAGATAAAAACTAGAAAGAAGCTTTCTGAGAAACTGCCTTGTGATGTGTGCATTCATCTCACAAAGCTAAAACTTTGTTTTGATTCAGCAGTTTAGAAACACTGTTTTTGTCCATTCTGCAAATGGACATTTGGGTGCTCATTAAGGTCAATGGTGAAAAAGCTAATATCCCAGGATAAAAACTAGAAGGAAGCTATCTGAGAAACTACTCTGTGATGGGTGCATTGATCCTGCAGTGTTAAACCTTTCTTTTCATTCAGCAGATTGGAAACTCTGTTTTTATAGAATCTGAGAAGGGATATTTGGGATCACAGTGAGGCCTATGGTGAAAAAGAAAATATCTATTGATAAAATCCAGAAAGAAGCGTTCTAAGAAACTGTTTTGTGATGTGTGCATAGATCTCACATAGTTAAATCTTTCTTTTGATTCAGCAGTTTGGAAACACTGTTTTTGCCCATTATGCAAATGGACATTTGGGAGCTCATTGAGACCAATAGTGCAGAAGGGAATATCCCAGGATAAAAACTAGAAGAAAGCTATCTGAGAAACCACATTGTTATCTGTTCATTCATCTCACAGAGTTAAATCTTTCTTTTCTTTCAGCAGTGTTGAAACACTCTTTTTTTAGAATCTGAGTAGGGATATTTGGGGGCACATTGAGGCCTATGGTGAAAAGGAAATATGCTCAGATAAAAACAAGAAAAACGCTTTCTGAGAAAGTGTTTTGTGATGTGTACATTCGTCTCACTGAGTTAAACCTTCCTTTTGATTCAGCAGTTTGGAAACACTGTTTTGTCCATTCTGCAAATGGACATTTGTGAGCTCATTGAAGCCTATGGTGAAAAAGTGAATACCCCAGGATAAAAACTGGAAGGAAGCTATCTAAGACTCTGCTCTGTGATGTGTGCATTGATCCTGCAGAGGTAAATCTTTCTTTTCATTCAGCAGATTGGAAATGCTGTTTTTATAGAATCTGCGAAGGGATATTTGGGATCACAGTGAAGCCTACGGTGAAAAAGAAAATAGCTACAGATAAAGAATAGAAAGAAGCGTCCTGAGAAACTGCTTTGTGCTGTGTTAATGGATCTCATATAGTTAAATCTTTCTTGTGATTCAGCAGTTTGGAAACACTGTTTTTGCCCATTTTGTGAATGCACATTTGGGAGCTCATTGAGACCAATGGTGCAAAAGGGAATATCCCAGTGTAAAAACTAGAAGGAAGCTATCTGAGAAACCACGTTGTGGTATGTTCACTCAAAATCTTTCATTTCTTTCAGCAGTGTTGAAACACTCTTTTTTAGAATCTGAGAGGGGATATTTGGGGGCACATTGAGGCCTATGGTGAAAAGGAAATATGCTCAGATAAAAACAAGAAAAACGCTTTCTGAGAAAGTGTTTTGTGATGTGTACATTCGTCTCACAGAGTTAAACCTTTCTTTTGATTTAGCAGTTTGGAAACACTGTTTTGTCCATTCTGTGAATGGACTTTTGTGAGCTCATTGAAGCCTATGGTGAAAAAGCGAATACCCCAGGATAAAAACTGGAAGGAAGCTATCTGAGACTCCGCTCTGTGATGTGTGCATTGATCCTGCAGAGTTAAATCTTTCTTTTCATTCAGCAGATTGGAAATGCTGTTTTTATAGAATCTGTGAAGGGATATTAGGGATCACAGTGAAGCCTATGGTGAAAAAGAAAATAGCTACAGATAAAACATAGAAAGAAGCATCCTGAGAAACTGCTTTGTGATGTGTGCATGGATCTCATATAGTTAAATCTTTCTTGTGATTCAGCAGTTTGGAAACACTGTTTTTGCCCATTATGCAAATGGACATTTGGGAGCTCATTGAGACCAATGGTGCAAAAGGGAATATCCCAGTGTAAAAACTAGAGGGAAGCTATCTGAGAAACCACGTTGTGTTCTGTTCATTCATCTCAAAGTTAAATCTTTCATTTCTTTCAGCAGTGTTGAAACACTCTTTTTTAGAATCTGAGAAGGGATATTTGGGGGTACATTGAGGCCTATGGTGAAAAAAAAAATAAGCTCAGATAAAAACCAGAAAGAAGCTTTCTGAGAAAGTGTTTTGTGATGTGTACATTCGTCTCACTGAGTTAAACCTTCCTTTTGATTTAGCAGTTTGGAAGCACTGTTTTGTCCATTCTGTGAATGGACACTTCTGAGCTCATTGAGGCCTATGCTGAAAAAGGGAATACTGCAGGATAAAAACTAGAAGGAAGCTATCTGAGACTCTGCTTTGTGATGTGTGCATTGATATCACAGAGTGAAATATAACTTTTCATTCAGCAGTTTAGAAACACTTTTTTTGTAGAATCTCTGAAGTGGTATTCAGGAGCTCATTGAGGACAATGGCGGAAAAGTCAATATCTCAAGATATAAACTGGAGGATAGCTATCTTAGAAACCGGTTTGTGATGTGTGCATTCATCTCACAGAGTTAAAACTTTCTTTTCATTCATCAGTTTGCAAACACTGTTTTTGGATAACCTGGGAAGAGATACTTGGGAGCAAATTGAGGCGTACGCTGAAGAAGAAAATGTCTTCAGATAAAAACCAGAAAGAAGCTTTCTGAGAAACTTCTTTGTGATGTGTGCATTCATCTCACAGAGTTAAACCATTCTTTTGATGCAGCAGTTTGGAAACACTGTTCTTGCCCATTCTGCAAAAGGACATTATGGAGCTCATTGAGGCCAATGGTGAAAAAGCGAATATCACAGGAAAAAAACTAGAAGGAAGCTATCTGAGAAACCACTTTCAGAAGTGTGCATTCATCACCAGAATTAAACCCTTCTTTTTCTTCAGCAATTTGGAAACACTGTTTTTTTAGAATAGTAAAGGGATACTTGGGAGTGCATTGATGCCTATATTGACAAAGAAAATAACTTCAGATAAAAACTAGAAAGAATCTTTCTGAGAAACTGCTTTGTGATGTGTGCATTTAACTCACAGAGTTAAACCTTACTCTTGATTCGCCAATTTGGAAACCCTGTTTTAGTCCATTCTGTGAATGGACATTTTGGAACTCATTAAGTCCCATGGTGAAAAGGGGTATATCCCAGGATAAAAACTAGAAGGAAGCTATCTGAGAAACTTTTTGTGATGTTTGCCTTCATCCCACAGAGTTAAACCTCTCTTTTGATTCAGCAGTTTGGAATCACTGTTTTTGTCCTTTCTGCAAATGGACATTTGGGAGCTCATTGAGGCCAAGGGTGAAAGAGCAAACATCCGAGGATAAAAACCAGAAGGAAGCAATCTGAGAAACCACTTCATGATGAGTGCATTCATTTCAGAGCATTGAACCTTTCTTTTGATTCAGCAGTTTGGAAAGACTGTGATTGTCTACTCCGAATGGACATTTGGGAGTTCATTGAGGCCAAAGGCAAAAAAGCGACTTTCCCAGGATAATAATGCAAAGGAAGTTATCTGAGATACTGCTTTGTGATATGTGCATTCACCTTGCAGAGTTAAACTTTTCTTTTCATTTAGGATTTTGGAAAAACTGTTTTTGTCCATTCTGTGAGTGAATATTTGGGAGCTCATTGAGGCCAATGGCGAAAAAGCAAATAATCCAGGATAAAAACTAAAAGAAATTATCTGAAAAACCGCTTCATAATGTGTGCATTCATCTCACAGAGTTAAACTTTTTTTTATTCAGCAGTTTGGAAACACTCTTTTTGTAGAATCTGCGAAGGGATATTTGGGAGCCTAATGAGGCCTATGGTGAAAAAGAAAATATCTTCAGATAAAAACGAGAAAGAAGTTTTCTGAGAAACTGCTTGGTGATGTTTGCATTCACTTCACAGAGATAAACATTTCTTTTTATTTAGTAGTTTGAAAACACTGTTTTTGTCCACTCTGTGAGTGGACATTTTGGAGCTATTTGAGGCCCAAGGCAAAAAAGTGAATATCCTATTATAAAAACTAGAAGAAGCTATCTGAGAAACCATTTTGTGACTTGTGCTTTCATCTCACAGAGTAAAGCCATACTTTTCATTCAGCAGTTTGGAAACACTGTTTTTGAGGAAACAGCAAATGGATATTTGGGTGCACATTGAAGCCTATTGTGGAAAAGAAAATATCTTCACATAAAAAGTAGAAGGAAACTTTCTGAGATACTCCTTTGTGATGTGTGCATTTACCTCACTTAGTTAAAGCATTCCTTTGACTTGGCAGTGTGGAAACACTGCTTTTGTCCATTCCGTGAATGGACATTTGGGATCTCACTGAGGCCAAAAGGAAAAACTCGAAAATCCCAAGATAAAAAGTAGAAGGAATCCATCTGTGAAACCGCTTTGTGGTGTGTGCATTCATCCCACATAGTGAAACCTTTCTTGTCATTCAGTAGTTTAGAAACACTTTTTTTGCAGCATCTGCAAAGGGATATTTGGGAGCTCATTGAGGCCTATGGTGAAAAAGGAAATTAGAAAGAAGTTATCTGAGGAAACTTTTTGTGATGTGTGCATTCATCTTGCAGTGTTAAACATTTCTTTTCATTTGGTAGTTTGGAAACATTGTTCTGTCCATTCTGTGAATGGACCTTTGGGAGCTCACTGAGTCCAATGTTGAAAAAGTGAATACCCAAGGATAAAAACTAGAAGTAATCTATCCAAGAAACCGCTTTGTGATATGTGCATTCATCTCACAGAGTTAAACTTTTCTTTTCATTTAGCATTTTGGAAATGGTTTTTTTGTCTATTGTGTGAATGGACATTTGAGAGATGATTGAGGTGAATGGCTAAAAATCAAATATCCCAGCATAAAAACTAGAAAGAAGCTATCTGAGAAACTGCTTTGTGATGTGTGCATTCAATTGAGGAGTTAAATCTTTATTTTCATGCAGCAGTTGGAAAACTTTTTTGGTAGAATCTGCAAATTGACAATTCGCAGCTGACTGAGGCCTATTATGGAAAAGAAAATGTCTTCTGGTAATAACTAGAATGTATCTTTCTGAGAAAGTGCTTTTAGATGTATGCATTCATGTCACAGAGTTAAAATTGTCTTATGATTCAGCACCTTGGAACACTGTTTCAGTCCATTCTGTGAATGGATATTTGGGGGCACCGTGAGGCCAAGGGTGATAAGGTGAATGTCTCAGGATTAAAACCGAGAGGAAGCTATATGAGAAACCACTTTCTGATGTGTATATTCATCTTGCAGAGTTAAAACTTTCTTTTCTTTTCGTTCAGCAGTTTGGAAACACTGTTGTTGTCCATTCTGTGATTGGACATTTGGGAGCTCATTGAGAGCAATGGAGAAAAAAGGAATATCCCAGGATAAAAACTAGAAGGAAGCTATCTTCCTTCTAGTAGTGTCTGCAGAGGGATATTTGGGAGCATATTGAGGCCTATGGTGAAAAAGTAAATATCTTCGGATAAAAACTAGAAAGAATCATTCTGAGAAACTTCTTTATGATGTGTGCATTCATCTCACTGAGTTAAACCTTTCTTTTGATTCAGCAGTTTGGAATCACTCTTTTTGTCCATTCTGTGAATGGGCATTTGGGAGAAAATTGGGGCCAATGGGGAAAGAGAATGTCCAAGGATAAAAAATAAGAGGAAGCTATCTGAGAAACTGCTTTGGGATGTGTGCATTCAACACCCTGAGTTAAACCTTTTTTTCATTAGGCAGTTTGGAGCCACCGTTTTTGTAGAATCTGTGAATGGATATTTGGGAGCACATTGAGGACTACGGTGAAAAAGAAAATGTCCTCAGATAAAATATAGAAAAAAGTTTTCTGTGTGACTGCTTTGTGATGTGTGCATTCAGCTCACAGAGTTGAACCTTTCTTTTGATTCAGCATTTTGGAAACGCTGCTTTTGTCCATTCTGCAAATGGATATTAGGGAGCTCATTGAAGCCAAAAGTGAGAAACCAAATGTCCCAATATATAAACTAAGAGAAAGCTGTCTGAGAAACTGCTTTGTGATGTGTACACTCATCTCGAAGAATTGACCTTTTCTTTTCATTCAACCTTTTGGAAACACTGTTTTTGTCCATTCTGCAAATGGACATTTGGAAGCTCTTTGGGTCCAATGGTGAAAAATCGAATGTCCCATGATAAAAACTATGAAGAACCTATCTGATAAACTGCTTTGTGATGTGTGTATTCATCTGGCTGAGGTAAACGTTTCTTTTTATTCAGCTGTTTGGAAACACTATTTGTAGCATCTGTGAAGGGATATTTAGGAGGGCATTGAGGCATGTGGTGAAAAAGAAAATATCTTCAGATAAAAATTATAAAAAGCTTTCTGAGAAACTGCTTTGTGATGTGTGCTTTGTGATGTGTGCATTCATCTCACAGAGTTAAACCTTTCTCAGTAATATGGAAACTCTCTTTTTGTCCATTGTGTGAAAGCACATTTTGGAGTTCTCTGAGGCCAATGGCAAAGAAAGGGAATACCCCAGGATAAAAACTAGAAGGAAGGTATCTGAGAGACTGCTTTTTGATGTGTTCATTCAGCTCGAGGAGTTAAATCTTTCTTTTCATTCAGCAGTTTAAAGGCACTGTTTTTGTAGAAACTGTGAGTGCACATTTATGATCTCACTGAGGCCAATAGTGAAAAACAATATAAATTCAGATAAAAACTAGACAGAAATTTCTGAGAAACTACTTTGTGATGTGGGCTTTCATCTCACAGAGATAAACCTTTCATTTGATTCAGCAGTGTGGAAAAAGTTTTTGTCCATTCAGTGAATGGACTTTTTGGAGTTCATTCAATCCAATGGTGAAAAGTGAATATCCCATGATAAAAACTAGAAGGAAGTTATCTGAGAAAGTACTTTCTGATGTGTGCATTCATCTCACAGATTTAAAACTTTCATTTCATTCAGCAGTTTGGAAACACTCTTTTTGCAGAACCTGCAAAAGGATATCTGGGGTTGCTTTGAGGCCTATGGTGATAAGGAAAGTATCTTCAGATAAAAACTAGAAAGAATCTCTCTGAGAAACTGCTTTGTGATGAGCATATTCAGCTCACGGTGTTAACCATTTATTTTGATTTAGAAGTTTGGAAACACTCTTTTATCTACTCAGTGAATGGACATTTGGGAGCTTATTGAGGTCAATGGTGAAAAGGCGAATGTCCCAGGATAAAAACTAAGAGGAAGCAATCTGAGAAACTGCTTTTTGATGTGTATATTCATCTCGTAGAGGTAAACATCTCTTTTAATTCAGCTGTTTGGAAACACTGTTTTTGTAGTATCTTTGAAGTTATATTTTGGAGCACATTGGGGTTTGTGCTGAAAAAGAAAATCCCTTCAGCTAAAAATTTGAAAGAAGAAATGTGAGAAACTGCTTCATTATATGTGCATTCATCTCCCTGATTTAAACCTTTTTTTTCATTCAGCAGTTTGGAAGCACTGTTTTTGAAGAATCTGCAAGGGGATATTTCAGAGTGCATTGAAGCCTATGGTGAAAAACAAAATACCCTCAGATAAAAACTGGAAAAAAACTTTCTTAGAAACTGTTTTGTGATATGTGAATTCATCATACATAGTTAAAATTTTCTTTTGATTCAGTGGTTTGGAAACACTTTTTTTTTCCATTCTGCGAGTGGACATTTTGGAGCTCATGGAGACCAATGGAGAAACAACAAATATACCAGGATAAAAACTAGGAGGAAGGTATCTGAGAAACAGACTTGCAATGTATGCATTCATCTGGCAGAGTTAAAACTTTCTTTTTATTCAGCAGTTTGGAAATACCGTTTTTGTCCATTGTTTGAATGGATATTTGGGAGCTCATTGAGTCCAATGGTGAAAAATCGAATGTCCCATTATAGAAACTATGAAGAAGCTTTCTGATAAACTGCTTTGTGATGTCTGCATTCACTGCACCTAGGTAAACCTTTCTTTTTATTCAGCTGTTTGGAAACACTGTTTTTTTCATTCTGCAAATGGACATCTGGGACCACATTTAGGCTGATGATGAGAAAGAAAATAACTTCAGAAAAAAATTGGATAGAAGGTTTCTGAGAAACTGCTTTGTGATGTGTGCATTCATCTCACAGAGTTAAAACATTCCTTTCATTCAGAAGTTTGGAAAAACTGATTTTGTAGAATCTGCGAAGGGATACTTGGGAATGTAATGAGGTATATGTTGAAAAAATATATTCAGATAAAAACTAAAAAGAAGTTTTCCGAGAAACTGCTCTGTGATGTGTGCATTCTTCTCACAGAGTTAAAACATTATTTTGATTCAGCAGTTAGGAAACACTGCTATTGTCTTTTCTATGAATGGACATTTGGGAGCTCATTGAGGCTGCAGGTGAAAAAGTGAATATGCCAGGAAAAAAACTACAATAAGCTGTCTGGGAAGCTGCTTTACAAAGTGTCCATTCGTCTCACAAAGTCCTTTAAACCTTTCTTTTCATTCAGCAGTTTGGAAGCACTGTTTTTGTACAAACTACAAAGGGATATTTGCGAGTGCTTTGAGGCCTATGGTGAAAAGGAAAATATCTTTAGATAAAAAATAGAAAGATGGTTTCTGAGAAACTACCTTGTGAAGTATGCATTCATCTGAGAGAGTTAAACCTTACTCTTGATTCAGCAGTTTGGAAACACTGTTTTTCCAATCTGTGAATGGACATTTGGGAGCTCATTGAGGCCCATGGCAAAAACGCATATATCCCAAGATAAAAACTAGAGGGAAGCTATGTGAGATAGCAATTTGTTATGTGTGCATTCATCTCACAGATTTAAACATTTCCTTTGAGGCAGCAGTTTGGAATCACTGTGTTTGTCCATGATCCGAATGAACATTTGGGAGCTCATTGAGGCCAATGGTGAAAAAGCGAATGTCCCAGGATAAACACGAAAAGGAAGCTATCTGAGACACCACTCTGTGATGTGTGCATTCATCACGCAGAGTTAAAACTTTTTTTTCATTCAGCAGTTTGGAAACACTGTTTTGTAGAATCTGTGAAGGAATATTAGCAAGTGCCTTGAGGCCTATGCTGAAAAAGAAAATATCTTCAGATAAAAACTAGACAGAAGATTTTTGATAAACTACTTTGTGATGTGTGCATTCATCTCACAGTGTTAAACCTTTCTTTTCATGCAGCAGTTTGGAATCATTGTGTTTGTCCATACTCTGAATGGATATTTGGGAGCTCATTGAGGCCAATGGTGAAAAAGAAAATATGCCCAGATGAAAACTACAAGGAAGCTCTCTGAGAAACCAGTTTGTGATGTGTGCATTCATCTCACAGAGTTAAACTTTTTTTTCATTCAGCTGTTTGGAAACGCTGTTTTTGTAGAATCTGCAAAGCGATGTTTTGGAGCACACTGAGGCCAATGATGAAAAATAAAATATCTTCAGATAAAAACTAGAAAGAAGTTTTCTGAGAAACTGCTTTGTGAAGGGTGCATTCATCTCACAAAAATAAACCTTTCTTTTGATTCCTTGGTTTGGAAACACTGTCCATTCTGTGAATGGACATTTGGAGCTTGTTGAGGCCAATGGTGAAAAAGGGAATATCCTAGGATAAAAACTAGAAGGAAGCACTCTGACAAACCGCTTAATGATTTGTGTATTCATTTCACAGAGATAAAGTTTCTTTTTATATAGCAGTTTGGAAACTGTTTTTGTCCATTCTGCAAATGAACATTTGAGAGCTCATTGAGGCTAACAGGGAAAAATCAAAAATCCCAGATAAAAATGAGAAGGAATCTATCTGAGAAGCTGCTTTGTGATGTGCACATTCATCCCACATATTGAAACCTTCCTTTTCTTTCCACAGTTTGGAAACACTGTTTTTGTCCATTCTGTGAATGGACATTTGGGAGCTCATTGAGGCCAAAGGTGAAAAAGTGAATATCCCAGGATGAAAACTAGAAAGAAGCTATATGAGAAATGGCTTTGTGATATGTGCATTCATCCCACAGACTGAAACCTTTATTTTCATTCAGCAGTTTGGAATCACTGTTTTTGTAGTCTCTGCGAAGGGATAGGTGGGAGCACATTGAGACCTCTGGTAAAAAAGAAAGTATCATCAGATAAAAACTAAAAGGAAACTTCTAGTTTGGCCCCAATGCACTCCCAAGTACACCTTTGCAGATTCTACCAAAACAGTTTTTCCAAACTGCTGAATGAAAAGTTTAACTCTTTGAGGTGAATGTACACATCACAAGACAGTTTATCAGATAGATTCCTTTTATTTTTCATGGGAGATTCGCTTTTTCACCTTGGGGCTCAAAGAGATCTGAAATGTCCATTCTCTGAATAGATAAAAACGGTGTTTCCAAACTGCTGAATCAAAAGAAAGGTTTAACTTTGTGAGATGAATGCTCACATCACAAAGCTGGTTCTCAGAAAATTTTCTTCTAGTTTTTATCCTGGGATATTCACTTTTTCGCCATTGGCTGCAAAGAATTCCTAAATGTCCATTCTCCAAATAGATAAAAATGGTGTTTCCAAATTGCTGAATCAAAAGAAAGGTTTAACTATGTGTGTTGAAAACACACATAACAAAGCAGCTTCTCAGAAAGCTTTTTTCTACTTTTTATCTGAAGACATTTTCTTTTTCACCATATGCCTTAATATGCTCCAAAATATCCCCTTGCAGATTCCACAAAAACAGTGTTTCCATATTGCTGAAAGAAAATAAGGTTTAATTCTGTGTGATGTATGCACATAACCAAAGCAGTTTCTCATATAATTTCCTTCCAGTTTTATCAGGGAACATTTGCTACTTAACCTTTGGCCTCAATGAGCTCCCAAATGTCCATTCACAGAATGGACAAAAACAGTGTTTCCAACTGCTGAATGAAAAGAAAGGTTTAACTCTGTGAGCTGAATGCCCACATCCATCACAAAGCAGTTTCTCAGATATTCTTCTTCTATATTTACCCTGGGATGTTCACTTTCCCCATTGTTTTCAATGAGTTCCCAAATTTCCATTCATACAATGGACAAAAACAGTGTTTCCAAATTGCTAAATCAAAACAAATGTTCAACTCTGTGAGATGAACGCACATATCAAAAAACAGTTTCTCAGAAATCTTCTGTCTTGTTCTTATCTTATTTCCTTTTCCACCATAGGCCTCAATGCACTTCAAAATATACTCTCACACATTCTATGAAAACACTGTTTCCAAACTTCTGAATGAAAAGAATGGATTAACTCTGTCAGATGAATGCACACATCTCAAAGCAGTTTCACACTGCTTCTTTTTAGTTTTCATCTGAAGTTATTTTCTTTTTCAAAATAGGCCTCAGCAGGATCCCAAATATCCCTTTGCAGATTCTACAAAAACAGTATTTCCTAACTTCTGAATGAAATAAAGGCTTAAATCTGCGAGATGAATGCACACATCAAAAAGTGGTTTCACTGTTAGCTTCCTTGTAGTTTTTATCCTGGGATATTCCCATTTTCGCCATTTGACTCAATGAGCTCCATCCATTCACAGAATGGAAATAAACAGTGTTTCCAAACTATTGAATCAAAAGAAAATATTAACTTCATGAGATAAATGTACACATTACAAAGCAGTTTCTCAGAAAGCTTCTTTCTAGATTTTATCTGAAGATATTTTCTTTTTCACCATAGACTTCAATGCACATCCAAATATTCTTTTGCAGTTCCTACAAAAAAAGTGTTACCAAACAGCAGAATCAAAACAAAGGTTTAACTCTGTGAGGTGAATGCACGCATCACAAAGCAGTTTCTCAGATAGCTTCCTTCTAGTGAATAGCCACGGATATTCACTTTTTTGCTATTGGCCTCAATGAGTCCTAAAACGTCCATTCACAAAATGTAAAAAAAAAAAAACTGTGTTTCCAAAATGCTGAATCAAAAGAAATGTTTAACACTGTGAGATAAATGCACACACAAAAATGCAGTTTCTCAGAAAGCGTCTTTCTAGTTTTTATCTGAAGGTGTTTCCTTTTTCACCACAGGCCTCAATGCACTGCAAAATATCCCTTTGCAGATTCTGCAAAACAGTGTTTCCAAACTCCTCAATAAGGTTTAATTCTGTGTGATGTATGCACATAACCGAAGCAGTTTCTCATATAGGTTCCTTCCAGTTTTATCAGGGAACATTTGCTACTTAACCTTTGGCCTCCATGAGCTCCCAAATGTCCATTCACAGAATGGACAAAAACAGTGTTTCCAACTGCTGAATGAAAAGAACGGTTTAACTCTGTGAGATGAATGCCCACATCCATCACAAAGCAGTTTCTCAGATAGCTTCCTTCTAATTATCATCTGGGGTTATTCCTTTTTCACCACTGTCCTCAATGAGCTCCCAAATGTACATTAGCAGAATGGACAAAAACAGTGTTTCCAGACTGCTTAATCCAAAGAGAGGTTTAATTCTCTGTAATCAATGCACACATCACAGAGCAGTTTGTAGGATTGCTTCCTTCTAGTTTTTATTCTGGGATGTTTCCTTTTTCACCTTTGGCCTCAGTGAGACCACAAATGTTTATTTTCAGAATGGACAAAAAGTGTTTCCAAACTAGTGAATCAAAAGAAAGGTTGAACTCTGTAAGATGAATGAACACATCATAAAGCAGTTTCTCATAAAACTACTTTCTAATTCTTATCTGAAGATATTTTCTTTTTTGCCATAGACCTCATTGTGCTCCTAAATATCTCTTCACAGTTTCTACAAAAACAGTGTTTCCAAACTACTTAATGAAAGACAGTTTTATCTCTGGGATATGAACGCACGCAGCCCAAAGCTCTTTCTCCCATGGCTTCCTTCTAGTTTTTATGCTGTTATATCCACTTTTTCATCATTGCCCTCAATGAGCTCCAAAATCTGCTTTTGCAGAATTGGCAAAAACAGTGTTTCAATACTACTAAATCAAAAGAAAGGTTTAACTCTGTGAGATGAATTCATACATCATTCATACGTCACAAAGTAGTTGCTCAGAAAGTTTCTTTCCAGTTTTTATGTAAACATATTCTTTTCAATATATGCCTCAGTTTCCAAACTGCTGAATCAAAAGAAAGGTTTAACTCTGTGAGATAAATTCACACATCAAAAAGCAGTTTCTCAGAAAGATTCTTTCTGAAGATATTTCCTTTTTCACCACAGGCCTCAATGCACTGCAAATTATCACTTCGCAGATTCTACAAAAACAATGTTTTCAAACTTCTAAATGAAAAGAAAGGTTTAACTATGTGAGATGAATACACACATCACAAAGTGGGTTCTCAGATAGCTTCTTTGTTGTTCCTGTTTTGGGTTATTCACTTTTTTGAAATTGGCATCCATGAGCAACCAAATGTCCATTCACAGAATGAATGAAAACAGTGTTTCCAAACTGCTAAATCAAAAGAATGTTTTAACACTGCCAGGTGAATGCATACCACACAAAGCGGCTTCCAGATAGGTTCATTCTACTTTTTATCCTGGGATATTCAGTTTTTTGCAATGGCCTCAATGGGCATGCAAATTTCCATTCTCAGAATGGACATAAACTCTTTTTCCAAAAGGCTGACTCAAAAGTAAGTTTTAAGTCTGGGACATGAATGCACCTATCACAAAGTTATTTCTCAGTTACCTTCCTGCTAATTTTTATCTAGGAATATTTACTTTTTCAACATTGACCTCTGAGAGCTCCCAAATATCCATTCACAGTATGTACAAAAAATGTGTTTCCAAATTGCTGAATCCAAAGAAGGTTTTACCTCTGTGAGATGAATGCACACTTTGCAAAGCAGTTTCTCAAAAAGTTTCTTTCTAGTTCTTATCTGAAGATATTTTCTTTTTCACCGCATGCCCCAATGCACTCCCAAATATCACTTCTCAGATTCTACAAAAACAGTGTTTCCAAAGTGCTGAATGAAACGACAGTTTTACACATCACAAAATAGTTTCTCAGATAGCTTCCTTCTAGTTTTTGTTCTGTGATATTCCCTTTTTCACCATAGGCCTTAATGAGCTCACAAAAATCCCATTACAGATTCTAGAAAAACATTATTTCCAAACAGCTGAATGAAAAAAAAAAAAGCTTAACTCTGCTAAATGGATGCACACGTGACAAAGCGGTTTCTCAGATGGCGTTCTTCTTGTTTTTGTCCTGGGATATTCACTTTTTTGCCATCGGCCTCATTGAGCTCTAAAATGGCCAATAGCAGGATGGAGAAAAAGAGTGTTTCCAAACTGCTGAATGAAAAGAAAGTTTTAACTCTCTGAGATGAATGCAAACATCAAAAGGAGTTTCTCAGAAAGCTTCTTTCCAGTTTTTATCTGAAGATATTTGACATTTTGTTTTCACCACAGGCCTCAATGCACCTCCACATAGCCTTTCAAAGATACTAAAAAAACAGTGTTTCCAAACTGCTGAATCAAAAGAAACCTTTAACAATGAGAGATGAATGCACACATCACAGGGCAGTCTCTCAGATAACTTCATTGTAGTTTTTATCATGGGATATTCACTGTTTCGCCTTTGGCCTCACTGAGCTGCCAAATATCCATATGCAGAATGGACAAAAACAGTGTTTCCAAACTGGTGAATTAAAAGAAAAGTTCAACACTGTGAAATGAATGCACACATTACAAAGCAGTTTCTCAGACAGCTTCTTTCTCGTTTTTATCTGAATTTACTTTCTTTTCCACCATAGGCCTCAACATGCTCCAAAATTTGCCTTCACAGATTCTGCAAAAACAGTGTTTCCAAACTAATGAAGGAAAAGCAAATTTTAATTCTGTGAGATGAATGCATATATCACAAAGCGGTTTCTCAGATAGCTTCCTTTTGTTTTTATCCTGGGATATTCACTTTTTCATGATTGACCTCAATGACTTTTCAAATGTCCATTCACAGAACGGACAGAAACAGTGTTTCCAAACTCCTGAATCAAAAGAAAGTTTCTACTCCATGAGATCAATGCACACATCAGAAAGCAGTTTCACAAAAAGCTTCTTTCTGGCTTTTACCTGAAGATATTTTCTTTTTCACAATAGGACAAAATGTACTCCCAAATATCCCTTCGCAGATTCTAGAAAAATAGAGTTTTCAGACTGCTGAATGAGAGGATGGTTTATATCTGTGATATGAAAGCACACATCACAAAGCCGTTTGTCAGATAGTTTCTTTCTTGTTTTTATCCTGGGATACATGCCTTTTTGCCATTGGCCTCAATCACCTCCCCAGTGTCCCTTCACGGAATGGACAGAAAGAGTGTTTCCAAACTGGTGAATCAAGGAAAAGTTTAACTCTGTGAGATTAATGCACACAACACAAAGCAGAATGCTTCTTTCTAGTTTTTATCTGAAGATATTTTCTTTTTCACCATAGGCCTCAATGCCGTCCCAAATATCCCTTCACAGATTCTAAAAACACAGTGTTTCCAAGCAGCTGAATGAAAAGGGATTAATGCACACATCACAAAGCAGTTTCTCTGAGAGCTTCCTTCCAGTTTTAATCCTGGAATATTCGTTTTTTCTCAATTGGCCTCAATGAGCTCCCAAATGTCCGTTTGCAGAATAGACAAAAGCAGTGTTTGCAAACTGCTGAATCAAAAGAAAGTCTTAACTCTATGAGATAAATGCCAACCTAAAAAACCAGTTTCTCAGAAAGCTTTTCTCTAGCTTTTGTCTGAGGATATTTTTTTTCACCAGAGCCTTCGATGCAGTACAACATATCCCTTTGTAGATTCTACAAAAATAGTGTTTCCAAACTGCTGAATGTATAGGAAAGTTAATTCTGTGAGATGAATGCACGCATCACAAAGTGGTTTCTTCTATAGCTTCCTTCTAGTTTTTATCCTGGAAAATTTGCCTTTTTGCCATTGGCCTCAATAAGCTCCCAAATGTCCATTCACAGAATGGACAAAAACAATGTTTTCTAATTGCTGAATGAAAAAACAGTTTTATCTTTTTGCGATGAATGCACACACCAGAAAGCGGTTTCCAGATAGCTTCATTCTAGATTTTATCCTGGGTTACTTACTTTTTCAACACTGGCCTCAATGAGCTCCAAAATATCCGTTTGCAGAATGGACAGAAACAGTGTTTCCAAAGTGCTGAATCAAAAGAAAAGTTTAACTCTGTGAGATGAATGCACACATCACAAAGCAGTTTCTTATAGAGCTTCTTTCTAGTTTTTACCTGAATATACTTTCTTTTTCACAATTAGCTTCAATGTGCTCCCAAATATAACCTCAAAGTTTCTCCAAACGCAATGTTTCCACACTGCTGAATGATAAAATGGTTAACTCTGTGAGATAAAAGCACACATCACAAAGCTGTTTCACCAAAACCTTCTTTCTAGTTTTTACCTGAAGATATTTTCTTTTCCACTGTAGGCCTGAATGTGCTCCCTAAGATCCCTTTGCAGATTCTCCAAAAACTGTGCTTCCAAACTGCTGAATGAAATAAAGGATTAATTTTGCCAGATGAATGCGTACATCACAAAGGGTTTTCTCAGATATTTTCCTACTAGTTTTTATCCTGTGATATTCATTTGTTCTCCATTGGCCTCAATGACATACCAAGTGTCCATTCGCAGAATTGACAATCACAGTGTTTCCAAACAGCTGAATCAAAAAGAAAGATTTATCTCTGGATGAATGCACATATCACCAAGCAGTTTCTCACACTGCTTTATTGTAGTTTTAATCTTGGGATATTTGCTGTTTCAAAATTGGCCTCAATAAGCTTCCAAATGTCCATTCACAGAATGGACAAAAACAGTGTTTCAAAACTGCTGAATCAAATAAATATTTAACTCTGTGGAATGAATGCACACATCAGAAAACAGTTTATCTGAAAACTTCTTCTAGTTTTTATCTGAATTTACTTTCTTTTTCACCATAGACTTCAAGACACTCCAAAATATCCCTTCACAGATTCTACAAAAGCAGTGTTTCCATATTGTTGAATGAAAAAAAGATTTAATTCTGGTAGATGAATGCACACTTTGTAAAGCAGTTTCTCAGATAGGTTCTTCTAGTTTTTTTCCTGGGATATTCCTTCTTTTGCCATTGGCCTCACTGAGATCCCTAATGTTAATATGCAGAATTGACAAAAAGAGTACTTTCAAACCACCATAAAAAGAAAGGTTTAACTCTATGAGATGAATGCAAATTTCAAATGGCAGTTTCTCAGAAAGCTTCCTTCCAGTTTTTATCTGAAGATATTTTCTTTTTCAATGTGGGCCTCAATGCACTCCCAAATATCCCTTTGAAGATTCTACAAAAACAGTGCTTCCAAACTGCTGAATGAAAAGGCAAGTTTAATTCTGCAAGATGAGTGCACACATCACAAAGCAGTGTTTCAGATAGCTTCCTACTAGCTTTTATAATGGGATATTCACTTTTCTGCAATTGGCCTCGATGAGTTTCCAAGTGTCCATTTGCAGAATGGACAAAAACAGAGTTTCCAAACTGCTCAATCAAAAGAAAAGTTTAACTCTGCAAGATGAATGCAGACATCACAAAGCCGTTTTTCAGATAGATTCCTTCCAGTTTTTATCCTTGGATATTAGCTTTTTCACCATTGGCCTCAATGAGCTTTCATATATCCTTGAGCAGAATGGACGGAAACAGTGTTTCCAAACTACTGAACCAAAGAAAGATGTAGATCTGTGAGATGAATGCACACATAACAAAGCAGTTTCTCAGATAGCTTCTTTCTAGTTGTTTTCCTGGGATAGTCTCTTTGTCTTTGTTGGCCTTGATGAGCTTTCAAATGTCCTTTCATAGAATGGACAGAAACAGTGTTTCCAAACTGCTGAATCAAAAGAAAATTTTAAATCTGTGAGATGAATGCACACATCAAAAAGCAGTTTCTCAGAAAGTTTCTTTCTAGTTTTTATCTGAAAATAGTTTTTTTCACCGTAGGCCTCCATGCGTTTCCAAATATCCCTTCACAGGTTTTACAAAAATAGTGTTTCCAAATTGCTGAATCAAAAGAAAGTTTAAATCTGTGAGTTGAATTCACACATCACAAATCAGTGTCTCAGATAACTTCCTTCTACTTTTTATACTGGGATATTTGCTTTTTCGCCATTGGCCTCAATGAGCTCCAAAATGTCCATTCGCGGAAAGGAGAAAAACAGTGCTTGCAAACTGCTGAATCAAAAGAAAGGTTTAACTCTTTAAGACGAATACCCACATCAAAAACCAGTTTCTTGGAAAGCTTTTTTCTAGTTCCTTTCTGAGGATTTTTTTTTCACCAGAGGCTTTGATGCGCTCCCACATATCCCTTTGCATATTCTACAAAATAGTGTTTTGAAACTGCTAAACATATAGAAAGGTTAACTCTATGAGATGAATGCACAAATCACAAAGTGGTTTCTTAGACAGCTTCCTTCAAGGTTTTATCCTGGAATATTCGCTTTTTCACCTTTGGCCTCAATGAGCTTACAATAGTTAATTTCCAGAATGGACAAAAACAGTGTTTCCAAATTACTGAATGAAAGGAAACGTTTGTCTCTGTGATGTGAATGCACACATCACAAAGCAGTTTCCAGATAGCTTCTTTCTAGATTTTGTCTTGTGATATTTGCTTTTTCATCATTGACATCAGTGAGCTCCAAAATGTCCATTCACAAAATGGACAATAATAGTTTTTCCAAACTGCTGAATCAAAAGAAAAGTTTAACTCTGTGAGATGAATGCACACATCACAAAGCATTTTCTTAGAGAGCTTCTTTCTAATTTTCATCTGAATATATTTTGTTTTTCACTATAGGCCTCAATGTGTTCCCAAATATCCCTTTGAAGGTTCTACAAAAACAGTGTTTCCAAATTGCTGAATGATAGAATTTTTTTAACTCTGTGAGATGAATTCAAACATCACTAAGCTTTTTGACTGAAATCTTCTTTCTAGTTTTTATCTGAATATATTTTCCTTTTCACTGAAGGCCTGAATGTGCTCCCTAAGATCCCTTCACAGATTCTACAAAAACCGTGCTTCCAAACTACTGAATAAATATAAAGGTTTAATTCTGCCAAATGAATGTGTACATCACTAAGTTATTTCTCAGATATCTTCCTACTGGTTTTTATCCTGGGATATTAACTTTTTCACCATTGGCCTCAATGAGCTCCCAAGTGTTCATTCACAGAATGGACAAAAACAGAGTTTACAAACTGCTCAATCAAAAAAAGTTTAACTCTGCAAGATGAATGTTCACATCACAAAGCGGGCTCTCAGATAGATTCCTTCCAGTTTTTAACCTTGGATATTCACTTTTTTGCCATGGGCCTCAAAGAGCTCCTAAATATCAATTTGCAGAATGGACAAAAAGTGTTTCTGAACTGCTGTATCAAAAGAAAGGTTTAACTATACGAGATGAATGCACACATCACATTATGGTTTCTAAGGCAGCTTCCTTCTTGTTTTTATTCTGGGATATTCACTTTTTTGCCATTGGCCTCAATGAGCTCCCAAATGTCCATTTGCAGAATGGACAAAAACAGTGTTTCCAAAGAGCTGTATGAGAAAAAGTTTTAACTCTGTGAGATAAATCCACATGTCACAAAGCAGTTTCTCAGAAAGTTTCTTTCTAAGTTTATTTGAAGATATATTCTTTTTCACCATATACCTCAATGCATTTCCAAATATCCTTACACAGATTCTACAAAAACAGTGTTTCCAAACTGCTAAATGTAAAGAAATGTTTAACACTGACTTATGAATGCACACATCATGAAGCAGTTTCTCAGATAGCTTCCTTCCAGTTTTTATCCTGGGATATTTGCTTTTTTCACCATTGGCCTCAATGAGCTCCCAAAAGTGCTTTCACAGAATGGACAAACACAGTGTCTCCAACTGCTGAATCAAAAGAAAAGTTTAACTGTGGGAGACAGTTTGCACACAATGCAAACTGGTTTCTCAGTTTGCTTCCTTCTAGTTTTTACTGTGGGATACTCACTTTTTTGCTATTGGCCTCAATGTGCTCCCAAATGTCCATTGGCAGAATGGACAAAACAGTGTTTCCAAACTGCTGAATCTAAAGAAAGGTTTTACACTGTGAGATGAATGCACACCTCACAAAGCAGTTTCTCAGAAAGCTTCTTTCTAGTTTTCAACTGAACGTATTTTCTTTTTCCCCATAGACCTCAATGCATTCGAAAATACCCCTTCCCAGATTGTACAAAAACAGTGTTTCCAAAGTGATGTATCAAAAGAAAGGTTTAACTGTGGGAGATGAATGGACACATCACAAAGTGGTTTCTAAGACAGCCTCCTTCCACTATTTATCCTGGGATAATTGCTTTTTCGCTATTGGACTGAATGAGCACTCAGATATCCATTCGCAGAATGAACAATCACAGTGTTCCCAAACAGCTGAATCAAAAGAAAGGTTTTTATCTGCTAGATGAATGCACACATCACAAAACGGTTTCTCAGACTGCTTTATTGTAGTTTTTATCATGGGATATTCAATATTTTGATGTTGGCCTCAATGAGCTCCCAAATGTCCGTTCACAGAATGGACAAAAACAGTGTTTCAAAACAGTTGAATCAAAGAAAGTTTAATTCTGTGAGATGAATGCACATATCAGAAAGCAGTTTCTCAGAAAGCTTCTTCTAGTTTTTATCTGAATTTACTTTATTTTCACCATAGACCTCAAGGTGCTCCCAAATATCCCTTTGCAGATTATACAAAAACAGTGTTTCCAAACTGCTGAATGGAAAAAAAAGGTTTAACTCTGTGGGATGAACGTACCCTTTGTAAAGCAGAGTCTTAGATATATTTCTTCTAGTTTTTTTCCTGGGATATTCACTTTTTTGCCATTGGCCTCACTGAGATCCAAGTGTTCATATGCAGAATTGACAAAAAAGAGTGTTTCCAAACTGCTGAATCAAAAGAATGGTTTAACTCTATGAGATGAATGCAAACTTCACAAAGCAGTTTCTCAGAAAGCTTCCTTCTAGTTTTTATTTGAAGATATTTTCTTTTTCACCATAGTCCTCAATGAGCTTCCAAATATCAAATTGCAGATTCTTTAAAAACAGTGTTTCCAAACTGCTGAATGAATAGAAAGGTTTAACTCTGCGAGGTGAATCCACACATGACAAAGTGGATTCTCAGATAGCTTCCTTCTATTTTTTATCATGGGAGACTTTATTTCTGACCATTGGCTTCAATGATCTCCCAAATGTCCATTCACAGAATGGACAAAATCAGTTTTTCCAAACTACTGAATCAAAAGAAAGGTTTAGCTCTCTGAGAGGAATGCACACATCACAAAGCAGTTTCTCAGAAAACTTCTTTCTGGCTTTTTTCTGAAGACATTTTCTTTTTCACAATAGGTCTCAATGCACTCCCAAATATCCCATCACAGATTTTTGAAAAACAGTGTTCCAACTGCTGAACGAATAGAAAGGTTTAACTCTGTGAGATGAAGGCACACATGACAAAGCAGATTCTCAGACAGCTTCCTTCAAGATTTTATCCTGGGATATTTGCTTTTTCACAATTGACCTCAATGAGCTTCCAAATGTCCATTTACCCAATGGAGAAATACAGTTTCCAAACTGCCAAATCAAAAGAAAGATTTAAATTTGTGAGATGAATGCACACGTCCCAAAGCAGTTTTTCAGAAAGCTTCTTTCTAGTTTTTATCTGAAGAAATTTTCTTTTGCACCACAGGCCTCAATGCACTCCCAAATATCCCTTCACAGATTCTACAGAAACAGTGTTTCCAAACTGCTGAATGAAAAGAATGGCCTCACTCTGTGAGACTAATGCAGACATCACAAAGCGGTTTCTGAGATAGCTTCCTTGTAGTTTTGATCCAATCATATTCATTATTTCCACTGGCCTCAACGATCTCCCAAATATACATTCACAGAAATGGACAAAAACAGTGTTTACAAGTTTTTGCATGTAAAGAGAGGTGTAATTGTGTGAGCGGAATGTATACATAACAAAGCAGTTTCTCAGAAAGATTCTTTCTAGTTTTTATCTGAAGATATTTCTTTTTTCACCATAGTCCTCAATGCACTCCTAAAAGTCCCTTTGCAGATTCTAAAATATACTGTTTCAAAACTGCTCACTGAAAAGAAAGGTTTAACTCTGAGGGATGAATGCACATATCACAAAGTGGTTTCTAGGTAGCTTCCTTCTAGTTTTTATCCTGGGATATTTGCTTTTTCACCATTGGCATCAAAAAGCTCCCAAATATCCACTCACAGAAGGGACAAAAACAGTATTTCCAAACTGCTGAATCAAAAGAAATTTTTATTTCTGAGAGTTGAATGCACACATGAGAAAGCAGTTTCTCAGAAATCTTCTTTATTGTTTTATGTGAAGAGATTTTCTTTTTCACCATAGGACTCAATGCTCTCCCAAATAGCCCTTTGCAGATCCAGAAAAGCATTGTTTCCAAATTGTTGAATGAAAATAATGGTTTAATTCTGCTAGATGAATGAACCAATCACAAAGTGGTTTCTCAGATAGCTTCCTTCTAGTTTTCATTCTGGGATGTTTACTTTTTTCACCATAGGCTTCAATGCAACCCCAAATATCCCTGTGCAGATTCTACCATTCTCGTGCAGAAACCATCATTCTCAGCCAACTATCACAAGGACAGAAAACCAAACACTGCATGTTCTCACTCATAGGTGCGAGTTGAACCATGAGAACACTTGGACACAGGAAGGGGAACATCACACACCAGGGCCTGCCATGGGGTCGGTGGAGGGGGCAGGGATAGCATTAGGAGATATACTTAATATAAATGATGATTTAACGGGTACACACACCAACATGGCACATGTATACATATGTAACAAACCTGCACACTGTGCACTTGTGCCCTAGATCTTAAAGTAAAATTTAAAAAGAGAACAGAAAGGTTTAATTCTGTGAGATGAATGCACACATCCCAAAGTGGTTTCTCAGACATCTTCCTTCTAGTGTGTATCCTTTGATATGTGTTTTTTTGGCATTGGCTTCAATGCGCTCCCAAATGTCCATTGACAGAAAGGAAAAAGTGGTGTTTCCAAACTGCTGAATGAAAAAAAAGTTTAATTTTGTGAGATGACTGCATACATCACAAAGAGGATTCCAAGATAGTTTCCTTCTAGTTTTTTCTGGGAATATTTTCTTATTTGCCATCGGCCTCCATGAGCACCCAAATGTCCATTTGCAGAATGGAGAAAAACAGTGTTTCCAAACTGCTGAATCAAATGAAAGGTTTAACTCTGTAAGACAATTTATGTGCACACATCGGAAAGCAGTTTCTCAGAAATCCTCTTTCTAGTTTTTAATCTGAATTTATTTTCTTTTTCACCATAGGCTTGAATGTGCTCCCAAATGTCCCTTTGCAGTTACTATAAAAACAGTGTTTCCAAACTGCTGAATGAAAATGAAAGTTTAACTCTGTGAGATGAATCCGAACATTGCAATGTGGTTTCTCAGATAGCTTCCTTCTAGTTTTTATTTAGGGATATTTGCTTTTTTGTCATTAGCCTCAATAAGCTCCAAAAAGTCCATTCAAAGAATAGGCAAAAATAGTGTTTCTAAACTGCTGAGTGAGAATGGTTTAACTCTGTGAGATGAATGCACACATCACAGAGGAGTTTCTCAGGAAGTTTAGTTCCAGTTTTTACCTGAAGATATTTTCTTTTTCACCATAGGCCTCAATGTGCTCCCAAATATCCCTTCACAGATTCTGGATAAACAGTGTTTCCATAATGCTGAATGAAAAGAAAGGTTTAACTCTGTGAGATGAAGGCACACATCAAAAATCAGTTTCTCAGAAAGCTTCTTTCTAGTTTTTACATAAAGGTATTTTCTTTTTCACCATAGGCTCCCAAATATACCTTTGCAGGTTTTACAAAAACAGTGTTTTCAAACTGCTGAATGAAGAGAAAGTTTAACTCTGAGAGATGAATGCACACATCTCAAAGTGGTTTCTCAGATAGTTTTCTTCTAATTTCTATCCTGGGATATTTGTTTTTTTTTTTATTGACCTCAATGAGCTCTCAAATATCCATTCACAGAATGGACAAAAAAACTGTGTTACAAATTGCTAAGTCAAAAGAAATGTCTAACTCTGTGAGTTGAATGGACAAATCACAAAGCAGTTTCTCAGAAAGCTTCTTTCTACTGTTTATATGAATACAGTCTCTTTTTCACCATAACCTCAATGCACTCCCAAGTAACCCTTTGCAGATTCTTCAAAAACAGTTTTTCCACTCCTGAATGAAAAGAAAAGTTCAAATCTGTGAGGTAAACGCACACATCACAAAGGAGTTTCTCAGAAACTTTCCTTATTTTTGTTATGTGAAGATATTTTCTTTTTCAACATAGGCCTGTATGCCCTCTCAAGTATCACTTTGAAGATTCTACAAAACAGTCTTTCAAAGCTGCTGAATGAAAAGAAAGGTTTAACTGTGTGAGATGAATGTGCACACCACAAAGGGGTTTCTCAGATAGCTTCATTCTATTTTTTATCCTGGGATATTCCTTTTTTCACCACTGGCCTCAAATACTCCAAAATGCCCATTCAAAGAATGGGCAAAAACTGGGTTTCCCAATTGCTCAGTAAAAAGGAAGTTTTAACTCTGTGAGATGAATGCACACATCACAAAGCAGTTTCTCAGATAGCTTCCTTCTAGTTTTTATCTGAAGATATTTTCCTTTGCAACATAGGCCTCAGTATGCTCCCATATATTCTTTCGCATATTCTACATAAACAGTGTTTCCAAACTGCTGAATGAAAAGAAAAGTTTAACTCCTTGAGTTAAACAGTCTAATTTTTTTCCTGAGATATTCAGTTTTTCACCACTGGCTTCAATCAGATTCAAAATGTCCGTTCACAGAACGGACAAAAACAGAATTTTTAAACCACTGAACTGAAAGAAAGTGAAACTCTATGAGATGAATGCACACATCACCAAGCAGTTTCTCATAAAGTTTCTTTCTAATTTTTATCTGAAGATATTTTCCTTTTCACCATAGGCCTCAATGTGCTCCCAAATATCCCTTTGCTGATTCTTCAAAAATAGGGTTTTTAAAATGCTGAATGAAAAGAAAGGTTTATCTCTGCAAAATGAAGGCACACATCACAATGCCTTTTCTCTGATATCTTCCTTCTTGTTTTTATCCAGGGATATTCGCTTTTTTGCTATTGACCTCCATGAGCTCCCAAATGTTCATTCACAGAATGGACAAAAACAGTGTTTCCAAACTCCTGAAGGAAAAGAAAGGTTTAAATCTGCGAGATGAATGCACACATCAAAAAACAGTTTCTGAGACAGCTTCCTTCTAGTTTTTATCCTAGGATGTGCTTTTTCACCACTGGCCTCAAACTCCCAAATGTCAGTTTGCAGAATGGACAAAAACTGTGTTTTGAAACCACTGAATCAAAAGAAAGTGGTAACTCCATGAGATGAATGCACGCATCAAAATGCTGCTTCTCAAAAAGCTTCTTTCTAGTTTCTATCTGAAGATGTTTTCAACCTAGGTCTATATGGGCTCCCAAATATCCCTTCACAGATTCTTTAAAACAGTGTTTCCAAACTACTCAAAGAAAAGAAAGGTTTAACGCTGCATGTTGAATGCACACATCACAATGCAGTTTCTCAGACAGTTTTCTTCTAATTTTTATTCTGGGATATTCACTGTTTTTGCCTTTGGCCTGAATGAGCTCCCAAACGTCCATTTGTAGAATTGACAAAAACAGTTATTCCAAACTGCTGAATCAACAGAAAGTTTTAACTCTGTGAGATGAATGCACACATCACAAAGCAGTTTCTCAGAAAGCTTCTTTCCAGTTTTTATCTGAAGATATTTTCTTCTTCACCTTAGGCCTCAATGTACACACAAATAGTCCTGCACAGATTCTACAACAGTGTTTCAAAACTGCAGCATGAAAAAGAAAGGTTTAAATCTGTGGGACAAATGCACACATCACAATGTGGTTTCTCAGATAGATTTATTCTATTTTTTATTCTGGGATATTAGCTTTTTCACCACTGGCCTCAATGAGCTTCCAAATGACCATTCATAGAAAGGATGAAAACAGTGTTTCCAAAGTGCTGAATCAAAAGAAAGGTTTAACTCTGTGAGACGAATGCACACATCACAAAGTGGTTTCTCAGAAAGGTTCCTTCTAGTTTTTATCTGAAGATATTTTCTTTTTTACCATAGGGTGCAATATACTCTCAAATATCCCTTCACCAATCGTACAAACACAGTGTTTCCAAAATGCTGAATGAAAAGAAAGGTTTAACTTTGTGAGGTGAATGCACACATGACAAAATGGTTTCTCAGATAGCTTCCTTGTAGTTTTTAACCTGGGATATTCCCATTTTTCCATTTTCCTCAATGAGCTCCCAATTGTCCATTTACACATTGGACAAAAAATGTGTTCCCAAACTGCTGAATCAAAAGTATGGTTTAACTCTGACCTGAATGTACACATCACAAAGTTATTTATCAGATAGTTTCCTTCTAGTTTATATCCTGGGATATTCACTTTTCCACCACTGGCTTCAATGAGCTTGCAAATTTCCATTCCCAGAATGGACAAAAACAGTGTTTCCAAACTGCTGTATGAAAAGGAAAGGTAAAGTCTGTAAGATGAATGCCCACGTCACAAAGCAGTTTATCAGAAAGCTTCTTTCTAGTTTTTATGTGAAGATGATTTCTGTTTCACCATAGACCTCAAAGCGCTCCCAAATATCCCTTTGCAGATAACTGCTGATTGAAAAGAAAGATTTAACTCTGCAAGATGATTGCACACATCACAAAGCAGTTTCTCAGATAGATTTTTTTTAGTTTTTATCCAGGGATATTCACTTTTTCACAGTTGGTCTCAATGAGATTCCAAATGTCCATTCACAGAATGGACAAAAACAGTGTTTCCAAACTACTCTATCAAGAGAGGTTTAGCTGTGAGAGGAATGTACACCTGTCAACGCAGTTTCTTGGAAAGCTTCTTTCTAGTTTTTATCTGTATTTTCTTTTTCACCATAGTATCAAAATGCTCCCAAATATGCCTTCGCATATTCTACAAAATCATTGTTTCCAAACTGCTTAATGAAAAAAGGTTTAACTTTGTGAGGTGAATGCATACATAACAAAGCATTTTCTCAGATAGTTTCCTTCTAGTTTTTGCGTCTGGATATTTGCTTTTTCTCCAGTGGCCTCTATGATCTCCCAAATGTCCACTCACAGAAAAGACAAACTGGTGTTTCCAAACTGCTGCATCAATGGAAAGTTTATCTCTGTGAGATGAATGCACACATCAAAAAGCAGTTTCTCAGAAAGCTTCCTTCTACTTTTTATCTGAAGATATTTTCTTTTTCACCATTGGCCTCAATGCACTCCAAAATATCCCTTTGCTGATTTGACAAAAACAGCATTTCCAAACTACTGAATGAAAATAAAGGTTTAACACTGTAAAATGAATGCACACTTCATAATGCCATTTCTCAGATAATTTCTTTCTAGTTTTTTTCCTCGGATGTTTGCTTTTTTGCCTTAGCTCTCAATGCCCTCCCAAATATCTCTTTGCAGATTCTACAAAAACAGTGTTTCCAAACTGCTGAATGAAGACAAAGGTTTAACTCTGTGAGGTGAATGCACATCACAAAGTGGATTCTCAGACAGCTTCCTTCCTGTTTTTTTTCTGGGATACTCCTTTTTTGCCATTGGCCTCAGTGAGCTCCTAAATGTCCATTCACAGAATGTACAAAAACAGTGTTTCCAAACTACTTAATGAAAATAAGGGTTTAACTCTGTGAGAAAATGCACATGTCACAAAGCGGTTTCTCAGTAACATACTTTCTTGTTAGTATCTGAAAAATTTTTTTTCAACATAGGCCTATATGTGGTCGAAAATGTCCCTTCACAGATCCTAGAAAACAGTGTTTCCAAAATGCTTAATGAAAAGAAAGGTTTAACTCTGTGAGATGAATGCCCACATCACAAAGCAGCTTCTCAGATAGCTTCCTTCTAGTTTTTGTCTTGGGCTATTTGCTTTTTCTCCATTGGCCACAATGAGCTCCCAAATGTCCACTCTTACAATAGACAAAAACAGTGTTTCCAAACAGGTGAGTCAAGAGGAGGGTTTAATTCTGTGAAAGAAAAGCACACATCACAAAGCAGTTTCTCAGAAAGGTTCTTTATAATTTATATCTGAAGACATTTTCATTTTCACCATAGGCCTCTATGTGCTCCCAAATATACCTTTGCAGTTCCTACACAAACATTGTTTAGCAACTGCTGAGTGAAAATAAACGTTTAACTCTATGAGGTGAATGTACACGTCACGAAGCAGTTTCTCAGATAGCTTCCTTATAGTTTTTGTCCTGTGATATTCAGTTTTATGGCATTGGCCTCAAGGAGCCTCCAAGTGTCCATCCACATAAGGGCAAAAACAGTGTTTCCAAACTGCTGAATCAAAAGAAAGGTTTATCTGTTTGAGATGAGAGCACACCTCATGAAGCAGTTTCTCAGAAAGCTTCTTTCTTGTTTTTATCTGAAGACATTTTCTTTTTCACCATAGGCCTCAATGTGCTTCCAAATACCCCTTCACAGATTCTACAAAATCAGTTTTTCAGAACTGCTGAATGAAAAGTATGTTATAACTCTGAGAGTTGAATGAACACCAAACCAGGTGGTTTTTCAGATAACTTCCTTCTAGTTTTTATTCTGAGATATTCACTTTTTCACCATTGGCCTCAACGAGTTTCAAAATGTCCATTCAGAGAATGGACAAAAACAGTGTTTCCAAATAATTGAATCAAAAGAAAGGTTTAACTCTGTGAGATGAATGCACATATCTCAAAGATATTTTCCAGATAGATTCCTTCCAGTTTTTATCCTTCAATATTGGCTTTCTTGCCTTTGCCCTCATCAAGCTTCCAAATGTCCATTTGTAGAATGGACAAAAACAGTGTTTCCAAATTGCTGAATCAAAAGAAAGGTTTAACTCTGTGAGAGGAATGTACACATGACAAAGCATTTTCTCAGAAAGCTTCTTTCTAGTTTTTATCTCAACATATTTTCTTTTTCAACATAGTCCTCAACACACTCCCAAATATACCTTGGCAGATTCAAACAAAAAATTTTTCCAAACTGCTGAACGAAAAGAAGAATTTAACTCTGTGATATGAATGCACACATCATAAAGTGGTTTCTCAGATAGCTTCCTTCTAGTTTTTATCCTGGGATATTCACTTTTTCACCATTGGCCTCAAAGAGCTCCCAAATGTCCACTCACATAATGGACAAAAACAGTGTTTCCAAACTGCTGAATCAAAAGAAAAGTTTAACTCTGAGAGATGAATGCACACATCACAAAGCAGTTTCTCAGCTTCTTTCAAGTTTTAATCTGAATATATTTTCTTTTTCACCATAGACCTCAACGCACTACCTAATATTACTTGGCAGATTCCAGAAAAACAGTGTTTCAAAACTGACAAATAAAGAGAAAGGTTTTACTCTATGAGATAAAAGCAGACAACACAGAGCGATTTCTCAGATAGCTTCCTCCTAATTTTTATCCTGTTATGTTCACTTTTTCACCTTTGGCCTCAAAGACCTCCCAAATGTCCATAGTCAGAATGGACAACAACAGTGTTTACAAACTGCTGAAGGTAAAGAAAGGTGTAACTCTGTGAGATGAATGCACATATAGCAAAGCAATTTCTCAGAAACCATCTTTCTAGTTTTTATTTGAAGATATTTTCTTTTTCACCCTAAGCCTCAATGAACTCCCTAATATTCCTTGGCAGTTTCCACAAAAACAGTGTTTCCAAACTGCTGAATGAAAAGAAAGGTTTAATTATGTGAGATAAATGCAGACATCACATAACGGTTTCACAATAGCTTCCTAGTAGTTTTTATCCTCAGATATTCACTTTTTCACCTTTGGACTCAATGAGCTCCTAAATGTCCATTCACAGAATGCACAAAAAAGTGTCTCCAAACTGCTGAATCAAGAGTAAGTTTTCACTCAGTGAGATGAATGCACACATCACAAAGCAGTCTCTCAGAAAGCTTCTTTTCGTTTTTATCTGAATATATTTTCTTTTTCACCCTAGGCCTCAACGTACTCCCTAATATTACTTGGCAGATTCAACAAAAACAGTGTTTCCAAACTTCTGAATGAAAAGAAAGATTTAACTCTGAGAGACAAATGCTGACTTCACAAAGGGGTTTCTCAGATAATATCCTTCCAGTTTTTTTCCTGGGGTATACAGTTTTTCACAAATGGCATCAGTGAGTTCCATTATGTCCATTCCCAGAATGTACAAAAACAGTGTTTCCAAACTGATGAATCAAAGGAAAGGTTTAACCCTGTGAGAGGAATGCACACCTCTTTAAGCAGTTTCTCAGGAAACTTCTTTCTAATTTTTATCTGAAGATATTTCCTTTTTCACCACAGGCCTCAATGCACTCGCAAATATCCCTTCACAGATTCTACAAAGACAGCATTTCCAAACTGCTGACCGAAAAGGAAAGTTTACCTCTGCCAGGTGAATGCACACATCAAAAAGCGGTTTCTCAGACAGCTTCATTCTTGTTTTTATCCTGGGATATTCGCTTTTTTGCCATTGGCCCCAATGAGCTCCAAAATGTCCTTTCACAGGAAGAACAAAAGCAGTGTTTCCAAACTGCTGAATAAAAGAAGGTTTTAAATCAGTGAGATGAATGCACACATCACAAAGCAGTTTCTCAGATAGCTTCCTTCTAGTTTTTATGCTGGGATATTTTATTTTTCACCATTGACCTCAATGAGCTCAAAAATGGCTATTTCCAGAATGGACAAACACAGTGTTTCCAAAATCCAGAATCAAAAGAAAGGTTTAACTCTGTGAGATGAATGCACACGTCACAAAGCAGCTTCTCCAAAAGCTTCTTTCTAGCTTTTATCTGAAGATATTTTCTTTTTCACCATAGTCCTCAATGCACTCCCAAATATCCCTTTGCAGATTCTACAAGAAAAGTGTTTCTATACTGCTGAATGAAAAGAAGGGTTTAACTCTGTGAGATGAATGCACACATCACAAAGTGGTTTCTCAGATACCTTGTTTCTTGTATTTATCCTGGGATAATTGCTTTTTTGCCATTGACCACAATGAGCTCCCAAATGTCCATTTGCAAAATGGACAAAAACACTGTTTTAAACCCCTGAATGAAAGGAAAGTTTTAATTCTGACAGATGAATGCACACATAGCAAAGCGGTTTTGCAGACAGCTTCCTTCTAGTATTTATTCTGGGATATTATTTTTTGCCATTGCCCTTAATGAGCTCTCAAATGTCCATTCGCAGAATGGACATAAACTGTGCTCCCAAACTGCTGAATCTAAATAAAGTTTTAACTTTTCGAGATGAATGCACACATCACAAAGCAGTTTCTCAGAAAGATTCTTTCTAGTTTTTATCTAAAGATATTTTTTCACAGTAGATCTCAATGCACTTCCAAATAGCCCTTCACAGAATCTACAAAATCAGTGTTTCCAAACTGCTGAATGAAAAGAAATGTTTAAATTTGTGTGATGAATGCACACATCACAAAACCATTTCTCAGATAGTTTCATTCTAATTTTTACACTGGGATATTCTCTTTTTCACCACTGGCCTCAATGAGCTCCAAAATGTTCATTTGCAGAATGGACAAAAACAGTGTTTCCAAACTGCTGAATCAAAAGAAAGATTTCAGTCTGCGAGATGAATACACACATCACAAAGCAGTTTCTCAAAAAGTTTCTTTCTAGTTTTAATCTGAAGATACTTACTTTTACCCCTTAGGCCTCAATGTGCTCTCAAATATCAATTTGCAGATTCTACAAAAACAGTGTTTCCAAACTGCTGTATGAAAATAAAGGTTTCACTCTGTGAGTTGAAAGCACACATCACAAAGTGGTTTCTCAGATAGCTTCCTTCTAGTTTTCATCCTTGGATATTTGCTTTTTTGCCATTGGTCTCAATGATCTCCCAAATATCTATTCGCAGAATGCAGAAAAAAAGTGTTTTGAAAGTGCTAAATCAAAAGTAAGGTTTAACTCTGTGAGGTGAATGCACACATCACAAAGCAGTTTCTCAGAGAGCTTCTTTCTACTTTTTATCTGAAGATATTTTCTTTTTCACATAGGCCTCAATGCGCTCCCAAATATCCCTTCACACATTCTACAACAAAAGTGTTTCCAAACTGCTGTATTACAAGAAAGGTATAAGACTGTGAGATGAATGGACACATCACAAAGCAGTTTTTCAGTTGGTTTCTTTGTAGATTTTATCCTGGGTTATTCACCTTTTTGTCATTGTCCTTGAAAAGTTCCCGAATGTCCTTTCTCTGAATAGGCCAAAGAATATTTCCAAACTGCTGAATCAAAACAAATCTTAAACTCTGTGAGGTGAATGCACACATCACAAACCGGTTTCTCAGATAGCTTTCTCCTACTTTTTATCCTGGGATATTCACTTTTTCTTCATTGGCCTCAATGAGCTCCAAAATGTCTGTTTGAAGAATGAACTAAAACAGCTTATCCAAACTCTGAATGAAAAGGAAGATTTATCTCTGTGAGATGAATGCACACATCACAAAGTGGTTTGTCACGTAGCTTCTTTATAGATTTTATCCTGGGATATTCTCTTTTTTGCCATTGGCCTCAATGAGCTCTCAAATGTCCATTCACAGAATGGACAAACAGTGTTTCTCAACTGCTGAATGAAAAAGAAGATTTAAATCTGTGAGGTGAATGCACACATCACAAAACAGTTTCTCAGACAGCTTCCTTCCAGTTTTTATCCTGTTACTTTCTCTTTTTCACCCTTGGCCTCAATGAGCTAAAATCATCCACACATAGAATGGATAAAAACAGTGTTCTCAAACTGCTGAATCAAAAGAAAGGTTTAACTCTGTGAGATGAATGCACAAATCAAAAAGCTGTTTCTCCGATAGCTTCCTTCTAGTGAATATCCTGTAATGTTCACTTTTTTTGTCATTTGCCTCTGTGCACTCCAATATAACCTTTCACAGATTCTCCAAAAACAGTGTTTCCAAACTACTGAATGAAAAGAGTTTTAACTCTGTGAAATGAATGCACACATCATAAAGCAGTTCCTCAGATAGCTTCTTTCTACTTTTCATCCTGGGATACTTGCTTTTTCACCATTGGCCTCAATGATCTCCCAAATCTCCATTCACAGAATAGACAGAAATAGTGTTTCCAAACTGCTGAATCAAAAGAAAAGTTTAACTCTGTGAGATGAATACACACAACATGAAGCAGTTTCTCAGATAGTTTCCTTCCTGTTTTTATCTGGGAATATTCACTATTTCACTATTGGCCTCAGTGAGCTCCCAAATGTCCATCCACAGAATGGACAAAAAAAGGGTTTCCGAACTGTGGAATCAAAAGAAAGGTTTTACTCTGCAAGATGAATGCAAACATTACAAGTTAGTTTGGCAGATAGCTTTCTTCTAGTTTTTATCTTGTGATATTCACTTTTTCACTTTTGGCCTCAATGAGCTCTCAAAAATCCATTCTCTGAGTGGACAAAAACAGTGTTTCCAAAATGCTGAATCAAAAGAAAGGGTTAACTGTGTGAGATGAATGGACACATAAAAAACCGGTTTTTCAGTTAGCTTTCTTCTAGTTTTTATCCTGGGATATTGGCATTTTCACCATTGGCCTCAATGAGCTCCCAAATATCCATTCGCAGAATGGACAAAAACAGTGTTTCCAAACTGGTGAATCAAAAGAAAGGCTTAACTCTGTGATATGAATGCACACATCACAAAGCAATTTCTCAGGAACCTTCTTTATAGTTTATATCTGAAGATATTTTCTTTTTCACCACAGGCCTTTTTACACTTCCAAATATCCCTTGACAGATTCTACAATAACAGTGTTTCTGGACTGCAGAATGTAAAGAAAGGTTTCAGTCTGTGAGATGAATGTGCACATCACAATGTAGTTTCTCAGATAGTTTCATGCTGGTATTTATCCTGCAATATACACTTTTCCCCCATTGGCCTCAATGAGCTCAAAAATGTCCATTTGCTGAATTGAAAAAAACAGTGTATCCAAACAACTGAATCAAAAGAAAGTTTTATTTCTGTAAGATGAATGCACACATCACAAAGCAGCTTCACAGAAAGCTTCTTTCTAGCTTTTATCTGAAGTTATTTTATTTTTCACCTTATGCCTCAATGTGCTCCCAAATATCTCTTCTCAGATTCAACAAAAACAGTCTTTCCAAACTGCTTAAAGAAAATACAGCTTTAACTCTGCCAGATGAATGCACACTTTGTAAAGCGGTTTGTCAGATAGCTTAATTGTAGTTTTTTCCTGGGATATTCCCTTTTTACTGTTGGAGTCAGTGAGCTCCAAAATGTCCATTCACAGAATGGACAAAAGCAGTGTTTCCAAATTGCTGAATCAAAACAAAGTTTAACTCTGTGAGATAAATGCCCACTTCACAAAGAAGTTTTTAAGAAAGCTCCTTTCTAGTTTTTATCTGAAGATATTTTCTTTTTCACCATAGCCTAAAAGCACTCCCAAATATCCCTTCACAGATTCTACAAAAAAACAGTTTTTCCAAAGGGCTGAATGAAATAAAAGGTTTCAGTCTGTGAGATGAGTACACACATCACAAAGCGATTTCTCAGATAGGTTCCTTCCAGTTTTTAATCCTGGGATTTTCACTTTTCACTATTGGCTTCAATCAGCTCCCAAATATCCATTCACAGAATGGACAGAAACAGTGCTTACAAACTGCTGAATCAAAAGAAATGTTTAAATCCATGAAATGAATGCACACTTCACAAACAATTTCTCAGATAGCTTCCTTCTATTTTGTACTGAGTGTATTCATTTTGTTGAGTTTAACCTCAATGAGCTCCCAAATGTCCATTGGTCAAATGGACAAAAACAGTGTTTCCAAACTGCTGATTCAAAAAAATAGTTTACGTCTATGAGATGAATTCACACATCAAAAAGCAGTTTCTCAGATAGCTTACTTCTAGTTTTTATCATGGGGTATTCCCTTATTCACCATTGGCCTCAATGAACTCCCAAATGTCCATTCTCAGAATGGACAAAAACAGTGCTTCCAAAGTACTGAATCAAAAGAAAGTTTTAAAACTCTGAGATGAATATGCACAACACTTAGCAGTTTCTCAGAAAGCTTCTTTCTAGTTTTTATCCTAAAATATTTTCTTTATCACCATAGGCCTCAATGCACTCCCATATATGCTGAAGGAAAAGAAACGTTTAACTCTGTGAGATAAATACAGATATCACAGAGTGGTTTCTCAGATAATTTCTTTCTAGTTTTCATCTGGGGTTATTTCTTTTTTGCCATTTTCCTCAATGAGCTTCCAAATGTCATTTCACAGAATGGACAAAAAGAGTGTATCCAAACTGCTCAATCAAAAGAAAGATTTGGAAAAACTGTTTTTGTACAATCTGCAAAGGGATATTTGGGAGCACATTGAGTACTGTGGTGAAAAATAAAATACCTTCATATAACAACTAGAAAGAAGCTTTCTGAGAACGTCCTTTGTGATGTGTGCCTTCATGTCACAGAAATAAACCTTTCTATTGATTCAGAAGTTTGGAAACACACTTATTGTCCATTCTGTGAATGGACATTTGGTAGCACATTGAGGCCAATGGTGAAAAAGTGAATTTCCCATGATAAAATCTAGAAGGAACTATCTGAGAATCCGCTTTGTGATGTGTGCATTTATCTCACATAGTTAAACTTTTAATTTCATTCAGCAGTTGGGAAACTCTGTTTTTGTAGAATCTGCAAAGGGATATTTGGGAGTGCATCAGGGCTTATGGGGTAAAAGAAAATATCTTTAGATAAAAACCAGTAAGAAGATTTCTGAGAAACACCTTTGTACTGTGCCCATTCATCTCACAGAGTTAAACCATTTTTATTAATTCTGGAGTTTGGAAAGACTATTTTTGTCCATTCTGCAAATGGACATTTTGGAGCTCATTGAGGTCTGTGACAGAAAAGGGAATATCCCGGGATAAAAAATAGAAAAAGTTATCTGAGAAACCACTTTGTGATGTGTGCATTAATCTCACAGAATTAAGCCTTTCTTTTGATTCAGCAGTTTGGAAACAATGTTTTTCTCCATTCTGTGAATGGACATTTGGTAGCTTATTGAGGCCAATGGCGAAAAGGCAAATATTCCAGGATATTCGCTAGAAGGAAGATATCTCAGAAACCACTTTTTGATGTGTGCATTCATCTTGCAGAGTTAAACCTTTCTTTTGATTCAGCAGTTTGAGAACACTGTTTTTATCAATTCTGTGAATTGATGTTTTTAGCTCATTGAGGCCAAGGGCAAAAAACAGAATATAACAGGATATAAAGTGGAAGGAATCTATCTGAGAAACCACTTGGTGATGTGTGCATTTATCTCACAGAGTTAAACTTTTCTATTTTTTCAACAGTTTGGAAACACTGTTTTTGTAGAATCTGAAAAACGAAATTTGGGAGCACACTGAGGACTATAGCAAAAAAGAAAATATCTTCACATAAAAACTAGAAAGAAGCATCCTGAGAAACTGCTTTGTGATGTGTGCATTCATCTCACAGAGTTAAAACTGTGCTTAGATTCAGCAGTTTTTAAACAGTGTTTTGGTAGAATCTGTGAGGGAATGTTTTGCTGAGAATTGAGGACTTTTATGAAAAAGATAATATCTTCAGATAAACACTATAAAGAAGCTTTCTGAGAAACTGCTTTGTGATGTGTGCATTTATCTCACAGAGCTAAACCTTTCTTTTCATTCAGCAGTTGGAAAACTCTGTTTTTGTAGAATATGCAAAGAGATATTTGGGAGTGTTTTTAGCCCTATGGTGAAAAAGGAAATATCTTCAGATAAAAACTAGAAAGAAGCATTTGAGAAACCGCTTAGTGATATGTCCACTCATCTTACAGAGTTAAAGGTTTCCTATTTTTTTTTCAGGAGTTTGGAAACACTGTTTTTGTCCATTCTTCAGATGGACATTTGGTAGCTCACTGAGGCCTGGCAAACAAAATATCCCAGGATAAAAACTAGAAGGAAGCTATATGAGAAGCCACTATGGGATGTGTGCATTCACCTTGGAGAGTTAAACCTTTCTTTTCATTCAGCAGTTTGGAAACCCTGTTTCTGTAGAATCTACAAAGGGATGTTGGGAGCACATTGAGGGTTATGGTAAAAAACAAAATATCTTCAGATTAAAACTAGAAAGAAGCTTTCTGATAAGCTACTTTCTGATGTATGCATTCATCTCACAGAGTTAAAATTTTCTATTGATTCAGCAGTTTGGAAGCACTGTTTTCGACCATTCTGCAAATGGACGATTCGGAGCTTATTTAGGCCAATGGTGAAATAGTGAATATTACAGAATAAAACCTGGAAGTAAGCTCTCTGAGAACCTGCTTCATGTTGTGTGCATTCATCTCACAAAGTTAAATATTTCTTTTCATTCAGCAGATAGGAAACACTGTTTTTGTAGAATCTGTGAAGGGATATTTGGGATCACAGTGAGGCCTATGGTGAGAAAGAAAATACCTTCAGATGAAACCCAGAAAGAAGCTTTCTGAGAAACTGTTTTCTGTTGTGTGTATTCATCTCAGAGATTTAAAACTTTCCTTTGATTCAGCAGTTTGGAAACTCTGTTTTTGTCCATTCTGTGAATGTACTTTTTGGAGCTCATTGAAACCAATGGCTAAAAAGCTAAAGTCCCCAGATAAAAACTAAAAAATAGCTATCTGAGAAACTGTTCTCTAATGAGTGCATTCATCTCAGGGTGTTAAACCATTTTTTTGATTCAGCAGTTTGGAAACACTGTTTTTGTCCATTCTGTGAACACATATTTTGGATCTCATTGAAGCCAATGGCAAAATAGCAAAAATTCCAGACAAAAACTGGAAAGAAACAATCTGAGAAACTGCTTTGTGATGTGAGCATTCATGTCACAGTGTTAAACCTTTCTTTTGATTCAGCAGTCTGGAAACACTGTTTTTCTCCATTGTGCATATGGGCATTTGGGAACTCTTACAGGCTAATGGCAAAAAAGCCAATATCCCAGGATAAAAAGTAGAAGAAAGCCATCGGAGAGACCACGATGTGATGTGTGCATTCATCTCACAGAGTTAAATTTTACTTTTCATTCAGCAGGTTGGAAACACAGTTTTTGTCGAATCTGAGAAAGGATATTTGGGAGAACACTCAGGCCTATTTTGAAAAAGAAAATGTCTTCAGATAAAAACCAGAAAGAAGCTTTCTAAGAAACCGCCTTTTGATGTGTGCATTCAAGTCACAGAGTTAAACATTCCTTTTGATTCAGCAGTTTGGAAAAACTGTTTTTGTCCATTCTGTGAATGGAAAATTGGGAACTCATTGAAGCCAATGGCCAAAAAAAAAAAAAAAAATCTCCCAGGATAAAAAATAGAAGGAAGCTAGCTGATAATCCATTTTGTCATTTGTGGATTCACCTCACAGAGTTAAACCTTTCAATTCTTTCAGCAGTTTGGAAACACTGTCTTTAAAGATATTTTAAAGTGGATATTTAGGAGCTCATTGATTCCAATGGCAAAAAAGAGAATATCCCAGGGTATCCTTTCTACCTAGTTTTTATCAGAGGATATTCACTTTTTTGCCATTGGCTTCATTGAACTCACAAATAGCCATTTGCAGAATGGACAAAAACAGTGTTTCCAACTTGTTGAATCAAAAAAATTATTAACTCTGGGCATGAATGTATACATCACAAAACAGTTGTTTTAAACACTTCTTTCTAGTTTTCATGTGAACATATTTTCTTTTTCACCATTGGCCTCAATGTGCTCCCAAATATTCCTTCTTAGATTCTACAAAAACAGTGTTTCCACACTACTGAATGAAAAGAAAAGTTTAAGTCTGCAAGATGAATGCACACATCACAAAGCTTTTCTCAGATAAATTCATTCTTGTTTTATTCCTGGGTTATTTGTTTTTTCCCCATTGGCCTCAAAGAGCTCCCTAATATCCATTTGCAGAGTGGACAAAAACGGATTTCCAAACTGCTGAATCAAAAGCATGTTTTAACTCTGAACATGAATGTACACATCATGAAGCAGTTTCTTTGAATTCTTCTTTCTAATGGTTATCTGAAGATATTTTCTTTTTCACAATAGACCTCAATGTGCTCTCAAATATCTCTTCTCAGAGTCTACAAAAACTTTGTATCCAAACTGCTGCATGAGAAGAAAGGTTTAACTCTGCCAGATGAATGCACACATCACAAGGCGGTTTCTCAGATAGCTCTCTTCTAGTTTTTATCCTGAGATATTCACTTTTTCACCACTGGCCTCAATGAGCTCCCAAATGTGTATTTACAGAATGGACAAAAACGGTGATTACAAACTGCTAAATCAAAACGAAGATTTAACACTGTGAGATGAATGCACACATCACAAAGTAGTTTCTCAGATAGATTCCTTCTAGTTTTTATCCTGGGATATATGCCTTTTCACCAAGTGTCTCATTAAGCTCCCAAATCTCCATTTGCAGAATGGACAAAAATGGTGTTTCCAAACTGTTGATTCAAAACAATTGTTTAACTCTGTTAGATGAATGCACACATCACAAAGAAATTTCACAGAAAGCTTCATTCTAGTTTTATCTGAAGATATTTTCTTTTTTAACATAAGCCTCAATGAGCTCTCAAATATCCCCTTGCAGTTTCTCCAAAAACAGTGTTTCAAAACTGCCGTATCAAAAGAAAGTTTTAACTTTGTGACATGAATGCACACAACACAAAGCAGTTTCTCAGAATGCTTCTTTTTATTTTTTATGTGAAAATATTTTCTGTTTCACCATAAGCCTCAATGCACTCCCAAATATCCCTTTGCAGATTCTACATTAACAGTTTTTCAAAACTGCTGGATGAAAAGAAAGGTTTAACTCTGTGAGAATAATGCTCACAACACAATGCGTTTTCTCAGAAAGCTTCCTTCTGGTTTTTATTCTAGGATATTTCCTTTTGCCATTGGCCTGAGAGAGAGATATATGCATGTCACACAAAGTGGTTTCTCAGAGAGCTTCCCTCTAGTTTTTATCCTGGAATATTCACTTTTTCACCATTGGCCTCAATGAGCTCCCAGGAATATCCCAGGAATGTCCCAGGATAAAAACTAGAAGGAAGCTATCAGAGAAACAGCTTTGTGATGTGTGCATTCACCTCACAGAGTTAAAACTTTCTTTTCATTCAGCAGTTTGGAAACACTGCTTATGGAGAATCTGTGAGGGGAAATTTGGGAGCCCATTGATGCCTCTGGTGAAAAAGAAATTATCTTCAGATAAAAACGAGAAAGAAGCTTCCTGAAAAACTGCTTTGTGTTGTGTGGATTCATCTCACAGAGTTATACCTTTCTTTTGACTGGGCAATCTAGAAAAACTGTTTTTGTCCATTCTGTGAGTAGATATTTGGGAGCTCATTGAGGCCAATGGTGAAAAAGTGAATATCCTGGGAGAAAAACTGGAAGGAAGCTATCTGAGAAAGTGCTTTGTGATGTGTGCATCCATCTCACAGAGTTAAACTTTTCTTTTGACTCAGCAGTTTGGAAACGCTGTGTTTGTTCATTCTGTGAATGGATATTTAGGAGCTCATTGAGGCCACTGGCAAAAAAGGGAATATACCAGGATAAAAACTCGAATGAGGCTATCTGAGAAACCACTTTGTAATGTGTGCATTCAACACAGAGAGTTAAACCTTTCTTTTCATTCAGCAGTTTGGAAACCCTGTTTTTGTAGAATCTGCGAATGGATATTTGGGAGCCCATTGAGGCCTATGGTGAACAAGAAAATATCTTCAGATAAAAACTAGAAAGAGACATTCTGAGAAACAGCTTTGTTTTGTGTGCATTCATCTCACAGAGTTAAACATTTACTTTGATTCAGCAGTTTGGAAATCCTGCTTTTGTAGAATCTACCAAGAGATACTTTGGAGCACATAGAAGACTATGGTGAAAAAGAATATATCTTCATATAAAACTAGAAAGAAACTTTCTGAGAAACTGTTTTGTGATGCAGCCATTCATCTCAGAGAGTTAAACTTTTCTTTTGTGTGAGTAGTTTGGAAACCTGTTTTTGTCCAATCATCAAATGTACATTTGAGAGCTCATTAAGGGTAATGGTGAAAAAGCAAATATGCCAGGATAAAAACTAGAAGGATGATATTTGAGAAACTGCTTTGTGATGTGTGCATTCATCTCACAGAGTAAACCTTTCTTTTGACTGAGCAGTTTGGAAACACTGTTTTTGTCCATTCTGCGAATGGACATTTGGGAGCTCATTGAGGTCAATGGCACAAAAGTGAATATCCCAGGATAAAAACTGGAAGGAAGCTATCTGAGAAACTACTGTGTGATGTGTGCATTAATCTTCCCGTGTTAAACCTTTCTTTTGATTCAGCTGTTTGGAAACACCGTTTTTGTGGTTCTTCAAATGGATATTTGGGAGCTCATTGAGGCCAATGGCTAAAATGCAAATATCCCAGGAAAAAAAACTGGAAGGAAATTATCTGAGAATCTGCTGTACGACGGGTAAATTCATCTCACAGAGGTAAACCTTTCATTTCATTTTGAAGTTTTGAAATGCTATTTTTGTAGAATCTGTGAAGGGATATTTGGGAGCACTTTCAGGCCAATGGTGAAAATGAAAATATCATCAGATAAAAGCTCTAAAGAAATTTTCTGAGAAAATGCTTTGTGGTATGCACATTCATCTCACAGAGCTAAAACTTTGTTTTGATTCAGCAGTTTAGAAACACTGTTTTTCTCCATTCTGCAAATGGACAGTTGGGAGCTCATTGAGGCCAATGGCTAAAAAAGTAAATGTCACAGGATAATAACTAGAAGGAAGCTATTTGAGAAACTTCTTTGTGATGTATACATTCACCTCACAGAGTTAAATCTTTCTTTTCATTCAGCATTTTGGAACAATGTTTCTGTAGAGTCTGCGAAGAGATATTTGGGAGCACATTGATGCCTATGGAGAAAAAGAAAATATCTCCAGATAATATCTAGAAAGAGGCTTTCTGAGGAACTGCTTTGTGATGTGTGCATTCAACTCACAGAGTTAAACCTTTCTTTTGATTCAGCTGTTTGGAGACACTGTTTTTCTCCATTCTGTGAAGGGACATTTGGGAGCTCATTGAGAGCAGTGGCAAAAAACAGAATATCCCACGATAAAAACAGGAGGGAAACTTTCTGAGAAACTGCTTTGTGATGTCTCCATTCATCTCACAGAGTTAAACCTTTCTTTTGATTCAGGAGTTTTGAAATACTGTTTTTCTCCATTCTGTGAATGAACATTTAGGAGCTCTTTGAGGCCCAGGGTGAAAAAGAGAATATCCCAGGATAAAAACAGGAGGGAACTTTCTGAGAAACTGTTGTGTGATGCATGCATTCACCACACAGAGTTAAACTTTTCTTTTCCTTCAGCAGTTTGGAAATATTGTTTTTGTAGGAACTGCAAAAAAAATATTTGGGTGCATATTGAGGCCTATGGTGAAAAAGAAAATATCTTCAGATAAAATCTAAGAAGAAGCTTTCTGAGAAACTGCTTTGTGATGTGTGCATTCATCTCACAGAGTTAAACCTTTCTTTTGATTCAGCAGTTTGGAAGCACCGTTATTATCCATTCTGCAAATGGACATTTGGGAGCTCATTGAGGCCAATGGCAAAAAAATAAATGTCGCAGATTAACTAGAAGGAAGCTATTTGAGAAATCGCTTTGTGATATATGCATTCACTCACAGGGTTAAATTTTTCTTTTCATTCAGCATTTTGGAAACATATTTTTGTAGAGTCTTCGAAGAGATATTTGGGAGCACGTTGATGCCTATGGAGAAAAAGAAAATACCTTCAGATAAAATCTAGAAAGAGGCTTTCTGAGAACCTGCTTTGTGATGTGTGCATTCATCTCACAGACTTAAACCTTTCTTTTGAATCAGCTGTTTGCAAACACTGTTTTTTTTTCATTCTGCAAATGGACATTTTGGAGCTCTTTGAGGCCAATGGTGAAAAAGAGAACATCCCAGGATAAAAACCAGAAGGAAGCAATCAGAGAAACAGCTTTGTGATGTGTGCATTCATTTCACAGATTTAAACGTTTCTTTTGATTCAGCAGTTTGGAAACACTGTTTTTTTCCCCTTCTGCAAATGGACGTTTGGGAGCTCATTGTGGCTAATGATGAAAAAGCAAATATCCCATGATAAAAACTTCAGAGAAGCTATCTCAGAAACTGCTTTGTGATGTGCACATTTGTCTCAGAGTTTTAATCATTACTTTTGATCAACTTTTTGGGAAACACTGTTTTTGTACATTCTGCCAATGGACATTTGGGAGATCGTTGAGGCCAGTGGTGTAGAAGAAAAATCTTCAAATGAAAACTAGAAAGAAGGTTTCAGAGAAACTGTTTTGTGATGTCTCCATTCATCTCACAGAGTTAAACATCTGTTTTGATTCAGGAGTTTTGGAGCACTGTTTTTCTCCATTCTGTGAAGGGACACTTGGGAGATCATTGAGGCCAGTGGCAAAAAAGAGAATATCCCAGGATAAAAACAGGAGGGAAGCTTTCTGAGAAACAGTTATGTGATGTGTGCATTCACATCAGAGAGTTAAACTTTTCTTTTCATTCAGCAGCTTCGAAATATTGTTTTTGTAGGAACTGCAAAAAAAAAATTTGAGTGCACCAGAAGGAAGCAATCTGAGAAACAGCTTTATGAGGTGTTCATTTACCTCCCATATTTAAATCTGTCTTTTAATTCAGTGGTTTGGAAACATTGTTTCTGTCCCTTCTGTGAATGGACATTTGGGAGCTCAATGAAGCCAATGGCAAAAAAGTGAATGTCCCAGGTTAAAAATGAGAAAGAAGCAAACTGAGAAATCACTTTGCAATGTGTGCATTCATCTCACAGAGTTAAACCTTTCTTTTGATTCAGCAGTTTGGAAATACTGTTTTAGTCCACTGTGAAAATAAACATTTTGGAGATCATTGAGGCCAAGGTAGAAAAAGGGAATATCCCAGGATAAAAACTAGAAGGAAGCTATCTGGGAAACCTCTTTGAGATGTGTGCTTTCATCTTGCTGACTTAAACATGTCTTTTGTTTGAGTAGTTTGCAAACACTCTTTTTGTCCATTCTACAAATAGACTTTTGGAACTCCTTGAGGCCAATGGCAAAAAAGGACTACCTAAGGATAAAAACTAGAAGGAAGCTATGTGAGAAATTGCATTGTGATGTGTACATTCATCTGGCAGATTTAAACATTTCTTTTCATTCACTGTCTGGAAACTGTTTGTGCAGGAGCTGCTAAGGGATATTTGAAAGCACATTGAAGCCTATGGCGAAAAAGAAAATAACTTCAATTAATAATAAGACAGAAGCTTGCTGAGTAAGTGCTTTATTATATGTGCAGTCATCTCATAGAGGTAAACCTTTATTTTGAATGAGTAGTTTGGAAACACTGTCTTTGCAGAATCTGAGAAGGAAAGATAACATTGAGGCATATGGAAGAAAATGAAATATCTTAAGATACAAACTAGAAAGAAGTTTTCTGAGAAACTGTTTTGTGGTGTGTGCATTCATCTCATAGAGTTAAACCTTTCTTTTGGATGAGCAGTTTGGAAACACTGTCTTTGCAGAATCTGGGAAGGGAAGAGGACATTGAGGCATAGGGAGGAAAAGGAAATATCTTAAGATACAAACTAGAAAGAATTTTTCTGAGAAACTTTTTTGTGGTGTGTGCATTCATCTCATAGAGCTAAACCTTTCTTTTGAATAAGCAGTTTGGAAACACTGTTTTTGTAGAATCTGCAAAGGGATATTTGGGAGCACATTGAGGCCTATGGTGAAAAAGGAAATATCTTCATATACAAAGTAGAAACTTTCTGAGAAACTGCTTGATGACGTGTGCATTCATCTCAAATAGTTAAAACTTTCTTTTGATTGAGCAGTTTGGAAACATTATTTTTATAGAATATGCTAAGAGATATTTGGGAGCCCATTGAGTTTTATGTTGGAAAAGGGAATATCTTCACATAAAAACTAGAAAGAAGTTTTCTGAGAAACTGCTTTGTGATGAGCGCATTCATCTCACAGAGTTAAACATTCCTTTTGATTGAGCAGTTTGGAAAAACTGTTTTTCTAGTATCTGCAAGGGGATATTTGGGAGATATTGAGTCTTATGATGAAAAAGGAAATATCTCCACATAAAAAGTGGAAAGAAACATTCTGAGAAACTCCTTTGTGATGTGTGCATTCATCTCATAGAGTTAAACCATTCTTCTGATTGAGAAGTATGGAAACACGATTTTGGTGAATCTGCCAAGGGATATTTAGGAGTGCATGGAGGCCTATGGTGAAAAAGGAAATATCTTCACATAAAAACTAGAAGAAGCTTTCTGAGAAACTGCCTTGTATTGTGTGCATTCATCTCACAGAGGTAACTTTCGTTTTGATTGAGCCGTTTGGAAGCACTATTTTTGCAGGATCTGAAAAGGGAAATTCAGAGCCATTGAGTATTATGGTGAAAAAGGAAATATCTTCACATAAAAAAAATTCTGAAGAACTGCTTTGAGATGTGTGCCTTCATTAGACAGAGTTAAAACTTTCTTTTGATTGAGAAGTTTGGGAACACTGTTTGTGTAGAAACTGCAAAGGGATATTTTGGAGTACATTGAGGCCTATGATGAAAGAAGACGTATCTTCAAATATAAACTAAACAGAAACTTTCTGAGAAACTGCTTTCCAGTGAGTGGATTCATCTCACAGAGTTAAACCTTTCTTTTGATTGAGGAATTTGAAATCACGGTTTTTGTAGAGTCTACAAAAGGAAACGTGGAGTGCATTGGAGCCTGTGGTGAAAAAGAAAATATCTTCAGATACAAACTAGAAGGAAGCTTTCTGAGAAACAGCTTTGTGATATGTGTATTTATCTCATTGAGGTAAACTTTTCTTTGCATAGAACGGTTTGGAAACACTGTTTTTGTAGAATCTGTGAAGGGATATTTGGGAGCCCATTGAGCCTTGTGGCAAAAAATAAAGTATCTTCAGATACAAACTAGAAAGAAGCTTTCTGAGAAACTGTTTTGTAATGAGAATATTCATCTCACAGAGTGAAACCTTCCTTTTGATTGAGCAGTTTGGAAACTCTGTTTTTGTAGAATATGCAAAAATGATATTTCTTTTTTCATTGAGCAGTTTTGAAATACCATTTTTGTAGAATCTGTGGAGGGATATTTGGGAGTGCATTGAGTCCATCATTGATAAAGGAAATATGTTCACATAAAAACTGGAAAGAAGCTTTCTGACAAACTGCTTTAAGATGTGTGCATTCATCTCATAGAGTTAAACTTTTCTTTGACAGAGAGGTTTGGAAACACTGCTTTGGTAGAAACTGTGAAGGGATATTTGTGCTTTGAGGCCTATGGTGAAAAAAGAAATATCTTCACATAAAAACTAGAAAGAAGCATTCTGAGAATCTGCTTTGTGATGTGTTCATTCACTTCATTAAGTTAAACCTTTCTTTTGATTGAGCACTTTAGAAACACTGTTTTTGTAGAAACTGTGAAGGCATATTTGGGAGCGCATTGAGTCCTACAGTGATAAACAGAATATATTCACTTAAAAACTGGAAAGATGATTGCTTAGAAACTGCTTTTTCAAGTGTGCATTCATCTCACAGTGTTAAACTTTCCTTTTGACTGAACAGTTTGGAAACTGTTTTTATAGAATCTGTGAAGGGATATTGGGAACAATTTGAGGCCAATGGTGAAAAAGGAAATAGCTTCACATAAAAACTAGAAAGAAGCTTTCTGAGAAACTTCTTTGTGATGTGTGCGTTCATCTCACAGAGCTGAATCTTACTTTTGATTGAGCAGTTTGGAAACACTTTTTGTAGAATCAGTGAAGGGATATTTGGGATTACATAGTTGCCTATGTTGAAAAAGTAAATAACTTCAGTTACAAACAAGAAAGAAGCTTTCTCTGAGACTGCTTTTTATGTGTGTATTCATCTCTTATAGATAAATATTTCCTTTCATTGAGCAGTTTGGCAACACTGTTTTTGTAGAATCTATGAAGGGATATTTCTTTGCACTTTGAGCACTATGATGAAAAAGTGAATATCTTCAGTTATAAACTAAAAATAAGCGTTCTGGGAAACTGCTTTGTGATCAGTGCATTCATCTCACAGAGTTAAACCTTGCTTTTGATTGAGAAGTTTGGAAACACTGTTTTTGTCAAATCTGCAAAAGGATATTTGGAGCACATTGAGTCCTATGGTGAAAAAGGAAATATCGTCTCATAAAAATCAGAAAGAAGCTTTCTGAGAAACTGCTTTGTGATGTGTGCATTCATCTCACAGAGTTAAACCTTTCTTTTTTTGAGCAACTTGGAAAGACTGTTTTCATAGAATCTGCAAAGGGATAATTTGGAGCCCATTGTGTCTTTTTTTTATTATACTTTAAGTTTTAGGGTACATGTGCACATTGTGCAGGTTAGTTACATATGTATACATGTGCCATGCTGGTGCACTGCACCCACTAACTCATCATCTAGCATTAGGTATATCTCCCAGTGCTATCCCTCCCCCTCCCCCCACCCCACCACAGTCCCCAGAGTGTGATATTCCCCTTCCTGTGTCCATGTGATCTCATTGTTCAATTCCCACCTATGATTGAGCATATGCTGTGTTTTTTTTTTGTTCTTGCGATAGTTTACTGAGAATGATGGTTTCCAATTTCATCCATGTCCCTACAAAGGACATGAACTCATCATTTGTGTCTTATGTTGAAAAAGGAAATATCTTCACCTAAAAACTAGAAAGAAACTTTCTGACAACCTGCTTTGTGATGTATGCATTCATCAGATGGAGTTCAACCTTTACTTCGATTGAGCAGTTTGGAAAAACTATTTTGTAGAATCTGCAAGGCAATATTTGGGAGCAATTGAGTCTTATGGTGAAAAAGGAAATATCTCCACATCCAATCAAAAAGAAGCTTTCTGAGAAACTGCTTCGTGATGTATGCATTCATCTTATAGAGTTAAAGCTTTATTTTGATTGAGCAATTTGGAAACAGTGTTTTTGCAGATTCCACCAAAGGATATTCGTGAGTGCCTGGAGGCATACGGTGAAAAAGGAAATATTTTCAGATACAAACTAGAAAGAAGCTTTCTCTGAAACTGCTGTGTGAGGTATGCATTCATGTCACAGAGTTAAAACTTTCTTTTGATTGAGCAGTTTGTAAACACCATTTCTGTAGAATCTGTGAAGGGCTATTGTGTTGAGCTTTGAGGCCTATGGTGAAACAGAAAATATATTCATATATAAACAAAAAAGAAACTTTCTGAGAAACTGCTTTGTGATGTCTGCATTCATCTCTTAGAGTTAAAGCTTTATTTTGATTGAGCAGTATGGAAACACTGTTTTTGTAAAATCTGAGGAGGGATATTTGGGAGTATATTGGGGCCAATGGTGAAAAAGGAAATGTCTTCAGAAAGAAACTTGAAGGAAGCTTTCACTGAAACTGCTTTGTGATGTGTGCATTCATCTCACAGAGGTAAACTTTTATTTAGATTCAGCAGTTTGGAAACAGTGTTATGGTAAAATCTGTGTGGGTTTATTTGGTTTTTCTTTGAGGCCTACTGTGAAGAAGGAAATATTTTCAGGCATAAATTAGAAAGAAACTTTCTGAAAAATTGCTTTCCGATGTATGCATGAATCTCACAGAGTTAAACCTTCCTTTTGATGGAAAAATTTGGAAACAAATTATTTTTAGAATCTGCAAAAGTATACTTGGGAGTGCATTGGGACCTATGGTGAAAAAGGAATTATCTTCTCATAAAAACTCGAAAGAAGCTTTGTGACAAACTGCTTTGTGATGAGTGCATTCATCTCCCAGAGTTAAACCCTCGTGTTGATTGTGCAATTAGGAAACGTGTTTTTGTAGGATCTGCCAAAGGATCTTTGGAGCACAATGAGGCCAATGGTGAAAAAGAAAATATCTTCACATAAAAACTAGAAAGCAAGTATCTGAGAAACTGCTTTGTGATGTGTAGATTCATCTCATAGAGTTAAACCTTTCTTTTGATTGAGCAGTATGGAAACACTGTTTCTTTAGAATCTGCAAAGAGACACTTGGGAGTGCATTGAGACCTATGGTGAAAAAGGAAATATCTTCAAACACAAATTAGAAAGAAGCTTTCTCTGAAACTGCTTTGGATGTGTGCATACATCTCTCATAGGTAAACCTATCTTTTGATTGAGCAGCTTGGAAACACTGTTTTTGTTTAATCTGCAGAGGGATATTTGGGAGCACATTAAGGCTTACTGTGAAAAAGGAAATATCTTCAGATACAAACTAGAAAGAAACTTTCTGAGAAACTTCTTTGTGAGGTATGCATTCATATCACAGAGTTAAACCTTCCTTTTGATTGAGCAATTTGGAAACTTTTTTTTTTTTAGAATCTGCAAAAGGATATTTGGGAGTGCTTTGAGGCCAATGGTGAAAAATGAAATATCTTCACATACAAACTAGAAAGAAGCATTCTGAGAAACTGCTTTGTGATGTGTGCATTCTTCTCACAATGATAAACCATTCTTTTGATTGAGCAGATTGGACACACCGTTTTTGTACAAACTGTGAAGGCATATTTGGGAGTACATTGAGTCCCATGTTAATAATGAAAATATATTCACAAAGAAAATGGAAAGAAGTTTTCTGAGAAACTATTTGTGATGTGTGCATTCATCTCACAGATTTAAAACTTTCTTCTGATTGAACAATTTGGAAACACTGTTTTTTTCAGAATCTGCAAAAGGACATTTGGGAGCACCTTGAGGCCAATGGAGAAAAAGGAAATATCTTCACATAAACAACTAGAAAGAAGCATTCTGACAAACTACGTAGTGATGTGTGCATTCATCTCACAGAGTTAAACCTTTCTTTACACAGAGCAGTTTTGGAAAACAGTTTATGTAGTATCTGTGAGGAGATATTTTGGAACGTTTTGAGGCCCATGGTGAAAAAGAAAATATCTTCAGATACAAATTAGAAAGAAGCTTTCTCTGAAACTGCTCTGTGATGTGCAGTTCATCTCACAGAGTTAAACGTTTCTTTTGATTGAGCAGTTTGGAAACACTGTTTTTGTAGAATCTGCAAAGGGATATTTGGGAGTGCATTGAGCCCTATGGTGAGAAAGGAAATACCTTAGGATACAAACTAGAAAGAAACTCACTGAGAAACTGCTTTGTGATGTGTGCTTTCATCTCACAGAATTAAACCTTCCTTTTGATTGAGCAATTTGGAAACACTTTTTTTTTGAAACTGCAAAATGATATTTGGGAGCTCATTGAGGCTAATTGTGAAGAAGGAAATACCTTCACATAAAAACTAGAAAGATGTTTTCTGAGAAACTGTATTGTGATGTGTGAATATCTCCAGATACAAACTAGAAAGAAGCTTTCTCTGAAACTACTATGTGATGTGTGCATTCATCTCACAGAGTTAAACCTTTCTTTTGATTGATCCTTTTGGAAACACTGCTTTTGTAGAATCTGCGAAGGAATATTTGTTTGTGCTTTGAAGTCTATGGTGAAAAAGGAAATATCTTCAGAGATAAACAAAAAAGAAGCTTTCTGAGAAACTACTTTGTGATGTTTTCTTTTACCTCATAAAGTTTAACCTTTCTTTTGATTGAGTAGTAAGGATACACTGTTTTTGTAGAATCTGCGAAGGGATATTTGAGAGTGCATTGAGGCCTATGGTGAATAAGGAAATATCTTCAGATACAAAATAGAAAGAAGCTTTCACCGAAACTGCTTTGTGATGTCCGCATTCATCTCACAGAGTTAAACCTTTTTTTTAAGTGAGCAGTTCAGAAACACCGTTTTGGTAGAATCTGCGAGGGTTTTTTTTTTCCACTTTAAGGACTATTTTGCAAAAGGAAATATCTTCACATAAAAACTGGAAACAAGCTTTCTGAGAAACTGGTTTATGATTAGTGCATTCATCTCAAAGAGTTAAAGCTTCCTGTTGATTAAGCAGTTAGGAAACATTGTTTTTGTAGAATGTGCAGAAGGATATTTGGAGCCCATTGAGGTCAATGGTGAAAAAGCAAATATCTTCACATGAAAACTAGAAAGAAGCTTTCTGAGAAACTTCTTTGTGATGTGTGCATTCATCTCATGCATTTAAAGCTTTCTTTTGATTGAGCATATTGGAAACACTGTTTTCACAGACTCTGTGAAGGCATATTTGGGAGCGCATTCAGTTCTATGGTGATAAAGAAATTATGGGGGAGGGATAATATTAGGAGATATACCTAATGCTAAATGATGAGTTAATGGGTGCAGCACACCAACATGGCACATGTATACATATGTAACAAACCTGCACATCGTGCACATGTGACCTAAATCTTAAAGTATAATAATAATAAAATAAAAATTAAAAAAAGAAATTATGTTCGTATAAAAAAGAGAAAGAAGCTTTCTGAGTAACTGCTTTGTGATGTGTGCATTCATCTCACAGAGTTAAATCTTTCTTTTGATTGAGCAGTTTGGAAACTCTGTTTTTGTAGAATCTGCAAAGGGATATTTTGTTTTGCTTTGAGGCCTGTTGTGAAAAAGGAAATATCTTCAGATATAAATTAAAAGAATTTTACTGAGAAAGTGCTTGTGATGAGTGCATTCATTCCACAGAGTTAAACCTTACTTTTGATTGAGCAGTTTGGAAACACTGTTTTTGTAGAATCTGCAGAAAGATATTTGGAGTACTTTGAGGCCTATTGTGGAAAATAAAATATCTTCACATAAAAATAAGAAATAAGCTTTCTGAAAAACTGCTTTGTGGTGTGTGAATTCATCTCATAGAGTTAAATTTCTCTTTTTATTGAGAGTTTTGTGATCACTGTTTTTACAGAATCTGAGAAGGGATATTTAGGAGCGCATTGAGGCCCATGGTGATAAAGGAAATATCTTCATATACAAACTACAAATGAGCTTTCTCTGAAACTGCTTTATGAGGGGTGCATTCATCTCAAAGAGTTAAAACTTTCTTTTGATTGAGCAGTTTGGAAACATTGTTTTTGAAGAAACTGTAAAGGGATATTTGGGAGCAGATTTAGGTCTATGGTGAAAAATGATATATCTTCAGATATAAACTAAAAACAGGCTTTATGAGATGCTGCTTTGTGATGAGTGCATTCATCTCACAGAGTTAAAACTTCTTTTTGATTGAGCAATTTGTAAACACTGGTTTTGTAGCATCTGCAAAAGGATCTTTGGAGCCCATTGAGGCCAATGGTGAAAAAGAATATATCTTCATATAAAAACTAGAAAGCAGCTTTCTTAGAAACTGCTTTGTGTTGTGTGCATTCATCTCATAGAATTAAACCTTTATTTTGATCGAGCAGTATGGAAACACTTTTTTTTTTTACAAACTTTGAAGGGATATTTGGGAGCACAATGAGGCATGTGGTGAAAAGGAAATAATTCCACATAAAAACTAATAAAGAAGCTTTCTGAGAAACTGCTTTGAGATGTGTGCATTCATCTCACAGAGATAAAACTTTCTTTTGATGTAGCACCTTGGAAATACTGTTTTTGTAGAAACTGCGAAGGGATATTTGGGAATGCATAGAGTCCCATGGTGATAAAGGAAATATGTTCAAATAAGAACTTGAAAGATATTTTCTGAAGAAACCGTTTGTGAAGAGTGCATGCATCTCACAGAATTAAACGTTTCTTTTGCTTGAGCAATTTGGAAACACCTGTTTTGTAGAATCTGCAAAATATATTTGTAGTGCATTGAGACCTATGGTGGAAAAGGAAATATCTTCACATAAAATCTAGAAAGAAGCTTTCTGACAGACTGCTTTGTGATGTGTGCATTCGTCTTATAGAAATAAACCTTTCTTTTCACTGAGGCATTCACAAACAGTGTTTTTGTAGAATCTGAACAGGGATATTTGGGTGAGCATTGAGGCCTATGTTAAAAAGGGAAATGTCTCCAGATACAAACTAGAAAGAAACTTTCTGTGAAACTGCTTTATGATATGTGCATTCATCTCACAGATATAAACTTTGAGCAGTTTGGAAAGACTCTGTAGAACCTGCAAAGGAATAGTTGGGAACACATTGAGTCTTATGGTGAAAAAGGAAACATCTTCACATAAAAACTAGAAAGAAGCTTTCTGAGAAACAGCTTTGTGATGCATGCATTCATCTCACAGAGTTAAAACTTCCTTTTGATTGAGCCATTTGGAAACACTGTTTTTGTAGAATCTGCAAAGGGATATTTGGGAGCCCATTGAGTCTTAGGGGAAAAGGCAATATCTTCACATAAAAACTTGAAAGAAACATTCTGAGAAACTGTTTTGAGAAGTGTGTGTTCATCTCACAGAGTTAAAGCAGTCTTTTGATTGAGCAATTTGGAAACACTGTTTTTGTAAGGACTGCTAAAAGATATTTGGGAGCACAATGAGTCCTGTGGTGATAAATATGTTCACATAAAAACTATAAAGATAATTTCTGAGAAATTGCTTTGGAAATGTGCATTCCTCTCACAGAGTTATTGCTTTCTTTTGATTGAGCAGTTTGGAATCTCTGTTTTTGTACAATCTGAAAAGGGATATTTAGGAAGGCATTGAGGCCTGCGGTGAAAAAATACCTTCAGATAAAACTAGAAAGAAGTTTCTGTGAAACTGCTTTGTGACTTGTGCATTCATTTCAAAGAGATAAAACTTTCTTTTGATGGGGCAGTTTGGAAACACTATTTTTGTAGAATCTGCGAAGGGATATTTGGGTGCCCCTTGAGTCTTATGGTGAAAAAGTAAACATCTTTAGTTAAAAACTACAAAGAAGCTTTCTGAGAAACTGCTTTAAGTTGTGTGTGTTCATCTGCATCAAGGCTGATGGTGGAAAAATTAACTTAAGGTATGAAAGAAAAAGAAGCTTTCTGAGAAACTGGTTTGTGATGTAAGCATTCATCTTAGAGAGTTAAAACTTTCCTTTGATTTAGCAGTTTGGAAACACAGTTTTTTAAAAAACTGCAAAAGGATATTTGGAACACCTTGAGGCATATGGTGAAAAAGGAAATATCTTCATATAAAAACTAGAAAGAAACTTTCTCTGAAACTGCCTTGCAATGTGGGCATTTATCTCAGAGTTAAACCTTTCTTTTGATTGAGCAGTTTAGAAACACTATTTTTGTAGAATATGTGAAGGGATATTTGGGAGCTCATTGAGGCCCATGGGTAGAAAGGCAGTATATTCAGATACAAACTAAAGAAGCTTTCTGAAAAACTGCTTTGTAAGGTGTGAATTCATGTCATAGGGTTAAACTTTTCTTTTGATTGAACAGTTTGGAAAGATGGTTTTTGTAGAACCTGCAAAGGGAAATTTGGGAGTGCATTGAGGTCTATGGTGTAAAACCTACTATCTTCAGATACTAACTAGAAAGAAGCTTTCTGAGAAAATGCTTTGTGATGTGTTCATTCATCTCACAGAGTAAAACCTTTCTTTGAGCAGTTTGTAAGCACTATTTTTGTAGAAACTGCAAAGGGATATTTTAGAGCACATTGAGTTTTATGGTGATAAAGGAAATATATTCACATAAAAACTACAGAAAAGCTTTCTGAGAAACTGCTTTGTGATGTGTGCATTCATTTGACACAGTTAAACCTTTCTTTTGCTTGAGCAGTCTGAAAATACTGTTTTTATAGGAACTGTGAAGGGATATTTGGGAGTGCTTTGAGTCCTATGGTGATAAAGGAAATATGTTCACAAAAAACTGGAAAGATGCTTTTTGAGAAACTGTTTTGTGAAGTGTGCATTAATCTCACAGTATTAAACCTTTCTTATAATTGAGCAGTTTGGAATCTCGTTTTTGTAAAATCTGTGAAGGTATATGTGGGAGGGCATTGAGGCCTATGTTGAAAAAAATATCTTCAGATAGAACTAGAAAGAAACTTTTCGTGAAACTGCTATGTGAAGTGTGCATTTATCTCTAAAAGATAAACCTTTCTTTTCATGGAGCAGTATGGAAACACTGTTTTTGTAGAATCTGTGAAGGGATATTTGGGAGTCCACTGAGTCTTATGGTGAAAATGGAAATATCTTCACATAAAAACTAGAAAGAAGCTTTCTGAGAAACTGCTTTGTGATGTGTGCATTCATCTCACAGAATTGAACCTTTCTGTTCATTGAGATGTTTGGAAACACGGTTTTTGTGGAATCTTAAAAGAGAAATTTGGGAGCCCATTGAGTCATATGGTGGAAAAGGAAATATATTCACGTAAAAACTAGAGAGAAGCTTTATGAGAAACTGCTTTGAGATGTGTGCGTTCATCTCACAGAGTTAAACCTTTCTTTTCATTGAGCTGTTTGAATACACTGTTCTTGTAGAATCTGTGAAGGGATACTCGGGAGTGCATTGAGTCTTATGGTGAAAAAGGAATCATCTTCAGATACAAAGTAGAAAGAAACTTTCTCTGAAACTGTTTTGTGATGTGTGCATTCATCTCACAGAGTTAAAACTTTCTTTTGATTCAGCACTGTGGAAACATTGTTTCTGTCCTTTCTGCAAATGGACATTTGGGAGCTCATTGAGGTCAATGGTGAAAAAGCAAATATTCCAGGAAAAAGTCTAGAAGAAAGCTACCTCAGAAACTGGTTTGTGATGTGTGCATTCATCTCACAGAGTTAAAACTTTCTTTTGATACAGCAATTTGCAATCACTGTTTTCCTTTGTGTGAATGGACATTTCGGAGTTCACTGAGAAAAATGACAAAAAAGTGAATATCCCAGGAAAAAACTAAATGAAGCTACCTGAGATACCACGTTGTGATGTGTACATTTGTCTCTCAGAATTAAGCCTTTCTTTGTATTCAGCAGTCTGGAAACACTGTTTTTGTCCATTCGTAGAATGGACATTTCGGTGCTCATTGATGACAATGGTGAAAAAGCAAATATCCCAATATTAAAAAAAGAAGGATGCTATTTGAGAGACCACTTTGTGATGTGTGCATTATTCTTGCAGAGGTAAACCTTTCTTTTCATTCAACAGTTTGGAAACACTGTTTTTGTATAATCTGTGAAGGGATATTTGGGAGCTCCTGGAGGCCTATGGTGAAAAGGAAAATATTTTCAAATTAAAAATGAGAAAGAAGTTTTCTGAGGAACTGCTTTGTGACGTGTACACCCATTTCAGAGAGTTACACCTTTCTTTTCATTCATCAGTGTGGAAGCACTGTTTTTGCCCACTCTGTGAGTGGACATTTTGGAACTCACTGTGGCCAATGGCAAAAAAAGTGAATATCCCAGGATAAAAACTCAAGGAAGCTATATGAGAATCTGCTTTGTGGTGTTTGCATTCATCTCCGAGAGTTAAAATTTTCTTTTGATTGAGCAGTTTGAAAACACTATGTTTTTCCATTCTGTGAATGGACATTAGGGACATCATTGAGGCCAATGGGAAAAAAGCGAATATCCCAGGATAAAAACCAGATGGAAGCTATCTGTCAAACTGCTTTGTGATGTGTGCTTTCATCTTGCAAAGTTTAACCTTCTTTTCATTCAGCAGTTTGGAAACACTGTTTTGTAGAATCTGTGAAGGGATATTAGGGTGTGCATTGAGGCTTATGATGTAAACGAAATTATCTTCAAATAAAAACTAGAAAGAACCTTTCTGAGAAACTGCTTCCTGATGTGTGAATTCATCGCACAGAGTTAAAACTTTCTTTTGATTCAGCAGTATGGAAACAATGTTTTTGTCCATTCTGCAAAGGGACGTCTGGGAACTCATTGAGGTCAATGGTGAAAAACAGAGTATCCCAGAAAGAAAACTAGAAGAAATCTACCTGAGAAACTGGTTTGTGATGTGTGCATTCATCTCACAGAGTTAAACCTTTCTTTTGATACAGCAGTTTGGAAAAACTGTTCTTCTCCTTTGTGTGATTGGAAAATTGGGAGCTCATTGATGCCAATGACAAAAAAGTGAATATCCCAGGAAAAAAAACTAGAATGAAGCTATCTAAGAAACCACGTTTGTGATGTGTGCATTCATCTCTCAGTATTAAGCCTTTCTTTTCATTAAGCAGCTTGTAAACACTATTTTTGTTCATTCTGCGAATGGACATTTGGGAGGTCATTGATGCCAATGGCAAAAAAGAGAATATCCCAGGATAAAAAAAGGAATGATGCTATATGGGAAACAGTTTTGTGTTTTGTGCATTCTTCTCACAGAGGTAAACCTTTCTTTCCATTCAACAGTTTGGAAACACTGTTTGTGTAGAATCTGCAAAGAGATATTTTGAAGCTCATTGAGGCCTATGGTGAAAAGGAAAATGTTTTCAGAAAGAAATCAGAAAGAAGCTTTCTGAGAAACTGCTTTGTGATGTGTGCACCCATCCCACAGAGTTACACCTTTCTTTTCATTCATCAGTTTGTAAGCACTGTTTTTGACCACTCTGCGAGTAGACATTTCGGAGCTCATTGTGGCCAAAGGCAAAATATCGAATATCCCAGGATAAAAACTCAAGGAAGCTATCTGAGAATCCACTTTGTGATGTGTGCACCCATCTCACAGAGTTAAACATTTCTTTTCATTCACCAGTTTGGAAACACTGTTTTTGTAAAATCTGTGAGTGGGTATTTGGCAGTGGATTGAGGCCTATGGAGAAAAAGAAAATAACTTCAGATAAAAACTAGAAAGAAGTTTTCTGGGAAACTCCCTTGTGATGTGTGCATTCATCTCACAGAAGTAAAACTTTCTTTTGATTCAGCACTTTGTAAACACAGTTTTTGTCCATTCAGAGAATGGACATTTGAGAGATCATTGAGGCCAATGGTGAAAATCAAGTATCCCAGGATAACAACTAAAAGGAAGCTAACTGTGGAACCACTTTGTGATATGTGCATTCATCTTGCAGTTAAACCTCACTTTTCATTCACTACTTTGGAAACTCTGTGTTTGTCCATTCTGCAAATAGACATTTGAGAGCTCATTGAGACTCAATGTGAAAATGTGAATTTCCCAGGATAAAAACTAGAAGGATGCTATCTCAGAAATGGCTTTGTGATGTGTCCATTCACTCATAGATTTAAATCTTCCTTTTGATTCCACAGTTTGGAAGCACTGGTTTTATCCTTTCAGTGAAAGGACATATCAGAGGGCATTGAGGACTAGGGTGCAAAAGAAAATATCTTCTGAAAAAAATGGAAAAGAGGCTTTCTGAGAAACTGCTTTGCAATGTATGCATCCGTTTCACAGAGTCAACATTTTCTTTTGATTCAGCACTTTGGAAACACTGTTTTTATCCATTCTAGGAAAGGACATTTGTGAGCTCATTGAGGCCAATGGTGAAACAGCGAAAATTCCAGGATAAAAACTGCAAGGAAACTATCTGAGAAACTGCTTTGAGTTGTGTGCATTCATCTCACGGAGTTACACCTTTCTTTTCATTCATCAGTTAAGTTTTAACAGATTTAAAATTTTAACAGAGTTAAAACTTTCTTTTGATTGAGCAGTATGGAAGCACTGTTTTTTTAATTCTGTGAATGGACATTAGGGACATCATTAAGGCCAATTGCAAAGAAGAAATATCCCAGGTTAAAAACCAGAAGGAAGCTATCTGTCAAACTGCTTTGTGACGTGTGCATTCATCTTGAAGGGTTTAACCTTCTTTTCATTCAGCAGTTTGGAAACACTGTTTTTGTAGAATCTGTGAAGCTATATTTGGGATTACATTGAGGCTAATGAGGTAAATGAAAGTATCTTCAAATAAAAACTAGAAAGAACCTTTCTGAGAAATTGCTTTGTGATGTGTGCCTTCATCTCACAGAGATAAAACTTTCTTTTGATTCAGCTGTATGGAAATACTGTTTTTGTCCATTCTGCAAATGGACGTTTGGGAGCTCATTGAGGTCAATGGCAAAAAAGTGAATATCCCAGGAAAAAAACTAGAAGAAAGCTATCTGAGAAACCGGTTTGTGATGTGTGCATTCATCTCGCAGAATTAGACCTTTCTTTTGATACAGCAGTTTGGAAACACCTTTCTTCGCCTTTGTGTGAATGGACATTTGGGAGCTCATTTGAGGCCAATGACAAGAAAGTGAATATCCCAGGAAAAAAACTAGAGTGAAGCTCTCTGAGAAACTGCTTTATGATGTGTGCATTCATCTCTTAGCATTTGGAAACACTGTTTTTGTGTAATCTGTGAAGGGATTTTTGGGAGTGCATTGAGGACTATGGTGAAAAAGAAAATATCTTCAGGTAAAAACTAGAAAGAAGGTTTCTGAGAAAGTGCTTTGTGATGCCAACTTTTGCCTCACGGAGTTAAACCTTACTTTTAATCCAGCAGTTTGGAAACACTGTTTTTGACCACTGTGTGACTGCATAATTGGGAGCTCATTGGGGTCAACGGCAAAAAACTGAATATCCCAAGATAAAAAATAGAAGGAAGCAATATAAGAATCCACTTTGTGTTTTTTGTATTCATCTTACAGAGTAAAACCTTTCTTTTCATTCAGCAGTTTGGAAACACTGTTTTTGCAGAATCTTTGAATGGATACTTGGATCACATTGGGGCCTATGGTGACAAAAAAAATTCAGATTAGAAATAGAAAGAATCTTTCTAAGAAACAGCTTTGTGATGTGTGCATTCATATCACAGAGCTAAATCTTTCTTTTGATTCAGCAGTTTGGAAACACTGTTTTTGTTCATTCTGCAAATGGATATTTGGGAGATCATTGAGGCCAACTGCAAAAAAGTGAATATCCCAAGATAAAAATTAAGGGGAAGCTATCTGAGAAACCGCTTTGTGATGTGTGCATTCATCTCACAGAGTTAAACCTGTCTTTTCATTCAGCAGTTTTGAAACCCTGTTTTTGTAGAATCTGCAAAGGGATATTTGGGAGCGCATTGAGGCCAATGGTGAAAGAGAAAATACCTTCAGATAAAAAGTACAAAAAAACTTTCTGAGAAACTGCTTTGTGATGTGTGCATTCACTCACAGAGTTAAAATTTTCTTTTCATTCACCAGATTGAAAAAACTGTTTTTATAGAATCTGTGAAGGGATATTTGGTAGTGCATTTAGGCCTCCGGTGAAAAAGAAAATATCTTATGATAAAAGCTAGAAAGAAGTTATGTAAGGAACCACTTTGTGATGTGTACATCTTTCTCAGACAGTTAAACATTTATTTTGATTCAGTAGTTTGGAAAAACTGTATTTGTCCATTCTGCAAATGGACTTCTGGGACCTCATTGAGGCCAATTGCAAAAAAGCTAATATAGGAGGATAGAAACTAGAAGGATGCTATCTGAGAAACTGCTTTCTACTGTGTGCATTCATACCTTAGAGGAAAACCTTTCTTTTCTTCAAGAGTTTGGAAACACTTTTATTGTAGAATCTCTGAAGGGGTATTTGGGGTGCATAGAGACCTATGGTGAAAAAGAAAATATCTTCAGATAAAAAGTAGAAAGAAGCTTTCAGAGAAACTGCTTTGTTATTTACACATTCATCTCACAGAGTTAACCCCTTATTTTGATTCAGCTGTTTTGAAACACTGTTTTTGTCCATTATGCAAATGGACATTTGGGAGGAAATTGTGGCCAATGGTGAAAAAAGGAATATCCCAGGGAAAAACTACAAGGAATCTATTTGATAAGCTGCTTTGTGATGTGTACCTTCACCTCACACAGTTAAACCTCTCTTTTGATTCAGCAGTTTGGAAATGCTGTTTTTGTCCATTCTGTGAAAGGATATTGGGAGCTCATTGAGGTCTATGGTGAAAAAGAAAATATCTTCAGAGGAAAACAGGAAAGAAGCATTCCTGGAAATTGCTTCGTGTTGTGTCCATTCATCTCACAGAGTTAAACCATTCTTTTGATTCAGCAGTTTGGAAACACTGTTTTTCCCATTCTGCGAATGTACATTTGGGAGCTCATTGAAGCCAATGGCCAAAAATCAAATGTCCCAGTATAAAAACTAAGAAGAAGCTATATGAGAAACCACTTTGTGATGTGTGCTTTCTTCTCACAGAGTTAAACCTTTCTTTTTGTTCAGTAGTTTGAAAACACAGTTTTCGTCCATTCTGAGAATGGACATTTGGGAGCTCATTGAGGCTAATGGTGAAAAACTCAATATCCCAGGATAAAAATGAAGGAAGCCATCTGAGAAACCAATTTGTGATGTATCTATTCACCTTGAGGAGTTGATTCATTCTTTTTCATTCAGGAGTTTGGAAACACTGTTTTTGTAGAATCTGCAAATGGACATTAAGGGGTTCTTTGAGGCAAATGGAGAAAAAGTGATTATCCCCCGATAAAAACTAGAAGGAATCTATCTGAGAAACCACTTTGTGATGTGTGAATTCATCTCACAGGTTAATCCTTTCTTTTCATTCAGCAGTTTGGAAACACTGTTTCTGTAGAATCTGTGAAAGGATAGTTGGGAGCACGTTGAGGCCTATTGTGATGAAAACATCTTCAGATAAAAACTAGAAAGAAGCTTTCTGAGAAATTGCTTCATGATATTTGCATTCATCTCAAAGAGTTATACTTTTTTTGATTCAGCATTTTGGAAACTCTATTTTTCTCCATTGTGCTAATGGACATTTTGGAGCTCCTTTATGCCAATGGCAAAAAAGCAAATATTCCTTGGTAAAAACTAGATGAAATGTAAGTGAGAAACCACTTTGTGGTGTGGACTTTCATCTCACAGAGTTAAACCTTCTTTACATTCAGTATTTTGGAAACATTGTTTTTGTCCATTCTGTGAATGGACATTTGGGGGCTCATTGAGGCTAATGGTGAAAAATCCAAAGTCCCATTATAAAACTAAGAGGAAGCTATCTGAGAAACTGCTTTGTGATGTGTGCATTCATCTCATAGTGTTAAACCTTTCCTTTCATTCAGCAGTATGGAAACACTTTTTTTGGCCTTTGTGAGAATGGACATTTGAAAGCTCATTGAAGACAATGGTGAAAAAGTGAATATCCCAGGATAAAAACTAGAAGGAAGATATCTGAGAAACTGGTTTGTGATGTGTGGATTCATCTCTCAGAGTTAAAACTTTCTTTTGATACAGCAGTTTGGAAACACTGTTCTTCTCCTTTGTGTGAATGGACATTTGGGAGCTCACTGACACCAATGATGAAAAAGTGAATATCCCAGGAAAAAACTAGAATGAAGCTATCTGAGAAACCACTTTGTGATGTGCACATTCATCTCTCAGAATTAAGACTTTCTTTACATTCAGCAGTCTGGAAACACTGTTTTTGTTCATTCTACAAATGGACATTTGGGAGCTCATTGATGCCAACGGCAAAAAAGCGAATATCCCAATATAAAAGAAGAAGGATGCTATCTGAGACACCGCTTTGTGATGTGTGCATTCTTCTTGAAGAGATAACCTTTCTTGTCATTCAAAAGTTTGGAAACACTGTTTCTGTATAATCTGCGAAGGGATTTTTGGGAGCTCATTGAGGCCTATGGTGAAAAGGAAAATATTTTCAGATTAAAAACGAGTAAGAAACTTTCTGCGAAACTGCTTTGTGACATGTTCACCCATCTCACAGAGGTACACCTTTCTTTTAATTCATCAGTTTGGAAGCACTCTTTTTGTCCACTCTGCAAGTGGACATTTCAGAGCTCATTGTGGCCAATGGCAAAAAAGTGAATACTCCACGATAAAAACTAGAAGGATGCTGTCTGAGAAACTTCTTTGTGAGGTCTGCATTCATCTCACAGAGTTAAACCATTCTTTTGATACAGTAGTTTGTAAACAAAGATTTTGTAGAATCTGCAAAGGGATATTTGGGAATGAATTGAGGCCAATAGTGAAAAATTGAAAAACTCAGGATAAAAATTAAGAGGAAGCTATCTGAGAAACCACTTTGTGATGTATGCATTCATCTCACATAATTAAAACATTATGTTTATTCAGCAATTTGGAAACACTGTTTTTGAAGGATCTGCGAAGTGATATTTGGGAGCTCATTGAGGCCAATGGCAAAAAAAGAGAATATCCCAGGATAAAATCCAGAAGGAAGCTATCTGAGAAAATGCTTTGTGATGTGTGCATTCAGCTCAAGGAGTTAAATTTTTCTTTTAATTCAACAGTTTTGAGACATTGTTTTTGTAGAATCTGCAAACTGACATTTGGGAACTCATTCAGGCCTATGGTGAAAAAGAAATTATCTTCAGGTAAAAACTGGAAAGAAGCTTTCTGAGTAACTGCTTTGTGGTGTGTGCATTAATCTCACAGAATTAAACCTTTCTTTCGATTCATCAGTTTGGAAACACTGTTTTTGTCCACTTTGCTAAGGGGCATTTGGAGGCTAATTAGGCCAAAGGGGAAAACGAATATCCAACAATAAAAACTAGAAGGAAACTATCTGAGAAACTGGCTTGTGATGTCTGCATTCATCTTGCAGATTTAAACATTTCATCTCCTTCACCATTTTGGAAAAAGTGTTTTTGTAGTATCTGCAAAGAGATATTTTGGATGCATTGGGGCCTATGGTTAAAAATAAAATATCTTCAGATAAAAACTAGTTTTGTCCACCACAAAACTGTTTTGTGATGTGCACATTCATCTCACAGAGTTAAACCTTCTTTTCATTCAGCAGTTTGGAAACACTGTTTTTCTTCATTCTGCAAATGGATATTTTCAAGCTCATTAAGGACAAAGGGAAGTGGTGACAGATGGCACCTGGAAAATTGGGTGACTCCAACCCTAATACTGTGCTTTTCCAATAGTCTTAGCAAATGGCACACCAGGAAGTTATATCCCGCACGTGGCTGAGAGGGTCCCAAGCCCACAGAGTCTTACTTATTGTTAGCACTCAGTCTGAGTTCGAACTGCAAGGTGGCAGCAAGGCTGGGAGTGGGGTGCCTGCAATTGCTAAGGCTTGAGTATGTAAACAAAGCATCTGAGAAGCTTGATATCGGTGGAGCCCACCGCAGCTCAAGGAGGCCTTCCTGCCTTTAGAGACTCCACCTCTGGGGGCAGGGCATAGCCGAACAAAAGACAGCAGAAACTTCTGCAGACTTAAAAGTCCCTGTCTGACAGCTTTGAAGAGAGCTGTGGTTCTCCCAGCATGGCGTTTGAGATCTGAGAGTGGACAGACTGCCTCTTCAGGTGGGTCCCTGACCCCCGAGTAGACTGAGAGGCACCCTCCAGTAGGGGCAGACTGGCTGCTCACATGGCCGGGTACTCTTCTGAGATGAAGCTTCCAGAGGAATGATCAGGCAGCAAAATGTGCTGTTTAGCAATAATCACAGTTCTGCAGCCTCTGCTGCTGATACCCAGGCAAACAGGTCTGGAATGGACCTCCAGCAAACTTCAGGAGACCTGCAGCTGAGGCTCCTGACGGTTAGAAGGAAAACTAAGAAAAAGAAAGCACTTCCACACCAAAACACAACTGTACGTCACTATCATCAAAGACCAAAGGTAGATAAAACCACAAAGATGGGGAAACAATCAGCAAAAACCTGAAAATTCTAAACATCAGAGTGCCTCTCCCCTTGCAAAGGAATGCAGCTCCTCGCCAGCAAGAGAACAAGCTGGACAGAGAATGACTTTGAGAAGTTGAGAGAAGAAAGCTTCAGATGATCAAACTTCTGTGATCTAAAGGAGGAAGTTTGAACTCATTGGAAAGAAGCTAAAAACCTTGAAAAAAATAAGACCAAGAACTAATTAGAATAACCAGTGTAGAAAAGTCCTTAAATGACCTGATGGAGCTGAAAACCATGGCACAAGAACTATGTGATGAATGCACAAGCTTCAGTAGCTGATTTGATCAACTGGAAGAAAGGGTAACAGTGATGGAAGATCAAATGAATCAAATGAAGTGAGAAGAGAATTTTAGAGAAAAAAGGGTAAAAAGAAATGAAAGAAGCCTCCAAGAAATATGGGATTATGTGAAAAGACCAAATCTACGTGTGATTGCTGTACCTGAAAGTGACGGGGAGAATAGAAACAAGTTGGAAAACACTCTGCAGGATATTATCCAGGAGAACTTCCCCAATCTAGCAAGGCAGGCCAACATTCAAATTCAGAAAACACAGAGAAGTCCACAAAGATACTCCTCAAGAAGAGCAACTCCAAGGCACGTAATTGTCAGATTCACCAAAGTTGAAATGAAGGAAAAAATGTTAAGGACAGCCAGAGAGAAAGGTCTGGTTACCCACAAAGGGAAGCCCATCAGACTAACAGCTGATCTCTCAGCAGAAACTCTACAAACCAGAAGAGAGGGTGGCCCAATATTCAACATTCTTAAAGAAAATAATTTTCAACCCAGAATTTCATATCCAGCCAAACTAAGCTTCATAAGTGAAGGAGAAATAAAATCCTTTACAGACAAGCAAATGCTGAGAGATTTTGTCACCATGAGGCCTGCCCTACAAGAGCTCCTGAAAGAAGCACTAAACATGGAAAGGAACAACCAGTACCAGCCACTGCAAAAACATGCCAAATTGTAAAGGCCATCGACGATAGAAAGAAACTGCATCAACTAACGAGCAAAATAACTATCTAACATCATAATGACAGGATCAAATTCACACATAACAATATTAGCTTTAAATGTAAATGGGCTAAGTGCTCCAATTAAAAGACACAGATTGACTAATTGAATAAAGAGTCAAGTCTCATCAGTGTCCTGTATTCATGAGACCAATCTCATGTTCAGAGACACATATAGGCTCAAAATAAAGGGATGGAGGAAGATCTACCAAGCAAATGGAAAACAATAAAAGGCAGGGGTTGCAATCCTAGTCTCTGATAAAACAGACTTTAAACCAACAAAGATCAAAAGAGACAAAGAAGGCCATTACATAATGGTAAAGGGATCAATTCAACAAGAAGAGCTAACTATCCTAAATATATATGCACCCAACACAGGAGCACCCAGATTCATAAAACAAGTCCTTAGTGACCTACAAAGAGACTTAGGCTCCCACACAATAATAATGGGAGACTTTAACACCCCACTGTCAGCAATAGACAGATCAATGAGACAGAAAGTTAGCAAGGATATCCAGGAATTGAACTCAGCTCTGCACCAAGCGGACCTAATAGACACCTACAGAACTCTCCACCCCAAATCAACAGAATATACATTTTTTCAGCATCACACCACACTTATTCCAAAATTGACCATATAGTTGGACGTAAAGCACTCCTCAGCAAATGTAAAAGAACAGAAATGATAACAAACTATCTCTCAGACCACAGTGCAATCAAACTAGAACTCAGGATTAAGAAACTCACTTGAAACTGCTCAACTACATGGAAATTGAACAACCTGCTCCTGAATGACTAATGGGTACATAATGAAATAAAGGCAGAAATAAATATGTTCTTTGAAACCAACGAGAACAAGGACACAACATACCAGAATCTCTGGGATGCATTTAAAGCAGTGTGTAGAGGGAAATTTATAGCACTAAATGCCCACAAGAGAAAGCAGGAAAGATCTAAAATTGACACCTGGACATCGCAATTAAAAGAGCTAGAGAAGCAAGAGCAAACACTTTCAGAAGCTAGCAGAAGGCAAGAAATAACTAAGATCAGAGCAGAACTGAAGGAAATAGGACACAGAAAACCCTTCAAAAAATCAATTAATCCAGGAGCTGGTTTTTTGAAAAGAGCAACAAAATTGATAGACCACTAGCAAGACTAATAAAGAAGAGGAATCAAATAGATGCAATAAAAATGATAAGGGGGATATCACCACCAATCCCACATAAATATAAACTACCATTAGAGAATACTATAAACACCTCTATGCAAATAAGCTAGAAAATCTAGAAAAAATGGATAAATTCCTCAACACATACACCCTCCCAATACTAAACCAGGAAGAAGTTGAATCTCTGAATAGACCAATAACAGGCTCTGAATTTGAGGCAATAATTAATAGCTTATAAACCAAAAAAAGTCCAGGACCAGATGGATTCACTGCCGAATTCTACCAGAGGTACAAGGAGGAGCTGGTACCAATCCTTCTGAAACTATTCCAACCAACAGGAAAAGAGGGAATCCTCCCTAACTCATTTTATAAGGCCAACGTCATCCTGATACCAAAGCCTGGCAGAGACACAACAATGAAAGAGAATTTTAGACCAATATCCTTGATGAACATTGATGCAAAAATACTTGATAAAATACTGGCAAACGGAATCCAGCAACAGATCAAAAAGCTTATCCACCATGATCAAGTGGGCTTCATCCCTGGGATGCAAGGCTGGTTCAACATACATAAATCAATAAATGTAATTCAGCATATAAACAGAACCAACGACAAAAACACGTGATTATCTCAATAGACGCAGAAAAGGTCTTTGACAAAATTCAACAATCCTTCATGTTAAAACTCTCAATAAATTAGGTATTGATGTGACATATCTAAAAATAATAAGAGTTCTCTATGACAAACCCACAGCAAATATGATATCAAATGCACAAAAGCTGGAAGCATTCCCTTTAAAAACTGGCACAAGACAGGGATGCCCTCTCTCACCACTCCTATTAAACATAGTGTTGCAGGTTCTAGCCAGGGCAATCAGGCAGGAGAAGGAAATAAAGGTATTCAGTTAGGAAGACAGGAAGTCAAATGGTCCCTGTTTGCAGATGACATGACTGTATATCTAGAAAACCCCATCGTCTCAGCCCAAAATCTCCTCAAGCTGACAAGCAACTTCAGCAAAGTCTCAGGATACAAAATCAATGTGCAAAAATCACAAGCATTCTTACAAACCAATAACAGACAAACAGAGAGCCAAATCATGAGTGAACTCCTATTCACAATTGCTTCAAAGAGAATAAAATACCTAGGAATCCAACTTACAAGGGATTGAAGGACCTCTTCAATGAGAACTACAAACCGCTGCTCAACAAAATAAAAGAAGATACAAACAAATGGAAGAACATTCCATGCTCATGGGTAGGAAGAATCAATATCGTGAAAATGGCCATACTGCCCAAGGTAATTTACAGATTCAATGCCATCCCCATCAAGCTACCAATGACTTTCTTCACAGAATTGGAAAAAACTACTTTAAAGTTCATATGGAACCAAAAAAGAGCCCACATTGTCAATTCAATGCTAAGCCAAAAGAACAAAGCTGGAGGCAACACGCTACCTGACTTCAAATTATACTACAAGGCTACAGTAACCAAAACAACATGATACTGGCACAAAAACAGAGATATAGACCAATGGAACAGAACAGAGCCCTTAGAAATAATGCCTCATATCTACAACTATCTGATCTTTCACAAAACTGAGAAAAACAAGCGATGAGGAAAGGTGTCCCTATTAAATAAACGGTGCTGGGAAAACTGGCTAGCCATATGTAGAAAGCTGAAGCTGGATCCCTTCCTTACACCTTATACAAAAATTAATTCAAGATGGATTAAAGACTTAAGTAAAACCATGTTTTTGATTGAGCAGTGTGGAAACACTGTTTTTGTATAATCTGTGAAGGGATATTTGGGATCTCATTGAAGCCTAGGATAAAAAGGAAAAAACTTCTGATAAAAATTAGAAAGAAGCTTTCTGAGAAACTACTTTTTCATGTGTGCCATCATCCAACAGCTGTAAACCTTTATTTTGGTTGAGAAGTTTGAAAACGCTGTTTTTGTGGAACCTGCGCAGAGATATTAGGAAGAACATTGAGGCCTATGCTAGAAATAGTAATATCTTCAGGTAAAAACTACAAAGAATGTTTCTGAGACACTGCTTCGTGATGTGTAGATTCATCTCACAGAGTTAAACCTGTCTTTTGATTGAGCAGTTTTGAAACACTGTTTTTGTAGAATCGGCAAAGGGATGTTTCAGAGCACTTTGAGACCTAGGCTGAAAAAGGAAATACATTCAGATAAAAACTACAAAGAAGGTTTCAGAGAAACTGCTTTGTGATGTGAGTATTCAATTCACAGAGTTAAACCTTTCTTTTGATTGAGCAGCTTGTAAACACTGTTTTTGTAGAATCTGGGAAAAGATATTTGGCAGCACTTTGAGGCCTATGGTGAAAAGGAAATATCTTCAGATAACAACTAGAATGAGTCTTTCTGAGAAATTGCTTTGTGATGTGTACGTTTTTCTCAAAGATGTAAACCATACTTTTGATTGAGCAGTTTGGAAACAATGTTTTGTAGAAACTGCGAAGGGATATTTGGGAGTGCATTCAGTCCTAGGCTGAAAAATGAAATATCTGCAGATAAAAACTAGAAAGAAGCTTTCAGAGACACTTATGTTTGATGTGTGCATGCATCACACCCAGTTAAACCTTTCTTTTGATTATTTTGGGAACACTGTTTTTGTAGAATCTGGGAAGGCATATTTGGAAGGATTTGGGGCCTATGGTGAAAAAGAAAATACCTTCAGATAAAAAAACAGAAAGAACCATTCTGAGACACTGCTTTGTGATGTGTGCATTTATCTCACAGAGTTAAACCTTTCATTGGATTGAGCGGTTTGGAAACACTGTTTTTGTAGAATCTCTGAAGGGATATTTGGGAGCTCTTTGAGGACTATGATGAAAAAGGAAATATCTTCAAATAAATACATAGAAATTTTCTGAGATACTGATTTGAGATGTGTGCATACAACACACCGAGTTAAATCTCTCTTTTCATTGAACAGTTTTGACACACATTTTTTGTAGAATCTGCAAAGGGATATTTTGGAACACTTTGAGGTGTATGGGGAAAAAGGAGATATCTTCAGCTAAAAAATAGAAAGAAAGGTTCTGAGACACAGCTTTGTGCTGTGTGCATTCATCTTACAGATGTAAACCTTTCTTTCGATTGAGCAGTTTGGAAACACTCTTTTTGTAGAATCAGAGAAGGGATAATTGGGAGATCATTAAGTCCTATGGTGAAAAAGGAAATATCCAGATAAAAACAAAAAAGGTTTCTGAGAAACTGCTCTGTGATGTGTGCATTCATGTCACAGAGTCAAAACTTTCTTTTCATTGAGCATTTTGTAAACACTGTTTTTGTAGAATCTGTGAAGGGAGATTTGGGAATGTAATTAGGCCTATGGTGAAAAATAAAATACCCTCATATAAAAACTAGATAGAAGATTTCTGAGAAACTGCTTTGTGATGTGTGAATTCATCTCACAGAATTAAACCGTTTTTTGATTGAGCACTTTGGAAAAACTGTTTTGTTAGAAATTGTGAAGGGATATTTCAGAGTGCTTTGAGGCCAACAGAAAAAAAGGAAATATCTTCAGATCAAAACTAGAAAGAAGATTTCTGAGAAACTACTTTGCGATGTGTCCATTGGTCTCATAGAATTAAGCCTTTCTTTTTAAAGAGCAGCTTGAAAACACTGTTTTTGTAGAATCTGCAAAGGGATATTTGGGAGCATATTTAGACCTTTGATGAAAAAGGTAATATCATCAGGTAAAAACTAGAAAGAAGGCTTCTGAGACATGGCTTTGTTGTGTGTGCACTCATTTCAAGATGTAAACTTTCCTTTTGATTGAGCAGTTTGGAATCTGTTTTTATAGAATCTGCAAAGGGATATTTTGGAGCACATTGACACCTATGGTGAAAAATCTTCGGATAAATACTAGAAATAAGTGTTCTGAGAAACTGTTTTGTGATGTGTGCATTAGTCTCTCAGAGTCAAAACTTTCGTTTGACTGAGCAGCTTGGAAACACTGTCTTTGTAGAGTCTGTGAAGGGATAGTAGGAAGCACATTGAGGCCAAGGTGAAAAACGAAATACCTTCAGAGAAAAACTAGAGAGAGGGTTTCAGAGAAACTATTTTGTGATGTCTGCATTCATCTCACAGCATTAAAACATTCTTTTGAATGAGCAGCTTGGAAACACTGTTTTTGTAGAATCTGCAAAGGGGAGTGATTCGAGGCCTATGTTGAAAAAGGAAATGTCTTCAGTTAAAAACAAGACAGAAGTTTTCTGAGAAACTGCTTTGGGAGGAGTACATTCATATCCTACAGTTAAACCTTTCTTTTGATGAAGCAGTTTGGAAAAACTGTCTTTGTACCATCTGCAAAGGGATATTTTGCAGTGCTTTGAGGCCTGTGTGGAAAAAGGAAATAGCTTCAGACAAAAATTAGAAAGATTCTGAGACATGGCTTTGTGATGTGTGCATTCAGCTCACAATTATAAACCTTTCTTGTAATAGAGCAGTTTAGAATCTCTGTTTCTGTAGAATCTGCAAAGGGATATTTGGGAGGGCATTGAGGCCTACGGTGGAAAAGGAAACACATTCAGATAAAAACTAAAAAGAAGCATTAGGAGAAACTGCTTTGTGATGTTTGCATTCATTTCACAGCGATAAAACTTTCTTTTGATTTAGCAGTTTTGAAATAGTGTTTTTGTAGATTCTATGAAGGGATATGAGAGCACACTGAGGCCTGTGCTGAGAAAGGAAATATCTTCAGATAAAAACTAGAAAGAAGCTTTCTGCAAACTTCTCTGTGATGTGTGTCTTCCCCTCACAGATGTAAAATTTTCTTTCATTTAGGAGTTTGGAAACACTGTTTTTGTAGATCTGTGAAGAGATATTAGGGAACGCATTGAGGCCTATGGTGAAAATGTTAATGTGTTCAGGTAAAAACTAGAAAGAACGTTTCTAAGACAATGCTTTGTTAAGTGTGCATTTATATCACAGAGTCAAACCTTTCTTTTGATTGAGAAGTTTGGAAACACTCCTTCTGAAGAATCTGTGAAGGAATATTGGGGAGCAAATGGAGGCCTATGCTGAAAGAGGAAATATCTACAGATAAAAACTAGAAAAAAGATTTCTGAGAAACTGCTTTGTGATGTGAGCATTCATCTCACAGAGTTAAAGCTTTTACTTGATTGAGCAGATTGAAAACACTGTTTTTGTAGTATCTGCAAAGGGATATTTTTGAGCCCTTCAATGCCTATGGTGTTTAAATCTCACAGAGTTAAACATTTCTTTTGATTGAACAGTTTGGAAACACTGTTTTTGTAGAATCTGTGAAGGGATATTTGAGAGCTCATTGAGGCCTATGGAGAAAAAGGAAATACCTTCAAATAAAAACTACAAAAGTTTTTCTGAGATACTGCTTAGTGATGTGTACATACATCTCACAGAGGTAAACCTCTCTTTTGATTGAGCAGTTTGGAAACACTGTTTTTGTAGAATCTGCAAAGGGATATTTGGGAGCACATTGAGGCCTAATCTGAAAAGGGAAATATCATCAGGTAAAAACTACAAAGAAAGTTTCAGAGAAACTGCTTTGTGATGTGTGCATTTATCTCACAGAGTTAAACCTTTCTTTTGATTGAGCAGACTGTAAACAACGTTTTTGTAGAATCTGCAAAGGAATATTTGGGACTGCATTGAGAATTATGGTGAAAAAGGAAATGTCTTCTGATAAAAACTAGAAAGAAGCTCTCTGAGAAACTGCTTAGTCATGAGTGCATTCATCTCACAAAGTTAAACCTTTCTTTTGTTTGATCAGTTTGGAAAGACTGTTTTTGAGGAATTTGTGAAGGGATATTTGGGAGGACATTGAGGCCTATGCTGTTAAAGGAAATATCTTCAGATAAAAACTAGAAAGAAGCTTTCTGAGAAACTGCTTTGTGATGTGTACATTCATCTCACAGAGTTAAAACTTTCTGTTGAATGAGCAGTTTGGAAATACTGTTTTTGTATAATATGGGAAGTGATGTTTGGTAGTGCAAAAAGGCCTATGGTGAAACAGGAAATATCTTCAAAAAAAAAAAAACTGGAAAGCAGCTTTCTGAGGCACTGATTTGTGATGCGGACATTCATTTCGCAGTGTTAAATCTTTCCTTTGATGATGCCATTTGGAAACAGCCTTTCAGCAGGATCTGTGAAGGGTCATTTGGGAGTGAATTGAGGCCAATGGAGAAAAAGGAAATAACTCCAAGTAAAAACTAGAAAGTTCCATTCTGAGAAACTACTTTGACATGCGTGCATTCATCTCACAGAGTTAAACCTTTCTTTGGTGAACCAGTTTGGAAACACCGTTTTGGTAGAATCTGCAAAGAGGTATTTGGGAGTGCACAGAGGCCTGGGGGAAATAGGAAATAACTTTGGATAAAAACTACAAAGAAGCCTTTTGAGAAACCACTTTGTGATGTGTGCATTCTTCTCACAGATTTAAATATTTCTTTTGATTGATCAGTTTGGAAATATTGTTTTTGGAGAATGTGTGAAGGGATATTTAGAAGCACATTTAGGCCTATGGTGAAAAAGGAAATATATTCAGATATAAACTAGAAAGAAGTATTTTGAGAAACTTTTTGGTGATGTTTGCATTCATCTCACAGAGGTAAACCTATCTTTTGATTGATCAGTTTGGAAACAGTGTTTTTGTACAAATTGCGAATGGATATTTGGGAACTCACGAGGCCTGTGGTGAAAAAGAAAATAACTTCCGATAAAAACTTAAAAGAAGCTTTCTGAGAAACCTCTTTTGGATGTGTGACTTCTTCTCACAGAGATAAACGTTTCTTTTCATTGAGCAGTTTGGAAACACTGGTTATGTATAATCCATAAAGGGATATTTTGTAGTGCACTGATTCCTATAGTGAAAAAGGAAATATCTTTGGATAAAAACTAGAAAGAAGCTTTTTGAGAAACAGCTTTCTAATGTATGCATTCATCTCACAGTGTTAAACTTTTGTTTTGATTGAGCAGTTTTGAAACACAGTATTTGTATTATCTGTGAAGCAATGTTAGGGAGCACAAAAAGGCCTAAGGTGAACAAGGAAATATCTTCTGGAAAGCAGACTTATGAGAAACTGCTTTCTGAGGTGTGCATTCATCTCGTTGAGTTAAATCCTTTTGATGGAACAGTTCGGAAATGCTGTTTTTATAAAAAAAAATGCAAAGGGATATTTGGGAGCGCATAGATGCCTGTGGTGGAAAAGGAAATATCTTCAGAGGAGAACTAGACAGAAGCTATCTGAGAAACTGCTTTGTGATGTGTGCATCCATCCCTCAAATTTTGACATTTCTTTTAATGAGCAGTTTGGAAACACTGTTTTTGTAGAATCTGCAGAGGTATATTTGGGAGAGCACTGAGGCCTATGGTAAAAAAGGAAATATCTTCGGAAAAAAACAGAAAGAAGCTTTTTGAGAAAGTACTTTGTGATGTTTGCATTCAACTCACAGAGGTAAAAGTCTTTTTTGATTGAGCAGTATGGAAACACTGTTTTTATATATTATGCAAAGTGAAATTATGTAGCTCAAAAAGCCTATGGTGAAAAAGAAAATATCTTCACATAAAAACTGGAAAGAAGTGTCATGACAAACTGCTTTCAGATGTGTTCGTTCATCTCAGAGAGTTAAGTCCTTCTTTTGATGGCATAGTTTGGAAACATTGTAAATGTAGAATCTGCAGTTTGGAAACATTGTATATGTAGAATCTGCAAAGGGATATTTTTTATTCTATTGAGGCCTATGGTGTAATAGGAAATATTATCAGAGAAGAAATTTAAAGAAGTTTTCTGAGAAACTTCTTTGTGATATTTGCATTCATCTCACAGATTTAAAGCTTTCTTTCAATTGAGCAGTTTGGAAACACTGTTTTTCTAGAATCTGTGATGGGATATTTGTCAACACATTGAAGCCTATGGTGAAAAAGGAAATATCTTCAGATAAGAACAAATAACAACCTTTCTGAGAAACCTCTTTGTGAGGTGTGCATTCATCTCTGAGAGTTAAGGCTTTCTTTTGATTGAGCAGGTGGAAGCACTGTTGTGGTAGAATCTGCAAAGTGATATTTTGGAGTGGATTGAGACCTAAGGTGGAAAAGGAAATATCTTCTGATAAATACTATAAAGAAGCAATCTGAGAACCTGCTTTCTGATGCGTTCCCTCAACTCACTGTGTTAAACCTTTCTTTTCACTGAGAAGTTTGGAAACACTGTTTTTGTAGAATCTGCCAAAGGATATTTGTGAGGGCAGAGATACTTTTGAGTGCATTGAGGCCTGGGTTGCAAAAGGAAATAGCTTGAGATTAAAAACTAGAGAGAAGCTTTCTGAGAAACTGCTTTGTGATGTGTGCATTCTTCTCACACAGTTAAACGTTTCATTTGAATGAGCAGTTTGTTAATGCTGTTTTTGTAGAATCTGCAAAGGTATATTTGGGAGCACACTGAGGCCTATGGTGAAAAAGGAAATATCTTCGCATAAAATCAAGAAAGAAGCTTTCTGAGAAACTGCTTTGTGATGTGTGCATTCAACTCAAAGAGTTTAACCTGTTTTTTGATTGAGAAGTTTGGAAACACTGTTTTTGTAGAATCTGCAAAGGGACATTTGGGAGTGAGTGGAAGCCTATGGTGTTAAAGGAAATAACTTCAGATAAAAAAGGAAAGAAACTTTTTGAGGAACTGCTTTGTGATGGGTGCATTCGTCTCACAGTGATAAACCTTTCTTTTGACTGAGAAGTTTGGAAACACTGTTTTGTTATCTGCCAAGTGACGTTATTTAGTGCAAAAAGTCCTATGGTGAACAAGGAAATATCTTCAGATAAATACTGGAAAGAAGCATTATGAGAAACTGCTTTGTGAAGTTTGCATTCATGTCACTGGGTTAAATCCTTATTTGGATGGAACAGTTCAAAAATACTTTTTTCCGAATCTGCAAAGGGTTATTTAGGAGCACGTTGAGGACTATGCTGAAAAAGGAAATATCTTCAGATAAATACCAGAAAGAAGTGTTATGAGAAACTGCTTTGTGAAGTTTGCATTCATGTCACTGGGTTAAATCCTTGTTTTGATGGACAGTTCAAAAACACGTTTTTCAGAATCTTCAAAGGGTTATTTAGGAGCACATTGAAGACTGTGCTGAAAAAGGAAATATCTTCAGAAAAAACTAGAAAGAAGTTTTGAGAAACTGCTTTGTGATGTGTGCATTCATCTCACAGATTTAAACCTTTCTTTCAGTTGATCAGTTTGGAAACACTATTTTTGTGGAATGTGCAAATGGATATTTGGAAGCAGACGTGGCCTATAGTGAAAAAGGAAATAACTTCAGATAAAAACTAGAAAGAAGCTTTCAGAGAAACCGCTTTCAATGTGTGCATTCTTCTCACAGATTTAAATGTTTCTTTTGATTGAGTAGTCTGGAAAAGCTATTTCTGTAGAATCTGCTGATGGATATTTGGGAGTGCACTGGTGACTATGGTGAAAAAGGAAATATCTTCGGATAAAGAGGAGCAAGAAAACGTTTGAGAAACTGCTTTGTGATGTATGCATTCATCTCATGGAGTTAAACTTTTCTTCTGACTGAGCAGTTTGAAAACACCGTTTTGGTGTAATCTGCAAAGTGATATTATGTAGCATAAAGAGGCCTATGGTGAACAATGGAATATCTTCAGATAAAAACTGGAAAGAAGCATTAAGAGAAACTGTTTTAGGATGTGTGCATTCATGTCACAGAGTTAAATCCTTCTTTTGATGGAACATTTGTGAAGCACTGTTTTTGTAGAATCTGTGAAGGGATATTTGAGGGTGCATTGAGGACTATGGAGAAAAAGGAAATATCTTCAAATAAAATCTAGAAAGAAGTTTTTGAGAAACTGATTTGGGACGTGTGCATTCAACAAACAGAGTTAACCCTGTTTTTTGATTGTGCAGGTGGAAACACTATTTTTGTAGAATCTTCAAAGGGATAATTGGGAGCACATTGAAGCCTATGGTCAAAAAGGAAATAATATTGGACAAAAACGGGAAAGAAGCTTTATGAGAATCTGCTTTCTGATGTGTGCATTCATCTTACCAAGTTAAGTCCTTCTTTTGATGGAACAGTTTGGAAACACTGTTTTTGTAGAATCTGTGAAGGGATATTTGGGAGCGCATTGAGGCCTATGGTGGAAATGGAAATATCTTCAGAGAAGGACTAGACAGAAGCTTTCTGAGAAACTTTTTCTTATGTGAGGATTTATCTCACAGAGTTAAACCTTTCTTTTGATTCATCAGCTTGGAAACATTGTTTTTTGTAGAATATGCAAAGGGATATTTTGGAGTGCATGAGGCCTCTGGTGAAAAGGGAAATAACTTCAGGGAAAAACTAGAAAGAAACTTCCTGAGAAACCACTTTGTGATGTGTGCATCCCTCTCACAGAGTTAAAGGTTTCTTTTGATGGAGCAGTTTGGAAACACTATTTTTGTAGAATCTGCAAAGGGATATTTGGAAGCATACTGATGCCTATGGGGAAAAAGGAAAAATCTTCAGCTGAAAACTAGAAAGAAGATTTTTCAGAAACTGCTTTATGATGTATGCATTCATCTCACAGAGTTAAACTTTTTTTATGACAGAGCAGTTTGGAAACACTGTTTTTGTATAATCTGCAAAGCAATATTATTTAGTGCAAAACGGCCTATGGTGAACAAGGAAATATCTTCAGATGAAAACTAGAAAGAAGCTTTATGAGAAACTGGTTTCTGATGTGTGCATTCATCTCACTGATTAAATCTTTCTCTTGATGGAAGAGTTTGGAAACACTGTTTTTATAGAATCTGTGTAGGGATATTTCAGAGTGCTTTGAGGTCTATGGTGGTAAAAGAAACATCTTGAGAGAAGACTTTGACAGAAGCTATGTGAGAAACTACTTTCTGATGTGTGCATTCATCACCCAGAGTTAAAACTCTCTTTTGATTGAGGAGTTTGGAATCACTGTTTCTGTAGAGTCTGCAAAGCTATATTTGGGAGCACAGAGAGACCTATGGTGAAAAAAGCAATGTCTTCAGTTAAAGACTACAAATAAGTTTTTTGAGAAACTGCTTTGTGATGTGTGCATTCAACTCACAGAATTAAACCTGTTTTTTGATTGAGCGGTTTGGAAACACTGTTTCTGTAAAATCTGCAAAGAAATATTTGGGAGTGCATTGAATCCTATGGTGAAAAAGGAAATAGCTTCGGATAAAAACTAGAAAGAAGCTTTTTGAGAAACTGCTTTGTAACGTGTGCATTGATCTCACAAAGTTAAACTTTCATTTGACTGAGTGGTTTGGAAACAGTGTTTTTGCAAAATCTGCAACACGATAATATATAGTGCAAAGAAGCCTATGGTTAAGAAGAAAATATCTTCAGATAAAAACTGGAAAGAAGCCTTATGAGAAACTGCTTTCATCTCACAGAGTTAAGTCCTTCCTTAGATGGAACAGTTTAGGAATGCTGTTTTTATAGAATCCGCATAGAGATATTTGGGAGCACATTGAGGTCTGTGGTGGAAAAGGAAATATTTTCAGAGAGGAACTAGACATAAGCTATCTGAGAAACTGCCTGGTGATTTGTGAATTCAACTCACAGAGACAAACTTTTCTTTTGATGGAACTGATTGGAAACACTGTTTTTGTAGAATCTGTGAAGGCATATTTGGGAACACAGAGAGGCCTATGGTGGAAAATGAAATATCTTCAGAGAAGAACTGGACAGACGCTTTCTGAGAAACTGTCTTGTGATGTGTGCATTCATCTGAGAGAGCCAAACATTTCTTTTGATGGAGCATTTTGGAAACACTGTTTTTGTGCAATCTGTGAATGGATAATTGGGAGCACATAGAAGCCTATGGTTAAAAAGGAAACATTTTTGGATAAAAACTAGAAAAAAGCTTTTTGAGAAACTGCTTTGTGATGTGTGCATTCATCTCACAGAGTCAAACCTTCTTTTGATTTATCTGTTTGGAAAGTCTGTTTTTGTAGAATCTGAGAAGGGATATTTTGTAGTGCATGAGGCCTATGGTGAAAAAGGAAATAAGTTCAGATAAAAACTAGAAAGAAGCATTCTGAGGAACCTGTTTGTGATGTTTGCATTCTTCTCACAGAGGTAAACATTTCTTTTGATTAAGCTGTTTGGAAACACTGTTTTTGTACAATATACAAAAAGATATTTGGAAGTGCATTGAAGCCTATGGTGAAAAAGGAAATGTCTTCTAACAAAAGCTAAAAATAATCTTTTTCAGAAGCTGCTTTGTGATGCATGCATTCAGCTCACAGAGTTAAACCTGTCTTTTGACTGAGTTGTTTGGAAACACTGTTTTTCTATAATCTGCAAAGCGATGTTATGTAGTGCAAAAAGTCCTATGGTGAACAAGGAAATATCTTCAGATATAAACTGGAAAGAAGCATTATGAAAAACTGCTTTCTGATGTGTGCATTCATCTCTCAGAGTTCAATGCTTCCTTTCATGGAACAGTTCAGAAACACTGTTTTTATAGAAGCTGCAAAGGGGTATTTGAGAGTGCATTGAGGCCTGTGGTGGAAAAGGAAATATCTTCAGGGAAGAACAAGACAGAAGTTACCTGAGAAAATGCTATGTGACATGTGCCCTCATCTCAGATAGTTAAACCTTCCTTTTGATTGAGCAGTTTGGAAACACTGTTCTTGTTGAATCTGTGAAGGGATATTTTGGAGCACATGAGGCCTATGGTAAAACAGCAAATAACTTCAGATAAAAACAGGAAAGAAGCGTTATGAAAAACTGCTTTCTGATGTGTGCCTTCATCTCACAGATTTAAGTCCTTTTGATGGAATAGTTTGGAAACACTTTTTTTTGTAGAATCTGTGGAGAGATATTTTGGAGCACATTGAGGTGTATGGTGGAAATGGAAATATCTTCAGAGAAGAAATAGAAACTTTCTGAGAAACTGCTTTGTGATGTGTGCATTCATCTAAAAGAGTTAAAATTTTCTTTTGATTGGTCAGTTAGGAAACACTGTTTTTGTAGAATCTGTGATTGGATACTTGGGAGTGCACAAGGCCTATGGTGAAAAAGGATATAACTTCAGATGAAAACTAGAAACGACATTTCTGAGAAAATATTTTGTGATGTGTGCATTCTTCTCACAGATTTAAAAGTTACAGTTTGAAATTACTGTTTTTGTAGAATATGCAAAGGGATATTTTGTAGAGCACTGATGCCTGCTGTGAAAAACTAAATAACTTTGGATAAAAATTAGAGAGAAGCTTTTTGAGAAACTGCTTTTTGATGTGTACAATCGTCTCACAGAGTTAAACTTTTCTTTCACACAGCAGTTTGTAAACACTTTTTATAATCTGTGAAGGGATGTTAAGTAGTGCCAGAAGGCCTATGGTGAACAAGGAAATATCTTCAGATAAAAACTGGAAAGACATGTTACTAGAAACTGCTTAGGGATGTGTGCCTTCATCTCACAGAGTTAAATTCTTCTTTTCTTTGAGCAGTTTGGAAACACTGGTTTTGTAGATTCTGCAAAGGTATATTTGGGAGTGCACTGAGGCCTATGTTGAAAAAGGAAATATCTTCAGATAAAAACTGGAAAGACACGTTACTAGAAGCTGCTTAGGGATGTGTGCCTTCATCTCACAGAGTTAAATCCTTCTTTGAGCAGTTTGGAAACACTGGTTTTGTAGATTCTGCTAAGGTATATTTGGGAGTGCACCGAGGCCTATGTTGAAAAAGGAAATATCTTTGGATAAAATCCAGGAAAAAGCTTTTTGTGAAATTGTTTTGTGATGTGTGCATTCAACTCACAGAGTTAAACCTGTTTTTTGGTTTAGCATTTTGGAAACACTGTTCTAGTAGAATCTGTAATGGGTATTTTGGAGTGCATTGAAGCCTGTAGTGATAAGCAAAATATCTTCAGATAAAAACTAGAAAAGAGATGTTTGAGAAACTGCTTTGTGATGTGTGCATTCACCTTACAGAGGTAAACCTATCTTTTGACTGAGCAGATTGGAATCACTGTTTTTGCAATATCTGAGAAGCTATAATAGATAGTGCGAAAAAGGCTATGGTGAAAAAGGAAATATCAGATAAAAATTGGAAAGAAGCATTGTGAGAAACTGATTTCTGACGTGTGCAATAATCTCACAGTGTTAAGTCCTTCTTTTGATGTAACAGTTTGGAAACACTGTTTTTTAGGAATGTGTGAAGGGACATTTCGGAGCTCATTGAGGCCTATGGGGGAAAATTAAATATCTTCAGAGAAGAATTATATAGAAGCATTCTGAGAAACTGCTTTGTGATGTGTGCATTCATCTCACAGAGGTAAGCCTGTTTTTTGATTCAGCAGTTTGGAAACACTGTTTTTGTAGAATATGCGATGTGATATTTGGAAGCACATTGAAGCCTATTGTGATAAAGGGAATACCTTTGCATAAAAACTACAAAGAAGCTTTTTGAGAGACTGCTTTCTGATGTGTGCATTCATTTCCCAGAGTTAAGCCTTTCTGTTGACTGAGAAGTTTTGGAAACACTGTTTTTGTGAAATCTGCAATATTGGATAGCACAATAAATCCTATGGTGAAAAAGAAAATATCTTCAGATAAAAACTGGAGAAAAGCATTATGAGGAACTGCTCTCTGATGTGTGCGTTCATCTCACCGAGTTAATACCTTCTTTTGATGGAATAGTTTCAAAACACTGTCTTTGTAGAATCTCCGAAGGGATATTAGGGAGTGTATTGAGGCCTACGCTTTAAAAGGAAATATCCTGAGAAGAACTAGACAGAAACTTTCTGGGAAAGTGCTTTGTGATGGGTGCATTCATCTCACAGAGTTAAACCTTTCTTTTGATTGAGCAGTTTGGAAACACTGTTTTTGTAGAATCTGAGAAGGGACATTTAGGAGCGCATTGAATCCTGACATGGAAAAGGAAATATCTTCAGAAAATAACTAGACAGAAGCTTTCTGAGAAACTGCTTTGTGATATGTGCTTTCACCTAACAGAGTTAAACCTTTCTATTGATTGAGCAGTTTGAAAACACAGTGTTTTTAAAAGCTGCAAAGGTATATTTGGGAGAGCACTGTTGCCTATTGTGAAAAAGGAAATATCTTTGGCTAAAAACAGAATGCAACTTTTTGAGAAACTACTTGGTGAAGTGTGCATTTAACTCACAGTGTTAAACCTCTTTTTTTAATTGAGCACTTTGTAAACACTGTTTTTGTAGAATCTGCAAAGGGATATTTGGGAGTGCATTGAAGCCTATTGTGATAAAGAAAATATCTTCAGACACAAACTAGACAGAAGCTTTTTGAGAAACTGCCTTGTAATGTGTGCATTCATCTCACAAAATTAAACCTTTCTTATGAGTGAGCAGTTTGGAAACGATGTTTTTGCTAAATCTGCGAAGTGACATTTGGGTGCACAAAAAAGCCAATGGTGAAAAAGGAAATATCTTCACATAAAAACTGGACAGAAGCATTATGAGAAATGGCTCTCAAATATATGCGTTCATCTCACAGAGTTAAATCATTCTTTTGATAAAATAGTTTGGAAACACTGTTTTTGTAGAAACTGCAAAGGGATATTTGGCCATGCATTGAATCCTATGGTGGAAAAGGAAATATCTTCAGAGAAAAACTAGAAAGAAGCTTTCTGAGAAACTGCTTTGGGATAAGTATATTCATCTCACAGAGTTACGTCTTTTTTTGTGTTTGAGGAGTTTGGAAACACTGTTTTTGTAGAGTCTGTGAAGGGATATTTGGGAGCTCATTGAAGCCTATGGTGAAAAAGGAAATAACTTGGGATAAAAACGGCAAAGAAGTGCTATGAGAAACTGCTTTCTGATATGGGCATTCATCTCACTGAGTTAAGTCCTTCTTTTGATGGAACAGTTTGGAAACACAGTTTTTGTAGAATCTGCAAAGGGATATTTGGGCATGCACTGAGGTCTATCATGGGAATGGAAATATCTTCAGAGAAGAACTAGACAGAAGCTTCCTGAGAAACCGCTTTGTGATGCGTACATTTGTGTGTCAGAGTTAAAGCTTTCTTTTGATTGATCAGTTTGGAAACACGGTTTTTGAAGGACCTGCAAGGGATATTTTGGAGCACACGAGGTCTCTTGTGAAAAGGGAAATAACTTCAGATAAAAACCACAAAGAAGCTTTCTGAGAAACTATTTTGTTATGTGTGCATTCCTCTCACAGAGTTAAACGTTTCTTTTGATTGAACAGTTTGGAAACAGTTTGGAAGCAGTTTTTGTAGTGTTTTTTTGAAACACTGTTTTTGATGTAACAGTTTGGAAACACTATTTTTGTAGAATCTGCAAAGGGATATTAGCAAGTGCACTAAGCCTATGGGGAAAAAGGAAACATCTTCAGATAAAAACTAGAAAGAAACTTTTTCAGATACTGCTTTGTGATGTGTGCATTCATCTCACAGAGTTAAATTTTTCTTTTGACTGAGCAGTTTGGAAACACCGTTTTTGTATAATCTGCAAAGCAATGTTCTGTAGTGCAAAAAGGCCTATGATGAACAAGGAAATATCTTCAGATAAAAACTGGAATGAAACATTATGAGAAACTGCTTTCTGATGTGTACATTCATCTCATTGAGTTAAATCCTTCTTTTGATGAAACAGTTTGGAAACACTGTTTTTATAGAATTTGTATAGGGATATTTCTGAGGGCATTGAAGCTTATGGTGGAAAAGGAAATATCTTCAGAGAAAAACTTGACAGAAGCTATGTGAGAAACTGCTTTGTGATGCATGCATTCATCACCCAGAGTTAAAACTTTCTTTTGATTGAAGCGTTTGGAATCACTGTTTCTGTAGACTCTGCGAAGGTATATTTGGGAGCACACAGAGACCTATGGTGAAAAAGGAAATATCTTCAGTTAAAAACTAGACAGAAGGTTTTTGAGAAACTGCTTTCTGATGTGTGCGTTCATCTCACAGAGTTGAGTCCTTCTTTTGATTGAGCAGTTGGAAACCCTGATTTTGTAGAATCTGCAGATGTGTATTTGGAGGCTCACTGAGGCCTATGAAGAAAAAGAAAATATCTTCAGATAAAAACTAGAAAGAAGCATTTGTGAAACTGCTTTGTGATATGTGTATTCAACTGACAGTGTTAAACCTGTTTTTGATTGAGCAGTTTAGAAACAGTACTTTTGTAGAATCTCTGATGGGATATTTGGGAGCCCATTGAAGCCTGTGGTGAAAAAGGAAATATCTTCGGATAAAAACTAGAAAGAAGATATTGAGGAACTGCTTTGTGATGTGTGCATTCATTTCACAGAGTTAAACCTTTGTTTTGAATGAGCAGTTTGGAAACACTGTTTCTGTGAAATATACAAAGCAATACTAGGTTGCACAAAAAAGCCTATTGTGAACAAGGAAATATCTTCAGATAAATACTGGAAGGAAGCTTTATGAGAAGCTGCTTTCTGATGTATGCGTTCATCTCATTGAGTGAAGTCCTTCTTTTGATGGAACTGTTTCAAAACACTGTTTCTGTAGAATCTGAGAAGGGATATTAGGGAGCATATTGAGGCCAGGAAACATCTTCATAGAAGAACAAGGTGAAAGCTTTATGAGAAACTGCGTTGTGATGTTTGCATTCATCTCAAAGAATTAACCCTTTCTATTGATTGAGCAGTTTGGAAACACTCTTGTTGTAAAATCTGCAAAGCGATGTTAGGTAGCACAAAGAGGCCTATGGTGAACAAGGAAATGTCTTCATATAAAAACTGGAAAAACTTTTATGAGAAACTGCTTTCTGATGTGTGCATTTATCTCACAGCATTAAATCCTTCTTTTGATGGAACAGTTCAGAAACAATGATTTTACAGAATCTGCGGAGGGATATTTGGGATCACCTTCAGGCCTAAGGGGGCAAAGGAAATATCTTCAGAGGGGAACTAGACAGAAGCTATCTGAGAAAGTGTCTTGTGATGTGTGCATTCATATCACAGAGCTAAACCTTTCTTTTGGTTGATCAGTTAGGAAATACTGTTATTTTAGAATCTGTGAGGGATAATTTGTAGGGCATGAGTCCTATGGTGAAAAAGGAAATAACTTCAGATAAAAATAGAAAGAACCCTTTCTGATAAACAACTTTGTGACGTGTGCATTCTTCTCACAGAGTTAAACGTTTCTTTTGATTGAGCAGTTTGGAAACACTGTTTTTGTACAATCTGCAAAGGGATATTTGTGAGTACACTGATGCCTATGGTGAAAAAGGAAATACCTTCTGATAAAAACTAGAAAATAGCTTTTAGAGAAACAGCTTTGTGATGTGTGCATTCATCTCAGCGAGTTAAACGTTTCTGTTGACTGAGCAGTTTGGAAACACTGTTTTTGTATATTCTGCAAAGTGATGTTTGGTAGTACAAAAAGCCTATGGTGGAAAATGAATATCTTCAGATAAAAACTGGAAAGAAGTGTTATGAGAAACTTCTTTCTGATGTGTGCATTCATCCAGACGTAAATCCTTCTTTTTATTTAACAGCTCAGAAACACTTTTTTTTACTGAATCTGGGAAGGGATATTTGAGAGCACATTGAGGCCTACAGTGAAAAGGAAATATCTTCAGAGAAGAACTAGTCAGAAGCTATCTGAGAAAATGCTTTAGGATGTGTGCACTCATCGCACAGAGTTAAACCTTTCTTTTGATTCAGCAATTTGGAAACACTTTTTGTAGAATCTGCGTAGGTATACGTGGGAGTGCAATGAGGCCTATGGTGAAAAAGGAAGTATATTCAGATAAAAAAGACATAAGTTTTTTTTGAGAAACTGCTGTGTGATGTGTGAGTACAACTCACAGAGTTAAACCTGTTTTTTGATAGAGCAGTTTGGAAAACTATTTTTGTATAGTCTGCGAAGCAATGTTAGGTAGCACAAAAAGGAGTATGGTGAACAAGGAAATATCTTCAGATGAAAAGAGAAAAGAAGCATTCTGAGAAACTGCTTTCTCATGAGTGCATTAATCTCACAAATTTAATTCCTTCTTTTGATGGAACAGTTCAGAAACACTGTTGTTATGGAATCTGCGAAGGGATATTTGGGAGCCCATTGAGGCCTATTGTGGAAAAGGAAATATCTTCAGAGAAGAACTAGACAGAAGCTATTTGGGAAACTGCTTTGATGTGTGCACCCATTTCACAGAGTTAAACCTTTCCATTGATTGAGCAGTTTGGAAACACTGTTTTTGTAGAGTCTGCAAAAGTATATTTTACAGTGCACTGAGTCCTATGGTGAAAAAGGGAATATCTTCTTGTAGAAACCAGAAAAACGCTTTTTGAGACATTGCTTTGTGAGGTGTGCATCCAGCTCACAGAGTTAAACCTATGCTTTGATTGAGGAGTTTGGAAACGCTTTTTTTGTAGAATTGGTGATGGGATATTTGGGAATGCGTTTAAGCTATGGTGATAAAGGAAATAACTTCAGATAAAAACTAGAAAGAAGCTTTTTCAGAAACTGCTTTGTGATGTGTGCATTCATCTCACAGAGTTAAACATTGCTTTTGATTGAGCAGTTTGGAAATACCTTTTTTTTACAGGCTCTGTGAGGGATACTGTGGAGCCCATTGAGGCCTATTGTGAAAAGGGAAATATCTTTGGATAAAAAGTTAAAAGAAATTTTTTGAAAAAGTGCTTTGTAATGTATGAACTCATCTCATGGAGCTAAACTTTTCTTTTCACTGAACACTTTGGAAAGAACTGTTTTTGTGTAATCTGTGAAGCAATGCTACATAGCGCAAAAATGCCTAGGGTGAACAAGGAAATGTCTTCAGATAAAACTGGAAAGAAGCGTTATGAGAAACTGTTCTCTAATTTGTGCATTCATCCCACAGATTTAAGTCCTTCTTTTGATGGAACAGTTCAGAAGCACTGTTTTTATAGAATCTGCAAAGGGATAATTGGGAGCACATTGAGGCCTATGGTGGAAAAGGAAATATCTTCACAGAAGAACTAGACAGAAGCTATTTGATAAACTGCCTTGTGATGAGTGCATTCATGTCAAAGAGGTAAACCATTCTTTTGATTGATCAGTTTGGAAACACTGTGTTTGTAGAATCTGCAAAGGGATATTCTGGAGGGCAGTGAGGCCTATGTTGAAAAAGATAATATCTTTGGATTAAAACTTGAAAGAAGCTTTTTGAGTAACTGCTTTGTGATGTGTGCATTCAACAAACAGATAAACCTGGTTTTTGTTTGAGTAATTTGGAAACAGTGTTTTTGTATAGCCTGTGAAGGGATATTTGGGAGTGCATTAAAGCCTATGGTGATTAAGAAAATAACTTCAGATAAAAACTAGAAAGAAGCTTCTTGAGAAAATGCTTTGTGATGTGTGCATTCACCTCACAGGATGAAATCTTTCTTTTGACTGAGTAGCTTGGAAGCCCTGTTTTTGCAAAACGTGTGAAGCAATATTACGTAGCGCAGAAAAGCCTATGATGGAAAAGGAACTATCTTCAGATAAAAACTGGAAAGAAGCATTATGAGAAACTGCTTTCTGATGTGTACATTCATCTCACAGAGTTAAATTCTTCTTTTGATGGAAAAATTTGGAAACACTGTTTTTGAAGACTCTGCACAGGGATATTTGCAAGCACATTGAGGCCTATGGTGTAAAAGGAAATATCATCAGAGAAGAACTAGACAGAATCTTTCTGAGAAACTGCTTTGTGATGTGAGCATTCATCTCACAGAGTTAAATCTTTCTGTTGACTGAGCAGTTTGGAAACACTGTTTTTGGAAAATCTGTGAAGTGATTTTTGTTAGTGCAAAACAGCCTGTGGTGAACAGGGAAATATCTTCAGATAAAAACCGGAAAGAATGTATTGAGAAACTGCTTTCTGATGTGTGCATTCATCTCACATAGTTAAATGCTTCTTTTCAAGGAACTGTTCATGAACACTTTTTATAGAATCTGCAAAGGGATATTTCGGAGCACATTGAGGCCTAGGGTGGAAAAAGAAATATCTTCAGAGAAGAACTACTCAGAAGCTATCTGAGAATCTGCTTTGGGAGGTGTGCATTCATCTCATAGAGTTAAAACTTTCATTTCATTCAGAAGTTTGGAAACACTGTTTTTGTAGAATCTGCAAATGTATATTTGGGAGTGCACTGAGGCATATGGTGAAAAAGGAAATATATTCCATGAAAAACCAGAAAGGAGGTTTTTGAGAAAATGCTTTGTGATGAGTGCGTCCAACTCACAGAGTTAAATCTCTTTTTTGATTGAGCAATTTGCAAACTATTTTTGTAGAATCTGTGATGAGATACTTTGGAGCCCATTGAAACCTACGTTGTTAAAGGAAATATTCTATAAAAAATGGAAAGAAGCGTTTTGAGAAACTGCTTTGTGATGTGTGCACTCGTCTCACAGAGTTAAACCTTTCTTTTTATGTGGCAGCTTGTAAACACTGTTTTTGCAATATCTGTGAAGCAATATTAGGTAACACAAGAAAGCCTGTGGTGAACAAAGAAGTATCTTCAGATAAAAAAATGGAAAGAAGCATTATGAGAAACTGATTTCTGATGTATACATTCATCTCACACACTTAAATCCTTCTGTTGATGGAACAGTTCAGAAAAACTGTTTTTATAGAAACTGTGAAGGGATATTTCAGAGTGTATTTAAGCATATGATGGAAAAGGAAATATATTAAGAGAAAGAACTAGACAGAAGCATTCTGAGATACTGCTTTGTTTTGTGTGCATTCATCTCAGAGAGTTAAACCTTTCTTTTGATTGAGCAGTTTGGAAACACCATTTTTGTAGGATCTGCAAGGGATAATTGCAATCTCATTTAAGCTTATGCTGAAAAAGGAAATATCTTCGGATAAAAACTAGAAAGAACATTTTTGAGAAACTGCTTTGTGATGTGTGCATTCATCTCGAGGCGTTAAACCTCTCTTTTGATTGATCAGTTTGAAAACACTGTTTATGTAGAATCTGCCAAGGGATATTTGGGAGCCCCTGAGGCCTATGGGAAAGAAGGAAATAACTTCAGATAAAAACTAGAAAGAAGCTTTCTGAGAAATCGCTTTATGATAAGTTCATTCTTCTCACATAGTTCAACATTTCTTCTGATGGAGTAGTTTGGAAGCACTGTTTTTTTAGAATCCGCAAAGGGATATTTGGGCTCACATTGAAACCTATGGTGATATAGGAAATATTTTCAGAGAAAAACTAGAAAGAAGCTTTTTGATAATCTGGTTTGTGATGCGTGCATTCATCTCACAGAGTTAAATTATTGTTTTGACTGAGGAGTTTGGAAACATTGTTTTTCCAAAATCTGTGAAGTGATATTTTTAGTGAAAAAGCCTATAGTGAATAAGGAAATGTCTTCAGATAAAAACTAGAAAGAAGCATTATGAGAACCGCTTTCTGATGTGTGCATTCTCCTAACAGAGTTAAGTCTTTCTTTTGATCGAAAAGTTTGTAAACACTGTGTTTGTCGAATCTGTGAAGGGCTATTTTGGAGCTCAATGAAGCCTATGGTTAGAAAGGAATTATCTTCAGAAAAATACTCAAAAGAATCATTTTGAGAAACTGGGTTTTGATGTGTGCATTCATCTCACAGAGTTAAACCTTTCCTTTGATGGATCACTTTGGAAACACTGCTTTTGTAGAATCTGGGAAGGGATATTTAGGAGCATTTGAGGCCTATGGGGAAAAGGAAATTACGTCAGATAAAAAAGAGAAAGAGGCATTCTGAGAAGCCACTTTGTGACGTGTGAATTCTTCTCACAGTTTTTAACGTTTCTTTTGATTGAGTGGTTTGGAGACAGTGTTTCTGGTGGCATCTTCAAAGGGATATTTGGGAGTGCACTGATGCCTATGGTGTTAAAGGAAATATCTTCAGATAAAAACTAGAAAGTGGTTTTTGAGAAACAGCTCTGTGATGCATGCGTTCATCTTACAGAGTTTAATCTTTCTTTTGATAGAGTAGTTTGGAAAACTCCTTTTGCAAAAACGAAGCGAAATTTGGTAGCACAAAATAACATATGGTGAAAATGAAATATCTTCAAATAAAAACCGGAAAGAAGCGTTATGAGAAACTGATTTCTGATGTGTGACTCATCTCACAGAATTAAATCCTTCTTTTGATTGAACAGTTCAGAAACAATTTTTTTTAGGAGCACATTGAGTCCTATGGTCAAAATGTAATACCTTCAGAAACGAACTAGACAAAAGGTTTCTGAGAAATTGCTTTGTGAGGTGTGCATTCATCTCACAGAGTTTTTCCATTCTTTTCATTGAGCAGTATGGAAACAGTCTTTTTGTAGTATCTACAAAGACATATTTGGGAGAAATTTGATGTCTATGGTGAAAAAGAAAATATATTCACATAAAAACTAGAAAGAAGCTTTCTGAGAAACTGCTTTCTGATGTATGCATTCATCTAACAGAAGTAAACGTTTCTTTCCATTGAGCAACTTAGAAATTCTGTGCTTCATGAATCTGCAAAGGGATATTTGTGAGTGCTTTGAGGCCAATGATGAAAAAGGAAATATCTTCATATAAAAACTAGACAGAAACTTTCTGAGAAACTTCTTTGTGATGTGTGCATTCATCTCAGAGAGTTCAAACTTTCTTTTGATTGGGCAGTTTGGAAACAGTCTTTTTGTAGAATCTGCAAATGGATATTTGGAGTGCTTTGAAGCCTATGGTGAACAAGGAAATATCTTCACAGAAAACCTAGACAGAAGCATTCTGAGAAACTTCTTTGTGATGTGTGCATTCATCTCACAGAGTTGAACCATTCTTTTGTTTGAGAAGATTTGAAACACTCTATTTGAAGAATCTGCAAGTGGATATTTGGAGTGCTTTGAGGCCTACGCCAGAAAAGGAAATATCTTCACATAAAAACTAGACAGAAGCATTCTGAGAAACTACTTTGTGATGTGTTCTTTTCTCTCACCGAGTTGAACCATTCTTTTGATGGAGGAGATTGGAAACAGTCTTTTTGTAGTATCTGCAAAGGGGTATTAGGGTATACGTTGAGGTCTATGGTGAAAAAGGAAATATCTTCACATAAAAAGAAGACAGAAGCTATCTGAGAAACTGCTTTGTGATGTGTGCATTCATCTCACAGAGTTGAAACTTTCTTTTCATTGAGCACTTTGGACCCAGTCTTTTTGTAGAGTCTGCAAAGGGATATTTGTGAGCCCTTTGAGGCCTATGGAGAAAAAGGAAATATCTTCACATGAAAACTAGAAAGAAGCTTTCTGAGAAACTGCTTTCTGATGTGGTCATTCCTCTCACAGAACTAAACATTTCCTTTCATTGAGGAGTTTGGAAATTCTGTTCTTGGAGAAACTGCAAAGGGATATTTGTGAGAGCTTTGAGGACTATGGTGAAAAAGGAAATATCTTCACATAAAAAATAGGCAGAAGCTTTCTGAGAAACTACTTTGTGATGTGTGCATTCATCTCACAGAGCTGACCCATTCTTTTGATTGAGCAGTTTGGAAAAAGTCTTTTTGTACAATCTGCAAAATGATATTTGGGAGTGCATTAAGGCCCATGTTGAAAAAGGAAATATCTTCACATAAAAAATAGAAAGAGGCCGGGTGCAGTGACTCACGCTTGTAATCCCAGCACTTTGGGAGGCCGAGATGGGTGGATCACGAGGTCAGGAGATCGAGACCATCCTGGCTAACATGGTGAAACCCCACCTCTACTAAAAATATAAAAAAATTAGCCAGGCATGATGGTGGGTGCCTGTAGTCCCAACTACTCAGGAGGCTGAGGCAGGAGAATGGCATGAACCTGGGAAGCAGAGCTTTCAGTGAGCCGAGATTGCACCACTGCACTCCCGCCTGGGCCACAGATCGAGACTCTGTCTCAAAAAAAAAAATAGAAAGAAATTATCTGAGAAACTGCTTAGTGATGCGTGCATTAATCTCACAGAGGTAAACAATTCTTTTCATTGAGCAGTTTGGAAACTCTGTTCTTCTAGAATCTGCAGAGGGATAATTCTGAGTGCTTTTATTTTTGTGGTGAAAAAGGAAATATCAACAATAAAAACTAGACAGAAGCTTTCTGAGAAACTTCTTTGTGAGGTGTACATTCATATCAAACAGTTGAAACATTCCTTTGATTGAGTGGTGTGTAAAGAGTATTTTTTAGATTTGGCAAAGGGATATTTGGAATTGTGTTGAGGCTTATGGTGAAAAAGGAAATTTCTTCACATGAAAACTAGAAGGAAGATTTCTGAGACACTACTTTGTGATGTGTGCATTCATCTCACACAAGTTAACGTTTGTTTTCATTGAGCAGTTTGGAAACTCTGTTCTTCTAGAATCTGCAAGCAATATTTTGAAAGCCATGAGGCCTATGGTGACAAAATATCTTCACATAAAAACACGACAGAAGCTTTCTGAGAAACTTTTTAGTGATGTGTGCATTCATCTCACAGAGTTAAACCACTCTTTTGATTGTGCTGTTTGGAAACAGTCTTATGGTAGAATCTGCAAAGGTATATTTGTGAGCCCTTTGAGGCCTACGGTGAAAAAGGAAATATCTTCACATAAAAACTACAAAGAAGATTTCTGATAAACTGCTTTGTGATGTGTGCATTCACGTCACTGAGGGAAACTTTTCTTTTCATTAAGCAGTTTGGAAACCCTGTCTTCTAGAATCTGCAAAGGGATATTTGTGAGCTCTTTGATGCCTATGGTGAAAAAGGAAATATCTTCACATAAATACTAGAAAGGTTTCTGAGAAATTGCATTGTTATGTGTGCACTCATCTCACAGAGGTAAACCTTTCTTTAAGCAGTTTGGACATCTTGTTCGTGTAGAATCTGCAAAGGGATATTTGTGAGCATTTTGATGCCTATGGTGAAAAAGGAAATATAGTCACATAAAAATACACAGAAGCCTTCTGAGAAACTTCTTTGTAATGTGTGCATTTATCTTATAGAGTTGAACCTTTCTTTGGATTATGTAGTTTGGAAACAGTCTTATTGTAGAAACTTCAAAGGGATATTTGTGAGCCCTTTGAGGCCTACAGTGTAAAAGGAAATATCTTCACATGAAAACTAGAAGGATGGTTTCTGAGAAACTGCTTAGTGATAGGTGCACTCATCTCATAGAGGTAAACGTTTCTTTTAATTGACCAGTTTGGAATCTCTGTTCTTGTAGAATCTGCAAAGGAATATTTGTGAGCGCTTTGAGTCCTATGGTGAAAAAGGAAATATCTTCACATAAAAACTAGACAGACACTTTCTGAGAAATTTCCTTGTAGTGTGTGCCTTTCTCTAACAGAGTTGAACCATTCTTTTGATTGAGCAGTTTGGAACACTCTTTTGGAGAATTTGCAAAGGGACTTTTGTGAGTGCTGTGAGGCCTATCATAAAAAGGAAATATCTTCCCATAAAAACTAGACAGAAGTTTTCTGAGAAACAGCTTTGCGAAGTGTGCTTTCATCTCACAGAGGTAAAAGTTTCTGTTCATTGAGCAGATTGGAATATATGTTCTTGTAGAATCTCCAAATGGATTTTTTGAGTGCTTCGAGTTCTATGGCGAAAAAGGAATTATCTTCACATAAAAACTACACAGAAGATTTCTGAAAAACCTCTTTGTGATGTGTGCAGTCATATCACAGAGTTGAAACTTTCTTTTGATTGAGCAGTTTTGAAAATGTCTTTTTGCAGAATCTGCAAAGTGATAGTTGTGAGCCCTTTGAGGCCCATAGTGAAAAAGGAAATATCTTCACATAAAATCTAGACAGAAGCTTCACAAGAAAGTTCTTTGTGATGTGTCCATTCATCTCACAGATTTGAACTTTTCTTTTGATTAAGCAGTTTGGAAACAGACTTTTTCTAGAATGTGCAAAGGGATATTTGTGTGTGGTTTGAGGCCTATGCTGAAAAAGGAAATATCTTCACATTAAAAACTAGACAGAATGTTTCTGAGAAACTGCTTTTTGATGTGTCTATTCATCTCACAGTGGTAAATGTTTCTTTTAGTTAAGCAGATTGGAAACACTCTTCTACTAAAATCTGCAAAGGGATATTTGTGAGTGCTTTGTGGCCTATGGTATAAAAGGAAATATCTTCACATAAAAACTAGACAGAAACTTTCTGAGGAACTTCTTTGTGATGTCTGCATTCCTCTCAAAGGCTTGAATCTTTCTTTTCATTGAGCAGCTTGGAAACAATCTTTGGTAGAATCTGCAAAGGGATATTTCTGAGACCTTTGAGGCCTATGGTGAAAAAGGAAATATCTTCACATAAAAACTAGACAGAAGTTTTCTGAGAAAGTGATTTGCCCTTTGAGCATTCATCTCACAGAGGAAATCGCTTCCTTTCTTTGAGGAGATTAGAAAATCTTTTCTTGTAGAATCTGTAAGGGGATATTTGTGAGCCATTTCAGGCCTATGGTGATAAAGGAAATGTCTTCATGTAAAAACTAGACAGAAGGTTTCAGAGAAACTGTGTTGTGATGTGTGTATTAATCTCACAGGTATAAAAGTTTCTTTCCATTGAGCAGATTGGAAATTCTGTTCTTGTAGAATCTGCTGAGACCAATGGTGAGAAATGAAATAACTTCACATAAAACTAGATAGAATCTGAGAAACTTCTTTGTGATGAGTGCTTTCATCTAATAGAGTTGAAACTTTCTTTTGATTGAGCAGTTTGGAAACAGTGTTTTTGTAGAATCTACAAAGGGATGTTTGTGAGCACTTTGAGGCCAATGGTGAAAAAGGAAATATCTTCACGCAAACACCAGACAGAAGCTTTCTGAGAAAACTCCTTTTGATGTGTGCATTCATCTCACAGAGTGGAAACTTTTCTTTGATTGAGCAGTTTGGAAACAGTCTTTTTGTAGAATGTGCAATTGATATTTATGAGTGCTTTGAGACCTATGTTGAAAAAGGAAATATCTTCACATAAAAATTAGACAGAAGCTTTCTGAGAAGCGTCGTTGTGATGTGGGCATTCATCTTACCGAGTTGAACCTTTCTTTTGATTGATCAGTTTGGAAACAATCTTTTTGTAGAATTTACAGAGGGATATTTATTAGTGATTTGAGGTCTATGGTGAAAAAGAAAATATCTTCACATGAAAACTAGACAGACTGTTTCTGAGAAACTGCTTTGTGATGTATTCATTCATCTCACATATGTAAGCATTTCTTCTTATTGACCAGATTGGAAACTCTGTTCTTGTAGGATCTGCAAAGTGATATTTGTAAGCACTTTGAAGCCTATGGTGAAAAAGGAAATATCTACACATAAAAACTAGTCAGAAGACTTCTGAGAAACTTCTTTGTGATGAGCGCATTCATCTCACAGAGTTGAACCTTTCTTTTGATTGAGGAGTTTGGATACAGTCTTTTTGTAGATTCTTCAAAGGGATATTTGTGAGCAGTTTCATGCCAATGGTGAAAAACGAAATATATTCGCATAAAAACTAGAGAAAAGGTTTATCATGAACTACTTCGTGATGGAGGCATGCATCTCAAAGATTTGAACTTTTCTTTTGGTTGAGCAGGGTGGAAACAGTCTTTCTTCAGAATCTGCAATGGGATATTTATGGGCCCTTTGAGGCCTATGGTGAAAAAGGAAATATATTCACATAAAAACTAGGGAGAAGCTTTCTGAGAAACTTTTTGTGTTGTGTCCATTCATCTCACAGAGCTGAAACTTTCTTTTGATTGAGGAGTTTGTAAAAAGTCTTTTAGTAGAATCTTCAAAGGGATATTTGTGAGCAGTTTGAGGCCAAATGTGAAAAACGAAACATTTTGGCATAAATACTAGACATAACCTTTCTGACAAACTTCTCTGTGATGTGTGTGTTCATCTCACAGATTTGAAGCTTTCTTTTGATATTGCAGTTTTGAAACACTCTTTTTGTAGAATCTGCAAAGGGATATTTGTGAATGCTTTCTGGTCTGTGGTGAAAAAGTATATATCTTCACATAAAAACTAGACCGAAGCATTCTGAGAAACTTCTCTGTGATGTGTGCATTCATCTCACAGAGTTGAACTTCTCTTTTGATTGAGTAGTTGGGAAGCAGTCTTTTTGTAGAATCTGTAAAGGGATATTTGTGAGTGATTGGAAGCCCACGGTTAAAAAGGAAATATCTTCTCCAAAAAACTAGACAGAAGCTTTCTGAGAAACTTCTTTGTGATGTTTGCATTCATCTCACAGAGTTCAAACTTACTTTTGATTGAGCTGTGTGGAAACAGTCTTTCTTAGGAATCTGCAATGGGATATTTGTGAACTCTTTGAGGCCTATGGTGAAAAAGGAAATATCTTCACATAAAAACTAGACAGAAGCTTTCTGAGAAACAGCATCATGACGTGTACATTCATCTCACATAGTAGAATCTTTTTTTGATTGAGCAGTTTGGAACCAGTCTTTTCATAGATTCTGCAAAGGCATATTTGTGAGCCCTTGTGGCCTATGGTGAAAAAGGAAATATCTTCATATAAAAACTAGGGAAAATCTTTCTGAGAAACAGCATTGTGATGTGTACATTCATCTCACAGAATTGAAACTTTGTTTTCATTGAGTAGTGTGGAAACAGTCTTTCTTTAGAATCTGCAATGGGATATTTGTGAGCCTTTTGAAACCTATGGTGAAAAAGGAAATGACTTCACATAAAAATTAGACAGAAGCTTTCTGAGAAACTTCTTTTTGATGTGTGCATTCATCTCACAGAGGTGAAACTTTCTTTTGATTGAGCAGTTTGGAAACAGTCTTTTTGTGGATCTGTGATGTGACATTTTTGAGTGCTTTTAGTAATATGGTGATAAAGGAAATATCTTCACATAAAAACTAGACAGAAGCTTTCTGAGAACCATCTTTCTCTCATGTGCATTCATCTGACAAAGTTGAGCCTTTATTTTGATTGAGCAGACTGGAACCAATCTTTTTGTAGAGTCTGCAAAGGGATATTTTTGAACCCTTTGAGGCCTATGGTGAAAAAGGAAATATCTTCACATAAAAACTAGACAGAATGTTTCTGGGAAACTGCTTTGTGATGTGTGGATTCATCTCACAGATGTAAACATTTCTTTTCATTGAGAGGATGGAAACTCTTTTCTTGTAGAATCTGCCAAGGGATACTTTTGAGCCCTTTGAGGCCTACCATGAAAAAGGAAATTTCTTCACATAAAAACTGGACAGAAACTTTCTGAGAAACTTCTTTGAGTTGTGTCCATTTATCTCACAGAGGTGAACTTTTTTTTTGACTGAGCAAGTTGGAAACAGTCTTTTTTTATAATCTGCAAAGAGATATTTGTGAGCAGTGTGAAGCCTATAGTGAAAGAGGAAATATCGTCACATAAAAACTAGAAAGAAACTCTCTTAGAAACTTCTTTGTGATGTGTGCATTCATCTCACAGAGTTGAAACTTTCTTTTCATTGAGCAGTGTGGAAAAAGTCTTTTTGCAGTAACTACAGAGGGATATTTTTGACCTGTTTAGGGCCTACGGTAAAAAAGGAAATATCTTCACATAAAAACCCGACAGAAGCATTCTGAGAAACTTCTTTGTGATGTGTGCATTCATCTCACAGAATTGAACCTATCTTTTTTCTTGAGCAGTTTGGAAATAGTCTTTTTGTAGAATCTGCAAAGGGATATTTGTGAGCTATTTCAAACCTATGGTGAAAAAGGAAATAACTTCACATAAAAACTAGAAAGAAGGCTTCTGAGAAACTGTTTTGTGATGTGTGCATTCATCTCATAGAAGTGAACTTTTGTTTTAATTTAGCAGTTTGGAAAGAGTCTTTTTATAGAATCTGCAAAGGGATATTTGTGAGAACTTTTAGGCCTATTGTGAAAAAGGAAACATCTTCACATAAAAGCTAGACAGAAAGTTTCTGAGAAACTACTTTGTGATGTGTGCATTCATCTCGCAGATGTAAACGTTTCTTTTCATTGAGCAGATTGGAAACTCTGTTCTTGTAGAATCTGCAAAGGGATATTTGTGAGTGCTTTTGGCCTATGGTGAAAAAGGAAACATCTTCACATAAAAACTAGTCAGAATCTTTCTGAGAAACTTCTTTGTTATGTGTGAATTCATGTCCCAGAGTTGAACCTTTCTTTTGATGGAGCAGTTTGGAACCAGTCGTTTTGTAGAATCTGCAAATGGATATTTGTGATCCCTTTAAGGCCTATGGTGAAAAAGAAATGTCTTCACAGAAAAACTAGACAGAAGGTTTCCATGAAACTGCTTTCTGATGAGTGCATTCATCTCACCTATGTAAACGTTTGTTTTCATTAAGCAGATTGAGTACTCTGTTCTCGTAGAATCTGCAAAGTCATATTTGTGAGCACTTTGAGGGCGATGGTGAAAAAGGAAATATGGTCACATAAAAACTAGATGTAAGCATTCTGAGAAACTTCTTTGTGATGTGTGCATGCATCTCACATGGTTGAACCTTTCTTTTGATTGAGCAGTTTGGAAGCAGTCTCTTTGTAGAATCTGCAATGGGATATTTGTGTTTGCTCTGTGGCCTATGGTATAAAAGGAGATGCCTTCACATGAAATGAGACAGAAACTTCCTGAGAAACTTCTTTGTGATGTGTGCATTCATCTCATGGAGTTGAAACTTTCTTTTGATTGAGCAGTTTGGAACAGTGTTTTTATAGAATCTGACAAGGTGTGTTTGTGAGCCATTTGAGGCCTATGGTGAAAAAGGAAATATCTTCACATAAAAACTAGACAGAAGCTTTCTGAGAAACTTCTTTGTGATGTGTGCGTTCATCTCACCGAGTTAAACTTTTCTTTTGATTGAGCAGTTTGGAAACAGTCTTTTTATAGAATCTGCAAATGGACATTTTTGAGCCAATTGAGGCCTATTGTGAAAAAGTAAATATCTTCACATAAAAACTAGATAGAAGTTTCCTGAGAAACTTTTTTGTGATGTGTGCATTCGTCTCACAGATCTGAACCTTACTTTTGACTGAGCTGTATGGAAACAGTCTTTTTGTAGAATCTGCAAAGGATATTAGTGAGCCTTTTGAGGCCTATGGTGAAATAGGAAATAGCTTCATATAAAAACTAGACAGAAGCTTTCTGAGAAGCTGCTTTGTGATGTGTGCATTCATCTCACAGAGGTTTCTTTTCATTGAGCAGATTGTACGTTCTATTCTTGTAGAATCTGCAAAGGGATATATGGAAGCACGTTGAGGCCAATGGTGAAAAGGGAAATATCTTCACATAAAAACTAAACAGAAGCTTTCTGATAATCTTCCTTTTGATGACTGCATTCATCTCACAGAGTTGAACCTTTCTTTGATTTAGCTGTCTGGAAACAGTCTTTTTGTAGAATGTGCAAAGGGATATTTGCAGGCCCTTTCAGGCCTATGGTGGAAAAGGAAATATCTTCATATAAATACTACACAGAAGCTTTCTGAGAAACTACTTTGGGATGTTGGCATTCATCTCACAGAGGTAAACGTTTCTTTTCATTGAGCAGATTAGAAACTCTGTTCTTTTAAAATCTGCAGAGGGATATTTGTGAGTGCTTTGAGGCCTATAAAGGTGAAAAAAGAAATACCTTCACAAAAAAACTAGACAGAAGATTTCTGAGAAACTTCCTTGCCATGTGTGAATTCATCTCACAGAGTTGAACATTTCTTTTCACTGAGCAGTTTGGAAACTGTTTTTTGTAGAATCTGCAAAGGGTTATTGTGAGCCCCATTTCAGCCTATGGTGAAAAATGAAATATCTTCACATAAAGGCTAGACAGAATGTATTTGGGAAACTGCTTTGGGATGTGTGCATTCATCTCACAGTGGTAAGTGTTGCTTTTCATTGAGCAGATTGGAAACTCTGTTCTTGTAGAATCTGCAAAGAGATACTTGTGAGTGCTTTGAGGCCTATGATGAAAAAGGAAATATCTTCACGTAAAAACTAGACAGAAGCTTGCTAAGAAATTTATTTGTGATGTGTGCATTCATCTCACAGAGTTGAACCTTTCTTTTGATTGAGAAGTTTGGAAACAGTCTGTTTGTAGAATTTGCAAAGAGTAATTTTGAGCAGTTTGAGGACTATGGTGAAAAGGGAAATATCTTCACACAAAAACTAGACAGAAGCATTCTGAGAAACTTCTTTTTGAAGTTGGCATTCATCCACACAGACATGAACATTTCTTCTGATTGAGTGGTTTGGAAACAATCTTTTTGCATAATCTGCAAAAGGATATTTGTGAGTGATTTTAGGCCTTTGGTAAAAAAGGAAAGATCTTCACATAAAAACTAGAAAGAAGCATTCAGAGAAACTTTTTTGTGATGTGTGCATTTATGTCACAGAGTTGAAAATTTCTTTTGATTGAGCAGTATGGAAACCATCTTTTTTTAGAATCTGCAAAAGCATATTTGTGAGCCTTTTGAGACCTATGGTGAAAAAGGAAATATCTTCACATAAAAACTAGACAGAAGTTTTCCGTCAAACTTCTTTGTGATATCTGCTTTCATCTCACAGAGCTGAACCACTCTTTTGATTGAGCAGTTTGAAAACAGCCTTTTGTAAAATCTCCAAATTGATATTGGGAGTGCTTTGGGACATATGGTGAAAAACAAAATAACTTCACATTAAAACTACACAGAAGATTTCTGAGAAACTCCTCTGTGATGTGTGCATTCACTTCACAGATTTGAACCTTTGTTTTGATTGAGCAGTTTGGAAACAGTCTTTTTATAGAATTTGTGAATGGATACTTGGAGCGCTTTGAGGCCTATTGTGAGAAAGTAACTATCATCACATAAAAACTGGACAGAAGTTTTCTGACAAATTTCTTTATGATATATGCATTCATCTTACAGAGTTGAACATTTCTTTTGATTGAGCCGTTTGGAAACAGTCTGTTTCTATAATCTGCAAAGGGTATTTGTGAGTGGATTGAGGCCTATGGTGAAAAAGGAAATATCTTCACATAAAAACTAGACAGAAACATTCTGAGAAACATCTTTTTGAGAAACATCTTTTTGATCTGTGCATTCATCTCACAGAGTTGAACATTTCTTTTGATTGAACAGTATGGAAACAGTCTTTTTGTGGAATCTGCCAAGGGGTATATGAGCGCTTTTAGGCCTATGGTGAAAAAGGGAAATATCTTCACATAAAGACTAGACAGAAGCTTTCCAAGAAACATATTTCTGATGTGTGTATTCATCTCGCAGAGTTGAAACTTTCTTTTCATTGAGCAGTTTGGAAAAAGTCTTTTTGCAGAATCTGCAAAGGGATATTTATGAGCACTTTGAGGCCTATGGTGGAAAAGGAAATATATTCACATAAAAAATAGACAGAAGCATTCTGAGAAACTTCTTTGTGATGCGTGCATTCATCTCACAGAGTTGAAGTTTTCTTTTAATTGAGCAGTTTGGAAGTGGTCTTTTTGTAGAATATTCAAGAAGATATTTTTGAGCGCTTTGAGGCCTATGGTGAGAAAGGATATATCTTCACATAAAAACTAGACAGAACCTTTCTCAGAAACTTCTTTGTGATCTCTGCTTTCATCTCACAGAGCTGAATCTTTCTTTTGATTAAGCTGTTTGGAAACGTTCTTTTTGTAGAATCTGTAGGGGGATATTTGTAAGCCAATAGAGACATATGGTGAAAAATGAAATATCTTAAAATAAAAACTAGAGGGAAGATTTCTGAAAAACTTATTTGTGATGTGCACCTTCACCTCACAGAGTTGAACCTTTTTTTTCATTGAGCAGTTTGGAAACAGTCTTTTATAGTATCTGCAAATTGATAATTTGAGCGTTTTGAGGCCTATGGTGAAAAAGGAAATATCTTCACATAAAAACTACACAGAAGATTTCTGAGAAACTGCTTTATGATGAGTGCATTCATGTCACAGGTTTGAACCTTTATTTTTATTGAGCAGTTTGGAAACAGTCTTTATGCAGAATCTGCAAAGGGATATATTTGAGCACTGTGAGGCCTATGGTGAGGAAGGGAATATCTTCACATAAAAACTAGACAGAAGCTTTCTGAGAAACTTCTTAGTGATGTTTGCATTCATCTCACAGAGTGTAAACTTTGTTTTGATTAAGTAGTTTGGAATCAGTCTTTTTGTGGAATCTGCAAAGGGATATTTGTGAGTGGTTTGAGGCCTATGGTGAAAAAGTAAATATCTTCACATAAAAATTAGACATAAGCTTTTTGAGAAAGTTCTTTGTGATGCGTGCATTCATCTCACTGATTTGGAACTTTCTTTAGTTGAGCAGTTTTGAAACAATCTTTTTCTAGAATCCACAAGGCATATTTGTGAGCAGTGTGAGGCCTATGGTGCAAAGTGAAATATCCTCACAAAAAAAAGTAGACAGAAGCATTCTGAGAAACCTGTTTGTGATGTGTGCATTCTGCTCACAGAGATGAACCATTCTTTTGCTTGAGCAGTTTGGACAGAGTCTTTTTGTAGAATCTGCAAAGGAATACTTGGAGTGCTTTGAGGCCTATTGTGAATAAGCCTAATCTTCACATATAAATTAGACAGAAGATTTCAGAGAAAGTACTTTGTGATGTGTCCTTTCATCTCAGAGTTGAACCTTTCTTTTGATTGAGCTGTTTGGAAACAGTCTTTTTGTAGGATCCACCAAGGGATATTTGGAGTGCATTGAAGCCTCTGGTGAAAAAGGAAATATCTTCACATAAAACCTAGGCAGAAGCTTTCTGACAAACTTCATAGTGATGTGTACTTTCATCTCCCAGAGCTGAACCTTTCCATAGATTAAGCAGTTCGGAAACAGTCTTTTTGTATAATCTGCAAAGAGATATTTTTGAGCAGTTTGAAGCCTATGGTGAAAAAGGAAATATCTTCACATAAAAACTGGACAGAAGACTTCTGAGAAACTCTTTGTGATGTGTGGATTTATCTCCCAGAGTTCATCCTTTCTTTCAGTTGAGCAGTTTGGAAACAGTCTTTTGGTAGAATCTGCCAAAGGATATTTGGAGCACTTTGAGGCCTATGGTGAAAAAGGAAATATCGTCACATAAAAACTAGACAAAAGCTTTCTGAGAAACTTCTTTGTGATGTGTGCATTCATATAACAGAGTTGAATCTTTCTTTTGAGTGAGTAGTTTGGAAACAGTGTTTTTGTAGTATCTGCAAAGGGATATTTGTGAGCGGTTTGAGACCTATGGTGGGAAAGCAAATATCTTCACCTGAAACCTAGACAGAAGCTTTCTGAGAAACTTCTTTTTGATGTGTGCATTCAACTCATAGAATTGAACCTTTGCTTTGCTTGAGCAGTTTGGAGACAGTGTTTTTGTAGAATCTCCAAATGGATATTTAGAGTGCATCATGGCCTATGGTGAACAAGGAAAAATCTTCACATAAAAACTAGACAGAAGCTTTCTGAGAATCTTCTTTGTGATGTGTATATTCATCTAACAGAGTTGCATCTTTCTTTTGATTGAGCATTTTGGAAACAGTCTTTTTGTAGTATCTGTAAAGGGATATTAGTGAGCCATTTGAGGCCCATGGCGAAAAAGGATATATCTTCACATAACAACTAGACAGAGGCTGTCTGAGAAACTTTTTGTGATGTGTGCATTCATCTCATGGATTTGAACCTTTCTTTTGATTGATCATTTTGGAGACGGTAGTCTTTTTGTAGAATCTACAAAGGGACACTTGGAGTTCTTTGAGGCCTATGGTGAAAAAGGAAGTATCTTCCAACTAGAACTAGATAGAACTTTCTGAGATACTCTTTGTGATGTGTGCATTCATCTCATAGGATTCAAGCTTTCTTTTCATTGAGCAGTTTGTAAACAGTCTTTTTTAGAATCTGCAAATGGATATTTGGAGTGCTTTGAAGCCTATGGTGAAAAATGAAATATCTTCACATAAAAACTAGACAGAAGTTTCCTGAGAAATTACTTTGTGATGTGTGCATTTATCTCACAGAGTTGAAGGTAACTTTTCATTGAGCAGTTTGGAAACAGTCTTTTTGTAGAATCTGCAAATGGATATTTGGAGTGCTTTGAGGCCTATGCTGAAAAAGGAAATATCTTCACATAAAAACTACATGGAAACTTCCTGAGAAAGTTTTGTGAAGTGTGCATTCATCTAACAGAGTTGAATCTTTCTTTTCATTGAGCAGTTTGGAAACAGCCTTTTTATAGAATCTGAAAACGGATATTTGTGAGTGCTTTGAGGCCTATGGTGAAAAGGAAATATCTTCACATAAAAACTAAACAGAAGGTTTCTGATAAACTTCTTTGTGATGTATGCATTCATCTCACAGAGTTGAACCTTTCTTTTCTTTGAGCAGTTTGGAAACATTCTTTTTGTAGGATCTGCATAGGGATGTTTGAAGCACTATAGGGCCTGTTGTGAATAAGGAAATAACTTCACATAAAAAACAGACAGAACCTTTCTGAGAAACTACTTTGTGATATGTGCATTCATCTCTCAGAGCTGAACCTTTCCTTTCATTGTGCAGTTTGTAAACAGTCTTTTTGTAGCTTCTGCAAAGGGATATGTGGAGCACTTATGGGCCTGTGGTGAATAAGGAAATACCTTCACATAAAATGTAGACAGAAACATTCTGAGAAACTTCTTTGTGATGTGTGCATTCATCTCAGAGGGTTGAACATTTCTTTTGTTTGAACAGCTTGGAAACAGTCTTTTTGTAGGATCTGCAAAGGGATATTTGTGAGTGGTTTCAGGCCTCTGGTGAATAAGGGAATATATTCCCATAAAAACTAGACAGAAGCATTCTGAGAAACTTCTTTGTGATGTGTGCATTCACCTCACAGAGTTGAACCTTTCTTTTCATTGAGCAGTATGAAGCAGTCTTTTGTATAATCTGCAAAGGGATATTTTGAGAGCTTTGAGGCAAACAGTGAATAAGAAAATCTTAACATAAACACTACACAGAAGCTTTCTGAGACACTTCTTTGTGATGTGTTTTCATCTCAGAGAGTTGAAACTTTCTTCTGATTGAGCAGTTTGGAGGAACACTTTTTGTACAACCTGCGAATGGATATGTGGAGCACTTTTAGGCCCATGGTGAAAAAGGAAATATCTCAACATAAAAACTAGACAGAAGCTTTCTGAAAAGCTTTGTGATGTAGGCATTCATCTCACAGAGTTGAAACTTTCTTTGTTTTGAACAGTTTAGAAAAAGTCTTTCATAGAATCTGCATAGGGATATTTGGGGCCTGTGTTTAATAAGGAAATATCTTCACCTAAAAAACAGACTGAAGCATTCTGAGAAACTTCTTTGTGATGTGTGCATTCATCTCCCAGTGTTGAACCTTTCTTGTGATTGAGCAGTTTGGAAGCAGTCTTTGTGTAGAATCTGCAAAGGGATATTTGTGATTGCTTTGAGGCCTGTGGTGAAAAAGGAAATATATTCACATAAAAACTAGGCAGAAGCTTTTGAGAAACTTCTTTGTAATGTGTGCATTCATCTCACAGAGTTGAACCTTTCTTTTCTTCGTGTAGTTTGGAAACAGTCTTTTGGGCAATGTGGAAATGGATATTTGTGAGCGGTATGAGGACAATGGTGAAAAAGGAAATATCTTCACATAAAAACTAGACAGAAGCTTTTTGAGAAACGCCTTGTCAGTGTGCATTCATCTCACATAGTTGAACATTTCTTTTGATTGAGCAGTTTGGAAACAGTCCTTTTGTGGAATATGCGAATGGATATATGGACCACTTTAAGGTTGATGGTGAATAAGGAAATGTCTCATCATAAATACTAGACCGAAAATTTCTGAGAACCTCCTTGTGATGTGTGTATTCATCTCACGGAGTTGAAATTTTGTTTTGATTTTGCAGTTTGGAAACAGTCTTTTTGTAGAATCTGCCAAGGCATATTTGGAGCACATTGTGGACTATGATGGAAAAGCAAATATCTTCACATAAAAACTAGACAGAAGATTTCTGAGAAACTCCTTTGTGATGTGTGCATTCATCTCACAGAGTTCAACCATTCTTTTCATTGTGCAGTTTGGAAGCAGTATTTTTGTAGAATCAGCACATGGATATTTGGAGCACTTGGTGGGCTTTGGTGAGAGAGGAAGTATCTTCACATAAAAACTAGACAGAAGCTGTCTGAGAAATTTCTCTGTGATGCGTGCATTCATCTGAAAGGGTTGAACCTTTCTTTTGATTGTTAAGTTAGGAAACCGTCTTTTTGTAGAATATGTAAATTTTGTAGAATTTGTAAAGGGATATTTGGAGAGTTTTGAGGCCTGTGGTGAATAACGAAAATATTCACATAAGAACTAGACAGAAGCTTTCTGAGAAACTTCTTTGTGATGTGGGCTTTCATCTCACAGTGTTGAAACTTTCTTTTTATTGAGAAGTTTGGAAACTCTCTTTTTGCAGAATCTGCAAAGGGATGTTTGTGACCCCTTTTAGGCCTATGTTGAAAAAGGAAATATCTTCACATAAAAACTAAACAGAAGCTTTCTGAGAAACTTCTCTGTGTTGTGTGCTTTCATCTCACAGAGTTGAACTTTGTTTAGATTGATCAGTTTGGAAAGAGTCTTTTGGCAGAATCTGCAAAGGGATATTTAGAGTGCTTTTAGTCCTATTAAGAAAAAGGTAATACTTCACCTAAAAACTAGACAGAAGCCTTATGAGAAACCGCTTCGTGATGTGTGCATTCATCTCCCAGAGTTGAACCTTTCTGTTCATTGAGCAGTTTGGAAACACTCTTTGTAGAATCTGCAAAGGGATATTTGGAGCGCCTTGTGGCCTATGGTGAATAAGGAAATATCTTCACATAAAAACTAGACAGGAGCTTTCTGAGAAACTTCTTCGTGATGTGTACATTCATCTCCCAGAGTTGAACATTTCTTATCACTGAGCAGTTTGGAAACAGTGTTTTTGTAGAATCTGCAAAGGGATATTTGGAGTGTTTTTGGCCTGCATTGAATAAGGAAATATCTTCACATAAAAGTAGACAGAAGTTTTCTGAGAAACTTCTTTGTTATGTGTGCATTCACCTTACTGAGTTGAAACTTTCTTTTGTTTGAGTAGTTTGCAGACAGTCTTTTTGTAGAATCTGCAAAGGGATATTTGTGAGTGGTTTGGTGTCTATGGGCAAAAGGTAACATCTTCACTTAAAAACTAGAAAGAAGCATTCCGAGAAACTTCTTTGTGATGTGTGCATTCATCTTACAATGTTGATCTTTTCTTTTGATTGAGCATTTTGGAAGCAGTCTTTTTGTAGTATCTGCAAAGGGATATTTTTGATTTCTTTGAGGTGTATGGTGAAAAAGGAAATATCTTCACCTAAAAAATAGGCAGAAAGTTTCTGAGAAACTTCTTTGTGAAGTGTCCATTAATCTCACGGAGTTGAACCTTTCTTTTGATTGAGCATTTTGGAAACAGTCTTTTTGTAGAATCTGCAAAGGGCTATTTGTGAGCCCTGTGAGATCTATGTTGAAAAAGGAAATATCTTCATATAAAAACTAGACAAAGGGTTTCTGAGAAACTACTCTATGTTGTGTGCTTTCATGTCACAGAGTTGAACCTTTCTTTTGATTGATCAGTTTTGAAACAGTCTTTTTGTAGTATCTGCAAAGGGATACTTGGAGAAATTTGAGGCCTATGTTTAAAAAGGAAATATCTTCAAATAAAGACTAGGCAGAAGCTGTTTGAGAAACTTCTTTGTGATGTGTGTATTTATCTCAGAGAGTTGCACCTTTCTTTTGTTTTTTTTTTTAATTTTATTATTATTATACTTTAAATTTTAGGGTACATGTGCACAACATGCAGGTTTGTTACATATGTATACATGTACCATGTTGGTGTGCAGCACCCATTAACTCGTCATTTAGTGTTAGGTGTATCTACTAATGCTATCCCTCCCCACTCCACCCACCCCACAACAGTCCCTGGTGTGTGATGTTCCCCTTCCTCTGTCCATGTGTTCTCAATGTTCAATTCCCACCTTTGAGTGAGAACATGCAGTGGTTGGTTTTTATGTGCTTGTGATAGTTTTCTGAGAATGATGGTTTCCAGTTTCATCCATGTCCCTACAAATGACATGAACTCATCATTTTTTATGGCTGCATAGTATTCCATGGTGTCTATGTGCCACGTTTTCTTAATCCAGTATATCGTTGTTGAATATTTAAGTTGGTTCCAAGTCTTTGCTATTGTGAATGGTGCCACTATAAACATACATGTGCATACGTCTTTATAACAGAATGATTTATAATCCTTTGGGTATATACTCTGTAATGTGATGGGTCAAATGGTATTTCTAGTTCTAGATCCCTGAGGATTCGCCACACTGACTTCCACAATGGTTGAACTGGTTTACAGTCACACCAACAGTGTAAAAGTGTTCCTATTTCTCCACATCCTCTCCAGCACCTGTTTCCTGACTTTTTAATGATCACCATTCTAACTGGTGTGAGATGGTATCACATTGTGGTTTTGATTTTCATTTCTCTGATGGCCAGTGATGATAAGCATTTTTTCGTGTTTTTTGGCTGCATAAATGTCTTCTTTTGAGAAATGTCTGTTCATATCCTTCACCCACTTTTTGATGGGGTTCTTTGTTTTTTTTCTTGTAAATTTATTTGAGTTCATTGTAGATTCTGGATATTAGCCCTTTGTCAGATGAGTAGGTTGCGGAAATTTTCTCCCATTCTGTAGGTTGCCTGTTCACCCTGATGGTAGTTTCCTTTGCTGTGCAGTAGCTCTTTAGTTTAATTAGATCCCATTTGTCAATTTTGGCTTTTGTTGCCATTGCTTTTGGTGATTTAGACACAAAGTCCTTGACCATGCCTGTGTCCTGAATGGTATTGCCTACGTTTTGTTCTAGGGATTTTATGGTTTTAGGTCTAGCATTTAAGTCTTTAATCCATCTTGAATTAATTTTTGTATAAGGTATAAGGAAGGGATTCAGTTTCAACTTTCTACATATGGCTAGCCAGTTTTCCCAGCACCATTTATTAAATATGGAATCCTTTCCCCATTGCTTGTTTTTCTCAGGTTTGTCAAAGATCAGATAGTTGTAGATATGCAGCATTATTTCTGAGGCCTCTGTTCTGTTCCATTGGTTTATATCTCTGTTTTAGTACCAGTACCATGCTGTTTTGATTACTGGAGCCTTGTAGTATAGTTTGAAGTCAGGTAGCATGATGCCTCCAGCTTTGTTCTTTTGGATTAGGATTGACTTCGCAATGTGGGCTCTTTTTTGGTTCCGTATGAAGTTTAAAGTAGTTTCTTCCTAGTCTGTGAAGAAAATCATTGGTAGTTTGATGGGGATGACATTGAATCTGTAAATTACCTTGGGCAGTATGGCCATTTTCACGATATTGATTCTTCCTACCCATGAGCATGGAATATTCTTCCATTTGTTTGTATCCTCTTTTATTTCCTTGAGCAGTGGTTTGTAGTTCTCCTTGAAGAGGTCCTTCACGTCCCTTGTAAGTTGGAGCCCAGAGTATTTTATTCTCTTTGAAGCAACTGTGAATGGGAGTTCACTCATGATTTGGCTCTCTGTTTGTCTGTTGTTGGTGTATAAGAATTCTTGTGATTTTTGTACATTGATTTTGTATCCTGAGACTTTGCTGAAGTTGCTGATCAGCTAGAGGAGATTTTGGGCTGAAACGATGGGGTTTTCTAGATATACAATCATGTTATCTGCAAACAGGGACAATTTGACTTCCTCTTTTCCTAATTGAATACCCTTTATTTCCTTCTCCTGCCTAATTGCCCTGGCCAGAACTTCCAACACTCTGTTGAATAGGAGTGGTGAGAGAGGGCATCCCTGCCTTGTGCCAGTTTTCAAAGGGAATGCTTCCAGTTTTTGCCCATTCAGTATGATATTGGCTGTGGGTTTGTCATAGATAGCTCTTATTATTTTGAGATACGTCCCATCAATACCTAATTTATTGAGAATTTTTAGCATGAAGGATTGTTGAATTTTGTGAAAGACCCTTTCTGTGTCTATTGAGGTGATCATGTGGTTTTTGTCTTTGGTTCTGTTTATATGCTGGATTACATTTCTTGATTTGCATAGGTTGAACCAGCCTTGCATCCCAGGGGTGAAGCCCACTTGATCATGGTGGATAAGCTTTTTGATGTGCTGCTGGATTCAGTTTGCCAGTATTTTATTGAGGATTTTTGCATCAATGTTCATCAAGGATATTGGTCTAAAATTCTCTTTTTTGGTGTGTCTCTGCCAGGCTTTGGTATAAGGATGATGCTGGCTTCATAAAATGAGTTAGGGAGGATTCCCTGTTTTTCTATTGATTGGTATAGTTTCAGAAGGAATGGTACCAGCTCCTCTTTCCACCTGTGGTAGAATTCGGCTGTGAATCCATCTGGTCCTGGACCTTATATGGTTTGTAAGATGTTGATTATTGCCTCAATTTCAGCTTCTGTTATTGGTTTATTCAGAGACTCAACTTCTTCCTGGTTTAGTCTTGGGAGGTTGTATGTGTTGAGGAATTTATCCACTTCTTCTAGATTTTCTAGTTTATTTGCATAGAGGTGTTTATAGTATTCTCTGATGGCAGTATGTATTTCTGTGGGATCGGTGGTGATATCCCTGTTATCAATTTTTATTGTGTCTATTTTATTCTTCTCTCTTTTCTTTTTTATTAGTCTTGCTCGTGGTCTATCAATTTTGTTGCTCCTTTCAAAAAACCAGCTCCTGGATTCATTAATCTTTTGAAGGGTTTTTTGTGCTTCTATTTCCTTCAGTTTTGCTCTGATCTTAGTTATTTCTTGCCTTCTGCTAGGTTTTGAATGTGTTTGCCCTTACTTTTCGAGCCCTTTTAATTGTGATGTTAGGTTGTCAATTTTAGATATTTCCTGCTTTCTCTTGTGGGTATTTAGTGCTATAAATTTCCCTATACACACTGCTTTGAATGTGTCCCATGGATTCTGGTATGTTGTGTCTTTTTTCTCATTGGTTTCAAAGAACTTCTTTATTTCTGCCTTCCTTTCATTATATACCCAATAGTCATTCAGGAGCAGGTTGTTCAGGGAAAGAGTCTTTTTATAGAATCTGCAGAGGGATATTTGTGTGTGGTTTGAGGACTACGGTGGAAAAGGAAATATTGTCACATAAAAACTAGAGAGAAGCATTCTGAGAAACTTCTTTGTGATGTGTGCATTCATCTCACAGCGTTGAACCTTTCTTTTGATTGAGCAGTTTGGAAACAGTCTTTTTACAGTATCTGCAGATAGATATTTGGAGTGCTTTGCGGCATATTGTGAAAAAATAAATATCTTCACATCAAAAGTAGACAGAAACTTTCTGAGAAACTATTTTGTGATGTGTGCTTTCATCTTCATTGTTGAACATTTCTTTCCATTGAGCAGTTTGGAAACAATCTTTTTGTAGAATCTGCAAAGGGATATTTGTGAGCCCTTTGAGGCCCATGGTGAAAAACGAAATATCTTCACATAAAAACTAGACTTTAGCTTTCTGAGAAACTTCTTTCTGATGTGTGCTTTCTTTTCTCAGAGTTGAACCATTCTTTTGATTGAACAGTTTGGAAACAGTCTTTTTGTGGAATCTGCAAATGGGTATTTGGAGCACTTTGAGGCCTGTGGTGAAAAAGGAAATATCTTCACAAAAAAAAACTAGACAGAATCTTTCTTAGAAACTTCTTTGTGTTTTGTGCATTCACCTCACAGATTTGACCCTTTCTTTTCATTGAGCAGTTTGGAAAGTCTTTTTGTAGAGTCTGCAAAAGGATATTTGGAGCACTTTGAGCCCTTTGGTGAAAAAGGAAATATATTCACGTGAAAAGTAGACAGAAGACTTCTGAGAAACTTCTCTGTGATGTGTGCATTCACATCACAGACTTGAACCTTTCTTTTGATTGAGCAGTTTGGATATATTCTTTTTGTGCAATCTGCAAAGGGCTATTTCTGAAAGATTTTAGGCCTGTGGAGAAAAAGAAATATCTTCGTATGAAAATTAGAAGCATTCTGAGAAACCTCTTTTTGATGTGTGCATTCATCTCACAGAGTTGAAAATTTCTTTGGATTGAGCAGTTTGTAAACAGTATTTTTGTAGAATCTGCAAAAGGATATTTGAGAGCTCATTGAGGCCTATGGTGAAATAGGAAACATCTTCACCTAAACACTAGACAGAAGTTTTCTGAGAAACGCCTTTGTGATGTGTGCTTTCATCTCACAGATTTGAACCTTTGTTTGATTTGAGCAGTTTGGAAACCCCTATTTGCAGAATCCGCCAAGGGATATTTGGAGAGCTTTGTGGCCCATGGTTAAAAAGGAAATATCTTCACATAAAAACTAGAAAGAAGCATTCTCAGAAAATTATTTGTGATGTGTGCATCCATCTCACAGAATTGAACCTTTCTTTTCATTGAGCAGTTTGGAAACACTCTTTTTCTGGGATATGCAGAGGGATAATTGTGAGTGGTTTGGGGCCTATGATGAAAAAGGAAATATCTTCACAGAAAAACTAGATGGGGGATTTTTGAGAAACTTCTTTGTGATGTGTGCATTCGCGTCACAGTGTTGAATCTTTCTTTTGATTGAGCAGTTTGGAAAGAGAATTTTTGTAGAATCTGCAAATGGATATTTGGAGTGCTTTGAGGCCCATGGTGAAAAAGGAAATATCTTCACATTAAAACTAGACAGAAGCTTTCTGAGAGACTCCTTTGCAATGTGTGCATTCATCTCACAGAGTTCAACCTTCCTTTTGACTGAACACTTTGGAGACAGTCTTTTTGTAGAATCTGCAAATGGATATTTGGAGTGCTTTGAGGCCCATGGTGGAAATGGAAATATCTTCACATAAAAGCTAGATGGAAAATTTCTGAGAAACTTCTTTGTGATGTGTGCTTTCATCTCACACAGTTGAACTTTCTTTTGATTGAGCAGATTGGAAACAGTCCTTCTGTAGAATCTGCAATGAGTTAATTGTGAGCCCTTTGAGGGCTATGGTGAAAAATGAAATATCTTCTCATAAAAACTAGACTTCAGCTTTCTGAGAAACTCCTTTGTAATGTGCACCCTCATCTCTCAGAGGTGAATCTTTTGATTGAGCAGCAGTGAAACAATCTTTTTGTAGAATCTGCTAATGGATATTTGGTACGCTTTGGGGACTTTGGTGAAAAAGGAAAGAACTTCACATACAAACTAGACAGAAGCTTTCTGAGAAACTCCTTTGTGATATTTGCTTTCCTCTCACAGAGTTGAACCTTTCTCTTCACTGAGCAGTTTGGTAACCGTCTTTTTGTAGAATCTGCAGAGAGATATTTGTGAGGGGTTTGAGGCCTCTGGTGAAAAAGGAAATATCTTCACATAAAATCTAGACAGAAAGTTTTTGAGAAAGTTCTCTGTGTTGTGTACTTTCATCTCACAGAGTTGAATCTTTGTTTTGATTGATCAGTTTTGAAACAGTCTTTTTTGTAGGATCTGCAATGGGATATGTTGAGCAATTTGGGGCGTATGGTGAAAAAGGAAATATCTTCACATAAAAGCTATACAGAAGCTTTCTGAAAAACCACTTTGTGATGTGTGCATTCATCTCCCAGGTTTGAACCTTTCTTTTCAATGAGCAGTTTGGAAACAGTGTTTATGTAGAATCTGCAAAGGCATACTTGGATTGCTTCGGGGCCTGTGGTGAATAAGGAATTATCCTCACTTAAAAGTAGACAGAAGGTTTCTGAGAAACTTCTATGTTATATGTGCATTCATCTCACTGAGTTGAAACTTTCTTTTGTTTGAGAAGTTTGGAGACAGTCTTTTTGTAGAATCTGTGAAGGGATATTTGTGAGTAGTTTTGGGACTATGGTGAAAAAGGAAATATCTTCACATAAAAAATGGAACGTTTCTGGGAAAATTCTTTGTGATGTGTGCATTAGTCTCAAGGAGTTGAACCTTTCTTTTGATTCAGTGGTTGGAAACAGTCTTTTTGTGGAACCTACAAACGGATATTTCTGAGTCCTTTGAGGACTATGTTGAAAAAGGAAATATGTTCATATGGAAACTAGACAGAAGCTTTCTAAGAAACTTCTCTCTGTTGTGGGATTTCACCTCACCGTGTTGAACCTTTCTTTTGAGTGATCAGTTTGGAAAAACTCTTTTTGTAGAACCTGCAAAGGGATATTGGAGCAATTTGAGGCCTATGGTGGAAAAGGAAATATCTTCAAATGAAAACTAGACAGAGTCTTTCTGAGAAACTTCTTTGTGAGGTGTGCTTTTGTCCCAGAGAATTGCATCTTTCTTTTGATTAAGCAGATTGGAAACAGTCTTTTTGCAATATCTGCAAAGGGATATTTGTAGCAGTTTGAGGCCTATGGTGAAAAAGGAAATATCTTCACATAAAAAACAGACAGAATGTTTCTGGGAAAATTCTTTGTGATGTGTGCATTAGCCTCAAGGAGTTAAAACTTTCTTTTGATTCAGCAGTTGGAAAGAGTGTTTTTGTAGAATCTACAAAGGGATATTTCTGAGTCCTTTGAGCCTATGTTGAAAAACGAAATATGTTCAGATAGAAACTAAACAGAAGCTTTCTGAGAAACTTCTTTGTGATGTGTGCATTCAGCTCCCGGAGTTTAGCCTTTCTTCTGATTATGCAGTTTGGAAAGAGTCTTTTTCTAGAATTGGCAATGGGATATTTGTGAGCGGTTTGAGGCCTCTGGTGAGAAAGGAATTATCTTCACATAAAAACTAGACAGAAACTTTCTGAGAAACTTATTCGTGATGTGCACATTCGTCTGACTGAGTTCAACGTTTCTTTTCTTTTTTTTTATCTTTTTTAAAATTATTATTATACTTTAAGTTTTAGGGTACATGTGCACAATGTGCAGGTTAGTTACATATGTATACATGTGCCATGCTGGTGTGCTGCACCAATTAATTCATCATTTAGCATTAGGTATATCACCTAATGCTATCCCTCCCCCCTCCCCCCACCCCACAACAGTCCCCAGAGTGTGATGTTCCCCTTCCTGTGTCCATGTGTTCTCATTGTTCAATTCCCATCTATGAGTGACAACATGCAGTGTTTGGTTTTTTGTCCTTGTGATAATTTACTGAGAATGATGATTTCCAATTTCATCCATGTCCCTACAAAGGACATGAACTCATCATTTTTTATGGCTGCATAGTATTCCATGGTGTATATGTGCCACATTTTCTTAATCCAGTCTATCATTGTTGGACATTTGGGTTGGTTCCAAGTCTTTGCTATTGCGAATAGTGCCACAATAAACATACGTGTGCATGTGTCTTTATAGCAGCATGATTTATAGTCCTTTGGGTATATACCCAGTAATGGGATGGCTGGGTCAAATGGTATTTCTAGTTCTAGATTCCTGAGGAATCGCCACACTGACTTCCACAATGGTTGAACTAGTTTACAGTCCCACCAACAGTGTAAAAGTGTTCCTGTTTATCCACATCCTCTCCAGCACCTGTTGTTTCCTGACTTTTCAATGATTGCCATTCTAACTGGTTCGAGATGGTATCTCATTGTGGTTTTTATTTGCATTTCTCTGATGGCCAGTGATGATGAGCATTTTTTCATGTGTTTTTTGGCTGCATAAATGTCTTCTTTTGAGATGCGTCTGTTCATATCCTTCACCCACGTTTTGATGGGGTTGTTTGTTTTTTTCTTGTAAATTTATTTGAGTTCATTGTAGATTCTGGATATTAGCCCTTTGTCACATGGGTAGGTTGCGAAAATTTTCTCCCATTTTGTAGGTTGCCTGTTCACTCTGATGGTAGTTTCTTTCTTTTGCTGTGCAGAAGCTCTTTAGGTTAATTAGATCCCATGTGTCAATTTTGGCTTTTGTTGCCATTGCTTTTGGTGATTTAGACATGAATTCCTTGCCCATGCTTATGTCCTGAATGGTAATGCCTAGGTTTTCTTCTAGGGTTTTTATGGTTTTAGGTTTAATGTTTAAGTCTTTAATCCACCTTGAATTAATTTTTGTATAGGTGCAAGTAAGTGATCCAGTTTCAGCTTTCTACATATGGCTAGCCAGTTTTCCCAGCACCATTTATTAAATATGGAATCCTTTCCCCATTGCTTGTTTTTCTCAGGTTTGTCAAAGATCAGATAGTTGTAGATATGTGGCATTATTTCTGAGGGCTCTGTTCTGTTCCATTGGTCTATATCTCTGTTTTGATACCAGTACCATGCTGTTTTGGTTACTGGAGCCTTGTAGTATAGCTTGAAGTCAGGTAGCGTGATGCCTCCAGCTTTGTTCTTTTGGCTTAGGATTGACTTTGTGATGTGGGCCTTTTTAGGCTCCACATGAACTTTAAAGTAGTTTTTTCCAATTCTGTGAAGTGTCTGTTCATATTGGTAGCTTGATGGGGATGGTATTGAATCTGTAACTTACCTTGGGCATTATGGCCATTTTCATGATATTGATTCTTCCTACCTATGAGCATGGAATGTTCTTCCATTTGTTTGTATCCTCTTTTATTTCATTGAGCAGTGGTTTGTAGTTCTCCTCGAAGAGGTCCTTCACGTCCCTTGTAAGTTGGATTCCTAAGTTTTTTATTCTCTTTGAAGCAATTGTGAATGGGAGTTCACTCATGATTTGGCTCTCTGTTTGTCATTGGTGTATAAGAATGCTTGTGATTTTTGTACATTGATTTTGTATCCTGAGACTTTGCTGAAGTTGCTTATTAGCTTAAGGAGATTTTGGGCTAAGGCAATGGGGTATTCTAGATATACAATCATGTTATCTGCAAACAGGGACAATTTGACTTCCTCTTTTCCTAATTGAATACCCTTTATTTCCTTCTCCTGCCTAATTGCCCTGGCCAGAACTTCCAACACTCTGTTGAATAGGAGTGGTGAGAGAGGGCATCCCTGTCTTGTGCCAGTTTTCAAAGGGAATGCTTCCAGTTTTTGACCATTCAGTATGATATTGGCTGTGGGTTTGTCATAGATAGCTCTTATTATTTTGAGATATGTCCCATCAATACCTAATTTGTTGAGAGTTTTTAGCATGAAGAGTTGTTGAATTTTGTCAAAGGCCTTTTCTGCATCTATTGAGATAATCATGTGGTTTTTGTCTTTGGTTCTGTTTATATGCTGGATTACATTTGTTGATTTGCATATATGGAACCAGCTTTACATCCCAGGGATGAAGCCCACCTGATCATGGTGGATAAGCTTTTTGATGTGCTGCTGGATTCAGTTTGCCAGTATTTTATTGCGGATTTTTGCATCAATATTCATCAAGGATATTGGTCTAAAATTCTCTTTTTTGGTTGTGTCTCTGCCTGGCTTTGGTATCAGGATGATGCTGGCCTCCTAAAATGAGTTAGGGAGGATTCCCTCTTTTTCTATTGATTGGCATAGTTTCCGAAGAAATAGTACCAGTTCATCCTTGTACCTCTGGTAGAATTCGGCTGTGAATCCATCTGGTCCTGGACTCTTTTTGGTTGGGAAGCTATTGATTATTGCCACAATTTCAGCTTCTGTTATTGGTCTATTCAGAGATTCAACTTCTTCCTGGTTTAGTCTTGGGAGAGTGTACGCAATGAGGAATTTATCCATTTCTTCTAGATTTTCTAGTTTATTTGCATAGAGGTGTTTGTAGTATTCTCTGATGGTAGTTTGTATTTCTGTGGGATCGGTGGTGATATCCCCTTTATCACTTTTTATTGCATCTGTTTGATTCTTCTCTCTTTTTTTCTTTATTAGTCTTGCTAGCAGTCTATCAATTTTGTTAATCCTTTTAAAAAACCAGCTCCTGGATTCATTAATTTTTTGAAGGGTCTTTTTTGTCTCTATTTCCTTCAGTTCTGCTCTGATTTTAGTTACTTCTTGCCTTCTGCTAGCTTTTGAATGTGTTTGCTCTTGCTTTTCTAGTTCTTTTAATTGTGATGTTAGGGTGTCAATTTTGGATCTTTTCTGCTTTCTCTTGTGGGCATTTAGTGCTATAAATTTCCCTCTACACACTGCTTTGAATGTGTCCCGGAGATTCTGGTATGTTGTGTCTTTGTTCTCATTGATTTCAAAGAACATCTTTATTTCTGCCTTCATTTCGTTATGTATCCAGTAGCCTTTGCAGAGCAAGTTGTTCAGTTTCCATGTAGTTGAGTGGTTTTGAAAGGTTTTCACTCAAAATTCACTCAAAACCTTTCTTTTCATTGAGGAGTTTGGAAACAGTCTTTTTGTAGAATCTGTAAACGAATATTTGGAGCTTTTTGAGGCCTATGAAGAAAAAGGAAATATCTTCACAGGAAAAGTAGACAGAAGAATTATGGGAAACTGCAGTGTGATGTATGCATTCATCTCCCAGAGCTGAACCTTCCTTTTCATTGAGCGGTTTGGAAACAGTCTTTTCGTAGAGTCTGCATTAAGATATTTGGAGTGCTTTGGGGCCTGTGGTGAATAAGGAAATATCTTCACAAAAAAACTATACTGAAGCTTTCTGAGAAAATTATTTGTGAAGAGTGCATTCATCTCACGGAGTTCAACCTTTATTTTGATTGAACAGTTTGGAAACAGTCTTTTTTTAGAATCTGCAAAGGGATAACAGGAGCATTTTAAGGCCTATGATGTAAAAGGATATATCGTCAATGAAAAACTACACAGAGATTTTCTGAAAAACCTCTTTGTGATGTACGCATTCATCTCACAGAGTTCAACCTTTCCTTTGATGGAGCAGTTTGGAAACATAAACAGCCTTTTTGAAGAATCTGCCAAGGGATATTTGGAGAGCTTTGAGGCGTATGGTGAAAAAGGAAATACCTTCACATAAAAACTAGACAGAAGTTTTCTGAGAAACTTCTTTGTGATGTGTGCATTCATCTCCCAGAGTTGAACCTATCTTTTCATTGATCAGTTTGGAAACACTGTTTTTGTAGTATCTGCAAAGGGATATTTGTAGTGCTTTGGGGCCTGTGATAAGGAAATATCTTCACATAAAGGTAGGTGAAGTTTTCTGAGAAACTTCTTTGTTATGTATGCATTCACTTCATTGAGTTGAAATTTTCTTTTGATTGAGCAGTTTGGAGACAGTCTTTTTGTAGAATCTGCAAACGGATGTTTGTGAGCAGTTTTCACACATAAAACATAGGTTTTGGCCTATGGTGAAAAAGGAAATATCTTCACACAGAAACATTCTGAGAAACTTGTTTGTGATGTGTGCATTCATCTCACAGAGTTGAACCTTTCTTTTTATTGAGCAGTTTGGAAACCGTCTTTTTGTAGAATCTGTGAAGGGATATTTGTGATCACTTTGAGGCCTGTGTTGAAAAAGGAAATATCTTCACATTAAAACTAGACCGAAACTTTGTGAGAAACTTCTTTGGATGTGTGCATTCGTCTCACAGAGTTGAAACTTTCTTTTGATAGAGCAGTTTGGAAACAGTCTGTTTGTAGAATATGCAAATTGATAATTGTGAGCGGTTTGAGGATTATTGTGAAAAAGGTAATATCTTCACATAAAAACTAGACAGAAGTCTTCTGAGAAACTTCTCTGTGTTGTGTGATTTCATCTCACAGTGTTGAAACTTTCTTTTGATTGATCAGTTTGGAAACAGTCTTGTTGTAGAATCTGCAAAGGGAAATTGGAGCACTTTGAGGCCTGTGGTGAAAAAGGAAATATCTTCAAATAAAAACTAGACAGAGACTTTCTGAGAAACTTATTTGTGATGTGTGCTTGCATCTCAGAGAGTTGCACCTTTCTTTTGATTAAGCAGTTTCGAAACCATCTTTTTGAAATATCTGCAAAGGGATACTTGTAGCAGTTTGAGGCGTATGGTTAAAAAGGAAATATCTTCACATAAAAAATAGACAGAATCTTTCTGGGAAAATTCTTTGTGATGTGTGCATTAGTCTCAAGGAGTTGAACCTTACTTTTGATTCAGCACTTGGAAACAGTCTTTTTGTAGATCTCCAGATGGATATTTCTGAGTCCTTTGAGGTCTATGTTGATAAAGGAAATATGTTCATATAAAAACTAGACAGTAGCTTTGTGAGAAACTTGTCTGTGTTGTGTGCTTTCATCTCACAGTGCTGAACCTTTCTTTTGATTGATCAGTTTGGAAACACTCCTTTTGTAGAATCTGCAAAGGGATATTGGAGCACTTTGAGGCCTCTGTTGAAAAAGAAAATATCTTCAAATAAAAACTAGACAGAAACTTTCTGAGAAACTTCTTTGTGATGTGTGCTTTCATCTCACAGAGTTGCACCTTTCTTTTGATTAAGCAGTTTGGAAACAGTCTTTTTGAAATATCTGCAATGGGATATTTGTAGCGGTTTGAGGCCTATGGTGAAAAAGGAAATATCTTCACATAAAAACTAGACAGAAGCTTTCTGACAAACTTGTTTGTGATGAGTGCATTCAACTAATGGAGTTGAACATTTCTTCTGATTATGCAGTTTGGAAACAGTCTTTCTCTAGTATCTGCAAAGGGATATTTGTGAGCAGTTTGAGGCCTCTGGTGAAAAAGGAATTATCTTCACATAAAAACTAGACAGAAGCTTTCTGATAAACTTATTTGTGATGTGTGCATTCATCTGACTGAGATTAACCTTTATTTTCATTGAGCAGTTTGGGAACAGTCTTTCTGTAGAATCTGCAAAAGGATATTTGGAGCACTTTGAGGCCTATGAAAAAAACTTAATATCTTCACATAAAAACTAGATGGAAGCCTTATGAGAAACTGCTTTGTGATGTGTGCATTCATCTCCCAGAGTTGAACCTTCCTTTTCATTGAGTGGTTTGGAAACAGTCTTTTGGTGGAATCCGCATTGGTATATTTGGAGCACTTTGGGGCCTGTGGTGAATAAGGAAATATCTTAAAAAAAAAAAAACTAGACAGAAGCTTTCTGAGAAAATTATGTGTGATGTATGCATTCATCTCATGGAGCTGAACCTTTCTTTTGATTGAGCAGCTTGGACACAGTCTTTTTGTAGAGTCTGCAAAGGGATAATTGGAGCATTTTGAGGCCTATGGTGTAGAAGGTAATATCCTCAATGAAAAACTACACAGAGATTTTCTGAGAAACCTGTTTGTGATGTGCACATTCATCTCACAGAGTTCAACCTTTCTTTTAATGGAGCAGTTTGGAAACATAAATAGTCTTTTTGTAGAATATGCCAAGGGACATTTGGAGCCCTTTGGGGCCTTTGGTAAAAAAGGAAATACCTTTAAATAAAAACTAGATAAGTTTGCTGAGAAAGTTCTTTGCAATGTGTGCATTCATCACACAGAGTTGAACTTATCCTTTCATTGATCAGTTTGGAAACACTGTTTTTGTAATATCGGCAAATGGATATTTGGAGGGCTTTGAGGCTTGTGGTAAATAAGGAAATATGTTCACATAAAAGTAGACTAAGTTTTCTGAGGAACTTCTTTGTTATGTGTGCATTCACTTCATTGAGTTGAAATTTTCTTTTGATTGAGCAGTTTGGAGACAGTCTTTTTGTAGAATCTGTGAACGGATTTTTGTGAGCGGTTTTTGGCCTATGGTGAAAAAAGAAATATCTTCACACAAAAACTAGAAAGAAACATTCTGAGAAACGTCTTTGTGATGTGTGCATTCATCTCACAGAGTTGAAACTTTCTTTTGATAAAGCAGTTTGGAAACAGTCTTTTTGTAGAATCTGCAAATTGATATTTGTGAGCAGTTTGAGGCCTATTGTGAAAAAGGAAATATCTTCATATAAAAACTAGAAAGAAGGTTTCTGGAAATCTTTTTGTGATGTTTGCATTCATCTCTCAGAGTTCAACCTTCCTTTTGATTATGCAGTTTGGAAACAGTCTTTTTGTAGAATCTGCAACAGGATATTTGTGAGTGGTTTGAGGCCTATGGTGAAAAAGGAATAATCTTCAAATTAAAACTAGACAGAAGCTTTCTGACAAACTTCTTTGTGATGTGTGCATTCATCTCCCAGAGTTCAACCTTTCTTTTGATGGAGCAGTTTGGAAACAGTCCTTTTGTAGAATCTGCAAAGGGATACTTGGAGAACTTTGAGGCCTATGGTGAAAAAGGAAATATCTACACATAAAAACTAGACAGAAGCTTTCTTAGAAACTTCTTTGTGATGTGCGCATTCATCCCCCAGAGTTGTACCTTTTTTTTGATTAAGCAGTTTGGAAATAGTCTTTTTGTAGAATCTGCGAATTGGGATTTGTGAGCGGTTTGAGGCCTATTTTGAAAAAGGAAATATCTTCACATATAAACTAGACAGAAGCACCCTGAGAAACTACTTTGTGATGTCTGCATTCATGTCACAGTGTTGAACCTTTCTTTTGATTAAGCAGTTTGGAAACAGTCTTTTCGTACAATCTGTAAAGGTATATTTCCGAGCCATTTGAGGCCTATGGTGAAAAAGAAATATCTTCACATAAAAACTAGAAGGAAGCTTTCTGTGAAAGGCCTTTGTGATGTGTGCATTCATCTCCCAAGTTTGAAACTTTCTTTTCATTGAGCAGTTTTGAAAATGTCTTTTTGTAGAATCTGCAATGGGATATTTGGAGCACTTTTGGGACTGTTGTGAGTAAGGAAATAACTTCACACAAAAACTAGGGAGAAGCTCTCTGAGAAACTCGTTTTTCATGTGTGCATTCATCTCGTGGAGTTGAACCTTTCTTTTGATGGAGCAGTTTGGAAACAGTCTTTTTGTGGAATCTGCAAAGGGATACTTGTAGTGCTTTTAGGGTATGGTGAAAAGTGTAAAATCTTCACATAAAAACTAGACAGAAGTTTTCTGAGAAACTTCTTTGTGATGTGTGCATTCATCTCACAGAGTTCAAACTTTCTTTTCATTGAGCAGTTTGGAAACAGTCTTTTTGTAGAGTCTGCAAATGGATATTTGGAGCACCTTGAGGCCTATGGTGAAAAAGGAAATAGCTTCACATAAAAACTAGACATAAACTCTCCAAATAACTTCTTTGTGATGTGTGCATTCTTCTCACAGATTTCAACCTATCCTTTCATTGAGCAGTTTGGAAGCAGTCTTTTTGTAGAATCTGCAAGGGGATACTTGGAGCGCTTTGAGGACTATGGTGAATAAGGAAAATATTCGCAGAAAAACTAGACAGAAGCCTGCTGAGCAACTTTTTGTGATGTGTGCATTCATCTTTCATAGCTGAACCATTTTTTTGATTGAGCAGTTTGATAACCATGTTTTTGTAGAATCTGCAAAGGGATATTTGTGAGCCCTTTGTGGGCTACCATGAGAAAGGAAATATCTTCATGCAAAAACTAGACATAAGCTTTCTGAGAAATTTCTTTGTGATGTGTGCATTCATCTCAAAGGGTTGAACCTTCCTTTTGATTTAGCATTTTGGAAACAGTCTTTTTGTGGAATCTGCAAAGGGATATTTAGAGTGCTTTGGGGCCTGTGGAAAATAAGGTAATATATTCACATGAAATATAGACAGAACTATTCTGATAAAATTCTTTGTTATGTGTGCATTCATCTCACAGAGTTAAAGATTTCCTTTGATTGAGGAGTTTGGAGGCTGTATTTTTGTAGAATCTACAAAGGGATACCTGTGAGGGTTTTGGGGCCTATAGTTAAAAAGGAAATAGCTTCACATAAAAAGTAGAAAGAAGCATTCTGAGAAATTTCTTTGTGATATGTGCATTCATCTCAGAGAGTTGAACCTTTCTCTTGATTGAGCAGTTTGTAAGCAGTCTTTTTGTAGAATCTACAAAGGGATATTTGTGAGTGGTCTGAGGTCTATGTTGAAAAAGGAAATATCTTCACATAAACACTAGAAAGAAGTTTTCTGAGGAACTTCTCTCTGTTGTGAGCTTTCTTCTCACAGAGTTTAACATTTCTTTTGATTTATCAATTTGGAAACAGTCTTTTTGAGAATCTGTGAATGGATATATGGAGCTCTTTGGGACAAATGGTGAAAAGGGAAATACCTCAACATAAAAACTAGAGAGAAGATTTCTGAGAAACTTCTTGTGATGTGTGGCTTCTTCTCGCAGAGCTGACCCTTTTATCTGATTGAGCAGTTTGGAAACAGTCTTTTTGTAGAATCTGCGAAGGGATGTTTGTTGCTCTTTGGGGTGAATGGTGAAAAACGAAATATCTACACATAAAAACTAGACCAAAGCTTTCTGAGAAACTTCTTTGTGATGTGTCCATTCATCTCCCAGAGTTCAACTTTTGCTTTCATTGAGCAGTTTGCAAACAGTCTTTTTGTAGAATCTGCAAATGGATATTTGGAGTGCTTTGTGGCCTGTGGTGAAAAAGGAAGATTCTTCACATAAAAGCTAGACAGAAGCTTTATGAGAAACTCCTTTGTGATATGTGCATTCATCTCACAGAGTTGAATCTTTCTTTTCATTGAGCAGTTTGGAAACAGTCTTTTTGTAGAATCTGCAAAGGGATATTTGGAGTTCTTTGAGGCACGTGTTGAATAAGAAAAATCTTCACTTAAAAAATAGACAGGAGTGTTCTGAGAAACTTCCTTGTGATGTGTGCTTTCATCTCACAGAGTTGAACCTTTCTTTTGGTTGAGCAGTTTGGAAACAGTCTTTTTGTAGAATCTGTAAATTGATATTCAGAGCAATTTGGGGCCCATGGATAGAAAGGAAATATCTCCACAAAAAACTACACAAAAGCTTTCTCAGAAACTGCTTTGTGATGTGTACATTCATCTCACAGAGTTGAGGCTTTTTTTTTGATTGAGCAGTTTGGAAACAGCCTTTTTGTAGGATCTGCCAAGGGATATTTGGAGCGCATTGAGGCCTATGGTGGAAAAGGAAATATCTTCACATAAAAAGTAGACAGAAGCTTTCAGAGAAACTACTCTGTGTTGCGTGCTTTCATCTCACAGAATTAAACTTTTCGTTGATTGATCAGTTTGGAAACACTCTTTTTGTAGAATCTTCAAAGGGATAATTGGAGGACTTTGTTGTCCACTGTGAAAATGTAAATATCTTCAAATAATAAGTAGACAGAAGGTTTTTGAGAAAACTTTTTGTGATGTGAGCATTCCTCTCACAGAGTTAAACCTTTGTTTTGATTAAGCAGTTTGTAAAAGTCCTTTTTTAGAATCTGCCAAGGGACATTTTTGAGCGGTTTGAGGCCTATGGTGAAAAAGGAAATATCTTCACATAAAAAATGGACAGAAGATTTTTGAGAAACTTGTTTTGATGTGTGCATTCATCTCAAACTGTTGAACCTATCTTTTGATTGAGTAGTTTGGAAGCAGACTTTTTGTAGAATCTGCCAAAGGGACGTTTCTACCACACTGAGGCATATTGTGAAAAATGAAATATACTCACATAAAAACTAGACAGAATCTTTCTGAGAAACTTCTTTGTGAAGTGTGCGTTCATCTCACAGAGTTCAACCTTTCTTGTCATTGAGCAGTTTGGAAACATTCTTTTTGTAGGATCTGCATATGGATATTTGGAGTGCTTTGAGACCTACGGTGAAATACAAAATATCTTCATATAAAAACTAGGGAGAAGCTTTCTGAGAAACTTCCTTGTGATGTGTGCTTTCATCTGATAGAGTTGAACGTTTCTTTTCATTGAGCAGTTTGCAAACAGTCTTTTTGTAGAATCTGCAAAGGGATATTTGTGAGCAGTTTGAGGCTTATGGTGAAAAAGGAAATATCTTCCCATAAAAACTAGACAGAAGATTTTTGAGAAACTTCTTTGTGATGTTTGCATTCATCTCACGAAGTTGAAGCTTTCTTTTCACTGAGCAGTTTGGAAACAGTCTTTTGTACAATCAGCAAAGGGATACTCCTGAGCATTTTGAGGCCAATGTTGAAAAGGAAATATCTTTAAATAAAAACTAGAGAGAAGCATTCTGAGAAAGTTCTTTGTGATGTGTGCATTCTTCTCACAGAGTTGAACCTTTCTTATGATTGAGCAGTTGGGAAACAGTCTTTCTGTAGGATCTGCGAAGGGATATTTGTGAGCAGTTTGAGTCCTATGGTGAAATAGAAAATATCTTCACATGAAAACTAGACAGAATATTTCAGAGAAACTTCTTTGGAAATGAGCATTCATCTCACAGAGTTCATACCTTCTTTTGATTGAGCAGTTTGGAAACAGTCCTTTTGTAAAATCAGCAAATGGATATTTGGAGCACTTTGAGGCCTATGTTGAAAAATGAAATATCTTCACATAAAAAATAGACAGAAGCTTTCTGAGAAACTTCTTTTTGATGTGTGCATTCATCTCACAGGGTTGAACCTTTCTTTTGATTGCGCAGTTTGCAAACAGTCTTTTTGTAGAATCTGCAAAGCGATATTTGGGAGTGGTTTGAGGACTATGGTGAAAAAGGAAATATCTTCCCATAAAAACTAGACAGAAGATTTTTGAGAAACTTCTTTGTAATTTTTGCATTCACTTCACTGAGTTGAAACTTTCTTTTCACTGAGCAGTTTGGAAACCATCTTTTTGTACAATCGGCAAATGAATATTTCTGAGCGTTTTGAGGCCTATATTGTAAAGGACATATCTTCACATAAAAACTAGACAAAAGCATTCTCAGAAACTTCTTTGTGATGTGTGCATTCTTCTCACAGAGTTGAACATTTCTTATGATTGAGCAGTTTGGAAACAGTCTGTTTGTCGGATCTACAAAGGGATACTTGTGAGCAGTTTGAGGCCTGTTTTGAAATAGGAAATATCTTCACTTAAAAACTAGACAGAATTTTTCTGAGAAACTTCTTTGGGATGTGAGCATTCATCTCACAGAGTTAAACATTTATTTTGATAGAGCAGTTTGGAAACAGTCTTTTTGTAGAGTCAGCAAATGGATATTTTGAGCACTTTGAGGCCTATTTTGAAAAAGCAAATATCTTCCCATAAAAACTAGACAGAAGATTTCTGCGAAATATCTTTGTGATGTGTACATTCATCTCACAGAGTTGAAAATTTCTTTTGGTTGAGCAATTTGGAAACAGTCTTTCTGTAGAATCTGCAGAGGGATATTTGTGAGCCCATTGAGCCGTATGTGATATATGAAATATCTTCACATTAAAACTAGACAGCAGCTTTCTGAGAAACTTCTTGGTGAAGTGTGCTTTCATCTCATTGAGGTGAAGTTTTGTTTTGATTGACTGTTTGGAAACAGTCCATTTGTAGAATTTGCAAATGGGTATTTGCTGCACTATGTGGCCTACGGTGAAAAAGGAAATGTCTTTATTTAAGAACTAGACAGAACTTCCTGAGAAACTTCTTTGTGATGTGTGCATACATCTCACAGAGTTGAACGTTTCTTTTGATTGAGCAGTTGGGAAACAGTCTTTTTGTAGAACCTGCAAATGGATATTTGTGAGCCCATTGAGTCCTGGGGTGAAATAGGAAATATCCTCATATAAAAACTAGGCAGAAGCATTCTGAGAAACTTCTTTGTGATGTCTGCTTTCACCTCATAGAGTTGAACGTTTGTTTTGATTGAGCATTTTGGAAACAGTCTTTTTTTATAATCTGCAGAAGGATTGCTGTGAGCAGTTTGAGGCCTATGGTGAAAAAGGAAATATCCTCACATAAAAACAAGACAGAGGCATTCTGAGAAAGTTCTTTATGATGTGCACATTCATCTCACACAGTTGAACTTTCTTTTGATTCAGTAGTTTAGAAATAGTTTTTGTAGAATCTGCAAAGGGATATTTGTGTGCAGTTTGAGGCCTATGGTGAAAAAGGAAATATCTTCTTATAAAAACTAGAGAGAAGATTGAGAAACTTCTTTGTGATGTTTCCATTCATCTCACTGAGTGGAAACTTTCTTTTCACTGAGCAGTTTGGAAACAGTCTTTTTGTACAATCGGCAAAGGGATATTTCTGAGCATTTTGAGGTCTACGTTGAAAAGGAAATATCTTCACATAAAAACTAGACAGAAGCATTTTGAGAAATTTCTTTGTGATGTGTGCATTCTTGTCAGAGTTGAACCTTTATTTTGATTGACCAGTGTAGAAACAGTCTTTTTGTAGAATCTGCAAAGGGATATTTGTGAGCCCTTTGAGGCCTATTGTGAAATAGGAAATATCTTCACATAAAAACTAGAAAGAAGCCTTCAGAGAAACTTCAATGTAGTGAGTGCTTTCATCTCACAGAGTTGAACCTTTCTTTTGATTGAGCAGTTTTGAAATAATCTTTTTGCCGAATCTACAAATGGATATTTGGAGTGCTTTAAGGCCTATGGTGAAAATGGATATATCTTCACATAAAAACTAGACAGAAGCATTTTGAGAAACTTCCTTGTGTTATTTGAATTCATCTCACACAGTTGAATCTTTCTTTTCATTGAGCAGCTAAGAAACAGTTTATTTTACAATCTGCAAATGGATATTTCTGAATAGCTTGGGGCATATGGTGAAAAAGAAATATCTTCATATAAAAACTAGACAGATGTATTTGGAGAAACTTCTTTGTGATGTGTTCATTCATCTCACAGAGTTGAACGTTTCCTTTGATAGAACATTTTGGAAACAGTCTTGTTGTAGAATCCACAAATTGATATTTAGAGTGCTTTGAGTCCTGTTTCCAAACTGCTCAACCAAAGGAAAGGTTCAACTCTGTGAGATGAATGCAAACATCACAAATAAGTTTCTCAGAATGCTTCTGCCTAGTTTTAATGTGAAGATATTTTCTCTTTCACAGTAGGTGTAAAACTGCTCACAAACATCCATCAGCAGATTCTAAAAAAAGACTGTTTCCATAATGTTCAATCAATAGAAATGTTCAAATCTGTGAGATGAATGCATACATCAGAAAGATGATTATCTGAAATCTTCTGTCTAGTTTTTATGTGAAGTTATTTCCTTTTTCACCACAGGCCTCAAAAAGCTCCAAATATCCATTTGCAGATTCTACAAAAAGACTGTTTCCAAACTGCTGAATCTAAAGAAAGGTTCAACTTTGTGAGATGAAAACACATATCACAAAGAAGTTTCTCAGAAAGTTTCTGTCTAGTTTTTATGTGAAGTTATTTCCTTTTTCACCATAGGCCTCAAAGCGCTCCAAATATACATATGCAGATTCTACAAAAAGACTGTTTCCAAACTGCTCCATCAAAAGAAATGTTCAACTCTGTGAGTTGAAGGCACACATCACAATGGAGTTTCTCAGAAAGCGTCTGTCTAGTTCTTATGTGACAATATTTCCTATTTCACCATAGTCCTCTAGGGGCTTACTAATATTCCCTTGCTGATTCTACAAAAAGACTGTTTCCAAACTGCTCAATCAAAAGAAAGTTTCAAATGTATCAGATGAATGCACACATCACAAAGAAGTTTCTCAGAATGATTCTGTCTAGTTTCATGTGAAGATATTTCCTTTTCACCATAGGCCTCAAAGCACTAGAAATATCCACTTGTAGATTCTATGAAAGGAGTTTTTCCAAACTACTCAATCAAAGGAAATGTTCAACTCCATGATATGAAAGCAGACATCAGAAAGAAGTTGTCAGAAATCTTCTGTCTAGTTTTTATGTGAAGATATTTCTTTTTCACCATAGGCCTCAAACCGATCTGAAATATCTCTTTGAAGATTGTATAAAAAGACTGTTTCCAAACTGCTCAATCAAAAGAAAGGTTCAGCTATGTGAGATGAATGCACACATGACAAAGAAGTTTCTCAAAAAGCATCTGTCTAATTTTTAGGAGAAGATATTTCATTTTTCACCTTAGGCCTCAAATGGCTCAAAAATATCCCTCTGAGGAATCTACAAAAAGTCTGTTTCCAAACTGCTTAATCAAAAGAAAGGTTCATCTCTGTGAGATGAATGCACACATCAAAAAGAAGTTTCTCAGAAAGCTTCTGGCTAGTTTTGATGTGAAGATATTTCCTTTTTCACCATAGGCATCGAAGTGTTCCGAACTTCCATTTGCGGTTTCTACAAAAACACTGTTTCCAAACTTCTCAATCAAAAGAAAGTTTCACCTCTGTGAGATGAAAGCGCACATCTCAAAGAAGTTTCTCAGAATGCTTCTGTCTAGCTTTTATGAGATGATAATTCCCATTTCACAACAGTCCTCAATGGATCGCAAATATCCGTCTGTGGATTCTACAAAACAGTGATCCAAAACCACTCTATCAAAAGAGAGGTTCAACTGTGTGAGATGAATGCACACATTGCAAAGCAGTTTTTCAGAGTGCTTGTGTCTAGTTGTTATGTGAAGATATTTCCATTTTCACTATAGTCCTCAAAAGGCTCACAATTATCCCTCTGCAAATTCTACAAAAAGTCTGTTTCCAAACTGCTCAATCAAAAGAAAGGTTCAAATCTGTGAGATGAATGCACACATCACAAAAAAGTTTCTCTGAAAGCTTCTGTGTAGTTTTTATGTGAAGATATTTCCTTTATCACCATAGACCTCAAACCGCTCACAAATATACTTCTGAAGAATCTACAAAAAGTCTGCTTCCTAACCTCTCAATCAAAAGAATCGTTCAACTCTGTGAGATGAATGCACACATCACAAAGAAGTTTCTCAGAAAACTTCAGTCTAGTTTTTATGTGAAGATATTTCCTTTTTTACTGTAGGCACAAAAGCACTCCAAATATCCTTTTGCAGATTCCATAAAAAGGCTGTTTCCAAACTGATCAACCCAAAGAAATGGTCAACTCCATTAGATGAATGCACGCATCACAAAGAAGTTCCTCAGAAAGCTGCTGTCTAGTTTTTATGTGAAGATATTTCCTTTTTCACCATAGGCTTCAAAACGCTCCAAATAGCCATTTGCAGATTCTACAAAAAGATTGTTTCCAAACTGATCAATCAAAAGAAAAGTTCAACCCTGTGAGATGAAAGCACACATCACAAAGAGTTTTGTCAGAAAACTTCTGTCTAGTTTTTATGAGAAGATATTCGTTTTCCACCATAGGCCTCAAATCTCTCAGAAATATCCCTTTTCATATTGTAGAAAGACACTGTTTCCAAACTCCTCAATCAAAAGAAAGGTTCACCTCTGTGAGATGAATGCACACATCACAAAGAAGTTTCTCAAAAAGCATCTGTCTAGTTTTCATGCAAAGATATTTCCTATTTCTCCATGGGCCTCAAACCACACAGAAATATTGTTTTGCAGATTGTACTAAAAGACTGTTTCCAAACTGCTCAATCTAAAGAAAGGTTCAACTCTGTGAGATGAACACACACATCACAAAGAAGTTTCTCAAAAACCATCTGTCTAGTTTTAATGTGAAGGTATTCCCTATTTCACCATAGGCCTCTAACTGCTCACAAATATCACTCTGCAGAATCTACAAAAGAATGTTTCCATAGTGCTCAATCAAAAGAAAGTTTTATCTCTGTGAGATGAAAGCACACATCACAAAGAAGTTTCTCAGAAAGTTTCTGTCTAGTTTTTATGTGAAGACATTTCCTACTTCCCCATAGGCCTCAATGGGCTCACAAATATCCCTTTGCCAATTCTATAAAACGACTGTTTCCATACTGCTCAATCAAAAGAAAGTTTCAGCTGTGTGAGATGAAGGTAGAAGTCAAAAAGCAGTTTCTCAGAATGTTTCTTTCTACTTTTTATGTGAAGATATTTCCTGTCTTACCATAGGCCTCAAACCGCTCAGAAATATCCATCTGCAGAATCTTAAAAAAGACTGATTCCAAACTGTTCAATTAAAAGAAAAGTTCAACTCTGTGAGATGAATGCAAACATCACAAAGAAGTTTCTCAGAAAGCTTCAGTCTAGTGTTTATATGAAGATGTTTCCTTTTTCACCATAGGCCTCAATGCACCCCAGATATCCATTTGCAGTTCTACAAAAAGATTGTTTCCAAACTTATCTATCAAAAGAAAGGTTCAAGTCTGTGAGACTAAAGCACGCATCACAAAGATGTTTCTCAGAATGCTTATGTCTAGTTTTTATTTGAAGATATTTCGTATTTGAAGATATTTCCTATCATAGGTCTCAATGGGTTCACAAATATCCCTTTGTAGATTCTACAAAGACCTGTTTACAAACTGCTGAAACAAAAGAAAGTTTCAGCTTTGTGAGATGAATGCACACGTCACAAAGCAGTTTCTTAGAATCCTTCTGTCTAATTTTTATGTGAAGATATTTCCTATTTCACTATAGGCCTCAAAGCGCTCCAAATATACACTTGCAGATTCTACAAAAAGACTGTTTCCAAACTGCTCAATCAAAAGAAAGGTTCAAATCTGTGAGATGAAAGCAGAAATCACAAAGAATTTTCTCAGAATGCTTCTTTCTAGTTTTTATGTCCAGATATTTCCTTTTTTACCATAGGCCTCAATGGACTCACAAATATCCCTTGGCAGATTCCACAAAGAACTGTGTCCAGACTGCTCAATCAAAGGAAAGATTCAACTCTGTGAGATGAATGCATACATAACAAAGAAGTTTCTCAGAATACTTGTCTAATTTTTCTGTGAAGGTATTTCTTTTTCACTATAGACCTCAAATTGCTCAGAAATATCCCTTTGCAGATTGTACAAAAAGACTGTTTCCAAACTGTTCAATCAAAATAAAGGCTCAACTCTGTGAGATGAATGCACGCATGACAAATAAGTTTCTCAGAAACCTTCAGTCTAGTTTTTATGTGAATATATTTCCTTTTTCACCAGAGACGTCAAAGCACTCCAAATATCCAATTGCAGATTCTACAAAAAGACTGTTTCCAAACTGCTCAATCAAAGGAAAGATTCAACTCTGTGAGATGAATGCACACATCCCAATGAAGTTTCTCAGAAAGCTTCTGTATAGTTTTTATGTGAAGATATTTCCTATTTCACCATAGGATGCAATAGGGTCACAAATATCCCTTTGCAGATTCCAGAAAAAACTGTTTCCAAACTGTTCAATCAAAAGAAAGTTTCAACTCTGTGAGATGAATGCACTAATCACAAAGCGGCTTCTTAGAATGCTTCTGTCTAGTTTTTATGTGAAGATATTTCCATTTTCACCACAGGCCTCAAACTGCTCCAAAATATTCCTCTGCAGATTATGAAAAAAGACTGTTTATAAGCTGCTCAATAAAAAGAAAGTTTCAACTCTGTAAGATGAATGCACACATCATACAGAAGTTTCTAGAAAGCATCTGTCTAGTTTTTAAATGAAGATATTTTCATATTCACCATAGGCCTCAAACCGCTCACAAATGTCCCTCTGCAGGACCTACAAAAGACTGTTTCCAAACTGCTCAATCAAAAGAAAGTTTCAACTGTTTGTGATGTGAAAGTACACATCACAAAGCAGTTTCCCAAAAAGTTTCTGTCTAGTTTTTATGTGAAGATATTTCCTTTGTCACCATATGCCTCAAAGTGCTTCAAACATCCATTTGTGTATTCTACACAAACACTGTTTCCAAACTTCTCAATTAAAAGAAATGCTCTACTCTGTGAGATGAAAGCACACATCACAAAGAAGTTTCTCAGAATGCTTCTGTCTAGCTTTTATGTGAAGATATTTCTTATTTCACCAGAGGCCTCAAAGGGGTCACAAATATCCGTTTGCAAATTCTACAATAATTGTTTCTAAACTAAAGTTTCAACTCTGTGAGATGCATGTGCACATCACAAAGAAGTTTCCCAAAAAGCGTCTGTCTAGTTTTTATGTTAAGATATTTCCTTTTTCACCATAGGCCTCAAACTGCTCACAAATGTCCCACTGTATATTCTACAAAAAGAATGTTTCTAATCTTCTCAATCAAAAGGAAGATTCAACTCTGTGAGATGAAACATACATCACAAAGCAGTTTCTCAGAATGCTTCTGTCTAGTTTTTATGTGAATATATTTCTTATTTCACTGTAGGCCTTAACGGCTCACAGATATCCCTTTGCAGATTCCATAAAAAACTGTTTCCAAACTGCTCATTCCAAAGAAAAGTTCAACTCTGTGTGATGAATGCACTCATCATAAAAAACATTCTCAGAAAGCTTCTGTCTAATTTTTATGTGAAGATATTTCCTTTTTCACCATGCACCTGAAAGTGCTCCAAATACCCCTTGGAAGTTTCTACAACAAGACTGTCTCCAAACTGCTCTATCAAAAGAAAAGTTCAAGCCTGTGAGATGAAAGCACACGTCACAAAGAAGTTTCTCAGAAATCTAATGTCTAGTTTTTATGTGAAGATATTTCTTTTTTCAACATAGACCTCAAAGAGCTCACAAATATTCCTTTACAGATTGTACAAAAAGACTGTTTCCAAACTGCTCAATCAAAATAAAGGTTCAAATCAGTGAGATGAAAGAACACATCACCAAGAATTTTCTCAGAAAGCTTCTGTCTAGGTTCTATGTGATGATATTTCCTTTTCCACCATGGGACTCAAAGGGCTCACAAATATCCTCTTGCAGATTCCACAAAAAGACTGTTTCCAAACTGCTCAATCGAAGGAAAGGTTCAATTCTGTGAGATGAAAGCACACATCACAAAGAACTTTCTCAGAAATCTCCTGTCTAGTTTTTATGTGAAGACATTTCCTTTTCCACCATAGTCCTCAAAGAGCTCCAAATATCACTTGGCAGATTCTACAAAAAGTATGATTCGAAACTCCTCAATAAAAATAAGGGTTCAACTCTTTGAGATGAGTGCACACATCACAAAGATGTTTCCAAAAAGCTTCTGTCTATTTTTTATGTGAAGATATTTCCTTTTTCACCGTGGGCCTGAAAGTGCTCCAAATATCTCTCTGCAGATCTACAAAAAGACTCTATTCAAACTGCTCAATCAAAGGAAATGTTCAAATCTGTTGAGATGAATGCACACATCACAAACATGTTTCTCAGAATGATTTTTTCTAGTTTTTCTATGAAGATATTTCCTTTTTCACTATAGGCCTCAAAGTGCTCACAAGGATCCCTTTGCAGACTCTACAGTAGATGGTTTCAAAGCTGATCAGTCCAAAGAAAGGTTCTAATCTGTGGCATGAATGCACACATCACAAAGAAGTTTCTCAGAAATCTTCTGTCTGGTTTTGATTCGAAGATATTTCCTTTGTCACCATAGGCCTCAAACACACACAAATATCCCTTTGCAGATTCTACAAAAGACAATTTCAAAACTGCTCAATCAAAAGAAAGGTTCTAATCTGTGACATGAATGCACAAATCCAAAGAAGTTTCTCAGAAAGCTTCTGTCTGTTTTTTGTTGAAGATATTTACTTTTTCAGCATAGGCCTCAATGCGTTCCAAATGTTCCTTCACAGATTATACAAAAAGACTGTTTCAAAACTGCTCAATTAAAAGAAACGTTCAACTGTGTGAAATGAATGCACATATCACAGAGAAGTTTCTCAAAAAGCTTCTGTCTAGTTTTTATTTGGAGATATTTCCTTTTTCACCACAGGCTTCAAACCACTCAGAAATATCCCTGGCAGATCATATGAAAAGACTGTTTCCAAACTGCTCATTCAAAAACAGGTTCAACTCTGTGAGATGAATGCTCACATCACAAAGAAGTTTCTCAGAATGCTTCTTACTAGTTTTTATGTGAAGCTATTGCCTTTTTCAACATAGACCTCAAAGAGCTCACAAATATTCCTTTACAGATTGTACAAAAAGACTGTTTCCTAACTGCTCAATCAAAACAAATATTCAACTCTGTGAGATGAAAGCACACATCTCAAAGAAATTTCTCAGAAATCTTCTGTCTAGTTTTTATTTGAAGATATTTCCTTTCACACCACAGTCCTCAAAGTTCTCCAAGTATCCCTTTGCAGATCCTACAAAAAAACTGTTTCCAAACTGCTCAATCAAAGAAAGGTTCAACCCTGTGAGATGAAAGCAAACATTAGAAAGGAGTTTCTCAGAAAGCTTCTGTCTTGTTTCTATGTGAAGATATTTCCTATTTCACCATGGGCCTCAAAGGACTCACAAATATCCCTTTGCAGATACTACAAAAAGACTGTTTCCAAACTGCACAATCAAAAGAAAGTTTCACCTCTGTGAGATGAAAGCACATATCACAAAGATGTTTCTCAGAAAGCTTCTGCCTAGTTTTATTTGAAGATTTTCCTTTTTCACCGTAGGCCTCAAACCGCTCACGTATATCCCATTGGAGATTCTACAAAACCAGTATATCCAAACTTATCCTTCAAAACAAAGGTTCAACTCTATGATATGAAAGCCCACATCACAAAGTAGTTTCTCAGAAAGCTTCTGTCTGGATTTTCTATGAATATATTTCCTTTTTCACCATAGGCCTCAAAGTGATCACAAATATCCCATTGCAGATTCTACAAAAACTTTTTCCAAGCAGACCAATCAAAAGAAAGTGTCAATTCTATGAGATGAATGCATGCATCACAAAGAAGTTTCTCAGAAAAATTCAGTCTCGTTTTTACATGAAGGTATTTCCTCTTCCATCATAGGCATCAAAGCAATCACAAATATCCATTTCAGATTCAACAAAGACTTTTTTTACAATCTCCAAAGGGATATTTCTGAGCAGTTTGAGGCCTATGGTGAAAAAGTAATATCTTCATATAAAAACAATACAGAAGCTTTCTGACAAACTTCTTTGTGATGTGTGCTTTAAACTCACAGAGTTGAACCTTTCTTTTGATTGAGCAGTTAGGAAACAGTTTTTTGTAGAATATGCATTGGATATTTGGAGAGCTTTGAGACCTATGGTGAAAAAGGAAATATCTTCACATAAAAACTAGACAGAAACTTTCTGAGAAACTTCTCTGTGATGTGTGCATTCATCTCAAAGTGCTGAAACTTTCTTTTGATTGAGGAGTTTGGAAACAGTCTTTTTGTAGAATCTGCAGAGGGATATATGTGAGCCCATTGAGGTCTATGGTTAAATAGGAAATATCTTCACATAAGAACTACAAAGAAGCTTTCTGAGAAACTTCTTCATGATGTGTGATTACACCTTATAGGGTTAAACTTTTCTTTAGATTGAGCAGATTGGAAACTGTCTTTTTTTATAATGTGGAGAGGGATATTTTTGAGCGGTTTGAGGCCTGTGGTGAAAAAGGAAATATCTTCAAATAAAAACTAGACAGAGGCATTCTGAGATACTTCTTTGTGAGGTGTGCATTCATCTCACAGAGTTTAACTTTTCATTTGATTGAGCAGTTTGGAAAAAGTCTTTTTGTAGTATCTTCAAATGGATATTTGGAGTGCTTTGAGGCCTATGGTGAAAAAGGAAATATCTTCACATGAAAATTAGACAGAAGCATTCTGAGAAGGTTATTTGTGATGTGTGCTTTCATCTCACAGAGTTGGGCCTTTCTTTTCATTGAGCAGTTTGGAAACAGTCTTTTTGTAGAATCTGCAAATGGATATTTGCATCGCTTTGAGGTCTATGGTGAAAAAGGAAATATCTTCACATAAAACCTAGACAGAAACTTTCTGGGAAACTGCTTTGTGATGTGTGCTTTCATCTCACTGAGTTAAACCTTTCTTTTGATTGAGTAGTTTTGAAACAGACCTTTTGTTGTTTCTGCAGAGGGATATTTTTGAGCAGCTTTAGTCCTATGGGGAAAAAGGAAATATATATTCACATAAAAACTAGACAGACACTTTTTGACAAACTTCTTTGTGATGTGTGCATTCATCTCCAAGAGTTGAACCTTTCTTTTGATTTAGCAGTTTGGAAACAGTCTTTTTGTAGATTCTGCAGAGGAGTATTTTTAAGTGGTTTGAGGCCTATGGTGAAAAATAAATATTTTCACATAAAAACTAGACAGAAGCATTATGAGAAAATTCTTTGTTATGTGTACATTCATCTCACAGAGTTGAAACGTTCTTTGGATTGAATATTTTAGTAGCAGTCTTTTTTATAATCTGCAGTGGGATATTTATGAGCAGTTTGAGGCCTATGGTGAAAATGGAAATATTTTCACATAAAAACTAGACAGAAGCATTATGAGAAACTGCTTTCTGACGTGTGCATTCATCTCACACAGTTGATCCTTTCTTTTGATTAAGCAGTTTGGAAACAGTGTTTTCTGGAATCTGCAAAGGGATATTTGTGAGTCCTTTGAGGATTATGATGAAATGGGAAATATCTTCCCATAGAAACTAGACAGAAGCATTCTGAGAAACTCCTTTGTGATGTGTGCTTTCATTTCACAGAGTTGAACCTTTCTTTTGATGGAGAAATTTGGAAACAGTCTTTTTGTATAATCTGCAAATGGATAATTGGAGTGTTTTTAGGCCTCTGGTGAAAAAGGAAATATCTTCACATAAAAACTAGACAGAAGCTTTCTGAGAAACTTCTTTGTGATATGTGCATTTATCTCAAAGAGTTGAACCTTTCTTTTGATTGCGCAATTTGGAATCAGTCTTTTTGTAGTTTCTGCATAGGGATATTTTTCCGTGGTTTGAGACCTATGGTGAAAATTGAAATATCTGCACATAAAAACTATACAGAAGCGTTCTGATAAAATTGTTTGTGATGCATGCCTTTATCTCACAGAATTACATCTTTCTTTTGATTGAGCAATTTGGAAACAGTCTTTTTATAGAATCTGCAAATGGATATTTGGAGTGCTTTGAGGCCTATGGTGAAAAAGGAAATATGTTCACATAAAAAATAGACAGAAGCTTTCTGAGAAAATTATTTGTGATGTTTGCATTCATCTCACAGAGTTGAACCTTTCTTTTAATTGAACAGTTTGGAATCAGTCTTTTCATAGATTATGCAGACGGATGTTTCTGAGCGGTTTGAGGCCTATGGTGAAACAGGAAATATGTTCACATGAAAAGTAGACTGACGCTTTTTGGGAAATGTCTTTTTGATATGTGCATTCATCTCACAGAGTTGCACAATCTACAATGGGATATTTCTGAGCATTTTGAGGCCTATTATGAAAAAGAAATAGCTTCACATAAAAACTAGACAGAAGCATTCTGAGAAACTTCTTTATGATGTTTGCATTCATCTCACACTGTTGAAATTTGTTTGGATTGAGCAGTTTACAAAAGTATTTTTGGAGAATGTGCAAAGGTATATTTGTGAGCCCATTGAAGCCTGTGGTGAAATAGGAAATATCTTCACATAAGAAGTAGTCAGAAGCTTTGTGAGAAACTTCTTTGTGCTGTGTGCTTTCATCTCACAGAGTTGAACCTTTCTTTCAATTGAGCATTTTGGAAACTCTTTTCTTATAACCTGCAGTGAGATATTGGTGAGCAGCATGACATCTATGGTGAAAATTGAAATATCTTCACATAAAAACTAGAAAGAAACATTCTGAGAAACTTATTTGTGATGTGTGCATTCATCTCACAAAGTTGAACCTTTCTTTTGATTGAGCAATTTGGAAACAGTCTTATGGTACAATCTGCAAAGGCATATTTCTGAGCGGTTTGAGACCCATGTTGTAATAGGAAATATCTACACATAAAAACTAGACAGATGCTTTTTGAGAAACGCCTTTGTGATGTGTGCATTCACCGCACAGAGTTGAACCTTTCTTTTGATTGAGAAGTTTGGAAACAGTCTTTTTGTACAATCTGAAAAGGGATATTTCAGAGTGGTGTGAGGGCTATGGTGAAAAACGATCTATCTTCACATAAAAAGTAGACAGAAGTTTTCTCACAAAATTCTTTGTGATATGTGCTTTCATCTCACAGATTTGAGCCTTACTTTTTATTGAGGAGTTTGGAAACGGTCTTTTTGTAGAATATGCAAATGGACATTTAGAGCATTTTGAGACCTATGGTGAAAAAGGAAATATCTTCATATAAAAACTTGACAAAGTCTTTCAGAGAAATCACTTTTTGATGTGTGTATTCATCTCATGCAGTTGAATCCTCCTTTTGATTTAGCAGTTTAGAAACTGTCTGTCTGTAGAATCTGCAAAGGCATATTTGGAGTCCTTTGAGGGCTAAGGTGAATAAGGAAATATCTTCACATAAAAACTAGAAAGAAGCTTTCTGAGAAACTTCTTTGTGATGTGTGCATTCAGTGCACAGTGTTGAACTTTTCTTTTGATTGAGCAGTTTGGAAACAGTATTTTTGTGGAATCTGCAACAGAACATTTGGTGCACTTTGAGGCCTAATGTGAAGAATGAAATTTCTTCACATAAAAACTAGACAGAAGCATTCTGAGAAACTTCTTTGTGATGTGTGCATTCATCTCACAGATGTGAACATTTCTTTTGATTGACCTGTTTGGAAACAGTCTTTTTGTAGAATCTGCAAAGGGATATTTGTGAGTGCTTTTCAGCCTACAGTGAAACTAGACAGAAGTTTTCTGATAAACTTCTTTGTGATATGGGCATTCATCTAACAGAGTTGAACCTGTATTTTGATTGAGCTGTTTGAAGTCTTTTTGTAAAATCTGTAAAGGGATATTTGTGAGCAATTTTAGGCCTGTGGTGAGAAAGGAAGTGTTTTCACATAAAAACTAGACGAAAGTTTTCAGAGACACTTCTTTGGTATGTGTGCATTCATCTCAAAGAGTTGAACCTTCCTTTCAGTTGAGCAGTTAGGAAACAGTCTTTTTGTAGAATCTGCAAAGAGATATTTGGAGCACTTTCAGGCTGACGGTGAAAAAGGAAATATCTTCACATAAAAACTAAACAGCAGCTTTCTGAGAAACTTCTTTGTGACGTGTTCTTTCATCTCACTGAGTTGAACCATTCTTTTCATTGATAAGTTAAGAAACAGTATTTTGTAGAATCCATAAATGGATATTTGGAGCACTTTTAATACCACAGTGAAAAATGAAATATCTTTACATAAAAACTAGACAGAAGCTTTCTGAGAAACTTCTTTGTGATGTGGGCTTTCATCTTACAGATTTGAACATTTCTTTTCATTCAGCAGTTTGGAGACTGTCTTTTTGTAGAATCTGCAAATGGATATTTAGAGCACTTTGAGGCCTATGGTGAAAAAGGTAATATCTTCTCTTAAAAATTTGACAGAAGCTTTCGAAGAAACTTCTTTGTGATGTGTGCATTCATCTCACAGCATTGAAACTTTCTTTTAACTGAGCAGTTTGGAAACAGTCCTTTTGTAGAAACTGCAATGGGATGTTTTTGGGCCCTTTGTAGCCAATGGTGAAAAAGAAAATATCTTCACATAAAAATTAGACAGAAGCTCTCTGAGAAACTTCTTTGTGATGTTTGCTTTCATCTTCCAGAGTTGAACATTTCTTTTCATTGAGCACTTTGGAAACAGTGTTTTTGTACAGTCTGCAAAGGGATATTTGTACAGTCTGCAAAGGCATATGGTGAATAAAAAGTATCTTCAAATAAAAACTAGACAGAAGGCTTCTGAGAAATTTCATTGTGATGTTTGCATTCATCTCACAGAGTTCAACCTTTCTTTTCATAGCACAGTTTGGAGGCAGTCTTTTTGTAGAATCTGCAAATGGATACTTGGAGCGCTTTGTGGCATATAGTGAAAAAGGAAATAACTTCACATAAATACTAGACAGAAGCTTTCTGAGAAAGTTCTTTGTAATGTGCATTCACCTCACAGAGTTGAATCTTTCTTTTCCTTGAGCAGTTTGGAAACAGTCTTTTTGTACAATCTGCAAAGGGATATTTGTGAGCGTTTTGGGGCCTATGTTGAAAAAGAAAATACCTTCACATAAAAAGAAGAGAGAAGCTTTCTGAGAAACTTCTTTGCAATGTGTGCATTCATGTCACAGCTTCGAACATTTCTTTTTATTGAGCACTTTGGAAACAGTCTTTTGTAGAATCTACAATGGGATACTTTTGAGCTGTTTGGGACTTATGGTAAAAAATGAATTATCTTCACTTAAAAACTAGACAGAAGTTTTGTGAGAAACTTCTTTGTGATGTGTGCTTTCATCTCACAGGCTTGAACCTTTTCTTCAATTAAGCAGTTTGGAAACAGTCTTTCTGTAGAATCTGCCAAGGAATATTTGTAGTGCTTTGAGACATATGGTGAAAAATGAAATATCTGCACATAAAAACTAGACAGAAGCTTTCTGAGAAACTTCTTTGTGATGTGTGCTTTCATCTCACAGAGTTCAACCTTTCTTTTCATTGAGCAGTTTGGACACAGTCTTTTTGTAGAATCTGCAAGTGGATATTTGGAGTGCTTCATGGCCTACGGTGAAAAAGGAAATATCCTCACCTAAAAACTAGTCAGAAGATTTTGGAGAAACTTCTTTGTGTTGTGTGCATTTATATTATGGAGTTGAACCTTTATTTTCATTTATTACTTTGGAAACAGTCTTTTTGCAGAATCTGCAAAGTGATATTTGGAGCAGTTCTGGGCATATGGTGAATAAGGAAATATCTTCACTTAAAAACTAGACAGAAGCTTTCTGAGAAACCTCTTTGTGATGTTTGAATTCATCTAACAGAGTTGAATCATTCTTTAGATTGAGCTGTTTGGAGACAGTGCTTTTGTAGAGTCTACAAAGGGATATTTGGAGAGCTTTGGGGCCTGTGGTGAAGAAGGAAATATCTTCACATAAATACTAGACAGAAGCTTTCTGAGAAACTTCTTTGTGATGTCTGCATTCATCTCACAGAGCTCAACATTTCTTTTCATTGAGCAGTTTGGAAGCAGTCTTTCTGTAGAATCTGCAAATGGATATTTGGTGCACTTTGAGGCCTATAGTGAAAAAGGAAATATCTTCACATAAAAACTAGACAGAAACTTTCTCAGAAACTTCTTTGTTATGTGCATTCATCTCACAAAGTTGAACCTTTCTTTTCATTGAGCAGTTTGGAAACAGTCTTTTGGTAGAATCTCCAAGGGGATATTTGGAGCACTTTGAGGCCTATGGTGAATAAGGGAAATATTTACATAAAAGCTAGACAGAAGCTTTCTGAGAAACCTCTGTTTGATGTGGGCTTTCATCTGACAGATTTGAACCTTTCTTTTGATTGAGCAGTCTGGAAACAGTCTTTTGTAGAATCTGAAAATGGATGTTTTGAATGCATTGTTTCCTGTAGTAGAAAAGAAAATATCTTCACACAACTAGACAGAAGCCTTCTGAGAAACTTCTTTGTGATGTGTGCATTCATCTTACAGAATTGAACCTTTCTTTTGATTGAGCAGTTTGGAAACAGTCCTTTTGTAGAATCTACAAAGGGATATTTGTGAGCCCTTTGAGGTCTATGGTGAAAAAGGAAATATCTTCACATAAAAACTAGACAGAAGCTTTCTGAGAAACTTCTTTGTAATGTGTGATTTCATCTCACAGTGTTGAAGTTTTCCTTTCATTGATCAGTTTAGAAATCTTCTTTTTGTAGTATCTGCAAAGTGATATTTGGAGCGCTTTGGTGCCTGTGGTGAATAGGGAAATATCATCATATAAAAAATAGACAGAAGTTTTCTGAGAAACTTCTTTGTGATGTTTGCATTCATCTCACAGAGTTGAAGCTTTCTTTTCATTGAGCAGTTTGCAAACCGTCTTTCTGTAGTATCTGCAAATCGATATTTGTGAGCGGTATGGAGCCTTTGCTGAAAAAGGAAATATCTTCACATAACAACACAGAAACTTTCTGATAAACTTCTTTGTGATGTGTGCATTCATCTCACAGAGTTGAAACTTTCTTCTGATTGAGCATTTTGGAAACAGTCTTTTTGTAGGATCTGCAAATGGATACTTGTGAGCCCTTTGAGGCCTATGGTGAAAATGGAAATGTCTTCACATAAAAACTAGACAGGAGTGTTCTGAGAAACTTCTTTATGATGTGTGTTTTCATCTCACAGAATTGAAACTTTCTTTTGGTTTATCAGTTTGGAAACAGTCTTTCTGTAGAATCTGCAAAGTGTTTCTTGGAGCCCTTTGAGGCCTATTTTGAAAAAGGAAATATCTTCACATAAAAACTAGACAGAAGCTTTCTGAGAAACTTCTTTGTGATGTGTGCATTCATTTCACAGAGTTGAACTTTATTTTGATTGAGCAGTGTGGAAACAGTCTTTTTATAGAATCTGCAAATGGATATTTGTGATCCCTTTGAGGCCTGTGGTGAAAAAGGACACATCTTCACATAAAAACTAGACAGAAGGGTTTCGAGAAACTTCTTTGTGATGTGTGCATTCGTCACACAGAGTTGAACTTTTACATTGATTGCGTAGTTTGGAAACAGTCTTTTTGTAGAATCTGGCAAAGGATATATAGAACGCTTTGAGGCATATGGTGAAAAATGAAATATCTTCCTATAAAAACTAGACAGAAGCTTTCTGAGAAACTTCTTTGTGATGTGTGCATCCATCTGACACAGTTCAACCTTACTTTTCATTTGGCAGTTTGGAAACAGTCTTTTTGTAGGATCTCCAAAGGGATATTTTGAGAGCTTTGAGGCCTATGTTAAATAAGGAAAATATTCACATAAAAACTAGACAGAAACTTACTGAGAAACTTCTTTGTGATGTGGGCTTTCATCTCACAGAGTTGAACCTTTGTTTTGATTGAGCAGTTTGGAAACAGTCCTTTGTGGAATCTGCAAATGGATATTTGGAGTGCTTTGAAGCCCAAAGTGAAAAAGGAAATATCTCAACATAAAAACTAGACAGAAGCTTTGTGAGAAACTTGTTTGTGATGTGTGCTTTCATCTCACAGAGTTGAAACTTCTTTTTGGTTGATCAGTTTTGAAACAGTGTTTTTGTAGTATCTGCAAAGGGATACTTGGAGCTCTTTGAGGCCTGTGGTGAAAAAGGAAACATCTTCAAATAAAAACTAGACAGAAACTTTTGACTTGGAAGCTACCTAAATGCCCAACAATGATAGACTGGATTAAGAAAATGTGGCACATATAACCCATGGAAAACTATGTAGCCATAAAAAATGATAAGTTCATGTCCTTTGTAGGGAGATGGATGAAGCTGGAAACCGTCATTCTCAGCAAACTATCACAAGGACAGAAAATCAAACACTGCATGTTGTCACTCATAGGTGGGAATTGAACAATGAGAGCACAAGGACACAGGAAGGGGAACATCAAAGGGATGGGGGATGGATAACATTAGGAGATATAACTAATACTAAATGACGAGTTAATGGGTGCAGCTCACCAATATGACACATGTATACATATGTAACAAACCTGCACATTGTGCCCATGTACCCTACAATTTAAAGTAAAATAATAAATAAAATTAAAAAAACAAGAGAAACTTTTTTGTGATGAATGCATTCATCTCACAGAGTTGAACCTTTCTATTGATTGAGAAGCTTGGAAACTGTCTTTTGTAGAATCTGCCAATGGATATATGTAGTGCTTTGAGGCATATGGTGAAAAATGAGGAATCTTCACATAAAAACTAAACAGAAGATTTCTGAGAAACTTCTTTGTGATATGTGCATTCATCTCACAGAGTTCAACCTTTCTTTTCATTGAGCAGTTTAGAAATGATCTTTTTGTGGAATCTCCAAAGGGATATTTGGAGCACCTTGAGGCCTATGTTGAATAAAGAAAATATTCAGATAAAATCTAGACAGAAGCTTTCTGAGAAACTTCTTTGTGATAGGTGCATTCATCTCAAGAATTGAACCTTTCTATTGATTGAGCAGTTTGTAAACAGTCTTTTGCAGAATCTTCCAAGGGATATATGTAGCGCTTTGAGGCATATGGTGAAAAAAGAAGAATCTTCACATTAAAACTAGACAGAAGATTTCTGAGAAACTTCTTTGTGATGTGTATATTAATCTCATAGAATTCAAACTTTCTTTTCATTCAGTAGTTTGGAAATGGTCTTTTTGTGGAATCTCCAAAGGGATATTTGGAGCACTTTGAGGCCTATGTTGAATAAGGAAAATATTCAGATAAAAACCAGACAGATTTCTGAGAAACTTCTTTGTGATGTGGGCTTTCATCTAACAGAATTAAAACTTTCTTTTGATAGAGCAGTTTGGAAACAGTTTTTTTGTAGAATCTGTCAAGGGATATTTGGAGCACATTGAGGCCTATGGTGGAAAAGGAAATATCTTCACATAAAAACTACACAGAGTTCTTCTGAGAAACTTCTTTGTGATGTGTGCATTCATCTCACAGAGTTGAGGGTTTCTTTTGATTGAGCAGTTTAGAGACAGTCTATTTATAGAATCTGCAAAGGGATATTTGTGAGCCGTTTGTGGAATATGGTGAAAAGGGAAATATCTTCATAAAAAAACTAGACAGAAGGTTTCTGAGAAATTTCTTTGTTATGTGTGCATTCATCTCACAGTTGAACATTTCTACAGATTAAGTCATTTGGAAACTGTCTTTTTGTTGAATCTGGCCTGGGATATGTGTAGCACTTTGAGGTGTATGGTGAAAAACTAAATATCTTCCCATAAAAACTAGACAGAATCTTTCTGAGATACTTCTTTTTGATGAGTGTACTCATCTCACAGAGTTGAACCTTTCTATTAATTGAGCAGTTTGGGAACAGTCTTTTTGTAGGATATCCAAAGGGATATTGTGAGTTCTTTGAGGCCTACGGTGAATAAGGAAAATATTCACATAAAAACTAGACAGAAGCTTTCTGAGAAACTTCTTTGGGATGTGGACTTTCATCTCATAGAGTTGAACCTTACTTTTGATTGGACAATTTTGAGACAGTCTTTTTGTAAAACCTGCAAGGGGACATTGGCAGTGCTTTGGGGTCTGTGGTGAATAAGGAAATACCTTCACATAAAAAGTAGAGAGAAGTTTTCCAAGAAACTTATTTGTTATGTGTGCATTCATCTCACAAAATGAAGCTTTCTTTTGATTGAGCAGCTTGGACACAGTCTTCTTTTTGTAGAATCTTCAAAGGGATATTTGTGAGCAGTTTGGGGAATATGGTGAAAAGGGAAATACCTTCACATAAAGACTAGACAGAAGCATTCTGAGAAACTACATTGTGATGTTTGCATTCATCTCACAGAGTTGAACGTTTCTTTTGATTGAGCAGTTTGGATGCAGTCGTTTTGTAGAATCTGCAAAGGGATATTTCTGACCGCTTTGGGGCCTATGGTGAAAAAGGAAATATCCTCTCATAAAACTAGACCGAATCTTTCTGACAAACATCTTTGTGATGAGTGCATTCATCTCATGGAGTTCAACCTTCCTTTGGATTAAATAGTTTGTAAACAGATTTTTTAGAGAATCTGAAAAAGGGATATTTGTGAGCCCTTTGTGCCCCATGGTGAAAAAGAAATATCTTCACATAAAAACTAGACAGACTCCCTCTGAGAAACTTCTCTGTGTTGTGTGATTTCATCTCACTGAATTGAACCTTTCTTTTGATTGATCAGTTTGGAAGCAGTCTTTTTGTAGAATCTGCAAAGGGAAACTTGGAGCACTTTGTGGTGTAGGGAGAAAAAGTAGATATCTTCAAATAAAAACTAGACAGAAGCTTTCTGAGAAACTTCTCTGTGATGTGTGCATTCATCTCACAGAGTTGAACATTTCTTTTGATTAAGCAGTTTGGAAACAGTCCTTTTGTTAAATCTGCAAATGGATATTTCTGAGCAGCTTGAGGCCTATGGTGAAAAAGGAAATATCTTCACATGAAAACTAGACAGAAAGTTTTTAAGAAACATCTTTGTTATGTGTGCATTCATCTCACAGAGTTGAGCCTTTCTATTGACTGAGTCGTTTGGAAACAGTCTTTTTGTAGAATGTGGCCAGGGATATATGTAACGCTTTGAGGCATATGGTGAATAACGAAATACCTTCCTATAAAAACTAGACAGAAGCTTTCTGAGAAACTTCTTTATGATGTGTGCATTCATCTCAAAGAGTTCAAAGTTTCCTTCATTGAGCAGTTTGGAAAAAGTCTTTTCGTAGTTTCCTCAGAGGGATATGTGTAGCGCTTTGAGGCGTACAGTGAAAAATGAAATGTCTCCACATAAGAACTAGACAGAAGCTTTCTGGCAAAATTCTTTGTGATGTGGCTTTCATTTCACAGAGTTGAACCTTACTTTTCATTGAGCAGTTTGGAGACAGTCTTTTTGTAGAATCTGAAAATGGATATTTGGAGCGTTTGGAGGCCTATGGTGAAAAAGGAAATATCTCAACATAAAAACTGGACAGAAACTTTCTGAGAAACTCCTTTGTGATGTGTGCTTTCATCCCACAGAGTTGAATCTTTCTTTTTATTGAGCAGTTTGGAAACAGTCTTTTTGTAGAATATGCAAATGGATATTTGGAGCGCTTTGAGGCCCAAGGTGAAAAAGGAAATATCTCAACATAAAAACTAGACAGATCCTTTCTGAGAAACTTCTTTGTGATGTGTGCATTCATCTCACAGAGTTGAACCTTTCTTTTGATTGAGCAGTTTAGAAACACTCTGTTTGTAGAAACTGCAAAGGCACATTTTTGACTGGTTTGCATACTGTGTTGAAAAAGGAAATACCTTTACATAAAAACAAGACAGAAGCATTCTGAGAAACTTCTTTTTGATGGGTGCATTCATCTCACAGAGATGAAACTATCTTTTGATTGAAAAGTTTGGAAACACTCTTTTTGTAGAATCTACAAGTGGATACTTGTGTGCCCTTTGAGGCCTATAGTGAAAAGGGAAATATCTTCACATAAAAACTAGACAGAAGTTTTCTGAGAAAATACTTTGTGATGTGTGTTTTCATCTCACAGTTGAAAGTTTCTTTTGTTTGATCAGTTTGGAAACAGTCTTTTTACAGAATCTGCAAAGGGATACTTGGAGCCCTTTGAGGCCTATGGTGAAAAAGGAAATATCCTCAAATAAAAAATAGAAACTTTCTGAGAAACTTCTTTGTGATGTGTGCATTCATCTCAGAGAGTTGAACCTATCTTTTGATTAAGCAGTTTGGAAACAGTCTTTTTGTAGAATCTTCAAAGAGATATTTATGAGCAGTTTGAGGCCTATGATGAAAAAAATATCTTCACATAAAAACTAGACAGAAGCTTTCTGAGAAACTTCTTTGTGATGTCTGCATTCATCTCACAGAGTTCAACATTTCTATTGATTGAGCAGTTTGGAAGCAGTCTTTTTGTAGAATCTGCAAATGGATATTTGGTGCACTTTGAGGCCTATAATGAAAAAGGAAATATCTTCACATAAAAACTAGACAAAAACTTTCTCAGAAACTTTTTTTATGTGCATTCATCTCACAAAGTTGAACCTTTCTTTTCATTGAGCAGTTTGGAAACAGTCTTTTTGTAGAATCTCCAAGGGGATATTTGGAGCACTTTGAGGCCTGTGGTGAATAAGGAAAATATTTAAATAAAAACTAGACAGAAACTTTCTGAGAAACCTCTGTTTGATGTGGGCTTTCATCTCACAGATTAGAACCATTCTTTTGTTTGAGCAGTTTGGAAACAGTCTTCTGTAGAATCCAAAAATGGATGTTTTGAGCGCATTGTTTCCTGTAGTAGAAAAGGAACTATCTTCACATAACAACTAGACAGAAGCCTTCTGAGAAACTTCTTTGTGATGTGCACATTCATCTCACAGAGGTGAGCCTTTCTTTTGATTGAGCAGTTTGGAAACATTCCTTTTGTAGAATCTGCAAAGGGATATTTGTGAGCCCTTTGAGGCCTATGGTGAAAAAGGGAATACCTTCACATAAAAATTAGACAGAAGCTTTCTGAGAAACTTCTCTGTGTTGTGGGATTTCATCTCAGAGGATTGAACCTTTCTTTGGTTGATCAGTTTGGAAACAGTCTTTTTCTTGAATCTGCAAAGGGATACTTGGGGCACTTTGAGGGCTGTGGTGAAAAAGGAAATATCTCAACATAAAAACTAGACAGAAGTTTTCTGAGAAACTTCTTTGTGATGTGTGCATTCATGTCACAGGGTTGAGCTTTTCTTTTGATTGAGCAGTTTGGAAACAGCATTTTTGTAAAATCTGTGAAGAGATATATGGAGCCGAGTGCGGTCTGTAGTGGAAATGGAAATATCTTCACATAAATACCAGAGAGAAGCCTTCTGAGAAACTTCTTCTGGTTTGTGCATTCATCTCACAGAGTTGAACCATTCTTTTGATTGAATCCTTTGAAATAGTGCTTTTGTAGAATCTGCAAATGGGTATTTTTGAGGCCTTTGAGACCTATGGTGAAAAAGGATATATCTTCTCATAAAACTAGACAGAAGCTTTCTGAGAAACTTCTTTGTGATGTGTGATTTCATCTCTCAGAGTTGAACCTTTCTTTTGATTTATATGTTTGGAAACAATCTTTTTTGTGGAATCTGAAAAGGGATATTTGGATCACTTTGTGGCCTCTGGTGAATAAGGAAATATCTTCACATAAAAACTAGACAGAAGTTTTCTGAGAAACTTCTTTGTTATGTGTGCATTCATCTCTCAGATTTGAAGATTTCTTTTGATTGAGCAATTTGGAGACTTTTTGTAGAATCTACAAAGGGGTATTTGTGAGCGGTTTGGGGCCTATGTTGAAAAGGGAAATAACTTCATATAAAAACTAGATTGAAGCATTTTGAGAAATTTCTTTGTGATGTGTGCAATCACCTCACAGAGTGCAACTTTTTTTTTTTTTTCTGAGACGGAGTCTGGCTCTGTAGCCCAGGTTGGAGTGCAGTGGCGTGATCTCGGCTCACTGCAAGCTCTGCCTCCCAGGTTCCCACCATTCTCCTGCCTCAGCCTCCCAAGCAGCTGGGACTACAGGTGCCCACCACAACGCCTGGCTAATTTTTTGTATTTTTAGTAGAGACAGGGTTTCACCATGTTAGCTGGGATCGTCTCAATCTCCTGACCTTGTGATCTGCCTGCCTCAGCCTCCCAAAGTGCTGGGATTACAGGCTTGAGCCACCATGCCCGGCTGACACAACCTTTTTTTTGATTGAGCAGTTTGGAAGCAGTCTTTTTGTGGAATCTGCAAAGGGATATTTGTAATCACTTTAATGCCTATGGTAAAAAAGGAAATATCTTCACATAAAAACTAGACAGAAGCATTCTGAGAAACTTATTTGTGATGTGTGTATTCAAACCGCATACTTGAACCTTTCTTTTGATTGAGCACTTTGGAAACCATCTTTTTATAGAATCTACAAATGGATATTTGTGAGCCCTTTGAGGCACATGGTGAAAAACGAAATATCTTCACATAAAATCTAGACAGAAGCTTTCTGAGAAACTTCTCTGTTTTGTGTCCTTTCAACTAAAACAGTTGAATCTTTCTTTTGATTGATCAGTTTGGAAAAAGTCTTTTTGTAGAATCTGCAAAGGGATACTTGGAGCACTTTGAGGCCTATGGTTAATAAGGAAATACCTTCACATAGAAACTATACAGAAGCTTTCTGACAACCTTCCTTGTGATGTGTGCATTCAACTCACAGAGTTGAATCTTTCCTTTGATTGAGCAGTTTGGAGGCAGTCTTTTTGTAGAATCTGCAAAGGGATATTTGAGAGTGGTTTCAACCCTATGATGACAAAGGAAATATCTTCACATAAAGCTAGACAGAAGCATTTTGAGGTACTTCTTTGTGATGTGTGCATTCATCTAACAGAGTTCAATCTTTCTTTAGAAGGAGCAGTTTGGAAATCGTCTTTTTGTAGAATCTGCAAAGGGATATTTGTGAGTGATTTGAAGCCTGTGGTGAAAAAGGAAATATCTTCACATAAATACTAGAAATAAGTATCCTGAGAAACTTCTTCATGATGTGTGGCTTCATCACACAGAGTAGAAATTTTCCCTTGATTGAGCATTTTGGAAATGGTCTTTTTCTAGTATCTCCAGAGGGATATGTGTAAGCCCATTGAGGCCTATGTTGAAAAGGGAAATAACTTCAAATAAAAACTAGACAGAAGCATTCTGAAAAACTTTCTTGTGAAGCATGCTTCATCTCACAGAGTTGAACCTTCCTTTTGATAGAGCAGTTTGGAAACAGTCTTTTTGTAGTATCTGCAAAGGGATATTTGCAGTGCTTTGTGTTCTATGGTGTAAAAAGGACATATCTTAACATAAAAACAAGACAGAAGCTTTCTGAGAAAATTCTTTGGATGTGGGCATTCATCTCACAGAGTTGAACCTTTCCTTTGATTGAGCAGTCGGAGGCAGTCTTTTTGTAGAATCTGCAAAGGGAGTGGTTTCAGCCCTATGGTGACAAAGGAAATATCTTCACATAAAGCTAGACAGAAGCACTTTGAGGTACTTCTTTGTGATGTGTGCATTCATCTAACAGAGTTCAATCTTTCTTTAGAAGGAGTAGTTTGGAAATCATCTTTTTGTAGAATCTGCAAAGGGATATTTGTGAGCAGTTTGAAGCCTGCGGTGAAAAAGGAAATACCTTCACATAAATACTAGACAGAAGCATTCTGAGAAACTTCTTTGGGATGTGTGCCTTCATCATACAGAGTTGAAATTTTCCCTTGATGGAGCAGTTTGGAAACAGTCTTTTTCTCGAATCTCCAGAGGGATATATGTGAGCCCATTGAGGCCTATGTTGAAAAGGGAAATATCTTCAAATAAAAACTAGACAGAAGCATTCTGAGAAAATTCCTTTTGATATGTGCATTCATCTCATGGAGTTGAACCTTTCTTTTGATAGAGCAGTTTGGAAACAGTCTTTTTGTAGTATCTGCAAAGGGATATTTGGAGCACTTTGAGGCCTATGGTGCAAAAGGAAATATCTTATCATAAAAACAAGGCAGAAGATTTCTGAGAAGCTTCTTTCATGCTTGCATTCATCTCACAGAGTTGAATCTTTCTTTTGATTGAGGAGTCAGAGGCAGTCTTTTTGTAGAATCTGCAAAGGGATATTTGAGAGTGGTTTCAGCCCTATGGTGACAAAGGAATTATCTTCACATAAAGCTGGACAGAAGCATTTTGAGGTATTTCTTTGTGATGTGTGCATTCATCTAACAGACTTCAATCCTTCTTTAGATGGAGCAGTTTGGAAATCATCTTTTTGTAGAATCTACAAAGGGATATTTGTGTGCAGTTTGAAGAGTACAGTGAAAAATGAAATATCTTCACATAAATACTAGACAGAAGCATTCTGAGAAACTTCTTTGGGATGTGTGCCTTCATCTCACAGAGTTGAAATTTTCCTTTGATTGAACAATATGGAACAATCTTTTTCTAGAATCTCCAGAGGGATACGTGTAAGCCCCTTGAGGCCTACATTGAAAAGGGAAATATCTTCACATAAAAACTAGACGGAAGCATTCTGAGAAACTTCTTTGTGATGTGTGCATTCATCTCACAGAGATGAACATTGGTTTTGATTGAGCAGTTTGGACACAGTCTTTTTGTACCAGCTGCAAATGGATATTTAGTGTACTTTGAGTCCTATGGTGAAAAAAGAAATATCTTAACATAAAAACTAGAGAGAATCATTCTGAGAAACTTCTTTATGCTGTGTGCATTCATCTCAGAGAGTTGAAAATTTCTTTTCATTGAGCAGTTTGGAAACAGTCTTTTTGTATAATCTGCCAAGGAATATTTGGAGGGATTTGAGACATATGGTGAAAAAATAAATATCTTCAAATAAAAACTAGATGGAAGATTTTTGAGAAATTCATTTTTCATGTGTGCTTTAACCCTACAGATTTTAAACTTTTTTTTGATAGAGCAGATTGGAAACCATCCTTTTGTAGAATCTCCAAATGAATATTTAGAGCGCTTTGAGGGCTACGGTGAAAAAGGAAATATCTTCCAATAAAAACGAGACAGAAGCTTTCTGAGAAACTTCCTTGTGATGTGTGCTTTCATCTCACAGAGTCAAAATTTTCTTGTGAATGAGCAGTTTGGAAATAGTCTTTTTGTAGGAACTGCAAGTGGATATCTATAGCACTTTGAGGTCCACGGTGAAAAAGGAAATATCTTCACATGAAAACTAAACAGAAGATTTCTGAGAAAGTTCTTTGTGATGCGTGCATTTATCTCACAGTGTTGAACGTTTCTTTTGATTGAGCAGTTGGGACATGCTCTGTTTGTAGAATTTGCTGAGGAATATTTGTGAGCGGTTTGAGACTTATGGTGAAAAAGCAAATATCTTCACATAAAAACTTCACAGACTCTTTAGGAGAAACATTTTTGTGATGTTGACATTCATCTCACATAGTTGAACCTTTCTTTTCTTTGAGCAATTTGGAAGCACTCTTTTTATACAATCTGCTAAGGGATATTTCTGAGTCATTTGAGGCCTATGGTGAAAAAGAAATATCTTCACATAAAAACTAGACAGAAGTATTCTGAGGAACTTCTTTGTGATGTGTGCATTCACCTCACAGAGTTGAACCATCCTTTGATTGAGCAGTTTGGAAACAGTCTTTTTGTAGAATTTGCAAATGGATATTTGTGAGCGGTTCGAGGCCTATGGTGAAAATGGAAATATCTTCACATAAAAACTAGACAGGAACATTCTGAGAAACTTCTTTGTGATGTGTGCATTCATCTGAAAGAGTTGAAAATTTCTTTAGATTTAGCAGTTTGGAAACAGTTTGTTGTAAACACTGCTAAGGGATATATGTGAGTCCATCGAGGCCTATGGTGAAATAGGACATATTTTCACATAAAAACTATACAGAAGCTTTCTGAGAAACTTCTTTGGATGTGTGCTTTCAATGCACAGCATTGAAACTTTCTTTTGATTGAGCAGTTTGGAAACAGTCTTTTTGCAGGATCTACAAATGGATATTTGGAGTGCTTTCAGGCCTGTGGTGAAAAAGTTAACATCTTCACATAAAAACTAGAGAGAAGGTTTGTGTGAAAGTTCTTTGTGATGTTTGCATTCACCACATAGAGTTGAATCTGTCTTTTGATTGAGCAGTTTGGAAACAGTCTTTTTGTAGATTCCTGAGAGGGATGTTTTTGAGAGGTTTGAGGCCTCTGGTGAAAAAGGAAATATCTTCACATAAAAACTAGACAGAAGCTTTCTGAGAATCTTTTTTGTGATTTGTGCATTCATCTCTCAGATTTGAATATTTCGTTTGACTAAGCAGTTTGGAAACTGTCATTTTGTACAATCTGACAAAGGATAGTTCTGAGCTGTTTGAGGCCTTCGGTGAAAAGGAATTATCTTCACATAAAAACTAGATGGAAGCATTCTGAGAAACCCCTTTTTGATGCATGCATTCATCTCACAGAGTTGAACTTTTCTTTTGATTGAGCACTTTGGAAACAGTCTTTTTGTACAATTTGCAGAGGGATACTTGTGAGTGGTTTGAGGTTTATGGTGACTAAGGAAATATCTTCACAGAAAAACTAGATAGAAGTTTTTTGAGAAACTTCTTTCTGATGTGTGCATTCATCTCACAGTTTTGAAACTTTACTTTGATTGAGCAGTTTGAAAAGAGTCTTTTTGTAGAATCGGCAAAGGGTTATTTGTAAACAATTTGAGGCCTATGGTGAAATAGGAAATATCTTCACGTAAAAAATAGACAAAAGCTTTCTGAGAAACTCCTTTTGATGTGTGTTTTCAACTCACAGAGATGATCCTTTCTTTTGGCTGAGCAGTTTGGAAACTGTCTTTCTGTACAACCTGCAAATGGATATTTGGTGCGCTTTGAGGCTTATGGTGAAAAATGAAATATCTTCACATAAAAACTAGACAGAAGCATTCTGAGAAACTTCTATGTGATGCATGCATTCATCTTACACAGTTGTAACTTTCTTTTGATTGAGCAGTTTGGAAACAGTCGTTTTGTAGAATCTGCAAAGGGATATTTCTGAGCCCTTTTTGGCCTATGGTGAAAAAGGAAATATCTTCACATAAAAAGTAGAGAAAAGCTTTCTAAGAAACTTCTTTGTGATGTGTGCTTTCATCTCACAGTGTTGAACCTTTCTTTCAATACAGCAGTTTGGAAACCATCTTTTTGCAGGATCTGCAAATGGATATTTGGAGCGCTTTGAGACCTATGGTGAAAAAGGAATTATCTTCACATAAAAACGAGAGAGAAGATTTCTGAGAAACTTCTTTGTGATGTGTGCATTCATCTCACAGAGTTGAACCTTTCCTTTGATTGAGCCATGTGGAAACAGTCCTTTTGTACATTTGCAGAGGGATATTTGTGAGTGGTTTGAGGACTATGGTGTAAAAGGAAGTACCTTCATTTTAAAACAATACAGAAGATTTTTCAGACACTTCTTTATGATTTTTGCATTCATGTCACAGAGGTGAACCTTTCTTTTCATTGAGAAGTTTGGAAGCAGTCTTTTTTTTAACAATCTTCAAAGTGATATTTCTGAGCAGTTTGTGGCCCATGGTGAAAAAGAAATATCTTGACATAAAAACTAGACAGAAGTGTTCTGAGAAACTTCTTTATTATGTGTGCATTCAAGTCCCAAAGTTGAACATTTCTTTTGGTTGAGCACATTGCAAACAGTCTTTTTGTAGAATCTGCAATGGGGTATTTTTGAGACTTTTGAGGCATATGATGAAAAATGAAATACCTTCACGTAAAAAGTAGACAGAATCTGTCTAAGAAAATTCTTTGTAATGTGTGCATTTATCTCACAGCATTGAAACTTTCTTTTGATTGAGCAGTTTAGAAACAGTCTTTTTGTAGAATCTGACAAGGGATATTAGGAGTGCTTTGAGGTGTTTGGTGAAAAATGAAATGTCTTCACATGAAAACTAGACAGAAGCTGTCTAAGAAAATTTTTTGTGATGTGTGCATTCATCTCAGAGTGTTCAAACTGTCTTTTCATTGAGCAGTTAAGAAACAGCCTTTTTTTAGTATCTGTCAATGGATATGTGGAGCTCATTGGGTCCTATGTTGAAAAAGGAAATAGCTTCACATAAAAACTAGACAGAAGCTTTCTGAGAAACTTCTTTGTGATGTGTGCTTTCATCTCCCAGAGTAGAAACTTTCATTTCCTTGATATGTTTGGAAACAGTCTTTTTGTAGAATCTGCAAAGGGATATCTGCAGCAATTTGAGACCTTTGGTGTAAAAGTAAATATCTTTAAATGAAAAGTAGATAGAACTTTTCTGGGTAACATCTTTGTGATGTGTACATTCGTCTCCCAGAGTTGGTAATTTCTTTTCATGATTGAGAAGTTTGGAAACAGTCTTTTTGTAGAATCTGCAAAGGGATATATGGAGCAATTTGAGGTATTTGGTGAAAAAAGAAATTTCTCAAAAAAACTAGATAGAAGCTCTCTGAGAAACTTATTTGTGATGTATACATTCATCTCAGAAAGTTGAACCTTTCAATTGATAAGCAGTTTGGAAAGTCTTTTTTTAGAATCTGCAATGGGATACTTGGAACACTTTGAGGCCTATGGTGAAAAAGGAAACATCTTCAAATAAATACTAGAAAGAAGCTTTCTGAGATACTTCTTTGTGATGTGTGAATTCATCTCACAGAATTTAACCTTTCCTTTAATTCACTACTTTGGAAACAGACTTTTTGTAGAACCTGCATAGAGATACTTGTAAGAGGTTTGAGGAATATGGTGAAAAATGAAATAACTTCATATAAAAAGTAGACAGAAGATTTTGAGAAACCTGTTTGGGATGTGTGCTTTCATCTCACAGAGTTGAAGCTTTCTTTTCAGTGAGAAGTTTGGAAATAGTCTTTTTGTACAATCTGCAAAGTGATATTTCTGAACGTTTTCAGGTCCATGGTGAAAAAGTAACATCTTCACATTAAAAACTAGACAGAAGGATTCTGAGAAACTTCTTTTTGATGTGCGCATTCATCTCACAGAGTTGGACATTTCTTTATATTGGGCAGTTTGGAAACAGTCTTTTTGTAGAATATGCAAAGGGATATTTGTGAGCCCTTTGAGGCCTGCGGTGAAATAGGAACTATCTTCACATAAAAACTAGACAGAACCTTTCAGAGAAACTTCTTTGTGTTGTGTGCTTTTATCTCACAGACTTGAACCTTTCTTTTGATTGAGCACTTTGGAAGCATCCTTTTTGTAGTATCTGCAAGTGGATATTTACAGTGCTTTGAGTCCTATGGTTAAAAAGGAAATATCTTCACATTAAAACTAGACAGAAGCTTTCCAAGAAACTTCTTTGTGATGTGTGCATTTATCTCACAGAGTTTAAAATTTTTTTTGACTGAGTAGTTTGGAAAAATGCTTTTTGCAGATTCTGCAGAGGGATACTTGTGAGCCTTTTGAGGCCTATGGTGAAAAAGGAAATATCTTCACATAAAAACTAGACAACAGTTTTTTGAGAAACTTCTTTGTTATGTGTGCGTTCATCTCATGGAGTTGAAACTTTCTTTTGATTGAGCAGTTTGGTAACAGTATTTTGTAGAATCTTCAAAGGGATACTTGTGAGCCCTTGGTGGCCTATGGTGAAAAGGAAAACATTTTCAATAAATAATAAAAATCATTTTTCCGAGAAACTTCTTTGTGATGTGTGCTTTCATCTCACAGAGTTGAAACTTTCTTTTGATTGAGTGGTTTGGAAACAGTTTTTTTGTAGAATCTGCCAATGGATATATGGAGTGCTTTGAGTCAAATGGTGTAAAAGGAAATATCACAACATAAAAACTAAACAGAAGATTTCTGAGAAACTTCTTGTGATGTGTGCATTCATCTCACATGGTTGAACCTTTATTTTTATCAAGCAGTTTGGAAACAGTCTTTTTGTAGAATCTGCCAATGCATATTAGGTGTGCATTGAGGCCTATGGTGGAAAAGGAAACATCTTCACATAAAAACTAGAAAGGAGCTTTCTGAGAAACTTCTTTCTGATGTGTGCATTCATCTCCCAAAGTTGAACCTTTCTTTTGATTGATATGCTTGGAAACAGTGTTTTTGTAGAACCTGCAAAAGGATATTTGAAGCTCTTTGAAGAGAATCGTGAAAAATGAAATATCTTCACATAAAAACTAGATGGAAGCATTCTGAGAAACTTCTTTGTGGTGAGTGCATTCATCTCATGGATTTGAACCTTACTTTTGATTGAGCGGATTGGAAACAGTATTTTTGTACAATTTGCAGAGGGATAATTCTGAGCAGTTTGAGGCCTATGGTGAAAACGGAAATATCTTCACATAAAAACTAGACAGAAGCTTTTTGGGAAACTTCTTTGTGGTGTGTGCTTTCATCACATAGAGTCAAACCTGTCTTTTGATAGAGCAGTTTGGAAACAATCTCTGTGTAGAATCTGCAAAGGGATATTTAAAGAGCTTTGAGGTCTATGGTGAAAAATGAAATATCTTCAAATAAAAACTAGACAGAAGTTTTCTGGGAAACTTTTTTGTGATGTGTGCATTCATCTCACTGGGTTGAAACTTTGTTTTGATTGAGCACTTTGGAAACTGTCTTTTTGTAGATTCCTCAGAGAGATATTTGTGATTGGTTTGAGGCCTCTGGTGAAAAAGGAAATATCTTCACATAAAAAGTACACAGAAGCTTTTTGAGAAACTTCTTTGGATGTGTGTATTCATCTCACTGAGTTGGAAATTTCTTTTCATTGAGCAGTTTGGAAACCATCTCTTAGTCGAATCTGCAGAGGGATATTTGTGAGAGGTTTGAGACCTATGGTGCAAAAGGAAATATCTTCACATAAAAACTAGACAGAAGTTTTTGAGGAACTGCTATGTGATGTGTGCATTTATCTCACAGAGCTGAGAGTTTCTTTTGGTTGAGCAGTTTTTGTGTAATATGCAAAGGGATATTTGTGAGTGGTTTGAAGCTATGGTAAAAAAGAAATATCTTCACATAAAAGTTAGACAGAAGATTTCTGAGAAACTTCTTTGTGATTTGTGCATTAATCTCACAGAGTTCAAACTTCTTTTTGATTGAGAAGTTTATAAACTGTCTTTTCATAGAATATGCAGAGGGATATTTGTGAGCGGTTTGAGTCCTATGTGAAAAAGGAAATATCTTCACATAAAAACTACACAGAAATATTCTGAGAAGCTGCTTTGTGATTTGTACATTCATCTCACATTGCTGAACCTTTCTTTTGATTGAGCAGTTTGGAAAGAGTCTTTTTGTAGAATCTGAAAAGAGACATTTGTGAACTCTCTGAGGCATATGGTGATATAGGAAAAATATTCACATAAAAACTAGACAGAAGCTTTCTGAGAAACTTCTTTGTGATTTGTGCTTTCATCTCACAGAGCTGAACCTTTCTTTCGATTGATCAGTTTGGAAACAGACTTTTATACAATCTGCAAGTGGATATTTGGAGTGCTTTGAGGTCTACGGTGAAAAAGGAAATGTCTTCACATAAAAACAAGACAGAAGCATTCTGAGAAACTTCTTTGCAATGTGTGCATTCATCTCACAGATTTGAAACTTCGTTTTAATTGAGCAGTTTGGAAACAGTCTTTTTGTAGAATCTGAAAAGGGATATTTGTGAGCCCTTTGTGGCCTATGGTGAAAAAGGAAATATCTTCACATAAAAACTAAACAGAAGCTTTCCGAAAAACTTCTAGTGATGTATGCCTTCATCTCACAGAGTTGAACCATTCTTTTGATTGAACAGTTTGGAAACAGTCTTTTCATAGAAACTGCAAATGGATATTTACAGCACTTTGAGGCCTGTGGTGAAAAAGGAAATATCTTCACATAAAAACTAGACAGACACTTTCTGAGAAAGTTCTTTGTGATTTGTGCATTCATCTAATAAAGTTGAAACTTTCTTTTGATTGAGCAGTTTGAAAAACTGTCTTTTTGTAGATTCCTCAGAGGGATATTTGTTAGCGTTTTGAGGCTTATGGTGAAAAAGAAATATCTTCACATAAAAACTAGGCAGAAGCATTCTGAGAAACTTCTTTTGATGCTTGCATTCATCTCACACATTTGAACCTTTCTATTCATTGTGCAGTCTGAAAGCAGTCTTTTGTAGAATCTGCAAAGGGATATTTGTGAGCCCTTTGAGGCCTATGGTGAAATAGGAAATATCTTCACATAAAAACTAGACAGACACATTCTGAGAAACTTCTTTTTGTTGTGTGTTTCATCTCACAGAGTTGAGCCTTTCTTTTGATTGAGCGGTTTGGAGACAGTCATTTTGTAGAATCTGCAAATGGATATTTGGAGCGCTTTGAGGCCTATGGTGAAATAGGTAATATGTTCACATAAAAATTAGACAGAATCTTTCTGAGAAATTTCTTTGCGATGTGTGCTTTCATCTCACAGATGTGAACCTTTCTTTTGATTGAGTAGTGTGGAAACAGTCTTTTTGTAGAATCTTCAAATGGATACTGGAGCTCTTTGAGGCCTAAGGTGAAAAAGGAAATATCTTCACATAAACACTAGATAGAATATTTTTGAGAAACTTACTTGTCATATGTGCATTCATATCACAGGGTTGAACCTTTCTTTTAATGTAGCACTTTGGAAACCGTCTTTTTATACAATCTGCAAGGGGAAATTTCTGAGTGGTTTGAGGCCTATGGTGAAAAAGAAATATCTTCACATAAACACTAGACACAAAATTTCTGGGAAACTTCTTTGTGATGTGTGCATTCATCTCACAGCGTTGAACATTTCTTTTGATTGAGCAGCTTTGAAACACTCTGTTTTTAGAATCTGCAAATGGATATTTGGAGCTATTTGGGGCCTATGGTGAAAAAGGAAATATCTTCATATAAAACTAGACAGAAGCATTCTGAGAAAATACTTTGTGATGCCTGCATTCATCTCATGGAATTAAACCTTTCTTTTGATTGAGCAGTTTGGAAACTGTTTTTGTACAATCTGTGAAGGGATATTTCCGAGCCGTTCGAGGCCTATGGTGAAAAAGAAATATCTTCACATAAAACCTAGGCAGAAACATGCTAAGAAACATTTTGTGATGTGTGCACTCTTCTCACAGAGTTGAACATTTCTTTTGATTGAGCAGTTTGGAAACAGTCTTTTCACAAAATCTGCACATTGATATTTGTGAGCCCTTTATGGCCTATGGTGAAATATTTTCACATCAAAACTATGTTCATATATCTTCACATAAAATATCTTCACATAAAAGCTAGACAGAAGGATTCTGAGAAACTTCTTTGTCATGTGTGCATTCATCTCACAGAGTTGAACCTTTCTTAAGATGCAGCAGTGGGTAAACATTCTTTTTGTAGTATCTGCAGAGGGATATTTGTGACTGTTATAAGGCCTATATTGAAAAAGGAAATATCTTCACATAAAAACCAGAGAGAAGCATTCTGAGAATCTACTTTGTGATGTATGCATTCACCTCACAGAGTTGAACCTCTCTTTTGATTTAACAGTTTTGAAACAGTCTTTTTGTAGAATCTGCACAGGGATATTTGTGAGCCTTATATGGCCTATGGTGAAATAGGAAATATCTTCACATAAAAACTAGACAGAAGCTTTCTGAGAAACTTCTTTGTTATGTATGCTTTCATCTCACAAAGTTGAATCTTAGTTTTGATTGAGCACTTTGGAAACTGTCTTTTTGTAGTATCTGTAGATGGATATTTGTGACCAGTTTAAGGCCTATGGTGAAAAAGGAGATATCTTCACATAAAAACAAGACAGAAGCATTCTGAGAAACTTTTTTATGATGCATGAATTCATCTCAGAGAGTTGAACCTTTCTTTTGATTTAGCAGGCTGGAACCACTCTTTTTGTCAAATCTGCAAATGGATATTTGGAGTGCTTTGGGGCCTATGGTGAAAAAGGAAATATCTTCACATGAAACTAGCCAGAAGCATTCTGAGAAACTTTTTTTTTTTGATGCATGCAATCATCTCAGAGAGTTGAAATTTTCTTTTTATTGAGCGGTTTGGAAACACTCTTTTTGTGGAATCTGCAAATGGATATTTGGTACACTTTGAGGCCTATGATGAAAAAGGAAATGTCTTCACATAAAAACTAACAGAAGCTTTCTGAGATACTTCTTTGTAATGTGTGCATTCATCTCAAAGAGCTGAAACTTTCTTTTGAATGATCAGTTTGGAAACAGTCTTTTCATAGAATCTGCACAGGGATATTTGGGAGCCCTTTATGGCCTATGGTGAAGTAGGAAATATCTTCACATAAAAACTAGAAAGAAGCTTTCTGAGAAACTGCTTTGTGTTATGTCCTTTCATCTCACAGAGTTGAACTTTTATTTTGATTGAACAGTTTGGAAACACTCTTTTTGTAGAACCAGCAAATGGATATTTGGAGAGCTTTGAGGCCTATGGTGATAAAGGAGGTATCCTCACATAAAAACTAAACAGAAACATTCTGAGAAACTTCTTTGTGATGCGTGCATTCCTCTCATACAGTTGAAACTTTCTTTTGGTGGAGCACTTTGGAAACAGTCTTTTTGTGTATCTGCCAAGAGATATTTGTGACCGGTTTAAGGTCTATGGTGAAAAAAGAGATATCTTCACATAAAAAATAGACAAAAGAATTCTGAGAATCTTCTTTGTGATGTCCACATTCATCTCACAGAGTCGAACCTGTCTTTTGATTGAGCAAGCTGGAAACACTCCTTTTGTGGGATCTGCAAATGGATACTTGGCACGCTTTGAGGCCAATGATAAAAAAGAAAATATCTTCATTTAAAAACCAGACAGAAGCATTCTGAGAAACTACTTTGTTATGTGCACATTCATCTCACAGAGTTTATTGTTCCTTTTCACTGAGCAGTTTAGAAACAGTCTTTTTGTTGAATCTGCAAATGGATATTTGGAGCGCTTTGAGACCTATTGTGAAAAAGAAAATATCTTCCAATAAAAACTAGACAGAAGCATTTTGAGAAGCTTCCTTGTGATGCCTGCATTCATCTCAGAGAGTTGAACCTTTCTTTTGATTGAGCAGTTTGGAAACAGTCTTTTTTACAATCTGCAAAGTATATGTCTGAGCCATTTGAGGCCAATGTTGAAAAAGAAATATCTTCACAAAAAAACTAGACAGAAGCATTCTGAGAAACTTCTTTGTGATGTATGCATTCATCTCACAGAGTTGAACCTTTCTTTTGGTTGCATGGTTTGATAAACAGTCTTTTCATAGATCTGCACAGGGATATTTGTGAGCCCTTTATGACCTATGGTGTAATTGGAAATATCTTCACATAAAAACTTGACAGAACATTTCTGAGAAACTTCTTTGTGATGTATGCTTTCATCTAACAGAGTTGAACGTTTCTTTTCATTGAGCAGTTTGGAAGCAGTCTTTTTGTAGAATATACAAATGGATATTTAGAGCCATTTGAGGCCTATGGTGAACATGGAAATATCTTCACATAAAAACTAGACAGAAGCATTCTGAGAAACTTCTTTGTGATGTGTGCATTCATCTCTGAGAGTTGTACCTTTCTATTGATGGAGCACTTTTGAAACTGTCTTTTTGTAATATCTGCAGTGGGATATTTGTGACAGATTTAAGGCCTAGGGTGAAAAAGGAAATATCTTCACATAAAAACTAGACAGAAGCATTCTCAGACACTTCTTTGTGATGTCTGCATTCATCTCACAGAGTTGAACATTTCTTTTGATGCAGCAGTTTGGAAACAGTATTTTTTAGTATGTGCAGAGGCATATTTCTGACCAGTTCAAGGCCTATGGTAAAAAGGAAATATATTCACATAAAAACTAGACAGAAGCATTCTGAGAAACTTCTTTGTGATGTGGGCATTCATGTCACATTGTTGAAACCTTCTTTTGATTGAGCCGTTTGGAAACACTCTTTTTGCAGAATTTGCAAATGGATATTTGGAGCGCTTTGAGGACTATGGTGAAAAAGGAAATATCTTCACATAAAAACAAGGCAGAAGCATTCTGAGAAACTTCTTTTTGATGTGTTCATTCATCTCACAGAGTTGAAACTTCCTTTTGATGCAGCAGTTTGGAAACAGTCTTTTGTAGTATCTGCAGAGGCATATTTGTGACCGGTTTAAGGCCTATGGTAAGAAGGAAGTATGTTCACATCAAAACTAGACAGAAGCATTCTGAGAAACTTTTTTCTGTTGTGTGTATTCATCTCAGAAAGTTGAACCTTTCTTTTGATTGAGGAGGTTGGAAGCACTGTTTTTGCAGAATCTGCAAATGGATATTTGTAGCAATTTTAAGCCAATGGTGAGATAGGAAATATATTCACATAAAACTTGAGAGAAGCATTCTGAGAAACTTCTTTGTGATGTGTGCATTTATCCCACAGAGTTGAACTTTTCTTTTGGTGAGGCAGTTTGGAAAGAGTCTTTTTGTGGTACTTGCAGAGGGATATTTGTGACAGGTTTGAGGCCTGGGGTGAAAAAGGAAATATCTTAACATAGAAACTAGACAACTAGACAGAAGCATTCTGGGAAACTTCTTTGGATGTGTGCATTCATCACACAGAGTTGAAGTGTTCTTTTGATTGAGCAGGTTGGAAACACTCCTTTTGTAGAATCTGCAAATAGATATGTGGAGAGCTTTGAGGCATATGTTGGAAAAGGAATTATCTTCACATAAAAACTAGACAGAAGCATTCTGAGAAACTTCTTTGTGATGTGTACATTCATCCCACAGAGTTGAACCTTTCTTTTGATGGAGCAGTTTGGCAAGAGTCTTTTTGTCATATCCACACAGGGACATTTGTGACTTGTTTAAGGCCTATGGTAAAAAAGGAAATATCTTCACATAAAAAGGATACAGACGCATTCTGAGAAAATTATTTGTGATGTGTGCATTTATCTAAGAGTTGAACCTTTCTTTTGATGGAGCAGTTTGGCAGCAGTCTTTTTGTCATATCTGCACAGGGACATTTGTGACTTGTTTAAGGCCTATGGTGAAAAAGGAAATAACTTCACATAAAAAGGATACAGAAGCATTCTGAGAAAATTATTTGTGATGTGTGCATTTATCTAAGAGTTGAACGTTTCTTTTGATGTAGCAGTTTGTAAACAGTCCTTTTGTAAAATCTACAAATGGATATTTGGAGTGCTTTGAGGACTATGGTGAAAAAGGAAATATCTTCACATACAAACTAAATGGAAGCATTCTGGGAAATTTCTTTAGGATGTGTGAATTCATCTCACAGGGGTGAAACTTTCTTTTGTTTGAGCAGTTTGGAAATTCTCTTTTCATAGTATCTGCAAGTGAATATTTGGAGCGCTTTGACGCCTATGGTGAGAAAAGAAATACCTTCACATCATAACTAGACAAAAAGATTCTGAAAAAATTCTTTGTGATGTGTGCATTCATCTCAAATAGTTCACCCTTTCTTTTGATTATTTCTGAAACACTCTTTTTGTTGAATCTGCAAGTGGATGTTTGGAGCGCTTTGAGGCCTATGGTGAAAAAGGAAATATCTTCACATAAAAACTAGACACAAGCATTCTGAGAACCTTTTTTTTTGTGATGCCTGCATTTATTTCACAGAGTTGAAGCTTTCTTTCATTTAGCAGTTTGGAAACTGTCTTTCTGAAGAATCTGCAAATGGATATTTGAAACGCTTTGGGCCTGTGGTGAAAAAGGAAATATACTAACATAAAAACTATACAGAAGCATTCTAAGAAACTTCGTTGTGATGCCTGCATTCATCTCACACAGTTGAACCTCTCTTTTGATTGAGCCATTTTGACAGAGTCTTTTTGTACAATCTGCGAATGGCTATTTCCGAGCTGTTTGAGGCCTATGGTGAAAAAGAAATATCCTCACATATAAACTAGACAGAAGAATTCTAAGAAACTTATTTGTGATGTGTGCATTCATCTCAGAGTTGATACTTTCTTTTGATTGAGCACTTTGGAAACAGTCTTTTTGTAGAAACTGCAGTGGGATATTTGTGAGCCTTTTATGGCCTATGGTGAAATAGGAAATATCTTCACATAAAAACTAGACAGAAGCTTTCTGAGAAACTTCTTATTGATGTATGCTTTCATCTCACAGGGTTGAACCTCTCTTTTGACTGAACAGTTTGGAAATAATCTTCTTGTAGAATCTGCAAATTTATATTTGGATTGCTTTGAGGCCTATAGTGAAAAAGGAAATATCTTCACATAAAAACTAGACAGAAGCATTCCGAGAAACTTCTTTGTGATGTGTGCATTCATCTCACAGATTCTAATCTTTCTTTTGATTGAGCAGTTTGGAAAGAGACTTTTCATAGAATCTGCATGGGGATATTTGTGAGCCCTTTTTGTCCTACAGTATAATAGGAAATATATTTAAATGAAAACAAGACAGAAGCATTCTGAGAAACTTCTTTCTGATGTGTGCATTCATCTCACAGAGTTGAAAATTTCTTTTGATTGAGCAGGTGGGAAGCTTTGTTTTTGAAGAATCTGCAAATGGATATTTGGAGCGATTTGAGTCCAATGGTGAAATAGGAAATATATTCACATAAAAACTAGAGGGAAGCATTATGAGAAACTTCTTTGTGATGTGTGCATTCATCTCAGAGAGTGGAACTTTTCTTTTGATAGAGCAGTTTGGAAACACTCTTTTTGTGGTATATGCAGAGGGATATTTGTGACCAGTTTGAGGCCTGGGGTGAAAAAGGAAATATCTTCACATAGAAACTAAACAAAAGCATTCTGAGAGACTACTTTGTGATGTATGCTTTCATCTCACAGAGGTGAAATTTCCTTTGATGGAGCAGTTTGGAAGCAGTCTTTTTGTAGTATCTGCAGAGGGATATTTGTGACAGGATTAAGGCTAGGGATGAAAAAGGCAATATCTTCATATAAAAACAGGACAGAATCGTTCTGAAAGACTTCTTTGTGATGTGGGCATTCATCTCACAAAGTTGAACATTTCTTTTGATTGAGCAGGTTGGAAAAACTCTTTTTGTAGAATCTGCAAATGGATATTTGGAGTGCTTTGAGGCCTATGGTGACAAAGGAAATATTTTCACATAAATACTAAACAGAAGCCTTCTGAGAAACATATTTGGATTGTGTTCATTCATCTCACAAACCTGAAATTTCTTTTGATTGAGCAGTTTGGAAACAGTCTTTTCATAGAATCTGCCAAGGGATATTTGTGATCCCATTGTGGCCTATGTGGAAATAGGAAATATCTTCACATAAAAACTGGACAGGAAGTTTCTGAGAAACTTCTTTGTGATGTGTGCTTTCATCTCACTGAGTTGAAACTTTCTTTTGATTGAGTAGTTTGGAAAGAGCCTTTTTGTACAATCTACAAATAGATATTTGGACCGCTTTGAGGCCTAAGTTGAAAAAGGGAGTATCTTCACATAAAAACTAGACAGAAGCATTCAGAGAAACTTCTTTCTGATATGTGCATTCATGTCACAGAGTTGAACCTTTTGTTTGAGCAGTTTTGAAACAGTCTTTTTGTAGTATCTGCAAGTGGATATTTGGAGTGTTTTGAGACACATGGCTGACATGGAAATATGTTCACATAAAAACTAGACAGAAACATTCTGAGAAACTTCTTTGTGATATGTGCATTCATCTCACAGAGGTGAACATTTCTTTAGATTGAACAGTTTTGAAACATTCTTTTTCTTAGAATCTGCAGGTGGATATTTGGAGTGGTTTGAGACCTATGGTGGAAAAGGAAATATCTTCACATAAAAACTAGACAGAAACATTCTGAGAAACTTCTTTGTGATGTGAGCATTCATCTCACAGAGTTGAATTTTCTTTTCATTGAGCAGTTTTGGAAAACTCTTTTTGTAGAATTTGCACGTGTATATTTTGAGCGCTTTGTGGCCTAAAGTGGAAAAGGAAATATATTCACATATAAACTAGACAGAAACATTCTGAGAAACTTCTTTATGATGGGTGCATTCACATCACAGAGTCGAAAGTTTCTTCTGATTGAGCAGTATGGAAACAGTCGATCTGTAGAATCTGCGATGGGATATTTGAAAGCCCATTGAGGCCTATGGGGAAATAGGAAATATCTTCACATAAAAATTAGACAGAAAATTTGTGAGAAACTTCTTTGTGATTTGTGCTTTCGTCTCAGAGAGCTGAAACTTTCTTTGATTGAGCATTTTGGAAACAGTCTTTTTGTAGAATCTGCAAGTGGATATTTGGTGTGCTTTGAGGCCTATGGCAAAAAAGGAAATATCCTCACATAAAAACTAGACAGAAGCATTCTGAGAAACTTCTTTGTGATGTGTGCATTCATCTCACAGAGTTGAACCTTTCTTTTGATTGAGCAGTTTCGAAATACTCTTTAATAGAATCTGCATGTGGATATTTGGAGCACTTTGAGGCCTATGATGGAAAAGGAAATATCTTCATATAAAAACTACACAGAAGCATTCTGAGGAACATCTATGTGATGTGTGCATTCATCTCAAAGAGTTGCACCTTTCTTTTGATGGAGCAGCTTAGAAGCAGTCTTTTTGTAGTATTTACAGAGGTATATTTGGGACAGGTTTAAGGCAAGGGGTGCAAAAGGCAATATCTTCACATAAAAACCATACAGAATAATTCTGAGATACTTCTTTGTGATGAGGGCATTCATCTCACAGAAATGAACCTCTCTTTTGTTTGAGAAGTTTGGAAAGGTTCTTTTTTCAGAATCTGCAAATGGATATTTGGAGTGCTTTGAGGTCTATGATGTAAAAGGAAATATCTTCACAAAAACACTAACCAGAAGTTTTCTGAGAAACTTATTTGGATTGTGTGCATTCATATCACAAACCGGAACTTTCTTTTGATTCAGCAGTTTGGAGGTAGTCTTTTCATATAATCTGCAAAGGGATATTTGTGAGCCCATTGAGACCTATGGGGAAATAGGAAATATCTTCACATAAAAACTAGACAGTAACTTTCTGAGAAACCTCTTTGTGATGAGTGCTTTCATCTCACAGAGTTGAAACTTTCTTATGATTGAGCAGTTTGGAAACAGTCTTTTTGTAGAATCTGCAAGTAGATATTTGGAGCGCTTTTAGGCCTATCATGGAAAAGGAAATATCTTCACCTAAAACCCAGACAGAAGCATTCTGAGAAACTTCTTTGTGATGTGTGCATTCATGTCACAGAGTTGAAGCTTACTTTTGATGGAGAAGTTTTGAAACAGTCGTTTTGCACAATCCGCAGAGGGAGATTTGTGAGCCCATTGAGGCCTATGGGAAATAAGAAATGTCTTCACAGAAAAATTAGACAGAATATTTCTGAGGAACTTCTTTGTGACGTGTGCTTTTATCACACAGAGTTGAAACTTTCTTTTGATTAAGCATTTTGGAAACAGTCTTTTTGCGGAATCTGCAAATGGTTGTTTGGAGCGCTTTGAGGCCTATGGTGAAAAACAAAATATCATCACTTAAAACTTGACTTAAGCACACTGAGAAACTCCTCCGTGATGTCTTCTTTCATCTCACAGAGTTGAACTTTTCTTTTGATTGAGCAGTTTGGAAACAGTCTTTTTGCGATATATGCATATGGATATTTGAATGCTTTGAGGCCTATGGTGAAAAACAAATATCTTCACATAAAAACTAGACAGTAGCATTCTCAGAAACTTCTTAGTGTTATGTGCATTCATCTCACAGTGTTGAACATTTCTTTTCATTGAGCAGTTTAGAAATAGTCTTTTTGTAGTATATGCAAATGGATATTTGGAGCACTATGAAACCTATGGTGAAAAAGGAAATATCTTCACATAAAAACTAGACAGAAGCATTCTGAGAAACTTCTTTGTGATGTGTGCATTCATCACACAGCGCTGAACGTTTCTTTTGATTGAGCAGTTTGGAAGGAGTCTCTTTGTAGTATCTGCAAACGGATATTTGGAGTGCTTTGAAGCTAATGGTGAAACAGGAAATATTTTTACATAAAAATTAGACAGAAGCATTCTGAGGAACTTCTTTGCAATGTGCGCATTCATCTCACAGAGTTGAACCATTCTTTTGATTGAGCAGATTTGAAACTCTCTTTTTGTAGAATCTGCAACTGGATATTTGAAGTGCTTTGAGGCCAGTGGTGGAAAAGGAAATATCTTCATATAAACACTAGACAGAAGCATTCTGAGAAAGTTCTTTGTGACGTGTGCATTCATCTCACAGATTTGAATCTTTCTATTGACTGAGCAGTTTGGAAACCGTCGTTTTGTAGATTCTGCAAAGGGATAATTGTGAGTTCATTGAGGTTTATGGGGAAATAGGAAATATCTTCACATAAAAACTAGACAGAAAGTTTCTGAGCAACTTCTTTGAGATGTGTGCTTTTGTCTCAAAGAGATGAAACGTTCTTTTGATTGAGTAGTTTGAAAACAATCTGTTTGTAGAATCTGCAAATGGATATTTGGAGCACTTTTAGGCCTATGGTGAAAAAGGAAATATCTTCACATAAAAAATAGACGGAAGCATTCTGAGAAACTTCTTTGTGATGTGTGCATTAGTCTCACAGAGTTGAACTTTTCTTTTGATTGAGCAGTTTGGAAACAGTCTTTTTGTTGTATCTGTTAATGGATATTTGGAGTGCTTTGAGGCCTATGGTGAAAAAGGAAATATCTTGACATAAAAATGAGAGATAATCCTTTTGAGAAACTTCTTTGTGATGTGTGCTTTCATTTCACAGAGTTGAACCTTTGTTTTGATTGAGCAGTTTGGGAACACTGTTTTTGTACAATCTGCAATGGGATATTTGGAACTCTTTGAAGGCTTTTATGGAATAGGAAATATCTTCACCTAAAAACTAGATCGAAACATTCTGAGAAACTTCTTTGTGATGGATGGGTGCATTCATCTGACACAGTTGAATATTTCTTTTGATTGAGCAGTTTAGAAAGCAGTCGTTTTGTAGAATCTGCAAAGGGATATTTGTGAGCCCATTGATGCCTATGGGGAAATAGGAAATATCTTCATATAAAAACTAGACAGAAATTTTTTGAGAAAGTTCTTTGTGAGGTGTGCTTTCATCTCACAGATTTGAACCTTTCTTTTGATTGAGTAGTTTGGAAATAGTCTTATTGTGGTATCTGCAAATGGATATTTGGAGCGCCTTGAGGCCTATGGTGAAACGGGAAATATCTTAACATTAAAATGAGACAGAAGGCTTTTGAGAAACTTCTTTGTGATGTGTGCTTTCACTTCAGAGAGTTGAACCTTTCTTTTGATTGAGCAGTTTGGGAACACTCTTTTTGTAGAATCTCCAAGTGGATATTTGGAGCGCTTTTAGGCCTATTGTGGAAGAGGAAATATTTTCACCTAAACAATAGACAGAAGCACTCTGAGAAACTTCTTTGTGATGGGTTCATTCATCTCACAGAGTTGAATATTTCCTTTGATTAAGTAGTTTTGAAACAGTCGTTTTGTAGGATCTGCAAAGGGATACTTGTGAGCCCTTTGAGGCCTATGGGGAAATAGGAAATTTCTTGACATAAAAAGTAGACAGAAGCATTCTGAGAAACTTCTTTGTGATGTGTGTTTTCATACCACAGAGTTGAAACTTTCTTTTGATTGAGCAGTTTGTAAACAGTGTTTTTGTAGAATCTGCAAATGGATAGTTGGATTGCTTTTAGGCCTATGGTGAAAAAGGAAATATCTTCACATAAAAACTAGACAGAACAATTCTGAGAAACTTCTTTGTGATGTGTGCATTCATCTCACAGTGTTGAACGCTTCTCTTGATTGAGCAGTTTGGAAACAGTCTTTTTGTAGTACCTTCAAAAGGATATTTGGATCGCCTTGAGGCCTACAGTGAAAAAGGAAATATCTTCACATAATGACTAGACCAAAGCATTCTGAGAAAATTCTTTGTGATGTGCACATTCATCTCACAGAGTTGAACATTCTTTTGATGGAGCAATTTGGATACCGTTGTTTTGAAGAATCTGCGGAGGGATATTTGTGAGCTCACTGAGGCCTACGGGAAATAGAAAATATCTTCACATTAAAACTAGACAGAACCTTTCTGAGAAACTTCTTTGTGATGCGTGCTTTCATCTCACAGAGTTGAAACTTTGTTTTTGTTGAGCAGTTTGGAAACAGTCTTTTTATGGAATCTGCAAAAGGATATTCGGAGTGCTTTGAGGCCTATGGTGAAAAAGGAAATATCTTCACATAAAAACTAGGCAGAAGCATTCTGAGAAACTTCTTTGTAATGTGTGCCTTCATCTCACAGACATGAACCTTTCTTTTGATTGAGCAGTTTGGAAACAGTCGTTTTGTATAATCTGCAAAGGGATATTTGTGAGCCCATTGAGGTGTAAGGGGAAATAGGAAATATCTTCACATAAATACTAGACAGAATTTTTCTGAGAAACCTCTTTGTGATGTGTGCTTTCATCTCACAGAGTTGAAACTTTCTTTTGACTGAGCAGTTAGGAAACACTCTTTTTGTAGAATCTGCAAGTGGATATTTGGAGTGCTTTGAGGTCAATGGTGGAAAAGGAAATATCTTCACATGAAAACTAGATAGAAGCATTCTGAGAAACTTCTTAGTGATGTGTGCATTATTCTCACACAGTTGAACCTTTCTTTTTATTTAGCAGTTTCTAAACAGTCTTTTTGTACTATCTGCAAATGGATATTTGGAATGCTTTGAGGACTATAGTGGAAAAGGAAATATCTTCACATAAAAACTAGACATAAGCATTCTAAGAGACTTCTTTGTGACGTGTGCATTCATCTCAGAGAGTTAAATATTTCTTTTGATTAAGCAGTTTAGAAACCGTCATTTTGTAGAATCTGAAAAGGCATATTTCTGAACCCATTGGGGCCTAAGGAGCAATAGGAAATATCGTCACATAAAAACTACACTGAAACGTTCTGAGAATCTTCTTTGTGATGTTTGCTTTCATCTCAAGGAGTTGAAACTTTCTTTTGATTGACTAGATTGGAAAGAGTCTTTTTGTAGAGTCCTGAAATGGATATTTGGAGTGGTGAAAAAGGAAATATCTTCACATGAAAACTATACAGAAGAATTCTGAGAAACTTTTCATGATGAGTGCATTCATCTCACAGAGTTGAACCTTTCTTTTGATTGAGGAGTTTGGGAAGAGTCTTTTTGTAGTATCTGCAAGTGGATATTTGGAGCACTTTGAGTCCTATGGTGGATAAGGAAATATTTTCACATAAAGCTAGACAGAAGCAGTCTGAGAAACTTCTTTTTGATGTGCTCATTTATGTTACAGGGAAGCTTTCTTTTCATTGAGCAGTTTTGAAACACTCTTTTTCTGGAATCTGCAAGTGGATACTTGGAGCACGTAGAGGCCTGTGGTGGAAAAGGAAATATGTTCACATAAAAACTAGACAGAAACATTCTGAGACACTTCTTTGTGAAGAGTGCACTCATCTCACAGAGTTGGAAATTCCTTTTGATTGAGCAGTTTGGGATCAGTCGTTTTGAAGCAGCTGCAAAGGGATATTTGTGAACTCAATGAGGCATATGGGGAAATAGGAAATATCTTCATATAAAAACTAGACAGAAACTTTCCGAGAAACTTCTTTGTGATGTGTGCTTTCATCTCACAGAGTTGAAACTTTCTTTTGATTGAGCAGTCTGGAAACAGTCGATCCTTAGAATCTGCATAGGGACATTTATGAGCCCATTGACGATGCTGGGAAAATAGTTTATATCTTCACATGAAAACTAGACTGAAACTGTCGGAGAAACTTTTTTGTGATGTGTGTTTTCATCCCACAGAGTTGAAATTTTCTTTTGATTGAGCAGTTTGGAAACATTCTTTTTGTAGAATCTGTAAATGGATATTAGTAGCACTTTGAGGCCTATTGTGAAAAACGAAATATCTACACATAAAAACTACACAGAAGGATTCTGAGAAACTTCTTTGTGATGTGCACATTCACCTCACAGAGTTCAAACTTTCTTTTGATGGAAAAGTTTGGAAACAGTCGTTTTGTAGATTCTGCAAAGGGATATTTGTGAGCCCATTGAGGCCTACATAGAAATAGGAAATATATTCTCATAAAAACTAGACAGAAGCATTCTGAGAAACTTCTGTGTGATGTGTACATTCATCTCACACAGTTGAACTTTTCTTTTGATTGAGCAGTTTTGAAAAAGTCTTTTTCTATATCTGCAAGAGGATATTTGGAGTGATTTGAGGTCTATGGAGGAAAAGGAAACATCTTTACATAAAAACTAGTCAGAAGCATTCTGAGAAATTTCTTTGTGATGTATGCATTCTACTTGTAGATTCTACAAAAAGAGTGTTTCAAAACTGCTAAATCAAAAAAAGGTTCAAGGCTCCAAATGTCCACTTGCACATTCTACAAAAAGAGAGTTTCAAAACTGCTCAAACAAAAGAAAGGTTTAAATCCATGAGATGAATGAACACATCACAAAGAAGTTTCTCAGATTGCTGCTGTCTAGATTTTATGTGAAGATATTTCCTTTTATAACATAGGCAACAAAGCACTCTAAATGTCCACTTGCAGATTCTACAAAAAGAGAGTTTCAAAACTGCTCAATCAAAAGAAAGGTTCGACTCTGTGAGATGAATGCACATAATCACAAATTAGTTTCTCAGAATGTTTCTGCCTAGTTTTTATGTGAAGAGATTTCATTTTCACCTATAGTCCTCAAATTGCACAAAATATCCATTTGCAGATACTACAAAAAGAGTGTTTCCAAACTGCTCAATCAAAAGAATTGTTCAACTCGGTGAGTTGAAACCACACATCAGTAAGAAGTATCTGAGAATGCTTCTGTCTAGTTTTTATGTGAAGATATTTCCTTTTCCACCATAAGCCTCAAAGCGCTTCAAATATCCACTTGCAGATTCTGCAAAAAGAGTGTTTCCTAAATGATCAATCAAAAGTGTGGTTCAACTCTGTGAGATGAATGCACACATCACAAACAAGTTTCTCAGAATGCTTCTGTCTTGTTTTTATGTCAAGATATTTCCTTTTCAGTTACAGGAGTCAAAGCTCTCCAAATATCCACTTGCAGATACTTCAAAAAGTTTGTTTCCAAACTGCTTAATGAAAAGAAAGGGTCAACTCTCTGAGTTGAGTGCACACATCACAAAAGAGTTTCTGAGAATGCTTCTGTCTAGATTTATGTGAAGATATTTCCTTTTTCCACCAAAAGCCTCAAAGCGCTCCAAATATCCACTTGCAGATTCTACAGAAAGTACATTTCAAAACTCCTCAATCAAAAGAAAGCTTCAGTTCTCTGAGATGAATACACACATCACAAAGAAGTTACTGAGAATTCTTCTGTATAGCTTTTATGTGAAGATATTTCCTTTTTTGCTACAGGCCTCAAACTGCTGCAAATATCCATTTGCAGATACTACATAAAGAGTGTTTAGAAACCACTCAATTATAAGAAAGGTTCAACCCTATGAGTTACATGCACACATCACAAAAATGTTTCTGAGAATGCTTCTTTTTAGTTTTTATGTGATATTTCCTTTTCCACCATGGGCCTCAAAGCAGTCCAAATATCCACTTGCAGATTCTACAAAAAGAGTGTTTCAAAATTGCTCAATCAAAAGAAAGGTTCAACTCTGGGAGATGAATGCACACATCACAAACCAGTTTCTCTAATTCCTTCTGCCTAATTTTTATGTGAAGATATTTCCTTTTCAGCTATTGGCCTCAAAGTGCTCCAAATGACCATTTGCAGATACTACATAAAGAGTTTTTCAAAACTGCTCAATCAAAAGAAAAGTTCTAGTCTGTGAGATGAATGCACACGTCAAAAAGAAGTTTCTGAGAATGCTTCTGTGTAGTTTTTATGTGAAGATATTTCCTTTTCCACCATAGGCCCCAAAGAGCTCCAAATGTCCACTTGAAGATTCTACTAAAAGAGAGTTTCCAAACTACTCAATCAAAAGAAAGTTTCAAATCTGTGTAGACTAATGCAGGCATCAAAAAGAAGTTTCTCTAAATTCTTCTGTGTAGTTTTTATGTGAAGTGATTTCCTTTTCCACCATAGGCCTCAAAGTGCTCAAAATGTCCACTTGCAAATTGTACAAAAAGAGAGTTTCAAAATTGCTCAATCAAAAGAAAGGTTTAACTCAGTGAGATGAATGCACTCATCACAAAGAAGCTTCTCAGATTGCTTCTGTCTAGATTTTACATGAAGTTATTTCCTTTTCTACAATAGGCCGCAAAGCACTCCAAATGTCCATTTGCAGATTCTACAAAAAGTGTGTTTCCAAACTGCTCTATCAAAAGAGAGTTTCAACTCTGTGAAAAAAACGCACACATCACCAAGAAGTTTCTCAGAATTCTTCTGTCTAGTTTTTATATGAAGATATTTTCTTTTACACCATAGGCCTCAAAGCACTCCAAATGTCCACTTGAATATTCTACAAAAAGAGTTTCAAAACTGTTCAATCAAAAGAAAGGTTTAACTCAGTGAGATGAATACGCACATCACAAAGAAGTTTCTCACATTGCTTCTGTCTAGATTTTATGTGAAGGCATTTCCTTTTCTACCATAGGCCACTAAACGCTCCAAATGTCCCCTTGCAGATTCTACAAAAAGAGCATTTCCAAACTGCTCAATCAAAAGAGAGGTTTAACTCTGTGAGAGCAGTGCACACATCACAAAGAAGTTTCTCAGAATGCTTCTGTCTTGTATGTATGTGAAGATATTTCCTTTTCTACCATAGGCAGCAAAGTGCTCCAAATGTCCACTTGCGGATTCCACAAAAAGAGTGTTTCCAAACTGCTTAATCAAAAGAAAGATTCAACTTTGTGAGATGAATGCACACATCACAAAGAAGTTTGTCAGAAATCTTCTGTCTCGTTTTTATATGAGGATATTACCTTTTCCACCATAGGCCCCAAAGTTCTCCAAAAGTCCACTTCAGATTCGATGAAAAGAAAGCTTCAAAAGTGCTGTATCAAAAGAAAAATTTAACTCTGTGAGATGAATGCACACATCACAAAGAAGTTTCTGTGACTGCTTCTGTCTAAATTTTATGCGAAAATATTTCCTTTTCTACCAGAGACCACAAAGCGCTCCAAATGTCCACTTGCAGATTCTGCAAAAACAGTGTTTCCAAACTGGTCAATCAAAAGAAAGGTTTAACTCTGTGAGATGAATGCACACATCACAAAGAAGTTTCTCAGCTTGTTTCTGTCTAGATTTTATGTGAAGATATTTCCTTTTCTTTCATAGGCTGCAAAGCGCTCCAAATGTCCACTTACAGATTCTACAACAAGAGTGTTTCCAAACTGCTCAATCGAAAGAAAGGTTCAACTCTGTGAGATGAATGCACACATCACAAAGAAAATTCGGAGAATGCTTCCGTCTAGTTTTCATTTGAAGATATTTCCTTTTCCACCATAGGCCTGAAGGCACTTGAAACATCCACTTGCAGTTACTACAAAAAGAGTATTTCAAAACTGGTCCTTCATAATAAAGATTCAAATCTGGGAGATGAAAGAATACATAACAGAAGTTTTCAGAATGCTTCTATCTAGTTTTTATGTGAAGATATTTCCTTTTCCTGCATAGGCCTCAAAGTGCTCCAAATGTCCACTTGCAAATTCTTCAAAAAGAGAGTTTCAAAACTGCTCAATCAAAAGAAAGGTTTCCCTTTGTGAGATGAATGCACACATCACAAAGAAGTTTCTCACATTGATTCGGTCTAGATTTTATATGAAGGTATTTCCTTTTCTACCATAGGCCGCAAAGAACTCCCAATGTGCACTTGCAGATTCTACAAATAGAGTGATTCCCAACTGCTGAATCAAAAGAAAGGTCCAACTGTGTAAGATGAACGCACACATCACAAAGATGTTTCTCAGAATACTTCCATCTAGCTTTTATGTAAAGATATTTCATTTACCACCATAGGCCTCAAGACACTTGAAATGTGTACTTGCAGATTCTACAAAAAGTGTATTTCAAAACTGGTACATCAAAAGAAAGGTTCAACTGTGGGAGATGAATGCACACATTACAAAGAGGTTTCTCAGAATGCTTCGATCTAGTTTTTATGGGAAGATATGTCCTTTTCCACTATAGACCTCAAAGCGCTCCAAATTTCCACTTGCAGATTGTACAAAAAGAGAGCTTCAAAACAGCTCAATAATGGGAAAGGGTTAACTCTGTGAGATGAATGCACACCTCACAAAGAATTTTCTCAATTTGCTTCTGTCTAGATTTTATGTGAAGATATTTCCTTTTTCTACAATGGGCCGCAAAGCCCTCCAAATGTCCACTTGCAGATTCTACAAAAAGAGGTTTTCCAAACTGCTCAATCAAAAGAAAGGTTCAACTCTGTGATTTCAATGCACACATCACAAAGAAGTTTCTCAGAATTCTTCTGTCTAGTTTTTATGTGAGGATATTTCCTTTTCCACCAAAGGCCTCAAAGTGCTCCAAATGTCCACTTGCAGATTCTACAAAAAGAGAGTTTCAAAACTGCTCAATCAAAAGAAAGGTTTACCTCTGTGAGACAAATGCACACATCACAAAGAAGTTTCTCAGATTGCTTCTGTCTAGATTTTAAGTGAAGATAGTTACTTTTCTACCATAGGCCACAAAGTGCTCCAAATGTCTACTTACAGATTCTACAACAAGAGTGTTTCAAAACTGCTCAATCAAAAGAAATGTTCAATTCTGTGAGATGAACGCACACATCAGAAGGACGTCTTTCAGAATTATTCTGTCTATTTTTTATGTGAAGATATTTCCTTTTCCACCACAGGCCTCAAGGCTCTCCAAATGTCCACTTTCAGATTCTACAAAAAGAGAGCTTCAAAAGTGCTCAATCAAAAGAAAGATTTAACACTGTGAGATGAATGCACACATCACAAAGAAGTTTCTCCCATTGCTTCCGTCTAGATTTTATGTGAAGATATTACCTTTTCTACCATAGGCTGCAAAGTACACCAAATGTCCCCTTGCAGATTCTACAAAAAGAGTGTTTCAAAACTGCTCTATCAAAAGGAATGTTCTACACTGTGAGTTGAACGCACACATCTCAAAGAAGTTTCTCAGAATTCTTCTGTCTAGTTTATGTGAAGATATTTCCTTTTCCACCACAGGCCTCAAAGCGCTCCAAATGTCCACTTGCAGATACTACAAAAAGAGTGTTTCCAAACTGATCAATCAAAAGAAATGCTCAACTCTGTGAGACGAATGCACACATCACAAAGTAGTTTCTCAGAATTCTTCTGTGTAGTTTTTATGTGAAGATACTTCCTTTCCCACCATAGGCCTCAAAGCGCTCCTAATGTCCACTTGCAGATTATACAAATAGAGAGTTTCAAAACTGCTCAATAAAAAGAAAGCTTTAACTCTGTAAAATGAATGCGCACATCACAAAGAAGTTTCTATGATTCCTCCTGTCTAGGTTTTATGTGAAGATATAACCTTTTCTACCATAGTCCTCAAAGCGCTCCAAAAGTCCACTTGCAGATTCTACAAAAAGAGTGTTTCCAAATTGCTCAATCAAAAGAAAGGTTCAACTCTGTGAGATAAATGCACTCATCACAAAGAAGTTTCTCAGAATATTTCCGTCTAGTTTTTATGTGAAGATATTTGCTTTTCCAACACAGGCATCAAGTAACTCAAAATGTCTACTTGCAGATTCTACAAAAAGAGTATTTCAAAACTGGTCCTTGAGAAGAAAGGTTCAACTCTGGGAGATGAATGCACAAATCACGAAGAAGTTTCTCAGAATGCTTCTACCTAGTTTTAATGTGAAGATATTTCCTTTTCCACTGTAGGCCTCAAAGCGCTCCAAATGCCCACTTGCAGATTCTACAAAAAGAGAATTTCAAAACTGCTTAATCAAAAGAAAGCTTTAACTCGGTGAGACGACTGCACATATCACAAAGAAGTTTCTCAGATTGCTTCTGTCTAGATTTTACGTGAAGATATTTCCTTTTCTACCATAGGTCAGAAAGTGCTCCAAACGTCCACTTGCAGATTCTACAAAAAGAGTGTTTCCTATCTGCTCAATCAAAAGAAAGGTTCAACTCTCTGACATGAAAGCACGCATCACAAAGAAGTTTCTCGGAATTCTTCTCTATTTTTTATGTGAAGATATTTCCTTTTCCACCACAGGCCTCAAAGCGCTCCAAATGTCCACTTCCAGATTCTACAAAAAGAGTGTTTCCAAATGGCTCAATCAAAAGAAAGATTCAATTCTGTGAGATGAATTCACACATCATAAAGAAGTTTCTCAGAATGCTTCTGTCTAGTTTTTATGTGAAGATATTTTCTTTTCAGATATAGGCCTCAAAGCACTCCAAATATCCATTCACAGATAATACAAAAAGAGTGTTTCCAAACTGCTCAATCAAAAAAAGGTTCAACTCTGTGACTTCAATGCACACATCACAAAGAAGTTTCTGAGTATGTTACTGTCTAGTTTTTATGTTAAGATATTTCCTTTTCCACCATAGGCCTCAAAGCCCTCCAAATATCCACTTGCAGATTCTACAAAAGGAGTGTTTCAAAACTGCTAAATCAAATGGTAGGTTCAACTCTGTGAGACGAATGCACACATCACAAAGAATTTTCTGAGAGTGCTTCTGTCTAGTTTTTATGTGAAGATATTTCCTTTTCAGATATAGGCCTCAAAGCACTCCAAATATCCATTCACAGATAATACAAAAAGAGTGTTTCCAAACTGCTCAATCTAAAGAAAGATTCTACTCTGTGAGATGAATGCACACATTACAAAGAAGTTTCTCAGAATGCTTCTGTTTACTTTTCAGGAGAAGATATTTCCTTTTCACTTTTAGGCATCAAAGCACTCCAAATATCCAATTACAGGTTCTACAAAGACGGTTTCAAAACTTCCCAATCAAAAGAAACATTTAACTCTGTGAGATGAATGTACACATCACAAAGAATTTTCTGAGAATGCTTCTGTTTAGTTTTTATGTGAAGATATTTCCTTTTCAGCTATAGGCCTAAAAGCACTCCAAATACCCACTTGCAGATACTGGAAAAAGAGTGTTTCCAAACTGCTCAAAGAAAAGAAAGTTTCAACTCTATGAGTTGAATGTCCAGATCACAAAGAAGTGTCTGATAATGCTTCTGTCTAGTTTTTATGTGAACATATTTTATTTTCCACCATAGGCCTCAAAGCGCTCCAAATCTCCACTTGCAGATTCTACAAAAAGAGTATTTCCAAACTGCTCAATCAAAAGAAATGTTCAAATCTGTGAGTTGAATGTACACATCACAGAGAAGGTTCAGAGAATGCTTCTGTCTAGTTTTTATGTGAAGATATTTCCTTTTCCACCAGAGGCCTCAAAGGGCTCAAAAATCCACCTACAGATACTACAAAAAGAGAGTTTCAGAACTGCTCAATCAAAAGAAAGGTTTACCTCTGTGAGACACATGCACACATCACAAAGAAGTTTCTCAGATTGCTTCTGTCTAGATTTTAAGTGAAGATATTTCCTTTTCTACCATAGACTGCAAAGTGCTCCAAATGTCCACTTGCAGATTCTACGAAAAGAGTGTTTCAAAACTCCTCAATCAATAGAAAGGTTCCATTCTGTGTGATGAATGCACACATCACAAGGACGTCTCTCATATTTCTTCTGTCTATTTTTTATGTGAAGATATTTCCTTTTCCATGACAGGTCTCAAAGCGCTCCAAATGTCCACTTGCAGATTATACAAAAAAAGAGTTTCAAAACTTCTCAATGAAAAGAAAGTTTTAACTCTGTGAGATGAATGCACACATTATGAAGAGGTTTCTCAGATGGTTCCTGTCTAGATTTTATGTGAAGATATTTCCTTTTCTATCATAGCCCGCAAAGCGCTCCAATTGTCCATTTGCAGATTCTACAAAAAGAGTGTTTCAAAACTGCTCAATCAAAAGGAAGTTTCAACTCTGTGAGATGAATGCACACATCACAAAGAAGTTTCTGAGAATTCTTCTCTGTAGTTTTCATGTGAAGATATTTCCTTTTCCACCATGAGCCTCAAAGTGCTCCGAATATCCACTTGCAGATTCTACAAAAAGAGAGTTTCAAAAACGGCTGAGTCAGAAGAAATGTTGAACTCTGTGAGATGAACGCACACATCAAAAGGAGTTTCTCAGAAGTCTTTTGTGTAGTTTTTATATGAAGATATTTCCTTTTCCTCTGTAGGCCTGAAGGCGCTAGAAATGTCCACTTGCAGATTCTGCTAAAAAAGTATTTCAAAACTGGTCCTTCAAAAGAAAGGTTCAATTCTGGGACATGAGTTCACACAGCATGAAGAAGTTTGTCAGTTTGCTTCTGTCTAGCTTTTATGTGAACATATTTCTTTTTTAGATATAGGCCTCAAAGCACTCCAAATATCCATTCGCAGATACCACAAAAGAGTGTTCCCAAACTGTTGAATCTAAAGAAAGCTTCAACTCTGTGAGTTGAATGCACAAATCACAAAGAATTTTCTGAGAATGCTTCTTTCTAGTTTTTTGTGAAGATATTTCCTTTTCCATCGTAGGCCTCAAAGTGCTCCAAATATTCACTTTCAGAATGTACAAAAAGGGTTTTTCAAAACTGCTCAGTCAAAAAAAGATTCTACTCTGTGAGATGAATGCAAACATCACAAAGAAATTTCTCAGAATACTTCTGTCTACTTTTCATGTGAATATAATTCCTTTTCAGATTTAGGCATCAAAGCACTCTAAATATCCCCTTCCAGGTTCTACAAAGAGTGTTTCAAAACTGCTCAATCAAAAGAAACGTTTAACTATGTGAGAAGAATGCACACATCATGAAGAATTTTCTCAGATTGCTTCTGTCTAGTTTTTATGTGAAGATATTTCCTTTTCAACTATAGGCCTAAAAGCTCTCCAAATATCCACTTGCAGACACAGGAAAAAGAGTGTTTCCAAACTGCTCAATGAAAAGAAAGGTTCAAAGCTATGAGTTGAATGCCCATATCATAAAGAAGTATCTGAGAATGCTTTTATCTAGTTTTCATGTGAATGTATTTCCTTTTCCACCATAGGCCTCAAAGGGCTCCAAATCTCCACTTGCAGATTCTACAAAAAGAGGGTTTACAAACTGCTCAATCAAAGGAAAGGTTTAAATCTGTGAGATGAATGCACACATCACAAAGAAGTTTCTGAGAATGCTTCTGTCTAGTTTTTATATGAAGATATTTCCTTTTCAGCTATAGGCGTCAAAGCGCTCCAAATATCCATTTGCCGATACTACAAAATGAGTGTTTACAAACAGCTCAATCAAAAGAAAGCTTCACCTCTGTGAGGTGAATGCGCACATCACAGAGAAGTTTCTCACAATGCTTGTGTCTGGTTTTCATAAGAATATATTTTCTTTTCCACCATAGGACTCAAAGCGCTCCAAATATCCACTTGTAGATTCTACAAAAAGAATGTTTCAAAAGTGCTCAATCAAAAGAAAGTTTCAACTCTGTGAGATGAATGCGCAAATCACAAAATAGTCTTTGAGAGTGCTTCTGTCTAATTTTTATGTGAAGATATTTCCTTTTCTGCTATAGGACTCAAAGCGCTCCAAATATCCCTTTGAAGATACTACAAAAATAGTGTTCCCAAACTGCTCAAAGGAAAGGTTCAACTCTGTGAGTTGAATGCACACATCACAAAGAAGTTTCTGAGAATCCTTCTGTCCAGTTTTTATGTGAAGATATTTCTTTTTCCACCATAGGCCTCAAAGCACACCAAATACCCTTTTGCAGATTGTACAAAAAGAGTGTTTCAAATATGCTCAGACAAAAGAAAGTTTCAAGTCTGTGAGATGAATGCACACATCACAAAGAATTTTCTGAGAATGCTTCTGTCTAGTTTTTATGTGAAGATATTTCCTTTTTAGCTCTAGGCCACAAAGCGCTCCAAATTTCCACTTGCAGATTCTACAAAGGAGTGTTTCCAAACTGCTCAATCAAAGAAATGTTCAACTCGGTGAGTTGAAACCACACATCACAAAGAAGTACATGAGAATGCTTCAGTCTAATTTCTATGATAAGATATTTCCTTTTCTGCCATAGGCCCCAAAGCGCTCCAAATATCCACTTGCAGATTCTACAAAAAGAGTGTTTCCTAACTGCTCAATCAAAAATATGATTCAACTATGTGAGATGAATGCACACTTCACAAACAAGTTTCTCAGAATGCTTCTGTCTAGTTTTTGTGTGAAGATATTTCCTTTTCAGTTATAGGAGTCAAAAGGCTCCAAATATCTATTTGCAGATACTTCAAAAAGTTTGTTGCCAAAATGCTTAATCAAAAGAAAGTTTCAACTCTCTGAGTTGAATGAACACATCACAAAGGAGTTTCTGAGAATGCTTCTGTCTAGTTTTAATGCGAAGATATTTCCTTTTCCACCATAGGCCTCAAAACGCTCCAAATGTCCACTTGCAGATCCTACAAAAAGAGAGTTTCACAATGGCTCAATGAAAAGAAAGGTTTAACTAAGTTAGATGAATGCACATATCACACAGAGGTTTCTCGGATTGCTTCTGTCTAGATTTTATGTGAAGATATTTCCTTTTCTACCATAGTCCGCAAAGCGCTCCAAATATCCACTTGCAGATTCTACAAAACGAGTGTTTCCAAACTGCTCAACCAAAAGAAAGGCTTACCTCTGTGAGACAAATGCACACATCACAAAGAAGTTTCTCAGATTGCTTCTGTCTAGATTTTACGTGAAGATATTTTGTTTTCTACCATAGGCTGAAAAGAGCTCTAAATGTCCACTTGCAGAGTCTACAAAAAGAGTGTTTCAAAACTCCTCAATCAAAAGAAAGTTTCAACTCTGTGAGATGAATGCACACATCACAAAAATGTTTCTCAGAATTCTTCTGACTAGTTTTTATATGAAGATATTTCCTTTTCCACCATAGACCTCAAAGCCCTCCAAATGTCCACTTGCAGATTCTACAAAAAGAGAGTTTCAAAACTGCTCAACCAAAAGAAAGGCTTACCTCTGTGAGACAAATGCACACATCACAAAGAAGTTGCTCAGATTACTTCTGTCTAGATTTTACGTGAAGATATTTTGTTTTCTACCATAGGCTGAAAAGAGCTCTAAATGTCCACTTGCAGAGTCTACAAAAAGAGTGTTTCAAAACTCCTCAATCAAAAGAAAGTTTCAACTCTGTGAGATGAATGCACACATCACAAAAAAGTTTCTCAGAATTCTTCTGACTAGTTTTTATGTGAAGATATTTCCTTTTCCACGATAGCCCTCAAAGCGCTACAAATGTCTACTTGCAGGTTCTACAAAAAGAGAGTTTCAAAACTGCTCAATAAAAAGAAAATTATAACTCAGTGCAATGAATTCATACATCACAAAGAAGTTTCTCAGATTGTTTCTGTCTAGATTTTATGTGAAGATATTTCCTTTTCTACCATAGGCCCCAAAGCGCTCCAAATGTTCTCTTGCTGATTCTACAAAAAGAGTGTTTCCAAACTTCTAAATCAACAGAAAGCTTCAAATTCATGAGATGAATGCACACATCACAAAGTAGTTTCTCAGAATCCTTCAGTCTAGTTTTTATGTGAAGATGTTTCCTTTTCCACCATAGGCCTCAAGGCACTCGAAATGTTCACTTGCAGATTCTACCAAAAACGTATTTCAAAACTGGTCAATCAAAAGAAATGTTCAATGCTGGGAGATGAATGCACACATCAAAAAGAAGTTGCTCAGAATGCTTCTATCTAGTTTTTATTTGAAGATATTTCATTTTCCACCATGGGACTCAAAGCTCTCCGTATGTCCACTTGCAGATTCTACAAAAAGAGAGTTTCAAAACTGCTCTATCAAGAGAAAGGTTTAACTCTGTGAGATGAATGCACACATCACAAGGAAATCTCTCAGATTACTTCTGTCTAGATTTTATGTGAAGATAATTCCTTTTCTAACATTGGCTGCAAAGTGCTCCAAATGTCAACTTGCAGATTCTACCATAAGAGTGTTACCGAACTGCTCAATCAAAAGAAAGTTTTCAACTCTGTGAGATGAATGCACACATAACAAAGTAGTTTCTCAGAATTATTCTGTCTATCTGTCTAGTTTTTATGCGAAGACGTTTCCTTTTCCACCTTAGGCCTTAAAGCACTCCAAATGTCCACTTGCAGATTCTACAAAAAGAATATTTCAAAACTGTTCCATAGAAAGAAAGGTTCAACTCTGGGTGATGAATGCACACATCATAAAGAAGTTTCTCCGAATGCTTATATCTAGTTTTTATGGGAAGATATTTCCTTTTCCACCATAGGCCTCAAAGCACTCCAAATGTCCACTTGCAGATTCTACAAAAAGAGAGTTTCAAAACTACTCAAAGAAAGGGTTACCTCTGTGAGATGAATGCACACATCACAAAGAAGTTTCTCAGATTGCTTCTGTCTAGATTTTATGTGAAGATATTTCCTTTTCTACCACAGGCAGCAAAACGCTCCAAATGTCCATGTGCAGATTCTACAATAAGAGTGTTTCCAAACTGTTCAATCAAAAGAAAGATTCAACTCTGTGAGATGAACGCACACATCACAAAGAAGTTTCTCAGAATCCTTCTGTCTAGTTTTTATGTGAAGATATTTTATTTTCCACCATAGACCTTAAGGTGCTTGAAATGTCCACTTGCAGATTCCACAAAAAGAGTATTTCAAAACTGGTCCATCAAAAGAAAGGTTCATCCCTTGGAGGTGAATGCACACATAACAATGAAGTTGATCAGATGGCTTCTGTCTAGATTTTATGTGAAGATATTTCCTTTTCTCCCAAAGGCTGCAAAGCGCTCCAAATTTCCACATGCAGATTCTACCAAAAGAGTGTTTTGAAACTATGCAATCAAAAGAAAAGTTCAACTCTGTGAGACGAATGCATACATCACAAAGAAGTTCCTCAGAATTCTGTTTGGTTTTTATGTGAAGATATTTCCTTTTCTACCATAGGTTGCAAAGCGCACCAAATGTGCACTTGCAGGTCCTAAAAAAAGAGTGTTTCCAAAATTCACAATCAAAGGAAAGGTTCAACTCCGTGAGATGAACGCACACATAGCAGAGAAGTTTCTCATAATTATTCTCTCTAGTTTTTATGCGAAAATATTTCCTTTTCCACCATAGGCCACAAAGCGCACCAAATGTCCACTTGCAGATTCTACAAAAAGAGAGTTTCAAAACTGCCCAATCAAAAGAGAGCTTTAACTTTGTGACATGAATGCACACTTCACAAAGAAGTTTCTCAGATTGCTTCTGTCTAGATTTTATGTGTAGATATTTCTTTTTGTACATGGCCAAATGTCCATGTGTAGATTCTACAAAAAGAGTGTTTCCAAACTGCTCAATAAAAAGAAGGATACAACTCTGTCAGATGAACACACACATCACAGAGTAGCTTCTCAGAATTCTTATCTCTAGCTTTTATGTGAAGATATTTCCTTTTCCACCATAGGCCTCAAAGCGCTCCAAATATCCACTTGCAGATTCTACAAAAAGAGAGTTTCAAAACTACTCAATGAAAAGAGAGGTTCAACTCTGTGAGATGAATGTACACATCTCAAAGAAGTTTCACAGATTACTTCTGTGAAGATTTTGAGTGAATATATTTCCTTTTCTACCATTGGCTGCAAAGCACTCCAAATGTCCACTTGAACATTCTATAAAAAGAGTGTTTCCAAAGTGCTCAATCGAAAGAAAGGTTCAACTCTGTGACATGAATGCACACATCACAAAGAAGTTTGTCAGAATTCTTCTGTCTAGTTTTTATGTGAAGATATTACTTTTTCCACCAAAGGCCTCAAAGCACTCCAAATGTCCACTTGTAGAATCTACATAAAGAGAGTTTCAAAACTGCTCTATCAAAAGAAAGGCTTAAATCAGTGAGATGAATGGGCACATCACAAATAAGTTTTTCAGATTGCTTCTGTCTACATTATATGTGAAGGTATTTCCTTTTCAACCATAGGCCACAAAGTGCTCCAAATGTCCACCTGCAGTTTCTACAAAAAGATTGTTTCCAATCTGCTCAATCAAAAGAAAGGTTCAACTCCGTGAGATGAATGCACACATCTCAAAGAAGTTTCTCAGAATTCTTCTGTCTAGTTTTTATGTGGAAATATTTCCTTTTCCATCATAGGCCTCAATGGGCTCCAAATATCCACTTGCAGATTCTACAGAGAAAGTTTCAAAATTGCTCAATCAAAATGGAGGTTTAACTCTGTGAGATAAATGCACACATCACAAAACAGTTTCTCAGATAGCTTTTGCCTAGATTTTACATGAAGATATTTTCTTTTGTACCATAGGCCTCAAAGCGCTCCAAATGTCGACTTGCAGATTCTACAAAAACAGAGTTTCAAAACTGCTGAATCAAAAGAAAGGTTTAACTCTGTGAGATGAATGCGCATATCACAAAGAAGTTTCTGAGATTGCTGCTGTCTAAGTTTTATGTGAAGACATTTCCTTTTCTACCATAGTCCACAAAACGATCCAAATGTCGACTTGCAGATTCTGCAAAAAAAGTGTTTCCAAACTGCTCAATCAAAATAAAGGTTCAACTCTGTGAGATGAATGCACACATCACAAAGAAGCTTTTCAGAATTCTTCTGTCTAGTTTTTCTATGAAGACAATTCCTTTTCCACCATAGACTTCAAAGCGCTCCAAATCTCCACTTGGAGATTCTACAGAAAGAGACTTTCAAAACTGCTCAATCAAAAGAAAGTTTTAACTGTGAAATGAATGCACACATCACAAAGAAGTTTCTCAGATTGCTTCTTTCTAGATTGTAGGTGACGATATTTCCTTTTCTACTGTAGGCTTCAAAGTGCTCCAAATGTGCACTTGCAGATTCTACAAAAAGAGTGTTTCAACACTACTCAATCAAAAGAAAGATTCAACTCTGTGAGATGAAAGCACACATTAGAAAGCAGTTTCTCAGAATGCTTCTGTCTAGTTTTTTTGTGAAGATATTTCCTTTTCAGCTATTGGCCTCAAAGCGCTCCAAACATCCATTTGCAGATACTACAAAAAGAGTGTTTCCAAACTGCTCAATCAAAAGAAAGCTTCAACTCTGTGAATTGAATGCATGCATCACAAAGTTGTTTTCTGAGAATGCTTCTGTCTTGTTTTATGTGAAGATATTTCCTTTTCCACCATAGGCCTCAAATCGTTCCAAATATCCACTTGTGCCTTCTACAAAAAGAGTGTTTCAAAACTGCTCAATCAAAAGAAAGGTTCAACTCTGTAAGATGAATGCACACATCACAACGAAGTTCCTTAGAATGCTTCTGTCCAGTTTTTATGTGAAGATATTTAATTTTCAGCTATAAGCCTCAAAGTGCTCTAAATATCCATTTGCAGATACTACAAAAAGAGTGTTTACAAAGAGTTCAATCAAAAGAAATGTTCAACTCTGTGAGTTGAATGCCCACATCACAGAGAAGTTTCTGAGAATGCCTCTGTCCAGTTTTTATGTGAAGATATTTCCTTTTCCACCACAGGTCTCAAAGCGCTCCAAATATCCACTTGCAGATTCTAAAAAAAAAGTGTTTCAAAACTGCTCAATCAAAAAAAAGGTTCAACTTTGTGAGAAGAATGCACACATAACAAAGAAGTTTCTGTGAATGCTTTTGTCTAGTTTTTAATTGAAGATATCGGCTTTTCAGCTATAGGCCTCCAAGCGCTCCAAATATCCATTTGCAGATACTAGAAAAAGAGTGTTTCAAAACTGCTTAATGAAAAGAAAGGTTCAACTCTTGAGTTAAAAGCACACATCACAAACAAGTTTGTGAGAATGGTTCTGCCAAGTTTTATCGTGAAAATATTTCCTTTTCCACCATAGGCCTCAAAGTGCTCCAAATATCCACTTGCAGATTCTACAAAAAGAATGTTTCAAAATTGCTCCATCAAAAGAAAGCTTCAACTCTGCGAGTTGAATGCACGCATCACAAAGAAGTTTCTGAGAATGCTTCTGTCTAGTTTTCATGTGAAGATATTTCCTTTTCCTCCATAGGCCTGAAACACTCCAAATATCCACTTGCAGATTTTACAAAAAGAGTGTTTCAAAACTGCTCAATGAAAAGAAAGGTTCAACTCTGGGAGTTAAATGCACACATCACAAAGAAGTTTCTGAGAATGGTTCTGTCAAGTTTTTATGAGAAAATATTTTCTTTTCCACCATACACCTCAAAGCACTCCAAATATCCCCTTGCAGATTCTACAAAAAGAATGTTTCCAAACTGCTCAATCCATGAAAGCTTCAACTTTGTGAATTGAATGTACACATCACAAAGAAGTTTCTCAGAATGCTTCTGTCCAGTTTTTATGTGAAGATATTTCCTTTTCTGCTATAGGCCTCAAAGCGCTCCAAATATCCATTTGCAGATACTACAAAAACAGTGTTTCAAAACTGCTCAATCAAAACAAATGTTCAACTCTGTGAGATGAATGTATTCATCACAAAGAAGTTTCTCAGAATGCTTCTGTCTAGTTTTTATGTGAAGATATTTTCTTTTCAGCTTAGGCCTCAAAGCACACCAAATATTCATTTGCAGATACTACAAAAAGAGTGTTTCCAGAATGCTCATTCAAAAGAAAGGTTCACCTCTGGGAGTTGAATGCACACATCACAAGGAAGTTTTTGAAAATGTTTCTCTCTTCTTTTTATTTGAAGATATTTCCTTTTCCACTATAGACCTCAAACCGCTCCAATTATCCATTTGCAGATTCTACAGAAAGAGTGTTTCCAAACTACTCAATCAAAAGAAAGGTTCCACTCTGTGGGTTGAATGCCCACATCACAAAGAAGTATCTGAGAATACTTCTCTCTAGTTTTTATGTGAAGATATTTCCTTTTCCACCATAGGCCTCAAAACGCTCCAAATCTCCACTTGCAGATTCTAAAAAAAAGAGTGTTTCCAAACTCCTCAATCAAAAGAGAGGTCCAACTCAGTGAGATGAATGCACACATCACAAAGAATTTTCTGAGAATGATTCTGTGCATTTTTTATGTGAAGATATTTCCTTTTCAGCTATAGGCCTCAAAGCGCTCCAATTATCCATTTGCAGATACTACAAAAACAGTGTTTCCAAACTGCTCAATCAAAAGAAAGCTTCAATTCTGTGAGATGAATGCACACATCACAAAGAAGTTTCTCAGGATGCTTCTGTCTAGTGTTTATGTGAAGATATTTCCTTTTCAGCTATAAACCTCAAAGTGCTTTCAATATCCATTTACAGATAATACAAAAACAGTGTTTCCAAACTTCTCAATCAACAGAAATCTTCAACGTTGTGAGTGGAATGCACAAATCACAAAGAAGTTTCTGAGAATGCTTCTGTCTAATTTTAATGTGAAGATATTTCCTTTTCCACCATAGGCCTCAAAGCGCTCCAAATATCCACTTGCAGATACTACAAAAAGAGTGTTTCTAAGTGCTCAATCAAAAGAAAGGTCCAACTCAGTGAGTTGAATGCCAGCATCACAAAGAAGTATATGGGAATGCTTCAGTCTAGTTTTTATGTGAAGATATTTCCTTTTCTACCATAGATTGCAAAGAGCTCCAAATATCCACTTGCAGATTTTACAAAAGCAGTGTTTCAAAACTGCTCAAAGAAAAGACTCAACTCTCTGAGGTGAATGCACATATCACAAAGAAGTTTCTCAGAATTCTTCTGTCTAGTTTTTATGTGAAGATATTTCCTTTTCAGCTATAGGCCTCAAAACGCTCCAAATATCCATTGGCAGATACTACAAACATAATCTTTCCATACTGCTCAATCAAAGGAAAGTTTCTACTCTGAGTTGAAAGCACACATCACAAAGAAGTTTCTGAGAATGCTTCTATTTAGTATTTATATGAACATATTTTCTTTTCCACCACAGGCCACAAAGCATTCCAAATATCCACTTGCAGATTCTCCAAAAACTGTATTTCAAAACTGCTCAATCAAAATTAATTTTCAACTCTGTGAGATGAATGCACACATCACAAATAAGTTTCTCAGAATGCCTCTGTCTACTTTTTATGTGAAGATATTTCATTTTAAGCTATAGGCCTCAAAGCGCTCAAAATATCCATTTGCAGATACTACAAAATGAGTGTTTCCAAACAGCTCAATCAAAAGAAAGCTTCAACTCTGTGAGTTGAATGCACACATCACAAAGAAGTTTCTCAGGATGCTTCTGTCTAGTGTTCATGTGAAGATATTACTTTTTCCTCCATTTTCCTCAAAGCGTTCCAAATATCCATTTGCAGACACTACAAAATGAGTGTTTCCAAACAGCTCAATCAAAAGAGAGCTTTAACTTGTGAGTTGAATGCACACATCACAAAGAAGTTTCTGAGAATGCTTCGGTCTAGTTTTTATGTGAAGATATTTCCTTTTCAGCTACAGGTCTCAAAGCACTCCAAATATTCATTTGCAGATACTACAAGAAAAGTTTTTTGAAACTGCTCAATCAAAAGAAAGTTTCAGCTCTGTGAGTTGAATGCACTCATCACAAAGGCTTTTCTGAACATGCTTCTGTCTTGTTTTTATGTGAATGTATTTCCTTTTCCACTGTTGACTTAAAAGCACTCCAATAATCCACTTGCAGATTCTACAGAAAGAGTTTTTCCAAACTGCTCAATCAAAAGCAAGGTTCACCTCCGTGAGGGGAATGCACACATCACAAACGAGTTTCTCAGAATGCTTTTATCTAGTTTTTATGTGAAGATATTTCTTTTTCCACCAAAGACCTCAAATCACTCCAAATATCCACCTGCAGATTCCACAAAAATAGTGTTTCAAAACTGCTCAATCAAAAGGAATGTTCAACCCTGTGAGACGAATAAACACATCAGAAAGAAGTTTCTCAGAATGCTTCTGTCTAGTTTTTATGTTAAGATATATCCTTTTAAGTTATGGATGTCAAAGCGCTGCAAATATACATTTGCAGATACTACAAAATGAGTGTATCCAAACAGCTCAATCAAAAGAAAGGTTCAACTCTGTGAGTTGAATGCACACATCACAAGGAAGTTTCTCAGAATGCTTCTATCTAGTTTTTATGTGAAGATATTTCCTTTTCCGCTATTGGCCTAAAAGTGCTGCAAATATCCATTTGCAGATACTATAAACAGAGTGTTTCCAAACTGCTCAATCAAAAGAAAGGTTCAACTCTATGAGCTGAATGCACACATCACAAAGAAGTTTCTGAGAATGCTTCTGTCTACTTTTTATGTGAAGATATATCCTTTTCCAGCATAGGCCTCAAAGCACTCCAAATATCCATTTACATTTTCTACAAAAAGAGTGTTTCAAAACTGCTCAATCAAAACAAAGGTTCAACCCTGTGAGATGAATGCACACATCACAAACCAGTTTCTTAGATTGCTTCTGTCGAGATTTTATGTGAAGGTATTTCCTTCTCTTCCGTGGGCCGCAAAGACCTCCAAATTTCAACTTGTAGATTCTACCAAAAGAGTGTTTCCTAACTGCTCAATTGAAAGAAAGGTTAAACTCTTTGGGATGAAAGCAAGCATCACGAAGAAGTTTCTCAGAATGCTTCTCTCTAGTTTTTATGTGATGATATTTCCTTTTCCACAATAAGCCTCAAAGCCCTCCAAATGTCCACTTGAAGATTCTACAAAAAGAATTTCAAAACTGATCTATCAAAACAAAGTTTTAACTCTGTGAGATGAATGCACACAACACAAAAAAGTTTCCAGATTGATTCTGTCTAGATTTTATGTAAAGGTATTTACTTATCTACCACAGGCTGCAAAGCGCTCCAAATGAACACTGGCAGATTCTACAAAAAGAGTGTTTCCAAACTGTTCAATCAAACGAAAGGTTCAACTCTGTGAGATGAACCCTCACATCACAAAGAAGTTTCTCAGAATTTCTCTTTCTAGTTTTTATGTGAAGATATTTCCTTTTCCACCATAGGCCTCAAAACATTCCAAATGTCCAATTGTAGATTCTACAAGAAGATAGTTTCAAAACTGCCCAATCAAAAGAAAGGCTTAACTCTGTGAGATGAATGCACACATCACAAAGAAGTTTCTCAGATTTATTCTCTGTAGATTTTATTTGAAGATATTTCCTTTTCTACCATAGGCCTCAAAGTGCTCTAAATGTCTACTTGCAGATTCTACAAAAAGAGTGTTTGCAAACTGCTCTATCAAAAGAAAAGTTCAACTCTGTGAGATGAAGGCACATATCACAAAGAAGTTTCTCAGAATTCTTCTGTCTAGTTTTTATGTTTAGATATTTCTTTTTCCAACACAGTCCTCAAAGCGCTAGAAATGTCAACTTGCAGATTCTACAAAAAGTGTATTTCAAACCTAGTCCATTAAAAGAAATTTTCAACTCTTAGAGATAAATGCACCTAACACAAAGAAGTTTCTCAGAATGCTTTTATATAGTTTTCATGTGAAGATATTTCCTTTTCCACTATAGGCCCCTAAGCACCCCAAATGTTCACTTGCAGATTCTACAAAAAGAGAGTTTCAAAACTGCTCAATCAAAAGAAAGGGTTAACTCTGTTAGATGAATGCAAACATCACAAAGAAGTTTCTCAGAGTGCTTCTGTCTAGATTTCATGTGAAGATATTTCCATTTCTACCATAGTCCTCAAAGTGCTCCAATTATCCACTTGCAGATTCTAAAAAAAGCGTGTTTCAAAACTGTTCAAACAAAAGAAAATTTCAACTCTGTGAGTTGACTGCACACGTCACAAGGAAGTTTCTGAGAATGCTTCTGTCTAATTTTTATGTGAAGATATTTCCTTTTCCACTACAGGCCTCAAAGAGCTCCAAATATCCACTTGCAGATTCTCCAAAAAGTCTGTTTCAAAACTGCTCTATCAAAAGAAAGGTTCAGCTCTGTGAGTTGAAAGCATACATCACAAAGAAGTTTCTCAGAATGCTTCTGTCTACTTTTTATGTGAAGATATTTCCTTTTAAGCTATAGGCGTCAAAGCGCTCCAAATATCCATTTGTAGATACTGCAAAATGAGTGTTTCCAAATAGCTCAATCAAAAGAAAGATTCAACTCTGTGAGTTGAATGCAGACATCACAAAAGAGTTTCTCAGAATGCTTCTGTCTGGTTTTTATGTGAAGATATTTCCTTTTCCTCCATTGGCCTCAAAGCCCTCCAAATATCCACTTGCAGATTCTACAAAAAGAGTTTTTAAAAAGTGCTCAGTCAAAAGAAAGGTTCAACTCTATGAGACGAATACACACATCACAAAGAAGTATCTCAGAATCTTTCTGTCTTATTTTTATATGAAGATATTTCCTTTACATCTATAGGCCTCACAGCACTCCAAATATCCATTAGCAGATACTACAAAAAGAGTGTTTCCAAACTGCCCAATCAAAAGAAAACTTCAACTCTGTGAGTTGAATGCACACATCACAAAGAAGTTTCTGACAATGCTTCTGTCAAGTTTTTATGTGAAGATATTTCTTTTTCAACCATAGGCCTCAAAGAGCTCCAAATATCCTCTTGCATATACTACAAAAAGATTGTTTCAAAACTGCTCAATGAAAAAAATATTCAACTCTCTGAGCTGAATGCACACATCACAAAGAAGTTTCTCAGCATACTTCTGTCTAGTTTTTATGTGAAGATATTTCCTCTCCCACTCTAGGCCTCAAAGCGCTACAAATATAATTTGCAGATACTACAAAAAGAGGGTTTCCAAACTGCTCAATGAAAAGAAAGTTTCAACTCTATGAGGTGAATGCACAAATCACAAAGAAATTTCTTAGAATGCTTCTGTCTACATTTTATTTGAAGATATTTCCTTTTGCACCATAGGCCTCAAAGTGCTCCAAATTTCCACATGCAGATCTTACAAAAAGAATTTTTCAAAACTGCTCAATCAAAATAAAGGTTCAACTCTGTGAGATGAATGCACACATCACAAAGAAGTTTCTGAGAAAGCTTCTGTCTAGTTTTTATATCAAGATATTTCCTTTTCAGCTATAGGCCTCAAAGTGCTCTAAATATCCAATAGCAGATTCTACAAGAAGAGTTTTTCAAAACTGTCCAATCAAAAGAAAGTTTCAACTCTGTGAGATGAATGCACACATCACAAAGAAGTTTCTCAGGATGCTTCTGTCTAGTATTTATGTGAAGATGTTTGCTTTTCAGCTATAGGCCTCAAAGGACTCCAAATGTCCACTTGCAGATACTACAGAAAGAGTGTTTCCAAACTGTTCAATCAAAAGAAAGCTCAACTTTGTGAGTTGAATGCACACATCAAAAAGAAGTTTCTGAGAATGTTTCTATCTACTTTTTATGTGAAGATATTTCCTTTTCCACCATAGGCATCAAAGCACTCCAAATATCCTCTTGCAGATTCTACAAAAAGAGTGTTTCAAAACTGCTGAATCAAAAGAAAGGTTCAACTCTGTGACATAAATGTACACATGACAAAGAAGTTTCTAAAATGCTTCTGTCTACTTTTTATGTGAGGATATTTCCTCTTCAGCTACAGGCCTTAAAGCGCTCCAAATATTCATTTGCAGACACTACAAAAAGAGTATTTCCAAACTGCTCATGGAAAAGAAAGGTTCACCTTTGTGAGTTTAATGCACACATCACAAAAAAGTTTCTGAGAATGCTTCTGTCTAGTTTTTTGTGAAGATATTTCTTTTTGAGCTACAGGCGTCAAAGTGCTCCAAATATCTATTTGCAGATGCTACAAAATGATTGTTTCCAGACAGTTCAATCAAAAGAGATGTTCACCTCTATGAGATTAATGCACACATCACAAAGAAGTTTCTCAGAATGCTTCTGTTTAGTTTTTATGTAAAGATATTTCCTTTTCCACCATAGGCCTCAAAGTGCTCCAAATGTCCACCTGTAGATTCTACAAAAGGAGAGTTTCAAAACTGCTCTATCAAAAGAAAGGTTTAACTCTGTGATGTGAATGCACACATCACAAATAAGTTTCTCCGATTGCTTCTGTCTAGATATTATGTGAAGATATTTCCCCTTCTACCATAGTCTGCAAAGCACTCTTACTTCCCCTTACAGATTCTACAAAAATAATGTTTACAGACTGCTCAATCAAAAGAAAGGTTCAACTCTGTGAGATGAACGCACACTTCCCTGAGAAGTTTCTGAGAATTCTTCTGTCTACTTTTTATGTGAAAATATTTCCTTTTCCACAATAGGCCTCAAAGCTCTCCAAATGTCCACTTGTAGATTCTACAAAAAGTGAGTTTCAAAACTGATCAATCAAAAGAAAGTTTTAACTGTGAGACGATGGCAAATATCACAAAGAAGTTTCTCAGAATTCCTCTGTCTGGATTTTATATGAAGATATTTCCTTTTCCACTGTACGCCTCAAGGCACTCGAATTCTCCACTCGCAGATTCTGCAAAAAGAGTATTTCAAAACTGGTCCATCAAAAAAAAAATGTTCAAATCTGGGAGATGAATGTACACATAACAAAGAAGTTTCTCAGAATGCTTCTATCTGGTTTTTAAGTGAAGATATTTCCTTTCCACCATAGGCCTCAAAGCGCCCCAAATATCCACCTGCAGATTCTACAAAAAGAGGGTTTCAAAACTGCTAAAAGAATGGGTTAACTCTGTGAGATGGATGTACACATTACAAAGAAATTTCTCAGAGTGCTTCTTTCTAGATTTTATGTGAAGGTATTTCCCTTTCTACCATGGGCCACATAGCGCTCCAAATGTCCACTTGCAGATTCTACAAAAAAAGTATTTCCAAACAGCTCAATCAAAAGAAAGGTTCAAGTCAATGAGATGAATGCACACATCACAAAGAAGTTTCTCACAATTCTTCTGTCTAGTTTTTATGTGACGTTATTTCATTTTCCACCATAGGCCTCAAGGTGATCGAAATGTCTGCTTGCAGATTCTACAAAAAGAGTATTTCAAAACTGGTCCATCAAAAGAAAGGTTTAACTCTGGGACATGAATGCACACATCACCAAGAAGATTCTCAGAATGCTTCTATCTAGATTTTATGTGAAAATATTTCCTTTTCAACCATAGGCTGCAAAGCACTCCAAATGTCCACTTGCAGATTCTACAAAAAGACTGTTTCCAAACTCCTCAATCAAAAGAAAGACTCAAATCTGTGAGATGAACGCACACATCACAAAGAAGTTTGTTAGAATTCTTCCGTCTAGTTTTTATGTGAAGATATTTCCTTTTCCACCATTGGCCTCAGAGCGTTCCAAATGTCCAATTGCAGTTCCTACAAAAAGAGAGTTTCAAAACTGCTGTAACAAAAGAAACGTTTAACTCTGTGAGACGAATGCACACATCACAAAGAAGTTTCTCAGATTGCTTCTGTCTGGATTTTATGTGAAGATATTTCCTTTTCTACCATAGGCCACAAAGTTTTCCAAATGTCCACTTGCAGATTCTACAAAAAATTGTTTCCAAACTGCTCAATCAAAACAAATGTTCAACCCTGTGAGATGAACGCACACATCACAAAGAAGTTTCTCAGAATTCTTCTGTCTAGTTTTTATGTGAAGCTATTTCCTTTTCCACCAAAGGCATCAAAGCATTCCGAATGTCCACTTGCAGATTCTACAGAAAGAGAGTTTCAAAACTCCTCAATCAAAAGAAAGGTTTAGCTCTGTGAGATGAATGCACACAACACAAAGAAGTTTCTCAGATTGCTTCTGTCTAGATTTTATGTGAAGATATTTCCTTTTCTATCATTGGCCACAAAGCGCTCTAAATGTCAACTTGCAGATTCTACGAAAGTGTGTTTCCATACTGCTCAATCAAAAGAAAGGTTCAACTCTGTGAGATGAATGCACACATTACAAAGAAATTTCTCAGAATTCTTCTGTTTAGTTTTTATGTGAAGATATTTCCTTTTCCACCGTAGGCCTCAAAGTGCTCCAAATGTCCACTTGCAGATTCTATGAAAAGAGAGTTTCAAACTGCTCAATCAAAAGAAAGGTTTAACTCTTTGAGATGAATGCACACATCACAAAGCAGTTTCTCAGATTGCTTCTGTCTAGATTTTATATGAACTTATTTCCTTTTCCACCATAGGCCGCAAAGCTCTCCAAATGTCCACTTGCAGATTCTACAAAAAGAGTGTTTCCAAACTGCCCCATCAAAAGAAAGGTTCAACTCTGTGAGATGAACGCATACATCAGAAAGTAGTTTCTCAAAATTTTTCTGTCTAGTTTCTATGTGAAGATATTTCCTTTTCAACCACAGGCCTCAAAGCATGCCAAAGGTCCACTTGTAGATTCTACAAAAAGAGAGTTTCAAAACTGTGCTATCAAAGAAAGGTTTAACTCTGTGAGATGAATGCACACATCACAGGCAATTTTCTCAGATTGTTTGTTTCTAGATTTTATGTGAAGACATTTACTTTTCTACAATAGGACGCAAAGCACTTCAAATGTCCACTTGAAGATTCTACAAAAAGAGTGTTTCCAAACTACTCAATCAAAAGAAAGTTTCAACTCTGTGAGATGAACTCACACATCACAAAGAAGTTTCTCAGAATTCTTCTGTCTAGTTTTTATGGGAAGATATTTCCTTTTCCACCATAGGCCTCAAAGCCCTCTAAATGTACACTTGCAGATTCTACCAAAAGAGTATTTCAAAACTAGTCCTTCAACAGAAAAGTTCAGCTCTGGGAGATGAATGCACACATCACATACGACTTTCTCAGAACGCTTCTGTCTAGTTTTTATGTGAAGATATTTCCTTTCACACCATAGGCCTCAAAGCGCTCCAAATGTCCACTTGCAGACTGTACAAAAGGTGGGTTACAAAACTCCTCAATGAAAAGAAAGATTTACCTCTGTGAAATGAATGCACACATCAGAAAGAAGTTTCTCAGATTGCTTCTGTCTAGATTTTATGTGAAGATATTCACTTTTCTAACATAGACCACAAAGCACTCCAAATGTCCACTTGCAGATACCACAAAAAGAGTGTTTCCAAACTGCTCAATCAAAAGAAAATTTCAACTTTGTGATATAAACGCACACATCACAAAGAAGTTTCTCAGAATTCTTCTGTCTAGTTTTTTTGTGAACATATTTCCTTTTCCAACTTAGGCCTCCAGGCTCACGAAATGTCCACTTGCAGATTCTACAAAGAGTATTTCAAAACTGACCCATCAAAAGAAAGGATCAACTTTGTGAGATTAACGCAAGCATCATGAAGACGTTTCTCAGAATTATTCTGTCTAGTTTTTATGTGAAGATATTTCCTTTTCCACCATAGGCCTCAAAGCATGTCAAAGGTCCACTTGCAGATTCTACTAAAAGAGAGTTTCAAACTGCTCAATCAAAAGAAAGGTTTAACTCTGTGAGATGAATGCACACATCACAAAGAAGTGTCTCAGATTGCTTCTTTCTAGATTTTATGTGAAGATATTTCCTTTTCTACCATAGGCCTCAAGGCGCTTGAAATATCCACTTGCAGATACCTCAGAAAGGGTATTTCAAAACTGGTCCATCAAAAGAAATATTCAACTCTGAGAGATGAATGCACACATCAAAAAGAAGTGTCTCAGAATGATTCTATCTAGTTTTTATGTGAAGGTATTTCCTTTTCCACCATAGACCTGAAAGCACCCCAAATCTCCACTTGCAGATTCTACAAAAAGAGAGTTTTAAAACTGCTCTATCTAAAGAAAGGTTTAACTCTGTGAGATGAATGCACACATCACAAAGAAGTTTCTCAGATTGCTTCTGTCTAGATTTTATGTGAAGATATTTCCTTTCCTACCACAGGCCACAAAGCGCTCCAAATGTCCACATGCAGATTCTTCAAAAAGAGTGATTCCAAACTGCTCAATCAGGAGATAGGTTCAACTCTGTGAGATGAGTGTACACATCACAAAGTAGTTTCACAGAATCTTTCTGTCTAGTTTTTACATGAAGATATTTCATTTTCCACTTTAGGCCTCTAGGAGTTCGAAATGTCCACTTGCAGTTTCCACAAAAAGAGTATTTCAAAACTCCTCCAACAAAAGTAAGGTTCAACTCTGGGAGTTGAATGCACACATCACAAAGAACTTTCCCAGAATGCTTCTATCTAGTTTTTATGTGAAGATATTTCCTTTTCCACCATAGACCTCAAAGCGTTCCAAATGTCCACTAGCAGATTCTTCAAAAACAGAGTTTCAAAACTGCTCAATCAAAAGAAAGGGTTATCTCTGAGAAATGAATGCACACATTGCAAAGAAGTTTCTCAGATTGCTTCTTTCTGGATTTTATGTGAAGATATTTCCTTTTCTACCATTGGCTGCAAAGTGTGCCAAATGTCCCCTTGCAGATTCTGCAAAAAGATTGTTTCCAAACTATTCAAATAAAAGAGAGTTTCAACTATGTGAGATGAATGCACACATCAAAAAGAAGTTTCTCCGAATGCTTCTGCGTAGTTTTTATGTGAAGATATTTGCTTTTCCACAGTAGGGCTCAAAGCTCTCCGAATTTCCACTTGCAGATTCTCCAAAAAGAGAGATTAAAAACTGCTCATTCAAAGCATGGGTTCAACACTGTGAGTTGAATGCACACATAACAAAGAAGTTTCTCAGAATCCTTCTGTGTAGTTTTTATGTGAAGATATTTCCTTTTCCAAAAGAGGACTCAAAGCCCTCCAAATATCCACTTCCAGATTCTTCAAAAAGTGTTTCAAAACTGCTCAATCAAAAGAAAGGATCAACTCTGTGAGATGAGTGCCCACATCACAAACAACTTTCTCAGAATGCTTCTGTGTAGTTTTTTTTTCTTTTTTTTCTTTTTTTTCAGCTTTTTTTTTTTTTATTGTACTTTAAGTTTTAGGGTGTTTTATGTGAAGATATTTCCTTTTCCACAAACGGCTTCAAAGCCCTCCAAATATACACTTGCAGATTCTATAAAAAGAGTGTTTCCAAACTGCTCAATCATAAGAGGTTCTATCCAGTGTGATGAATGCACACATCACAAAGAAGTTTCTCAGAATGCTTTTCTGTAGTTTTTATTTGAAGATATTTCCTTTTCCTCCGTAGGCCACAAAGGGCTCCAAATATCCATTTGCAGATACTACAAAAAGAGAGATTCAAAACGGCCCAATCAAAAGATAGGTTCCACTATCTGAGTTGAATGCACACATCACAAAGAAGCTTCTCAGAATGCTTCTGTGTGGTTTTTGTGTGAAGATATTTCATTTTCCACAGTAGGCCTCAAAGCTCTACTAATATCCACTTGCAGATTCTGCCAAAAGGGAGATTCAAAACTGCTCAATCAAAAGAAAGGTTCGACTCTGTGAGTTGAATGCACCTCTCACATCGAAGTTTCTCAGAATGCTTCTGTGTAGTTTTCATGTGAATATATTTGCTTTTTTTCCACAGTAGGCCTCAAAGAGCTCCAAATATCCACTTGCAGATTTTACAGAAACAGTGTTTCAAAACTGTTCAATCAAAAGAAAGGCTCAACTCTGTGAGATGATTGCACACATCACAAAGAAGTTTCTCAGAATGCTTCTGTGTAGTTTTTATGTGAAGATATTTCCTTTTCCACAATAGGCCTCAAGGCACTCCAAACATCCACTTGCAGATTCTACAAAAAGAGTGTTTCAAAACTACTCAATCATAAGATAGGTTCAACGCTGTGAGTTGAATGCACACACCATGGAGAAGTTTCTCAGAATGCTTCTGTGTAGTTTTTATTTGAAGATATTTCTTTTTCCACCATAGGCCACAACGGGCTCCAAATATCCACTTACAGATCCTACAAAAAGAGAGATTCTAAACTGCTCAATCAAAAGATAAGTTCAACTCTGTGAGTTGAATGCACACATCTCAAAGAAGTTTCTCAGAAGGCTTCTGTCCAGTTTTTATGTGAAGATGTTTCCTTTTCAGCTATAGGCCTCAAAGTGCTCCAAATGTCCACTTGCAGATTCCACAGCAAGAGAGATTCAAACTGCTCAATCAAAGCATAGGTTCAATTCTGTGAGTTGAATGCACACATCATGAAGAAGTTTCTGAGAATGCTTCTGTGTAGTTTTTATTTGAAGATATTCCTTTTTCCACCATAGGGAGCAAAGAGATCCAAATATCCACTTGCAGATTCTACCAAAAGAGAGATTCTAAACTGCTCAATCAAAAGATAGGTTCAACCCTTGGAGTTGAATATACAAATCATAAAGAAGTTTCTCAGAATGCTTCTGTGTAGTTTTTATGTAAAGATAATTCCTTCTCCACAATAGGCCTCAAAGGACTCCAAATATCCACTTGCAGATTCAACAAAAAGAGTATTTCAAAACGGTTCAATCAAAAGAAATGTTCAACCCTGTGAGTTGAATACACACCACACAAAAAGTTTCTCAGAATTCTTCTGTGTAGTTTTTATGTGAAGATATTTCCTTTTCCACAACAGGTGTAAAAGCTCTCCAAACATCCACTTGCAGATTCTGCAAAAAGAGAGATTCAAAACTGCTCAATGAAAAGATAGGTTCAACCCTGTGAGTTGAATACACACATCAAAAAGAAGTTTCTCAGAATGCTTCTGAGTAGTTTTTAATTGAAGGTATTTCCTTTTCCGCAATAGGTCTCAAATGGCTCCAATTATCCACTTGCAGATTGTACAAAAAGAGTGTTTCAAAACTATTCAATCAAAAGAAAGATTCAACTCTGTGAATTGAATGCACACGTGACAAAGATGATTCTCAGAATGTTTCTGTGTAGTTTTTATGTGAAGATATTTCCTTTTCCACAAAAGGCCTCAAAAGGCTCCAAATATCCAATTGAAGATACTACAAAAAGAGTGTTTCAAAGCTGCTCAATCAAAAGAAAGGTTCAACTCTGTGAGATGAATGCACACATCACAACGCAGTTTCTCAGAATGCTTCTGTGTAGTTTTTATCTGAAGTTGTTGGCTTTTCCGTGGTAGGCCTCAAAGTGCTCCAAATATCCACATGTAGATTCTCCAAAAAGAGTGTTTCGAAACTGCTCAACCATAAGATAGGTTCAACCCTGTCAGATGAATGCACACATCACAAAGAAGTTTCTCAGAATGTTTCTGTGTAGTTTTTATTTGAAAATATTTCCTTTTCGACCACAAGCTGCAAAGGGCTCCAAATATCCACTTGCAGATTCTGCAAAAAGAGAGATTCAAAACTGCTCAATCAAAAGATAGGTTCAACTCTGTTGAGTTGAATGCCCATATCCCAAAGAAGTTTCTCAGAATGCTTCTGTCTAGTTTTTATGTGAAGACATTTCCTTTTCAGCTATAAGCCTCAGAGTGCTCCAAATGTCCACTTGCAGAATCTACAGCAAGAGAGATTCAAATTGCTCAATCAAAGCACAGGTTCAATTCTGTGAGTTGAATGCACACATCATGAAGAAATTTCTGAGAATGCTTCTGTGTAGGTTTTATTTGAAGATATTCCCTTTTCCACCATAGGGAGCAAAGAGCTCCAAATATCCACTTGCAGATTCTACAAAAAGAGAGATACTAAACTGCTCAATCAAAAGATAGGTTCAACCCTGAGAGTTGAATATACAAATCATAAAGAAGTTTCTCAGAATGCTTCTGTGTAGTTTTTATGTAAAGATAATTCCTTCTCCACAATAGGCCTCAAAGGACTCCAAATATCCACTTGAAGATTCAACAAAAAGTATTTCAAAACTGTTCAATCAAAAGAAATGTTCAATTCCGTGAGTTGAATACACACCACACAAAATTTTTTCAGAATTATTCTGTGTAGTTTTTATGTGAAGATATTTCCTTTTCCACAATAGGTGTAAAAGCTCTCCTAACATCCACTTGCAGATTCTGCAAAAAGAGAAATTCCAAACTGCTCAATCAGAAGATAGGTTCAACCCTGTGAGTTGAATGCACACATCAAAAAGAAGTTTCTCAGAATGCTTCTGTGTAGTTTTTATGTGAACATATTTTGCACAGTAGGCCTCACAGCACTTTAAATATCTACTTGCAGATTCTACAAAAAGAGAGATTCAAAACTGTACAATAAAAAGATAGGTTCAACTCTGTGAGTTGACTGCACACATAACAAAGAAGTTTCTCAGAATGCTTCTGAGTAGTTTTTAATTGAAGGTATTTTCTTTTCCACAATAGACCTCAAATGGCTCCAATTATCCACTTGCAGATTGTACAAAAAAAGTGTTTCAAAACTGTTCAATCAAAAGAAAGATTCAACTCTGTGAATTGAATGCACACGTGACAAAGAAGTTTCTCAGAATGTTTCTGTGTAGTTTTTATGTGAAGATATTTCCTTTTCCACAAAAGGCCTCAAAAGGCTCCAAATATCCACTTGCAGATTGTACAAAAAGAGTGTTTCAAAACTGGTCATCAAAAGAAAGGTTCAACTCTGTGAGATGAATGCACACATCACAACGCAGTTTCTCAGAATGCTTCTGTGTAGTATTTATCTGAAGTTATTGGCTTTTCTATGGTAGGCCTCAAAGCCCTCCAAATATCCACAAGTAGATTCTAGAAAAAGAGTGTTTTGAAACTGCTCAACCATAAGATAGGTTCAACCCTGTGAGATGAATGCATACATCACAAAGAAGTTTCTCAGAATGTTTCTGTGTAGTTTTTATTTGAAAATATTTCCTTTTCGACCACAAGCCACAAAGGGCTCCAAATATCCACTTGCACATTCTGCAAAAAGAGAGATTCAAAACTGTTCAATCAAAAGATAGGTTCACCTCTGTGAGTTGAATGCACATATCTCAAAGAAGTTTCTCAGAATGCTTCCGTGTAGTTTTTATTTGAAGATATTTCCATTTCCACCATAGGGTGCAATGGGCTCCAAATAACCACTAGCAGATTCTACAAAAAGAGAGATTCAAAACTGCTCAATCAAAAGATAGGTTCAACTCTGTGAGGTGAATGCACACATCATGGAGAAGTTTCTGAGAATGCTTCTGTGTAGTTTTTATTTGAAGATATTTCCTTTTCCACTACAGGGCACAAAGGGCTCCAAATACCTACTTGCAGATTCTACAAACAGAGAGATTCTAAACTGCTCAATCAAAAGATAGGTTCAACTCTGTGAGTTGAATGCACACATCACAAAGAAGTTTCTCAGCATGCTTCTGAGTAGTTTTTATGTGAAGATATTTCCTTTTCCACAATAGGCATCAAAGCGCTCCAAATGTCCACTTGGAGATTCTCTAAAAAGAGAGATTCAAAACTGCTCAATCAAAGTATAGATTCAACTCTGTGAGTTGAATGCACACATCAAAAAGAAGTTCCTCAGAATGCTTCTGTGTAGTTTTTATGTGAAAATATTTGCTTTTTCACAGTAGGCCTCAAAGAGCTCTAAATATCCACTTGCAGATTCTCCAAAAAGAGAGATTCAAAACTGCTGAATCAAAGCATAGGTTCAACTCTGCGAGGTGAACGCACACGTCATGAAGAAGTTTCTGATAATTCTTCTGTGTAGTTTTTATTTGAAGATATTTCCTTTTCCACCATAGACTGCAAAGGGCTCCTAATATGCACTTGCAGATTCTGCAAAGAGACACATTCAAAACTGCTCAATCAAAATATAGTTTCAATTCTGTGAGATGAACGAACACATCCCCAAGAAGTTTCACACAATGCTACTGTGTAGTTTTTATTTGAAGATATTTGCTTTTCCACAGTAGCCATCAAAGGGCTCCAAATATCCACCTGCAGATTCTGCAAAAAGAGAGATTCAAAACTGCACATTGAAAATATATGTTCAACTCTGTGAGTTGAATGCATACATCACAAAGGAGTTTCTCTCAATGCTTCTGTGTAATTTTTATTTGAAGATAATTTCTTTTCCACCACAGGGTGCAAAGGGCTCCAAATATCCACTTGCAGAATCTACACAAAGAGAGACGGAATACTGCTAACTGACAAGATAAGTTCAACTCTATGAATTGAATGCACACCTCTCAAAGAAGTTTCTCAAAGTGCTTCTGTGTAGTTTTTATGTGAAGATATTTCCTTTTCCACAAGAGGCATAAAAGCTCTCCAAACATCCAATTGCAGATTCTGCAAAAAGAGAGATTCAAATCTGCTCTATCAAAAGACAGGTTCAACTCTGTGAGTTGAATCCACACATCACAAAGACGTTTCTGAGAATGCTGTGTAGTTTTTCTGTGAACATATTTGATTTTACACAGTAGGCCTCACAGCGCTACAAATATCCACTTGCAGATTCTAGAAAAAGTGATTCTAAACTGCTCAATCAAAAGATAGGTTCAACTCTGTGAGGTGAATGCACACATCACAAAGAAGTTTCTCAGAATGCTTCTCAGTAGTTCTTATTTGAAGATATTTCCTTTTACACCAAAGGCGGCAAAGGGCTCCAAATATCCACTTGCAGATTCTGCAAAAAGAGTGTTTCAAAACTGCTCAATCATAAGATAGGTTCAACCCTGTGAGATGAAGGCACATATCACCAAGAAGCTTCTCAGAATGTTTCTATGTAGTTTTTATTTGAAGATATTTCCTTTTCCACCAATGGGCGCAAAGGGCTCCAAATATCAACTTGCAGATTCTAAAAACGGTGAGTTTCAAAACTGCTCAATGAGAAGATAACTTCAAATCTGTGAGTTGAATGCACACCTCATGAAGACGTTTCTCCGAATGCTTCTCTGTAGTTTTCATGTGAAGATATTTCCTTTTCCACTCTAGGCCTCAAAGCTCTCCAAACATTCATTTGCAGATTCTGCAAAAAGAGAGATTCCAAACTGCTTAAACGAAACATAGGTTCAACTCTGTGAGTTAAATGCACACATCACAACGAAGTTTCACAGAATGATTCTTTGTAGGTTTTATGTGAACGTATTTGATTTTCCACAGTAGGCCTCACATCACTCCAAATATCCACTTGCAGTTTCCACAAGAGAGATTCAAAACTGCTCAATCAAAAGATAGGTTCAACAGTGCATGTTGAATGCAGACATCACAAAGAAGTTTCTGAGAATGCTTCTGTGTAGTTTTTATTTGAAGATATTTCCTTTTCCACTACAGGGCGCAAGGGGTTCCAAATATCCAATTGCAGATACTACAAAAACAGAGATTCAAAAGTGCTCTTTTAGAAGCTAAATTCAACTCGGAGAGTTGAATGCACAGCTCACAAAGAAGCTTCTCAGAATGCTTCTCTGTGGTTTTTATGTAGAGATATTTCCATTTCCACAATAGGCCTCATAGCTCTCCAAACATCCACTTGCAGATTCTGCAAAAAGAGAGATTAAAAACTGATCTCTCAAAAGACAGTTTCAACTCTGTGAGTTGAAAGCACACACCACCAAGAAGTTTCTGAGAATGCTTCTGGGTAGTTTTTATTTGAAGATATTTCTTTTTTCACCAGAGGGTGCAAAGGGCTCAAAATACCAAATGCAGATTCTACAAAAAAAGAGATTCTAAACTGCTTAATCAAAAGATAGGTTCAAATCAGTGAGTTGAATGCACACATCACAAAGAAGTTTCTCAGAATGTTTCTGAGTAGTTTTTATGTGCAGATATTTCCCTTCCACGATAGGACTCAAAGGGCTCCAAATATACACTTGCACATTCTACAAAAAAAGAGATTTTCACTGCTCAATCAAAAGATAGGTTTAACTCTGTAAGTTCAATGCACACATCACAGAGAAGCTTCTCAGAATGATTCTGAGTAGTTTTTATGTGAAGATATTTCCTTTTCCACAACAGGCATCAAAGGGCTCCGAATATCCAGTGGCTGATACTACAAAAAGAGTGTTTCAAAACTGTTAAAACAAAAGAAAGACTCAACTCTGTGAGATGAATGCGCACATCACAAAGAAGTTTCTCAGAATGCTTCTGTGTAGTTTTTATCTGAAGATATTTGTTTTTCCGAGGTAGGCCTCAAAGTGCCCAAAATATCCAATTGCAGATTCTACAAAAAGAGTGTGTAAAACTGCTCAATCATAAGATAGGTTCAACCCTGTGAGATGAATGCACAAACCACAAAGAAGTTTCTCAGAATGTTTCTGTGTAATTTTTATTTGAAGATATTTCCTTTTCCACCATAGGCCGCAAAGGGCTCCAAATATCCACTAGCAGATTCTACAAAAAGAGAGATTCAAAACTGCTCAATCAAAGCATAGGTTCAACGATGTGACTTGAATGCACACTTCCAAAAGAAGTTTGTCAGAATGCTTCTGTGTAGTTTTTATGTGAAGATATTTGCTTTTCCACAGTAGGCCACAAAGTGCTCCAAATATTCACCTACAGATTCCGCAAAAAGAGAGATTCAAAACTGCTCCATCAAAAGATAGATTCAACTCTGTGAGATGAATGCACACATCCCGAAGAAGTTTCTCAGAATGCTTCTGAGTACTTTTTATGTGAAGATATTTCCTTTTCCACAATGGGCCACAAATGTCTCCAATTATCCACTTGCAGATTCTACAAAAAGAGAGATTCTAAACTGCTCCAGCAAAAGATAGGTTCATCCCTGTGACTGGAATGCACACATTTCAAAGAAGTTTCTCAGAGTGCTTCTGAGTAGTTTTTATGTGAAGATATTACCTTTTCCACAATAAGTCTCAAAGGGCTCAAATTATCCACTTGCAGATTTTACAAAAAGAGTGTTTCAAAACTGCTTCATCAATAGAAAGGTTCAGCTCTTTGAGATGAATGCACACATCACAATGAAGTTTCTCAGAATGCTTCTGTGTAGTTTTTATATGAAGATATTTGCTTTCCCACAGTTGGCCTCAAAGCGATCAAAATATCCACTTGCAGATTCTATAAAAAGAGTGTTTCAACACTGCTCAATTATAAGAGAGGTTCAACCCTGTGAGATGAATGCACACATCACAAAGAAGTTTCTCACAATGCTTCTGTGTAGTTTTTATATGAAGATATTTGCTTTTCCACAGTAGGCCTCAAAGGGTTACAAATATCCACCCGCAGATTCTGCAAACAGAGAAATTCAAATCTGCTCAATCAAAAGATAAATTCAACTCTGTGAGTTGAATGCATACATCACAAAGAAGTTTTGCAGAATGCTTCTGTGTAGTTTTTATGTGAAGATATTTCCTTTTCCATCATAGGGCGCAAAGGGCTCAAAATATGCACTTGCAGATTCTACAAAAAGAGAGATTCTAAACTGCTCAAACAAAAGTTAGGTTCAACTCTGTGAGTTGAATGTGCACATCCCAAAGAAGTTTGTTAGAATGCTTCTGTGCAGTTTTTATGTGAAGATATTTGCTTTTCCACAGTAGGCCTCAAAGGGCTCCAAATATCCACCTGCAGATTCTGCAAAAAGAGAGGTGCAAAACTGCTCAATCCAAAGATAGTTTCAACTTTGTGAGTTGAATGCGCACATCACAAAGAAGTTTCTAAGAATGCTTCTCTGTAGTTTTTGTTTGAAGATATTTCCTTTTCCAGCCTAGAGTGAAAAGGGCTCCAAATATCCACTTTCAGATTCTACAAAAAGAGAGATTCAAACTGATCAATGAAAAGATAGTTTCAACTCTGTGAGTTGAATGCACACCTCACAAAGAAGTTTCTCAGAATGCTTCTGAGTAGTTTTTATGTGAAGATATTTCCTTTTCCACAATAGGCCTGAAAGGTCTCCAATTATGCACTTGCAGATTCAACAAAAAGAGAGATTCTGAACTTCTCAATCAAAAGTTAGGTTCAACTCTGTAAGTGGAATGCACACATTGCAAAGAAGTTTCTCAGGATGCTTCTGAGTAGTTTTTATGTGAAGATATTTTCTTTTCCACAAGAGGACTCAAAGGACTCCAATTATCCACTTGCAGATACTACAAAAAGAGTGTTTCAAAACTGCTTAATCAAAAGAAAGCTTCAACTATGTAACATGAATGTACACACCATAAAGCAGTTTCTCAGAATTATTCTGTGTAGTTTTTATGTAAAGATATTTCTTTTTCCTTAATAGGCCTCAAAGGTCTCAGAACATCCACTTGCAGATTCTGCAAAAAGAGAGATTCAAAACTGCTGAATCAAAAGATAGGTTCAACTCCGTGAGTTGCATGCACACATTACAAAGAAGTTTCTCAGAATGTTTCTGCGTAGTTTTTATGTGAACATATTTTGTTTTCCACAGTATGCCTCACTGTGCTCCAAATATCCACTTCCAGATTCTACAAAAAGAGAGATTGAAAACTGCTCAATTAAAACATAGTGTGAACTCTGCGAATTGAATGCACACATCACGAAGTAGTTTCTGAGAATTCTTCTCTGTAGTTTTTATATGAAGTTATTTCCTTTTCCACCATAGGCGCCAAGGGCTCCAAATATCCACTTGCAGATTCTTCAAGAAGAGAGATTCTAAACTGCTCAATGGAAAGGTAAGTTTAACTCTGTGAGTTGAATGCACACATCACAAAGAAGTTACACAGAATGCTTCTAAGTAGTTTTTATGTGAGGATATTACCCTTTCCACAATAGGCTGCAAAGGTCTCCAATTATCCACTTACAGATTCTACAAAAAAAGAGTGTTTCAAAACTGCTCAATCAAATGAAGGCTCAACTATGTGAGATGAATGTGCTCATCACAGAAATGTTTCTCAGAATGCTTCTGTGTAGTTTTAATCTGAATATATTTGCTTTTCCACGGTAGGCCTCAAAGCGCTCCAAATATCTTCTTGCAGATTCTACAGGAAGTAAGATTCAAAACTGCTCAATGAGAAGATAAGTTCAACTCTGTGAGTTGAATGCACACCTCCCAAAGAAGTTTCTCAGAATGCTTCTCTGTAGTTTTTCTGTGAAGATATTCCCTTTTCCACAATAGGGCTCAAAGCTCTCCAAACGTCCACTTGCAGAATCTCTAAAAGGAGATATTCAAAACTGCTCAGTCAAAAGAGCGGTTCAACTCTGTGAGTTGAATGGACAGATCACAAAGAAGTTTCTCAGAATGCTTCTGTGTAGTTTTTATGGGAAGATATTTGCTGTTCCACAGCAGGCCTCAAAAGGCACGATAGAGCCACCTGCAGATTCTGCAAAAAGAGAGATTCAAAACTGCCCAATCAAGAGTTAGGTTCAACTCTGTGAGGTGAATGCATACATCATAAAGAAGTTTCTCTCTGAAAGCTTCTGTGTAGTTTTTATTTGAAGATATTTCCTTTTCCACCATAGGGGGTAAAGGGGACAAAATATCCACCTGCAGATACTACAAAAAGTGTACTTCAAATGGGCTCAATGAACAGAATGGTTCATGTCTGTCAGATGAATGCACACGTCACAAAGAAGTTTCTCAGAATGCTTCTGTGTAGTTTTTATGAGAACCTATTTGATTTTCCACAGTAGGCCTCACAGCTCTCCACATATCCACATGCAGATTGTACAAAAAGAGAGACTCAAAACTGCTCCATCAAAATATAGCTTCAGCTCTGTAAGTTGAATGCACACATCATGAAGAAATTTCTGAGAATGATTCTGTGTACTTTTTATGTGAAGATATTTCCTTTTCAACCTTAGGGCACAAAGAGCTCCAAATATCCACTTGCAGATTCTAAAAAAAGAGAGATTCTAAACTGCTCAATCAAAAGAGAGTTTTAACTCCGTGAGTTGAATGCACACATCACAGAGAAGCTTCTCAGAATTATTCTGAGTAGTTTTTATGTGAAGATATTTCCTTTTCCACAACAGGCATCAAAGGGCTCCAAATATCCACTAGCAGATACTACAAAAAGAATGTTTCAAAACTGTTAAATCAAAAGAAATATTCAAATTTGTGAGATGTATGCACACAACACAAAGAAGTTTCTCAGAATGTTTCTGTGTAGTTTTTATCTGAAGATATTTGTTTTTCTGAGGCAGGCCTCAAAGCGCTCAAAATATCCAATTGCAGATTCTACAAAAAGAGTGTTTTAAAACAGCTCAATCATAAGATAGGTTCAACCTTGTGAGATGAATGCACAAACCACAAAGAAGTTTCTCCGAATGTTTGTTTGTAGTTTTTATTTGAAGATATTTCCTTTTCCACCATAGGCCGCAAAAGGCTCCAAATATCCACCAGCAGATTCTACAAAAAGAGAGATTCAAAACTGCTCAATCAAAATATAGGTTCAACTTTGTTTGTTGAATGCACACTTCCCAAAGAAGTTTGTCAGAATGCTTCTGTGTAGTTTTTATGTGAAGATATTTGCTTTTCCACAGTAGGCCACAAAGTGCTCCAAATATTCACCTACAGATTCTGCAAAAAGAGAGATTCAAAACTGCTCCATCAAAAGATAGATGCAACTCTGTGAGTTGAATGCACACATCCCAGAGAAGTTTCTCAGAATGCTTCTGAGTACTTTTTATGTGAAGATATTTCCTTTTCCACAATGGGCCTTAAATGTCTCCAATTATCCACTTGCAGATTCCACAAAAAGAGAGATTCTAAACTGCTCCATCAAAAGATAGGTTCATCCCTGTGACTGGAACGCACACATTTCAAAGAAGTTTCTCAGAATGTTTCTGAGCAGTTTTTATGAGAAGATATTTCCTTTTCCACAATAGGTCTCAAAGGGCTCCAAATATCCACTTGCAGATTCTACAGAGGAGTGTTTCAAAACAGTTCCATCAATAGACAGTTTCAACTCTTTGAGATGAATGCACACATCACAAGGAAGTTTCTCAGAAATATTCAGTGTACTTTTTATCTGAAGATATTTGTTTTGCCACAGTTGGACTCAAAGTGCTCCAAATATCCACTTGCAGATTCTTTAAAAAGAGTGTTTCAGCACTGCTGAATCATAAGAGAGGTTCAACCCTGTGAGATGAATGCACACATCACAAAGAAGTTTCTCAGAATGCTTCTGTGTAGTTTTTATATGAAGATATTTGCTTTTCCACAGCAGGCCTCAAAGGGTTACAAATATCCACCTGCAGATTCTGCAAACAGAGAGATTCAAATCTGCTCAATCAAAAGATAAATTCAACTCTGTGAGTTGAATGCATGCATCACAGGAAGTTTCTCAGAATGCTTCTGTGTAGTTTTTATGTGAAGATATTTCCTTTTCCATCATAGGGCGCAAAGGGTCCAAATATCCATTGCAGATTCTACAAAAAGAGAGATTCTAAACTGCTCAAACAAAAGTTAGGTTCAACTCTGTGAGATGAATGCACACATCCCAAAGAAGTGTGTCAGAATGCTTCTGTGCAGTTTTTATGTGAAGATATTTGCTTTTCCACAGTAGGTCTCAAAGGGCTCCAATTATCCACCTGCAGATTCTGCAAAAAGAGAGGGGCAAAACTGCTCAATCCAAAGATAATTTCAACCCTGTGAGTTGAATGCATACATCACAAAGAAGTTTCTAAGAATGCTTCTCTGTAGTTTTTGTTTGAAGATATTTCCTTTTCCAGCCTAGGGCAAAAAGGGCTCCATATATCCACTTTCAGATTCTACAAAAAGAGAGATTCAAACTGATCAATGAAAAGATAATTTCAACTCTGTGAGTTGAATGTACACCTCACAAAGAAGTTTCTCAGAATGCTTCTGAGTAGTTTTTATGTGAAGATATTTCCTTTTCCGCAATAGGCCTGAAAGGTCTCCAATTATCCACTTGGAGATTCAACAAAAAGAGAGAAACTGAACTTCTCAATCAAAGGTTAGGTTCAACTCTGTAAGTGGAATGCACACATTGCAAAGAAGTTTCTCAGGATGCTTCTGAGTAGTTTTTATGTGAAGATATTTTCTTTTCCACAATAGGCCTCAAAGCTCTCCAAACATCCACTTGCAGAATCTGTAAAGAAGAGATTCAAAACTGCTCAATCAAAAGATAGGTTCAACTCTGTGAATTGAATGGACAGATCACAAAGAAGTTTCTCAGAATGCTTCTGTGTAGTTTTTATGTGAAGATATTTGCTGTTCCGCAGCAGGCCTCAAAAGGCACCAAATAGCCACCTGCAGATTCTGCAAAAAAAGAGATTCAAAACTGCTCAATCAAGAATTAGGTTCAACTCTGTGAGGTGAATGCATACATCATAAAGAAGTTTCTCTGAATGCTTCTGTGTAGTTTTTATTTTAGGTTATTTCCTTTTCCACGATAGGGGATAAAGGGCACCAAATATCCACCTGCAGATACTACAAAAAGTGTATTTCAAATGGGCTCAATCAAAAGAAAGGTTCACATCTTTGAGATGAATGCACACACCACAAAGAAATTTCTCAGAATGCTTCTGTGTAGTTTTTATGTGAACCTATTTTATTTTCCACAGTAGACCTCACAGCTCTCCACATATCCACTTGCAGATTGTACAAAAAGAGAGACTCAAAACTGCTCCATCAAAATATAGCTTCAGCTCTGTGAGTTGAATGCACACATCATGAAGAAATTTCTGAGAATGATTTTGTGTACTTTTTACGTGAAGATATTTCCTTTTCAACCCTAGGGCACAAAGAGCTCCAAATATCCACTTGCAGATTCTAAAAAAAGAGAGATTCTAAACTGCTCAATCAAAAGATAGTTTTAACTCTGTAAGTTGAATGCACACATCACAGAGAAGCTTCTCAGAATGATTCTGAGTCGTTTTTATATGAAGATATTTCCTTTTCCACAACAGGCATCAAAGGGCTCCAAATATCCATTTGCAGATACTACAAAAAGAGTGTATCAAAACTGTTAAATCAAAAGAAAGATTCCACTCTGTGAGATGAATGCACACATCACAAAGTAGTTTCTCAGAATGCTTCTGTGTAGTTTTTATCTGAAGATATTTGTTTTTCCAAGGCAGGCCTCAAAGCGCTCAAAATATTCAATTACAGATTCTGCAAAAAGATTGTTTTTTTTTTTCCTGGGGGGAGAAGCCAAGATGGCCGAATAGGAACAGCTCCGGTCTACAGTTCCCAGCGTGAGTGACGCAGAAGATGGGTGATTTCTGCATTTCCATCTGAGGTACTGGGTTCGTCTCACTAGGGAGTGCCAGACAGTGGGCGCAGGTCAGTGGGTGCGTGCACCGTGCATGAGCCGAAGCAGGGCGAGGCATTACCTCACTTGGGAAGTGCAAGGGGTCAGGGAGTTCCCTTTCTGAGTCAAAGAAAGGGGTGAGGGACGGCACCTGGAAAATTGAGTCACTCCCACCCGAATACTGCACTTTTCTGACGGGCTTAAAAAATGGTGCACCACGAGATTATATCCCGCACCTGGCTCGGAGGGTCCTACAACCAAAGAGTCTCGCTGATTGGTAGCACAGCAGTCTGAGATCAAACTGCAAGGTGGCAGCGAGGCTGGGGGAGCCTCTGCAGACTTAAATGTCCCTGTCTGACAGCTTTGAAGAGAGCAGTGGTTCTCCCAGCATGCAGCTGGAGATCTGAGAACGGGCAGACTGCCTCCTCAAGTGGGTCCCTGACCCCTGACCCCCGAGCAGCCTAACTGGGAGGCACCCCCCAGCAGGGGCACACTGACACCTCACACGGCAGGGTACTCCAACAGTCCTGCAGCTGAGGGTCCTCTCTGTTAGAAGGAAAACTAACAAGCAGAAAGGACATCCACACTAAAAACCCATCTGTACATCACCATCATCAAAGATCAAAAGTTGATAAAACCACAAAGATGGGGAAAAAACAGAACAGAAAAACTGGAAACTCTAAAAAGCAGAGTGCCTCTCCTCCTCCAAAGGAATGCAGTTCCTCACCAGCAATGGAACAAAGCTGGATGGAGAATGACTTTGACGAGCTGAGAGAAGAAGGCTTCAGACGATCAAATTACTCCGAGCTACGGGAGGACATTCAAACCAAAGGCAAAGAAGTTGAAAACTTTGAAAAAATTTAGAAGAATGTATAACTAGAATAACCAATACAGGGAAGTGCTTAAAGGAGCTGATGGAGCTGAAAACCAAGGCTCGAGAACTACGTGAAGAATGCAGAAGCCTCAGGAGCCGATGCAATCAACTGGAAGAAAGGGTATCAGCAATGGAAGATGAAATGAATGAAGTGAAGCGAGAAGGGAAGTCTAGAGAAAAAAGAATAAAAAGAAATGAGCAAAGCCTCCAAGAAATATGGGACTATGTGAAAAGACCAAATCTACATCTGATTGGTGTACCTGAAAGTGATGAGGAGAATGGAACCAAGTTGGAAAACACTCTGCAGGATATTATCCAGGATAACTTCCCAAATCTAGCAAGGCAGGCCAACATTCAGATTCAGGAAATACAGAGAACACCACAAAGATACTCCTCAAGAAGAGCAACTCCAAGACACATAATTGTCAGATTCACCAAAGTTGAAATGAAGGAAAAAATGTTAAGGGCAGCCAGAGAGAAAGGTCAGGTTACCCTCAAAGGGAAGCCCATCAGACTAACAGCGGATCTCTCGGCAGAAACGCTACAAGCCAGAAGAGAGTGAGGGCCAATATTCAACATTCTTAAAGAAAAGAATTTTCAACCCAGAATTTCATATCCAGCCAAACTAAGCTTCATAAGTGAAAGAGAAATAAAATCCTTTACAGACAAGCAAAGGCTGAGAGATTTTGTCACCACCAGGCCTGCCTTACAAGAGCTCCTGAAGGAAGCACTAAACATGGAAAGGAACAACCAGTACCAGCCACTGCAAAACCATGCCAAAATGTAAAGACCATCGAGACTAGGAAGAAACTGCATCAACTAACGAGCAAAATAACCAGCTAACATCATAATGACAGGACCAAATTCACACATAACAATATTAACTTTAAATGTAAATGGACTAAATGCTCCAATTAAAAGACAAAAACTGGCAATTTGGATAAAGATTCAAGACCCATCAGTGTGCTGTATTCAGGAAACCCATCTCACGTGCAGAGACACACGTAGGCTCAAAATAAAAGGATGGAGGAAGATCTACCAAGCAAATGGAAAACAAAAAAAGGCAGGGGTTGCAATCCTAGTCTCTGATAAAACAGACTTTAAACCAACAAAGATCAACAGAGACAAAGAAGGCCATTACATAATGGTAAAGGGATCAATTCAACAAGAAGAGCTAACTATCCTAAATATATATGCACCCAATACAGGAGCACCAAGATTCATAAAGCAAGTCCTGAGTGAGCTACGAAGAGACTTAGACTCCCACACATTAATAATGGGAGATTTTAACACCCCACTGTCAACATTAGACAGATCAACGAGACAGAAAGTCAACAAGGATACCCAGGAATTGAACTCAGCTCTGCACCAAGTGGACCTAATAGACATCTACAGAACTCTCCACCCAAATCAACAGAATATACATTTTTTTCAGCACCACACCACACCTATTCCAAAATTGACCACATACTGGGAAGTAAAGCTCTCCTCAGCAAATGTAAAAGAACAGAAATTATAACAAACTATCTGTCAGACCACAGTGCAATCAAACTAGAATTCAGGATTAAGAATCTCACTCAAAACCACTCAACTACATGGAAACTGAACAACCTGCTCCTGAATGACTACTGGATACACAACGAAATGAAGGCAGAAATAAAGATGTTCTTTGAAATCAATGAGAACAAAGACACAACATACCAGAATCTCTGGGACGCATTCAAAGCAGTGTGTAGAGGGAAATTTATAGCACTAAATGCCCACAAGAGAAAGCAGGAAAGATCCAAAATTGACACCCTAACATCACAATTAAAAGAACTAGAAAAGCAAGAGGAAACACATTCAAAAGCTAGCAGAAGGCAAGAAATAACTAAAATCAGAGCAGAACTGAAGGAAATAGAGACACAAAAAACCCTTCAAAAATTAATGAATCCAGGAGCTGGTTTTTTGAAAGGATCAACAAAATTGATAGACTGCTAGCAAGACTAATAAAGAAAAAAAGAGAGAAGAATCAAATAGACGCAATAAAAAATGATAAAGGGGATATCACCACCGATCCCACAGAAATACAAAGTACCATCAGGGAATACTACAAACACCTCTACGCAAATAAACTAGAAAATCTGGAAGAAATGGATAAATTACTGAACACATACACTCTCCCAAGACTAAACCAGGAAGAAATTGAATCTCTGAATAGACCAATAACAGGAGCTGAAATTGTGGCAATAATCAATAGCTTATCAACCAAAAAGAGTCCAGGACCAGATGGATTCACAGCCGAATTCTACCAGAGGTACAAGAAGGAACTGGTACCATTCCTTCTGAAACTATTCCAATCAATAGAAAAAGAGGGAATCCTCCCTAACTCATTTTATGAGGCCAGCATCATTCTGATACCAAAGCCAGGCAGAGACACAACAAAAAAAGATAATTTTAGACCAATATCCTTGATGAACATTGATGCAAAAATCCTCAATAAAATACTGGCAAAACGAATCCAGCAGCACATCAAAAAGCTTATCCACCATGATCAAGTGGGCTTCATCCCTGGGATGCAACGCTGGTTCAATATACGCAAATCAATAAATGTAATCCAGCATATAAACAGAACCAAAGACAAAAACCACATGATTATTTCAATAGATGCAGAAAAAGCCTTTGACAAAATTCAACAACCCTTCATGCTAAAAACTCTCAATAAATTAGGTATTGATGGGACGTATTTCAAAATAATAAGAGCTATCTATGACAAACCCACAGCCAATATCATACTGAATGGGCAAAAACTGGAAGCATTCCCTTTGAAAACTGGCACAAGACGGGGATGCCCTCTCTCACCACTCCTATTCAACATAGTGTTGGAAGTTCTGGCCAGGGCAATTAGGCAGGAGAAGGAAATAAAGGGTATTCAATTAGGAAAAGAGGAAGTCAAATTGTCCCTGTTTGCAGATGACATGATTGTATATCTAGAAATCCCCATTGTCTCAGCCCAAAATCTCCTTAAGCTGATAAGCAACTTCAGCAAAGTCTCAGGATACAAAATCAATGTACAAAAATCACAAGCATTCTTATACACCAACAACAGACAAACAGAGAGCCAAATCATGAGTGAACTCCCATTCACAATTGCTTCAAAGAGAGTAAAATACCTAGGAATCCAACTTACAAGGGATGTGAAGGACCTCTTCAAGGAGAACTACAAACCACTGTTCAAGGAAATAAAAGAGGATACAAACAAATGGAAGCATATTCCATGCTCATGGGTAGGAAGAATCAATATCGTGAAAATGGCCATACTGCTGAAGGTAATTTACAGATTCAATGCCATCCCCATCAAGCTACCAATGCCTTTCCTCACAGAATTGGAAAAAACTACTTTAAAGTTCATATGGAACCAAAAAAGAGCCTGCATCGCCAAGTCAATCTTAAGCCAGAAGAACAAAGCTGGAGGCATCACACTACCTGACTTCAAACTATACTACAAGGCTACAGTAACCAAAACAGCATGGTACTGGTACCAAAACAGAGATATAGATCAATGGAACAGGACAGAGCCCTCAGAAATAACGCCACATATCTACAACTATCTGATCTTTGACAAACCTGAGAAAAACAATCAATGGGGAAAGGATTCCCTCTTTAATAAATGGTGCTGGGAAAACTGGCTAGCCATATGTAGAAATCTGTCTAGTTTTTATGTGAAGATAATCCCGTTTCCAAAGAAGACTTCAAAGCACTCTAAATATCCGCCTCCAGATTCTACAAAAAGAGTGTTTCAAAACTGCTCTATCTGAAGGAAGGTTCTGTTCTGTGAGTTGAATGCACACATCACAAATAATTTTCTGAGAATGGCTCTGTCTAGTTTTTATGTGAAGATATTTGCGTTTGCAATGAAGACTTCAAAGCGCCCCAAATATGCAAATGCAGATTCTACAAAAAGAGTGTTTCAAAACTTCTCTATCTAAAGGAAGGTTCAGTTCTGTAAGTTGAATGCACACATCACAAAGAACTTTCTGACAATGCTTCCATCTAGTTTTTAGGTGAAGATATCCCCGTTTCAAATGAAGGCTTCTATTCGCTACAAATATCTACATGCACATTCTACAAAAAGAGTGTTTCCAAGCTGCTCTATCAAAAGGAAGGTTCAACTGTGCGAGTTGAATGCACACATCACAAAGTGGTTTCTGAGAATGCTTCTTTCTAGTATTTATATGAAGATATTCCCGTTTCCAACGAAGTATTCAAAGAGCTCCAAATATCCTCTTGCAGACTGTACAAAAAAGGGCTTCCAAACTGCTCTATCAAAAGTAAAGTTCAACTATGTGAGTTGAATGAACACAACACAAAGAAGTTTCTGAGAATGCTTCCGTCTAGTTTTTATGTGAAGATATTTCCTTTTCCACCATAGCCTTCAAAGTGCTCCAAATGTCGACTTGCAGATTCGACAAAAAGAGTGTTTCCAGACTGCTCTATCAAAAGAAATGTTCAACTATTGGAGTAGAATGCACACATCACAAAGTCGCCTCTGAGAATGTTTCTGTCTAGTTTTTATCTGAAGATATTTCCATTTCTACCAGAGCCCTCAATGCACTCAAAATACCCACTTTTAGATTCTACAAATAGAGTGTTTCAAAACTGTTCTATCAAAAGGAACATTCAAATCTGTGAGTTGAATGCACACATCACAAAGCAGTTTCTGAGAATGCTTCTGTCTAGTTTTTATGTGAAGATATTCCCATTTCCAATGAAGGCTTCAAAGAGCTCAAAATATCCTACTGCAGATTGCACAAAAAGAGTGTTTCAATACTGCTCTATCAAAAGGAAGGTTCTATTCTGTGAGTTGAATGCACACATCACAAAGAAGTTTGTGAGAATGCTTCTGTCTAGATTTTATGTGAAGATATTCCCGTTTCCAACAAAGGCTTCAAAACGCTCCAAATATCCACCTGCTGATGCTACAAAAAGAGTGTTTCAAAACTGTTCTATAAAAAGAAAAGTTCAGCTCTGTGGGTTCAATGGACACAACAGAAAGAAGTTTCTGAGAATGCTTCCGTCTAGTTTTTATGTGAAGATATTCCAGTTTTCAATGAAAGCTTCAAAGCGCTCCAAATATCCACTTGCAGAGTCTACAAAAAGAGTGTTTCAAAACTGCTCTATCGAAAGTAAAGTTCTACTTTGTGAGTTGAATGCACACATCAAAATGAATTTTATGAGAATACTTCTGTCTACTTTTTATGTGAAGATATTTCCTTTTCGACAATAGCCCTCAAAGCCCTCCAAATGCCCACTTGAAGATTCTTCACAAAGACTGTTTCCAATCTGCTCTATCAGAAGAAAGTTTCAACTCTGAGAGTAGAATGGACACATCACAAAGTAGTTTCTGAGAATGCTTCTGTCTAGTTTTTGTATGAAGATATTTTCTTTTCTACCATAAGCCTCAAAGCGCTGCAAATATCCATTGGCGGATTCTTCAAAAAGAGTGTTTCAAAACTGCTCTATTGAAAGGAAGATTCAAATCTATGAGTTGAATGCACACATCACAAAGAAGTTTCTGAGAATGCTTCTGTCTAGTTTTAATGTGAAGATATTTCCTTTTTTACTGAAAGCCTAAAAGAGCTCCAAATGTCCAACTGCAGATTCTATAAAAAGAGTGTTTCAAAACTGCACTATGAAAAGAAAGGTTTAGTTCTGTAAGTTGAAAGCACACATTGCAAAGAAATTTCTGAGAATGTTTCTGTGTAATTTTTATGTGAAGATATTCCCGTTTCCAATGAAGGTTTCAAAGCGCTCCAAATATACACCTGCAGATTCCACAAAAAGAGTGTTTCAAAACTGCTCTATCAAAAGGAAACTTCAACTCTTTGAGTTGAATGCACTCATCACAAAGAAGTTTCTCAGAATGCTTCTGTCTAGTTTTAATATGAAGGTATATCCTTTTCCACAGAAGTCCCCAAAGAGCTCCAAATGTGCACCAGCAGATTCTACAAAAAGAGTGTTTCAAAACTGCTCTATCAAAAAGAAGGTTTAAATCTGTGAGTTGAATTCACACATCACAAAGAAGTTTCTGAGAATGTTTCTGTCTAGTTTTTATGTGAAGATATTCATGTTTCCAACGGAGGCTTCAAAGTGCTCCAAATGTCCCCATGCAGATTCTACAAAAAGAGTGTTTCTAAACTGCTCTATTAAAAGAAAGGTTCAACTCTGGGAGTAGAATTCAGTCATCACAAAGTGGTTTCTGAGAATGCTTCAGTGTAGATTTTATATGAAGATTTTTCCTGTTCTACCGTAGGTCTCAAAGCAGTCCAAATTTCCACTTGCAGATTCTACAAAAAAAGTGTTTCAAAACTCCTCCATCTAAGGGAAGGTTCAGATCTGTGAGTTGAATGCACACATCACAAAGAAGTCTCTGAGAATGTTTCTGTCTAGTTTTTATATGAAGATATGCCCATTTCCAAAGAAGGCTTCAATTCGCTTCAAACATCCATATGCACATTCTACAAAAGAGTGTTTCAAAACTGCTCTATCAAAAGGAACGTTAAACATTGTGTGTTGAACGCACACATCACAAAGTAGGTTCTCAGAATGCTTCTCTCTAGTTTTTATGTGAAGATATTCCCATTTCCAATGAAGGCTTCAATTTGCTCCAAATATCCACTTGCAGATTCTACAAAATAAGTATTTCAAAACTGCTCTATCAAAACGAAGGTTCAACTCTGTGAGTTGAAAGCACACATCACAAACTGGTTTCTGAGAATGCTTCTTTCTAGTTTTTATGTGAAGATATTCCCATTTCCAATGAAGGATTCAAAGAGCCCCAAATATCCACCTGCAGATTCTACAAAAACAGTTTCTCAAAACTGCTCAATCAAAAGGAAGTTTCAGCTCCGTAAGTTCAATGCTCGCATCAAAAAGAAGTTTCTGAGAATGCTTCTGTCTAGTTTTTATGTGAAGATATTCCTGTTTCCAATGAAAGCTTCAAAGCGCTCCAAATGTCCACTTGCAGATTCTACAAAAAGAGTGTTTCAAAACTGCTCTATAAAAGTAAGGTTCTACTTTGGGGGTTGAATGCACACATCAAAATGAAGTTTCTGAGAACACTTCTGTCTAGTTTTTATGTGAAGATATTTCTTTATCCACAATAGTCCCCAAAGCCCTTCAAATGCCCACTCGAAGATTCTTCAGAAAGACTGTTTCAAATCTGCTCTATCAGAAGAAAATTTCAACTCTGTGAGTAGAATGCACACATCACAAAGTAGTTTCTGAGAATGCTTCTGTCTAGTTTTTATATGAAGATATTTCCTTTTCTACCAGAGGCCTGAAAGTGCTCCAAATTTCCAATTGCAGATTCTACAAAAAGAGTGTTTCAAAACTTCTCTATCAAAAGTAAGGGTCTACTTTGTGAGTTGAATGCACTCATCAAAATGAAGTTTCTGATTATACTTCTGTCTACTTTTTATGTGAAGATATTTCCTTATCCACAATGGTCCTCAAAGCCCTCGAAATGCCCACTTGAAGATTCTTCGGAAAGACTGCTTCAAAACTGCTCTATCAAAAGAAAGTTTCAACTTTGTGTGTAGAATGCACACATCACAAAGTCGTTTCTGAGAATGCTTCTGTCTAGTTTTTATATGAAGATATTTCCTTTTCTACCATAAGCCTCAAAGCACTGCAAATATGAACTTGCAGATTCTTTAAAAAGATTGTTTCAAAACTGCTCTATCAAAACTGCTCTATCAACTCTGTGAGTTGAATGGACACATCACAAAGAAGTTTCTGAGAATGCTTCTGTCTAGGTTTTATGTGAAGATATTCCCGTTTCCAAAGAATGCTTCAAAGGGCTCTTAATATCCGCCTACAGATTCTACAAAAGGAGTGTTTCAAAACTGCTCTAACAAAAGAAAGGTTCAATCTGGGAGTTGAATGCACACATCACAAAGAAGTTTCTGAGAATGCTTCTGTCTAGTTTTAATGTGAAGATATTCCCTTTTCCACCATAGCCTTCAAAACGCTCCAAATGTCCATTTGCAGATTTTACAAACAGAATGTTTCCAGACTGCTCTATCAAAAGAAAGGTTCAACTATGGGAGTAGAATGCACACATCACAAATTCGTTTCTGAGAATGCTTCTGTCTAGTTTTTATGTGAAGATATTTCCTTTTCTACCATAGGCATAAATGTGCTCCAAGTATCCACTTGCAGATTCTAAAAAAGAGTGTTTCAAAACTGCTCTATCAAAAGGAAGGTTCAATTCTGTGAGTTGAATGCACACATCACAAAGTAGTTTCTGAGAATGCTTCTGTCTAATTTTTATTTTAAGACATTCCCATTTCCAAAGAAGGCTTCAATTTGCTCCAAATATCCACTTGCAGATTGTACAAAAAGAGTGTTTCAAAACTGCTCTATCAAAAGAAAGGTTCAACTCTGTGAGGTGAATGCACCCATCACAAAGTGGTTTCAGAGAATGCTTCTTTCTAGTTTTTAGGTGATGATATTCCCGTTTCCAATGTAGCATTCAAAGAGCTCCAAATATCCTCCTGCAGATTGTACAAAAAGAGTGTTTCAAAACTGCTCTATCGAAAGGAAGCTTCAACTCTGTGAGTTGAATGTACAAATCACAAAGAAGTTTCTGAGAATACTTCTGTCTATTTTTTATGTGAAGATACTCCCGTTTCCAACGAAAGCTTCAAAGCACTCCAAATATCCACCTGCAGATTATAAAGGAAGAGTTTTTCGAAACTGCTCAATCAAAAGGAAGGTTCAGCTCCATAAGTTCAAATGCCCACATCACAAAGAAGTTTCTGAGAATGCTTCTGTCTAGTTTTAATGGGAAGATATTCCCGTTTCCAACGAAGGCTTTAAAGCGCTCCAAATATCCACTTGCAGAGTCTACAAAAAGAGTGTTTCAAAACTGCTCTATAAAAGTAAGTTTCTACTTTGTTAGTTGAATGCACCCATCAAAATGAAGTTTCTGAGAATACTTCTGTCTACTTTTCATGTGAAGATATTTCCTTATCCATAATAGTCCCCAAAGCCCTCAAAATGCCCACTTGAAGATTCCTCAAAAAGACTGTTTCAAAAATGCAGTATCAGAAGAAAATTTCAACTATGTGAGTAGAATGCACACATCACAAAGTAGTTTCTGAGAATGCTTCTGTCTAGTTTTTATATGAAGATATTTCCTTTTCTACCTTAAGCCTCAAAGTGCTGCAATTACGCACTTTCAGATTCTTCAAAAAGAGTGTTTCAAAACTTCTCTAGCAAAAGGAAGTTTCAACGCTTTGAGTTGAATGCACACATCACAAAGAAGTTTCTGAGAATGCTTCTGTCTAGTTTTTATGTGAAGATAATCCCATTTCCAAAGAAGGCTTCAAAGCGCTCTAAATATCCACCTCCAGATTCTACAAAAAGACTGTTTCAAAACTTCTCTATCAAAAGGAAGGTTCAACTCTGTCAGTTGAATGCACACATCACAAAGAAATTTCTGAGAATGGTTCTGTCTAATTTTTATGTGAAGATATTAGCGTTTCCAACGAAGACTTCAAAGTGCTCCAAATATGTAAATGCAGATTCTACAAAAAGAGTGTTTCAAAACTGCTCTATCTGAAGGAAGGTTCAGTTCTGTGAGTTGAATGCACACATCACAAAGAAGTTTCTGACAATGTTTCTATCTAGTTTTTATGTGAAGATATTCCCGTTTCCACCGAAGGCCTCAAAGCGCTCAATATATCCACTTGAAGATTCTACAAAAGGAGTGTTTCAAAACTGCTCTAACAAAAGGAAGCTTCAACTCTGTGTGTTGAATGCACAAATAACGACGAAGTTACTGAGCATTCTTCTCTCTAGTTTTCAGGTGATGATATTCCCGTTTCCAAAGAAGGCCTCAAAGCGGTCCAAATATCAACTTGCAGATGCTACAAAAAGAGTATTTCAATACTACTCTATTAAAAGAAAGGTTGAACACTGTGAGTTGAATGCTCACATCACAAAGAAGTTTCTGAGAATGGTTGTGTCTAATTTTATGGGAAGATATTGCCCTTTCCAACGAAAGCCTCAAACCTGCCCAAATATCCACTTGCAGATATTACAAAAAGAGTGTTTCAGAACTGCTCTATGAGAAGGTGTGTTCAAATGTGTGAGTTGAATGCACACATCACAAAGAAGTTTCTAAGAATGTTTCTGTTTAGTTTTTATGTGAAGATATTTCCTTTTCCACCATAGGCCTCAAAGCTCTCCAAATGTCCACTTGCAGATACTACAAAAAGAGTGTTACAAAGCTGTTCTATCAAAAGAAAGCTTCAACTCTGTGAGTTGAATGAACACATCACAAAGTAGTTTCTGAGAATGCTTCTGTCTCGATTTTATATGACGATATTTACTTTTCCACCACAGGCCTCAAAGTGTTCCAAATGTCCACTTGCAGGTCCTAGAAAAAGAGTGCTTCAAAACTGTTCTATTAAAAAGTATGTTCTACTCTGTGAGTTGAATGCACACAACACAAAGAAGTTTCTGAGAAGGCTTCTGTCTAGTTTTTATGTCAAGATATTCCCGTTTCCAACGAAGGCCACAAAATGTTCCAAATATCAACTTGCAGACTCAACAAAACGAGTGTTTCAAAACTGCTCTATCAAAAGAAAGGTTCAACTCTGTGAGTTGAATGCACACATCGCCAACTGCTTCTGTCTAGTTTTTATACGAAGATATTTCCTTTTCTACCAAAGGCTTCAAAGCTCTCTATATATCCACTTGCAGATTCTACAAAAAGAGTGTTTCAACACTGCTCTATCAAAAGAAAGGTTCAACTCTGTGAGATGAATGCACACATCATTAAGTAGTTTCTGAGAATGCTTCTGTCTAGTTTTTATTTGAAGATATTTCCTTTTCTACCATAGGCCTCAAAGCTCTCCATATATCCACTTGCAGATTCTACAAAAAGAGTTTTTCAAAACTGCTCTATCAAAAGGAAGCTTTCACTCTGTGAGTTGAATGCACACATCACAGAGAAGTTTCTCAGAATTCTTCTGTCTAATTAATATGGGAAGATATTCCCGTTTCCAATGCAGGCCTCAAAGTGCTCCCAGTGTCCACTTGCAGATTCTACACAAAGAGTGTTTCAAAACTGCTGTATAAAAAGAAAGGTTCAACTCTGTGTGCTGAATGCACACCACACAAAGTAGTTTCTGAGAATGCTTCTGTCTGGTTTTTATATGAACGTACTTCCTTTTCTACCATAGGACTCAAAGCGCTTCATATATCCACTTGCAGATTCTACAAAAAGAGTTTTTCAAAACTGCTCTATCGAATGGAAGGTTCAACTCTGTGTGTTGAATGCACACAACACAAAGAAGTTTTTGAGAATGCTTCTGTCTAGTTTTTAGGTGAAGATATTCCCGTTTCTACAGGAGGCCTCAAAACTCTCCAAATATCCTCTTGCATATTCTACAAAAAGAGTGTTTCAAAACTGCTCTATCAAAAGAAAGGTTCAACTCTGTTTGTTGAGTGTGCGCATCAAAAAGAAATTTCTAAGAATGTTTTCTGTCTAGTATTTATGTGAAGATATTCCCGTTTCCACCAAAGGCCTCAAAGCGCTCCATATACCCACTTGCAGATTCTATAAAAAAGAGTGTTTCAAAACTGCTCTATCAAAGAAAAGTTCAACTCTGTGTGTTGAATGCACACATCAGTAAGTAGTTCCTGAGAATGCTTCTGTCTATTTTTTATATGAAGGTATTTCCTTGTCTACCATAGGCCTCAAAGCGCTCCATATATCCACTTGCAGATTCTAAAAAAAGAGTGTTTCAAAACTGCTGTATCAAAAGAAGTGTTCAACTCTGAGCTGAATGCACATAACAAAAAGAAGTTTCTGAGAAATCTTCTGTGTAGTTTCTATGTGAACGTATTTCCTTTTCCAACATAGGTTTCAAAGGGAACAAATTATCCACTTGCAGATTCTAAAAAAAGAGTGTTTCAAAACTGCTGTATCAAAAGAAGTGTTCAACTCTGAGCTGAATGCACATAACAAAAAGAAGTTTCTGAGAAATCTTCTGTGTAGTTTCTATGTGAACGTATTTCCTTTTCCAACATAGGTTTCAAAGGGAACAAATTATCCACTTGCAGATTCTACAAAGGAGTGTTTGAAAAGAGCTGTATCAAAAGAAATGTTCAACTCTCTGAGTTGAATGCACACATAACAAAGAAGTTTCTGAGAATGCTTCTGTCTAGTTTTTATATGAAGATATTTCGTTTTCCAACATAGACCTCACAGGGAACAAAATATCCACCTGCAGATTCTCCAAAAAGAGTGTTTCAAACTGCTCTATCAAAAGAAAGGTTCAACTCTGTGAGTTGAATGCACACATCACAAAGAAGTTTTTGAGAATGCTTCTGTCTAGTTTTTATGTGAAGATATTTCCTTTTCCACCTTAGGCCTCAAAGCGCTCCAAATATGCACTTACGGATTGTAAAAAAAAGAGTGTTTCAAAACTGCTGTATCAAAAGAAATGTTCAATTCTGTGAGTTGACTGCACACGTCCAAAAGACGTTTCTGAGAATGGTTTTGTGGTTTTTTTTGTGAAGATATTTCCTTTTACACCATAGGCCTCAAAGCGCTCCAAATATCCACGTGCAGATTCTACAAAAGGAGTGTTTCAAAACTGCTCTATCAAAAGAAAGGTTCAACTCCGTGAGTTGAATACACAAGTCACAAAGATGTTTCTGAGAATTCTTCTATCTAGTTTTTATGTGAAGATATTTGTTTTTCCACCATAGGCCTCAAAGTGCTCCAAATATCCACTTGCAGATACTACAAAAGGAGTGTTTCAAAACTGCTTCATCAAAAGAAAGGTTCAACTCTGTGAGTTGAATGCACACATCACAAAGAAGTTTCTGAGAATGCTTCTGTCAAGTTTTTATGTGAAGATATTTCCTTTTCCAACATAGGCTTCAAAGGGAACAAAATATCACTTACAGATTCTACAAAAAGGGTGTTTCAAAACTACTCTATCAAAAGAAAGGTTCAACTCTGTGAGTTAAATGCATCCATCACAAAGAAGTTTCTCAGAATCCTTCTATCTACTTTTTATTTGAAGACATTTCCTTTTCCACCATAGGGCACAAATGGCTCCAAATATCCATTAGCGGATTCTACAAAAAGAGAGATTATAATCTGCTCAATCAGAAGATAGGTTCACCTCTCTGAGTTGAATGCATGCATCACAAAGAAGTTTGTCAGAATGCTTCTGAGTAGTTTTTATGTGAAGATCTTTCCTTTTCCACAATAGGCCTCAAAGGGATGCAATCATCCACTTGCAGATTCTACAAAAAGAGTGTCTCAGAACTGCTCAATCAAAAGAAAGTTGCAACTCTGTGAGATGAATGCACACATGACAAAGAATTTTCTGAGAATGCTTCTGTGTAGTTTTTATTTGAAGATATTTTGCTTTCCACCAGAGGGCGCAAAGGGCTCCAAATATCCACTTGCAGATTATACAAAAAGAGAGATTCAAAACTGCTCAATCAAAAGATATGTTGACCTCTGTGAGTTGAATGTAAACATCCCTGAGAAATTTTTTCAAAATGCTTCTGTGTAATTTTTATGTGAAGATACTTGCTTTTCACCAGTGGGCCTCAAAGGGCTCCAAATATCCATCTGCAGATTCTGCAAAAACAGAGATTCAAAACTGCTCAATAAAAGATAGGTTCAACTCTGTGAATTGATTGCACACATCACAAAGAAGTTTCTCTGAATGCTTCTGTGTAGTTTCTTGAAGATATTCCCTTTTCCACCATAGGATGCAAAGGGCTCCAAATATCCACGTGCAGATTCTACAAAATGAGAGACTCAAAACTACTCAATGAGAAGATAAGTTCAACTCTGTGAGTTCAATGCATACCTCACAAAGAAGTTTCTCAGAATGCTTCTTTGTAGTTTTTATGTGAAGATATTTCCTTTTCCACAATAGGCCACAAAGCTCTCCAAACATCCACTTGCAGATTCTGCAAAAAGAGAGATTCAAAACTGCCCAATCAAAAGATGCGTTCAACTCTGTGAGTTGAATGCACACTTCACAATTAAGTTTCTCAGAATGTTTCTGTGTAGTCTTTATGTGAAAATAATCCTTTTTCCACAATTGGCCTCAAAGGCTCAAAGTATCCACTTGCAGATTCTACAAAAAGCGTGTTTCAAAACTGCTCAATGAAAAGAAATGTTGAACTCTGTGAGATGAATGCACACATCACAAAGATGTTTCTCAGAGTGCTTCTGTGTAGTTTTTACGTGAAGGTATTTGATTTTCCACAGTAGTCCTCACAGCGCTCCAAATATCCACTTGCAGAATCTACAAAAAGAGAGATTCAAAACTACTCAATGAAAAAATAGGTTCAACTCTGTGAATTGAATGCACACAACCCAAAGGAGTTTATAAGAATGCATCTGTGTAGTTTTTACGTGAACATATTTTCAACTCTGTGAGTCGAATGCACACATGACGAAGAAGTTTCTGAGAATGCTTCCGTGTAGTTTTTAATTGAAGATACTGCCCTTTTCCACCATAGGGCACAAAGGGCTCCAAATATCCACGTGCAGATTCTACAAAAAGAGAGATTCTAAACTGCTCAATCAAAGGAAAGTTTCAACTCTGTGAGATGAACGTACACATCACAAAGAAGTTTCTCAGAATGCTTCTCTGTAATTTTTATATGAATATATGTGCTTTCCCACCATAGGCCTCAAAAGGCTCCAAATATCCACTTGCAGATTCTACAAAAAGACTGTTTCAAAGCTGCTCAATCATGAGATAGTTCAACTCTGTGAGATGAAGGCACACCTCACAAAGAAGTTTCTCAGCATGTTTTTGTGTAGTTTTTATTTGAAGATATTTCCTTCTCCACCATGGGTGGCAAAGGGCTCCAAATATCCACTTGCAGATGCTGCAAAAAGAGAGATTCAAAACTGCTCAATCAAAAGATAGGTTCGACTCTGTGAGTTGAATGCACACATCCCAAAGAAGTTTCTCAGAATGCTTCTGTATGATTTTTATGTGAAGATATTTGCTTTTCCACAATAGGCCTCAAAGGGCTCCAAATATCCACCTGCAGATTCTGCAAAAAGATAGATTCAAAAGTGCTCAATCAAAAGATATGTTCAACTCTGTGAGTTGAATGCATACATAACAAAGAAGTTTCTCTGAATGCTTCTGTGTAGTTTTAATTTGAAGATATTTCATTTTCCACCATAGGGTGCAAAGGGCTCCAAATATCCACTTGAAAATTCTACAAAAGGAGAGATTCTAAACTGCTCAATAAAAAGATAAGCTCAACTCTGTGAGTTGAATGCACACATCACGAAGAAGTTTCTCAGAATGCTTCTGAGTAGTATTTATGTGAAGATATTTCCTTTTCCACAATAGCGCACAAAGGGCTCAAAATATCCACTTGCACATTCTACAAAAAGTGTGTTTCAAAACTGCTCAATCAAAAGAAATCTTCAACTCTGAGGGACTAACGCATACATCACAAATAAGTTTTTCAGAATCCTTCTGTCTTGTTTTTTTCTGAAGTTATTTGCTTTTCCACAGTAGGCCTCAAAGCGCTCCAAATATCCACTTGCAGATTCTACAAAAACGTGTTTCAAAACTGCAGAATCAGAAGATAGGTTCAAACATTTGAGATGAATGCAGACATCACAAATAAGTTTCTCAGAATGTTTCTGTGTAGTTTTTATATGAAGATATTTCCTTTTCCACCATAGGCCTCAAAGGGCTCCAAATATCCACTTGCAGATTCCGCAAACAGAGAGATTCAAAACTACTCAATCAAAAGATAGGTTCAACTCTGTGAGTTGAATGCACACCTCCCAAGGAAGTTTCTCAGAATGTTTCTGTGTAGTTTTTATGTGAAGATATTTGCTTTTCCACAGTAGGCCTCAAAGAGCTCCAAATGTCCACCTGCAGATTCTGCAAAAAGAGTGATTCAAAACTGCTCAATCAAAAGATAGGTTAAACTCTGTGAGTTGGATGCATACATCACAAAGAAGTTTCTCTGAATGCTTCTGTGTAGTTTTTATTGAAGATATTTCCTTTTCCAAAATAGGCCTCAAAGGGCTCCAATTATCCACTTTCAGATTCTACAAAAAGAGTGTTTCAAAACTGCTCAATCAAAAGAAATGTTCAGCTCTCTGAGATGAATGCACACATCACAAAGTAGTCTCTCAGAAGGCTTCTGTGTAGTTTTTATGTGAAGAGATTCCCTTTTCCAGCACAGGGTGCAAAGGTCTCCAAATATCTCCTTGCAGATTCTTCAAAAAGATAGATTCAAAACTGCTCAATGAGAAGATAAGTTCAACTCTGTGAGTTAAATGCACACCTCACAAAGAAGTTTTTCAGGATGCTTCTGTGTATTTTTATCTGAAGATATTTGCTTCTGCACTGTAGGCCTCAATGCACTCCAAATACCCACTTGCAGATTCTACAAAAAGAGAGATTCAAAACTGTTCAATGTGAAGAAGTTCAACTCTGTGAGATGAATGCACACATCACAAAGAATTTTCCCAGAATACTTCTGTGTAGTTTTTATGTGTAGATATTTCCTTTTCCACAATAGGCCACAAAGAGCTCCAAATATCCACTTGCAGATTCTACAAAGAGTGTTTCAAAACTGCTCAATCAAAAGAAACGTTCAACTCTGTGAGATGAATGCACACATCACAAAGACGTTTCTCACAATGCTTCTGTGTAGTTTTTAATGTGAAGATATTTCCTTTTCCGTAATAGGCCTCAAAACTCTCCAAACTTCCACTTGCAGATTCTGCAAAAAGTGAGATTCAAAACTGATCAGTAAAAAGATAGTTTCACCTCTTTGAGCTAAATGCACACCTCACAAAGGAGTTTCTCAGAATGCTTCTGGGTAATTTTTATGTGAACATATTCGATTTTTCACAGCAGGCCTCAGATTGCTCCAAATATCCACTGGCAGATTCTACAAAAAGAGAGGTTCTAAACTACTCAATAAAAATATAGGTTCAACTCAGTGAGTTGTATGCACACATCAATAAGAAGTTTGTCAGAATGCTTCTGTGGAGTTTTATTTGAAGATATTTCCTTTTCCACCATGGGCTGCAAAGGGCTCCAAATATCTATATGCAGATTCTGCAAATAGAGAGATTCAAAACTGCTCAATCAGAAGATAGGTTCAACTCTGTGAGTTGAATGCACACATCACAAAGGAGTTTCTCAGAATGCTTCTGTGTAGTTTTTATGTGAACATATTCAATTTCGGACAGTAGGTCTCACAGAGCTCCAAATATCCACCTGCAGATACTACAAAAAGAGAGATTTTAAATGGCTCAGTCAAAAGAAAGTTTCAACTCTGTGAGATGAATGCACACATCACAAAGAAGTTTCTCAGAATGCTTCTGTGTAGGTTTATCTGCAGATATTTCCTTTTCCATGGTAGGCCTCAAAGCACTCCAAATATCCACTTGCAGATTCTACAAAAAGAGAGATTCAAATCTGCTCAATTAAAGGACAGGTTCAACTCTGTGAGTTGAATGCACACATCACAAAGACGTTTCTCAGAATGCTTCTGTGTAGTTTTTATGTGAAGATATTCCCGTTTCCAACGAGGGCCTCAAAGCGATCCAAATATCCACCTGCAGATTCTACAAAAAGAGTGCTTCAGTACTTCTCTATAAACAGGTATGTTCAAGTCCTTGAGTTGAATGCAAAGATCACAAAGAAGTTTCTGAGAATGCTTCTGTCTGGTTTTTATGTGAAGATATTTCGTTTTCCACCATAGGCCTCAAAGCACTAAAAATGTACACTTGCAGATTCTACAAACACTGCTTAAAAACTGCTCTATCAAAAGAAAGGTTCAACTCTGTGGGTTTAATGGAAACGTCCCAGAGAAGTTTCTGAGAATGCTTCTGTCTAGTTTTTATGTGAAGATATTTCGTTTTACAACATAGCCTTCTAAGCCCACCATAAATTCACTAAGAGATTCTACAAAAAGAGTGTCTCAAAACTGCTCTATGAAAAGAAAGGTTCAAATCTGTGAGTTGAATGCACTCATCACAAAGAAGTTTCTGAGAATTCTTCTGTCTAGATTTTATGTGAAGATATTTCCTTTTCCACCATAGGCTTCAAAGCTCTCCAAATGTCCACTCGCAGATTTTACCAAAAGAGTGTTTCACAACTGTTCGTTCAAAAGAAAGTTTCACCTCTGTGAGTTGAATGCAGACATCACAAAGAAGTTTCTGAGAATGTTTCTGTCTAGATTTTATGTGAAGATATTTCCTTTTCCACCACAGGCCTAAAAGCTTTACAAATGTCCACTTGCAGATTGTACAAAAAGAGTGTTTCAAAACTGCTCTATCAAAAGAAAGGTTCAACTCTGTGAGTTGAATGCACACATCCCAAAGAAGTTTCTGAGAATGCTTCTGTCTAGCTTGTATATGAAGATATTCCCGTTTCCAATGGAAGACTCCATGCAGTCCAAATATCCTCCTGCAAATTCTACAGAAAGAGTGTTTCAGAACTCCTCTATGAATAGGTATGTTCAACTCTGTGAGCTGAATGCAAACATCACAAAGTAGTTTCTGAGAATGCTTCCGTCAGGTTCTTATGTGAAAATATTTCCTTTTCCACCGTAGGCCTCAAAGCTTTCCTAAAGTCCAATTCCAGATTCTACAAAAAGAGTGTTTCAAAATTGTTCTATCAAAAGAAAGGTTCAACTCTGTGAGTTGAATACACACATCACAAAGAAGTTTCTGAGAATGCTTCTGTGTACTTTTTATGTGAAGATATTCCCGTTTCCAAGGAAGGCCTCAAGCATTCCCAATATCCACTTGCAGATATTAAGGAAACAGTGTTTTAAAACTGCTCTCAGAAAAGGTATGTTCAACTACGTGAGTTGAATGCACACATCACAAAGAGGTTTCTGAGAATGCTTCTGTCTAGTTTTTATGTGAAGATATTTCGTTTTCCAACACAGGCCTGAAAGCTCTCCAAATGTCCACTTGCAGATTCTACAAAAAGAGTGTTTAAAAACTGTTCTATCAAAAGAAAGGTTAAACTCTGTGAGTTGACTGTACACATCACAAAGAAGTTTCTGAGAATTCTTCTGTCTAGCTTATATGTGAAGATATTCCCGTTTCTAATGAAGTCCTCAAAGCAGTCTAAATATCCACTTGCAAATTCTACGAAAAGAGTGTTTCAGTACTGCTCTATGAAGAGATATGTTCAACTCTGTGAGTTGAATGCAAACATCATAAAGAAGTTTCTGAGAATGCTTCTGTCTGGTTTTTATGTGAAGATATTTCCTTTTCCACTTTAGGCCTCAAAGCACTACAAATGTTCACTCGCAGATTCTACAAAAACAGTGTTTCAAAACTACTCAATGAAAAGTTACGTTCAACTCTGTTAGTTGAATGCAAACATCACAGAAAAGTTTTTGAGAATAGTTCTGTCTGGTTTTTATGTGAAGATATTTCCTTTTCCACTTTAGGCCTCAAAGCACTACAAATGTTCACTCGCAGATTCTACAAAAACAGTGTTTCAAAACTACTCAATGAAAAGTTACGTTCAACTCTGTTAGTTGAATGCAAACATCACAGAAAAGTTTTTGAGAATAGTTCTGTCTGGTTTTTATGTGAAGATATTTCCTTTTCCTCCATAGGCCTCAAAGCTTTCCAAATGTCCACTTGTAGATTCTAGAAAAAGAGAGTTTCAAAACTGCTCTATCAAAGGAAAGGTTCAAATCTGTGAGTTGAATGCAAACAACACAAAGAATTTTCTGAGAATGCTTCTGTCTAGTATTTATGTGAATATATTCCCGTTTCCAACGAAAACCTCAAAGCACTCCAAATATCCACTTGCAGATTCCACGAAAAGTGTTTCAAAACTGCTCTAAGAAAATGAATGTTCAACATTGTGATTTGAAAGCAAACATCCCAGAGAATTTACCGAGAATGCTTCTGTCTAGTTTTTTGGGGAAGTTATTTCCTTTTCACCGTAGGCTTCAAAACTTTCCAAATGTCCACTGGCAGATTCTGCAAAAAGTGTGTTTCAAAACTACTCTAACAAAAGAAAGGTTCAGCTCTGTGAGTTGAATGCACACATCAAAAAGAAGTTTCTGAGAATGCTTCTGTCTAGTTTTTTGTGAAGATATTCCCGATTCCAATGAAAGCCTCAAAGCAGTCTAAATATCTGCTTCCAGATTCTAAGAAAAGAGTGTTTAAAAACTGCTCTATGAAAAGTTACGTTCAACTCTGTGAGTTGAATGCAAACATCACAGAGAAGTTTTTTAGAATACTTATGTCTGGTTTTTACGTGAAGATATTTCCTTTTCCTCCATAGGGGTCAAAGTTTTCCAAATGTCTACTTGCAGATTCTAGAAAAAGAGAGTTTCAAAACTGCTCTTTCAAAAGTAAGGTTCAATTCTGTGAGTTGAATGCAAACATCACAAAGAAGTTTCTGAGAATGCTTCTGTCTAGTTTCTATGTGAAGTTATTCCCGTTTCCAAAGAAATCCTCGAAGCTATCAAAATATCCACTTACAGACTCTACAAAAAGAGAGTTCCAAAACTGCTCTATCAAAAGAAAACTTCAACTCTGTAAGTTGAGTACACACATCACAAACAAGTTTCTGAGAATTCTTCTGTCTAGTTTTTATGGGAAGATATTTCCTTTTTCACCACAGGCCTCAAAGCGCTCCAAGTTTCCACTTACAGATCCTTCAAAACAGTGTTTCAAAACTGCTCTATGAAAAGGAATGTTCAACTCTGTGAGATGAATGCAAGCATCACAAAGAAGTTTCTGAGAATGCTTCTGTCTAGTTTTTATGTGAAGATGCTCCCGTTTCCAACGAAAGCCTCAAAGCTATACATATATCCACTTGCAGATTCTACAAAAAGAGTGTTTCAAAACTGCTATAAAAAAGAAAGGTTCAAACTGTGAGTTGAGTACACACATCACAAAGAAGTTTCTGAGAATGATTCTGCCTAGTTTTTATGGGAAGATATTTCCTTTTTCACCACAGGCCTCAAAGCGCTTGAAATGTTCACTTCCAGATACTACAAAAAGAGTGTTTCAAAACTGCTCTATGAAAGGGAATGTTCAACTCTGTGAGTTGAATGAAAACATCACAAAGAAGTTTCTGAGAATGTTTCAGTCTAGTTTTTATATGAAGATATTCCCGTTTCCAACGAAATCCTCAAAGCAATCCAAATATCCACTTGCAGATTCTACAAAAAGAGTGTTTCAAAACTGCTCCATGAGAAGAAAAGTTCTACTCTGTGAGTTGAGTACACACATCACAAAGAAGTTTCTGAGAATTCTTCTGTCTAGTTTTCATGGGACAATATTTCGTTTTTCACCAAAGACCTGAAAGCGCTCCAAGTTTCCACTTACAGATTCTACAAAAAGAGTATTTCAAAACTGCTGTATGAAAAGAATGTTCTACTCTGTGAGTTGAATGCAAGCATCAGAAAGAAGTTTCTGAGAATGCTCCTGTCTAGTTTTTTTGTGAATATATATCCGTTTCCAGCGAAGGCCTCAAAGCTGTTCAAATATCCACTTGGAAATTCTACAAAAAGAGGGTTTCCAATCTGCTCCATCAAAAGAAAGTTTCAACTCTGTGAATTGAATGCACACATCACAGAGAAGTTTCTGAGAATGCTTCTGTCTAGTTTTATGTGAAGATATTACCGTTTCCAAGGAAATCCTCAATGCTGTCTTAATATCCACTTGGAAATTCTACAATAAGAGTGTTTCAAAACTGCTGTATCAAAGGAAAGATTTAACTCTGTGAGGTGAGTACACACATCACAAAGTAGTTTCTGAGAATGCTTCCATCTACTTTTTATGTGAAGATATTTCCTTTTTCACCATAGGTCTCAAATCGCTCCAAATGTCCACTTGCAGATTCTACAAAAAGAGTGTTTCAAAACTGCTCTATGAAAAGGAATGTTCAACTCTGTGAGTTGAATGAAAAGATCACAAAGAAGTTTCTGAGAATGCTTCTGTCTAGTTTTTATGTGAAGATATTCCTGTTTCCAATGAAAGCCTCAAAGCTATATAAATATCCACTTGCAGATTCTACAAAAGAGTGTTTAAAAACTGCTGTTTCAAAAGAAAGGATCAACTCTGTGAGTTGAGTACACATATCACAAAGAAGTTTCTGAGAGTGCTTCTGTCTAGTTTTTTTGTGAATATATACCCGTTTCCAGCGAAGGCCTCAAAGCTGTCCAAATGTCCACTTGCAAATTCTACAAAAAGAATGTTTCAAAACTGCTCTAAGAAAATGAGTGTTCAACTCAGTGAGTTGAAAGCAAACATCACAAAGGATTTTCTGAGAATGCTTCTGTCTAGTTTTTATGTGAAGATATTGCCGTTTCCAACGAAAGCCTCAAAGCTATCAAAATATCCACTTCCAGATTGTACAAAAAGAGTGTTTCAAAACTGCTCTACGGAAAGAATGGTTCAACTCTGTGAGTTGAGTACACACCTCACAAAGAAGTTTCTGAGAATGCTTCTGTCTAGTTTTTATGTGAAGATATTTCCTTTTTCACCATAGGCCTCAAAGCGCTACAAATGTCCACTTCCAGATACTTCAAAAATAGTGTTTCAAAACTGCTCTATGAAAGGGAATGTTCAACTCTGTGAGTTGAATGCAAACATCACAAAGAAGTTTCTGAGAATGCTTCTGTCTAGTTTTTATGTGAAGGTATTCCCGTTTCCAAAGAAATCCTCAAACTATCCAAATATCCACTTGCAGACTCTACAAAAAGAGTGTTTCAAAACTGCTCTATCAAAAGAAAAGTTCAAATCAGTGAGTTGAGTGCATAGTTCACAAAGAAGTTTCTGAGAATTCTTCTGTCTAGTTTTTAAGGGGAGATATTTCCTTTTTCACCAAAGGCCTCAAAGCGCTCGAAGTTTCCACTTACAGATTCTACAAAAAGAGTGTTTCAAAAGTGCTCTGTGAAAAGGAATGTTCAACTCTGTGAGTTGAATGCAAGCATCACAAAGTAGTTTCTGAGAATGCTTCTGTCTATTTTTTTTGTGAATATATACCGGTTTCCAGCGAGGCTTCAAAGCTGTCCAAATATCCCCTTGCAAATTCTACAAAAAGAGGGTTTCTAATCTGCTCTTTCAAAAGAAAGTTTCAACTCTGTGAGTTGAGTGCACACATCACATAGAACTTTCCGAGAATGCTTTTGTTTAGTTTTAGGTTAAGATAGTCCAGTTTCCAACGAAAACCTCAATGCTGTCCAAATATCCGCCTGTAAATTCTACAAGAAGAGTGTTTCAAAACTGCTGTATCAAAGGGAAGGTTTGTGAATTGAGTACACACATCGCAAAGTAGTTTCTGAGAATGCTTCTGTCTACTTTTATGTGAAGATATTTCCTTTTTCACCATAGGTCTCAAATCGCTCCAAATGTCCACTTGCAGATTCTACAAAAAGAGTGTTTCAAAACTGCTCTATGAAAAGGAATGTTCACCTCTGTGATTTGAATGCAAGCATCTCAAAGAAGTTTCAGAGAATGCTTCTGTCTAGTTTTTATGTGAAGATTTTCGCGTTTCCAAAGAAGAACTCAAATCTATCCAAATATCCACTTGCAGATTCTACAAAAAGAGTGTTTCAAAACTGCTGTAATGAGACAAAGGTTCAAATATGTGCGCGGAGTACACACATCACTAAGAAGTTTCTGACAATGCTTCTGTCTAGTTTTTATGTGAACATATTTCCTTTTTCACCATAAGCCTCAAAGTGCTCCAAATGTCCACTTCCGGATACTACAAAAAAAGTGTTTCAAAGTGCTCTATGAAAGGGAATGTTCAACTCTGTGAGCTGAATGCAAACATAACGAAGTTTCTGAGAATGCTTCTGTCTAGTTTTTATGTGAAGATATTCCCGTTTCCAATGAAATCCTCAAAGCTATCCAAATATCCACTTGCAGATTCTACAAAAGAGTGTTTCAAAACTGCTGTATCAAAAGGAAGGATCAACTCAGTGAGTTGAGTACACCATCACAAAGAAGTTTCTGATAATTCCTCTGTCTAGTTTTTATGTGAAGATATTTCCTTTTTCACCATAGGTCTCAAAGGGCTCCAAATGTGCTCTTCCATATACTACAAAAAGAGTGTTTCAAAACGGCTCTATGAAAGGGAATGTTCAACTCTGTGAGTTGAATGCAAACATCAAAAGGAAGTTTCTGAGAATGCTTCTGTCTAGTTTTATGTGAAGATATTCCCGTTTCCAACGAAAATCTCAATGCTGTCCAAATATCCACTTGTAAATTCTACAAGAAGAGTGTTTCAAAACTGCTGTATCAAAGGAAAGGTTTAACTCTGTGAGTGGAGTACACACATCACAAAGTAGTTTCTGAGAATGCTTCTGTCTACCTTTTATGTGAAGATATTTCCTTTTTCACCATAGGTCCCAAATCACTCCAAATGTCCATTTGCAGATTCTATAAAAAGAGTGTTTCAAAACTGCGCTTTGAATACAAATGTTCAACTCTGTGTGTTGAATGAAAACATCACAAAGAAGTTTCTGACAATGATTCTCTCTAGTTTTTATGTGAAGTTATTCCCGATTCCAACGAAATCCTCAAAGCTATCCAAATATCCACTTGCAGACCCTACAAAAAGAGTGTTTCAAAACTGCTCTATCAAAGAAAAAGTTCAACTCTGTGAGTTGAATCCAAACATCACAAAGAAGTTTCTGAGAATGCTTCTGTCTAGTTTTTATGTGAAGACATTCCCGATTCCAACAAAATCCTCAAAACTATCAAATTATCCACTTGCAGACCCTACAAAAAGAGTGTTTCAAAACTGCTCTATCAAAGGAAAAGTTCAACTCTGTGAGTTGGGTACACACATCACAAAGAAGTTTCTGAGAATTCTTCTGTCTAGTTTTTATGGGAAGATATTTCCTTTTTCAACAAAGGTCTCAAAGCTCTCCAAGTTTCCACTTACAGATTCTACAAAAAGAGTGTTTCAAAACTGCTCTATTATAAGCAATGTTCAAACCAGTCAGTTGAATGCAAGCCTCACAAAGAAGGTTCTGAGAATGATTCTGTCTAGTTTTTATGTGAAGATATTCCCGTTTCCTACGAAAGCCTAAAGGCGATCCAAATATCCACTTGCAGATTCTACAAAAAGAATGTTTCAAAACTGCTGTATCAAAAGAAGGGTTCACCTCTGTGAGTTGTTACAGACATCACAAAGTAGTTTCTGAGAATGCTTCTGTTTAGCTTTTATGTGAAGATATTTCCTTTTTCACCATAGGCCTCAAAGTGCTCCAAATGTCCACTTCCAGATACTACAAAAAGAGTGTTTCAAAACTGCTCTACGATAGGGAATGTTCAACCCTGTCAGATGAATGCAAACATCACAAAGAAGTTTCTGAGAATGCTTCTGTCTAGTTTTTATGTGAAGATAGTCCCGTTTCCAATGAAATCCTCAAATCTATCCAAATATCCACTTGCAGACTCTACAAAAAGAGTGTTTCAAAACTGCTCCATCAAAGGAAAAGTTCAACTCTGTGAGTGGAGTATACACATCACACAGAAGTTTCTGAGAATTCTTCTGTGTAGTTTTTATGGGAACATATTTCTTTCTCACCAGAGGCCTCAAAGCGCTAAAATTTCCACCAACAGATTCTTCAAAAAGTGTGTTACAAAACTGCTCTATTAAAAGGAATGCTCAATCTGTGAGTTGAATGCAAACATCACGAAGACGTTTCTGAGAATGCTTCTGTCTAGTTTTTATGTGAAGATATTCCCGTTTCCAACGAAAGCCTTAAAGTTATCCAAATATCAACTTGCAGGTTCTAAAAAAAGAGAGTTTCAAAACCGCTGTATCAAAAGAAATGTTCAACTCTCTGAGTTGAGTACACACATCTCAAAGAAGTTTCTGAGAATGCTTCTGTCTAGTTTTTATGTGAAGATATTTCCTTTTTCACCATAGGACTCAAAACGGTCAAAACGTCCAATTCCAGATAGTACAAACAGAGTGCTTCAAATCTGCCCTATGAAAGGGAATGTTCAACTCTGTGAGTTGAAAGCAAACATCATAAAGGAGCTCCTGAGAATGCTTCTGTGTAGTTTTTATATGAAGATATTCCCGTTTGCAACGAAATCCTCAAATCTATCCAAATATCAACTTGCAGATTCTACAAAAAGAGTGTTTCAAAACTGCTTTATCAAAAGAAAGGTTCAACTCTGTGAGTTGAGTACACACATTACAAAGTAGTTTCTGAGAATGCTTCTGTCTACTTTTTATGGGAAGATATTTCCTTTTTTCACTGTAGGCCTCAAAGCACTCAAAATGTCCACTTCCAGATACTACAAAAGGAGTATTTCAAACCTGCCCTATGAAAGAGAATGTTCAAATCTGTGACTTGAATGTAAACAACACAAAGTTGTTTCTGTGAATGCTTCTGTCTACTTTTTATACGAAGATATTCCCGTTTGAAATGAAATACTCAAAGCTATCAAAATATCCACGTGCAGATTCTACAAAAAGAGTGTTTCAAAGCTGCTCTATCAAAACAAAGGTTCAACTCTATTAGTTGAGTACACAGATCACAAAGAAGTTTCTGAGAATGCTTCTGTCCAGTTTTCATGGGAAGATATTTCCTTTCTCTCCATAGGCCTCAAAGCGCTCCAAATGTCAACTTCCAGATACTACAAAAAGAGTGTTTCAAACGTGCTCTATGAAAGGGAATGTTCAACTCTGTGACTTGAATGCAAATATCACAAAGAAGTTTCTCAGAATGCTTCTGTCTACTTTTTATATGAAGATATTCCCATTTCCAACGAAATCCTCAAAGCCATCCAAATATCCACGTGCAGATTCTACAAAAAGAGTGTTTCAAAACTGCTCTATCAAAAGAAAGGTTCAACTCTGTTAGTTGAGTACACACATCACAAACAAGTTTCTGAGAATGGTTCTGTCTAGTTTTCATGGGAAAAGATTTCATTTTTCACCATAGGCCTCAAAACGCTCAAAATGTCCACTTCCAGATACTACAAAAGAGTGTTTCAAACCTGCTCTATGAAAAGGAATGTTCAACTCCGTGACTTGAATGCAAACATCACAAAGGTGTTTCTTAGAATGCTTTTGTCTACTTTTTATATAAAGATATTCCCTTTTCCAACGAAATCCTCAAAGATATCCGAATATCCACTTGCAGATTCTACAAAAAGAGTGTTTCAAAACTCCTCTATCAAAAGAAAGGTTCAACGCTGTTAGATGAGCACACACATCCCAAACAAGTTACTGAGAATGCTTCTGTCTATTTTTCATGGGAAGATACTTCCTTTTTACCATAGGCCTCAAAGCGTTCCAAATGTCCACTTCCAGATACTACAAAAAGAGTGTTTCAAACGTGCTCTATGGAAAGGAAAGTTCAACTCTGTGACTTGAATGCAAACATCACAAAGAAGTTTCTGAGAATGCTTCTGTCTACTTTTTATATAAAGATATTCCCTTTTCCAACGAAATCCTGCAAGCTATCCAAATATCCACGTGCAGATTCTACCAAAAGAGTGTTTCAAAACTGCTCTATCAAAAGAAAGGTTCAACTCTGTTAGTTGACCACACACATCACAAACAAGATTCTCAGAATGCTTCTGTCTAGTTTTTATGGGAAGAGATTTCCTTTTTCACCATAGGCCTCAAAGCGCTCCAAATGTCAACTTCCAGATACTACAAAAGGAGTGTTTCAAACGTGCTCTATGAAAAAGAATGTTGAACTCTGTGACTTGAATGCAAACATCACAAAGAAGTTTCTCAGAATGCTTCTGTCTACTTTTTATATGAAGATATTCCCGTTTCCAACGAAATCCTCAAATCTATCCAAATATCAACTTGCAGATTCTGCAAAAAGAGTGTTTCAAAACTGCTCTATCAAAAGAAAGGTTCAATTCTGTTAGTTGAGTACACGCATCATAAACAAGTTTGTGAGAATGCTTCTGTCTAGTTTTTATGGGAACAGATTTCCTTTTTCACCATAGGCCTCAAAGTGCTCAAAACGTCCACTTCCAGATACTATAAAAAGTGTTTCATACCTGCTCTATGAAAGCGAATGTTCAACTCTGTGACTTGAATGCAAACATCACAAAGAAGTTTCTAAGAATGCTTCTGTCTACTTTGCGTATGAAAATATTCCATTTCCAACGAAATCCTCAAAGCTATCCAAATATCCACCCGCAGATTCTACAAAAAGAGTGTTCCAAACCGCTCTATAAGAAAAAAGTTCAACTCTGTTACTTCAGTACACACATCACAAACAAGTTTCTGAGAATGCTTATGTCTCCTTTTTATGGGAAGAGATTTCCTTTTTCACCATTGGCCTCAACGCGCTCCAAATGTTCACTTCCAAATACAACAAAAAGAGTTTTTCAAACCTGCTCTATGTGAATGCTTCCAGGTTTTGCCATTGGATTCCATTCGATTCCATTGGATGATGGTTCCATTCGTGTGCATGGTATTATTCTGTCCGAGTGCATTTGATGTTTGCTTTTGATTCCATTCAATGATGATTCCATTCTATTCCATTTGATTATGATTCCATTCCATACCATTCTATGATTCCATTCGTTTCCATTCCATGATGATTCCATTCCATTCCATTCGATGATACCATTCAATGAGGATTCCATTCAGTTCTTTTCGAAGATTCTGTTCGATTTCATTCGATGATGTTTCTATTCGAGTCCATTCAATGACTCCATCCAATTACATTCGAATATGATTCCATTCGAGTCCATTCTATGTTTCAATTTGATTCCATTCGATGATTCCATTCGATTCCATCTGATGATTCCCTTCGATTCCATAAGATGGTCATTCCATTCGATTCCATTTGATGATTCCATTCAATTCCAATCGTTGATGATTCCATTGCATTTCATTTGATGATTATTCCATTTGAGTCCATTCAATGATTATTCCATGCAATTCCATTCGATGGTGATTCCATTAGGTTTCATTTGATGATGATTCCTTTTGGTTCCATTGGACGATGATTCCATTAGTGTCCATTTGATGATTCCATTCGATGATGATTTCATTTGATTCCATTTGATGATGATTCCATTCGATGATGATTCCATTCAATTACCTTCGATGATAATTACATTCGATTTCATTTGCTGATTCTATTCGATTCCATTTGTTGATGATTCCATTTGATTCCCTTCGATGATGATTCCTTTCCTTTCCATTTGATGATTTTTCCATTCGATTCCATTGATGATGATTGAATGACAGTCCATTCAATGATTCCATTCGTGTACATTTGATTATACAAGTCGAGTCCATTAGACGATGCTTCCATTCGATTCTATTCGATGATGATTCCAATCGATTCCATTCGATGATGATTGCATGTGATTCCATTCGATGATGATTGCATGTGATTCCATTCGATGATGATTCCATTAGGTTTCACTTGATGATGATTCCATTTGGTTCCATTGGATGATGATTCCATTCCATTCCATTTGATGATTCCATTCGATTCCATTTGTTGATGATTCCATTCAATTCCATTCGATGATGATTTCATTTGATTCCATTCGATGATGATTCCACTCGATGATGATTCCATTTGATTCCACTTGATGATAATTCCATTTGATTTCATTCGATGATTCTATTCCATTCCATTTGGTGATTATTCCATTCGATTCCATTGATAATGATTGCATAAGATTCCATTCAATGATTCCATTCGTGTCCATTTAATGCTTCCATTCGAGTCCATTTGAGAATGATTCCATTTCATTCTATTCAATGATGATTCCATTCGAGTCCATTCAATGACTCCATTCGATTCCATTCGATGAGGATTTCATTCCAGTCCATTAGATGATTCCATTTGATTCATTTTGATTATGATTCCACCCGATTCCATATGTTGATTTGATCAGATTCCATTCAATGATGATTCCATTCGTGTCCATTCAATGATTCTATTCAAATCCATTTGATGACTGCTTTTGATTCCATTCGATGCTGATTCCATTCAAAACCATTCTATGATTCCATTCGATACCATTTGATGATGATTCCATTCGATTCCATTTAACGATTCTATTTGATTCCATTCGATGACGATTCCTTTTGATTTCATTTGATGATTCAATTTGATTCCATTCAATGATGATTCCACTCGATTTCATGATTCCATTCGATTACCTTCAATGATGATTCCATTCCATTCCATTCGACGATTCTATTCAATGAGGATTCCATTCGATTCCTTTCAATGATTCCATTCGATTTCATTTGATGATGTTTCTATTCGATTATTCCATTTGATTCCATTCGATGTTGATTCCATTCGAGACCACTCGAAGATTCCATTCGATTCCATTCGATGATGATTCCATTAGTGTACATTCGATGATGATTCCATTCGATGATGATTCCTTTGAATTACATTCGTTGATGATTCCATTCGATTCCATTTGATGATGATTCCATTCAATTGCATTCGATGATGATTCAATTTGATTCCATTAGATTATGATTCCATTCGATTTCATTTGATGATTCTATTAGATTCCTTTCGATGATTATTCATTTATATTCCATTTGATGATTCCATGTGATTCCATTCAATGATGATTCCATTAGATTCCATTCGATGATGATTCCATTTGATTGCATTCGATGATGATTCCATTCTAGTCCAATGAAAGATTCCATTTGATTCCATGTGATGACGATTCCATTCGTGTCCAATTGATGATCCCATTCGACTTCATTCAATGATGATTCCACTCTATGCTATTCGATGATTCCATTCGATTACATTCAATGATGATTCCATTAGACTCCATTCGATGACTGCATTCGATTCCATTCCATGTTGATTCTATCCAACTCCATTCAGTGATTCCATTCGATGAGGATTCCATTCGAGTCCATTTGATAATTCTATTCGATTCCATTCGATGATGATTCCACTCATGTCCATTCAATGATTCCATTCGAGTACATTCGATTATTCCATTTGATTCCATGTGATTATTATTTCATTCTATGCCATTTGATGATTCCATTTGATTCCATTCAATGATGATTCCATTCAGGTCCATTTGATGATTCCGTTTGATCCCATTTGATGATGATTCCATTGGAGTCCATTCAATGATTCCATTCGATTCCTTTCAATGATGATTCCATTCGAATCCATTCGATGATTCCACTCGATTCCATTCGATGATTCCCTTCGTTCCCATTTGATGATTCCCTTCGATTCCCTTTGATGATCATTCCATTCAATTCAATTTGGTGATTCCATTTGATTCCGTTTGATCATGATTCCATTCGATTCCATTCAATGATGATTCTATTCGATTCCACTGGATGATGATTTCATTTGATTCGATTTAATGATGATTCCATTCAAGTCCATTCGATGATTCCATTCGATTCCATTCGATGATGATTCCACTCAAGCCCATCCGATTATTCTATTATTGTCCATTCGTTGATTCCATTAGATTCCATTAAATGATGATTCCATTTGATGCCATTCAATGATTCCATTCGATTCCATTAAATCATGATACAATTCGTGTTCATTCGATGATTCCATTGGATTCCATTTAATGATGATTTCATTAAGGTCTTTCCATGATTCCATTCAATTCCATTCGATGATTATTCCATCCAAATCCATTTGATGATTCCATTCAATTCCCTTCGATGATTCCATTTCATGCCATTCGATGATTCCATTTCATGCCTTTCGATGATTCCCTTCGATTCCATTCCATGATCATTCTATTCTATTTAATTCAGTGATACCATTCGGTTCCATTCGATGATGATTCCATTTGATTCCATTCGTTCATGAGTCCATTCGATTCCACTTGATGATTACTCCATTCAGTTCCATTTGATGATGATTCCATTCGGTTCCATTTGGTGATGATTTCATTAGGTTCCATTTGATGATTCCATTCGACTCCATTTGATGATGATTCCATTCGAGTCCATTCGAATGTTCCATTCAATTCCATTTGATGATGATTCCTTTCGAGTCCATTCCATGATTCCATTCCATTCCATTTGATGATGATTCTATTCAATTCCATTTGATGATGATTCCATTCAATTCTATTCGATGATTATTCCATTTGATTTCATTCGATGATTCTATTTTTTTCCATTCGAAGATGATTCCATTCTATTCCTTTTGATGATTCCATTTGATTCCATTCGATAGTGATTCCATTCGTGTCCATTCGATGATGATTCCATTCTATTCCATTCAATGATGATTCCATTCGAGCCCATTCGATAATTCAATGTGATTTCAATCGATGATGATTACATTAGATTCTTTTCGATCATTCCATTCGATTCCATTTGATGATGATTCCATTCGAGTCCATTCGATGATTCCATTCAATTCTATTCAATGATGATTTCAGTCGAGCAATTCGATGATTCCATTCGATTTCATTCGATAATGATTCCAATCGATTCCATTTGATGGTACCATTCGATACCATACCTTGATGATTCCATTCATGTGCATTCGATTATACCATTTGATTCCATTTGATGATGATTTGATTCGATACCATTTGATGATTCCATTTGTTTCCATTCGATGATGATTCCATTTCTGTTCATTTGATTATTCCATTCCAATCCATTTGATGATTGTTTTCAATTATATTCGATGATGATTCCATTCGAGTCCATTCGATGATTCCATTCGATTCCATTCGATGATGATTCCATTCGGGTCCATTAGATGATTTCATTTGATTCCATTCAATGGTGATTCCATTCGAGTTCATTCGATGATTCTATTTGATTCCATTCTCCATTGATTACATTCGAGTCCATTCGATGATTCCACTCGATTCCATATGATGATGATTCCATTTGATTCCATTCAATGATGACTACATTCTATTCAATTCGATGATGATTCCATTCGGATCCATTTGATGATTCCATTGGATTCCATTCGATGATGATTCCATTCTATTCCATTCGATGATGATTCCATTCGTGTCCATTAGAAGATTCCATTTGATTCCATTCGATGATGATTCCATTCGTGTCCACTCGATGATTCCATTCTACTCCATTCAGTGATGATTGTATTGATGTCCATTTGATGTTTCTATTTGAGTCCATTCAATGATTGCCTTCAATTACATTTGCTAATGATTCCATTCGATTCCATTCAATGATGATTCCATTCGGTACTATTCTGTGATTCCATTCGATTCAATTCAATGTTGATTCCATTCGATTTCATTCGCTGATTCTATTCGATTCCATTTGATGATGATTCCGTTTGATTCCTTCCAAAGATTCCATTTAATTACATTTGATGATGATTCCATTTGATTCCTTTCTATGATTCCATTCAATTCTATTTGATGACGATTTCATTTGAGTCCATTCGATGATTCCTTCTGATTCTATTTGATGATGATTCCATTTGAGTCCATTCAATGGTGATTAAATTAGATTCCATTCGATGACTCCATTCGATTCCATTCAATGATGATTGCATTTGATTCCATTCGATGATTCCATTCAAAGATGGTTCCATTCAATTCCATTCGATAATTCCATTTGATTCCATCCAATGATTCCAATGGAATTCATTTGATGATGATTCCATTCGAGTCCATTCAATGATGCCATTCAATTCCATTCAATGATTACAATTGATTCCATTCAATGATGATTCCATTCAAGTCCATCCTATGACTCTATTCGATTCCATTCTATAATGATTCCATTCGAGTCCATACGATGATTCGATTTGAGTCCTTTCGATGATTCCATTCGATTTCATTTGACAATGATTCAGTTCGGGTCCATTCAACGCTTCCCTATGAGTCCATTTGATGATTCCATTCGAGTCCAACTGATGATTCCATTCAATTCCATTCTATAATGATTCCATATGATTCCATTCGATGATGATTCCTTTTGATTCCATTAGATTATGATTTATTTTGAGTTTATTCGACGATTCCACATGATTCCATTCGATGGTGATTCCAATCAGGTCCATTTGATGATTTCCATTTGATGATGATTCCATTTGATTCCATTCATTGGCTATTCCACTCAATTCCATTAAATGATTCCATTCTATTCCATTCGACAATGATTCCATTTGATTCCATTCAATGATTCCATTCGATTCTATTTGATGATGATTCCATTCACTTCCTTTTGATGATATTTGCATTTGATTCCATTCGATGATTCAATTTGATTCCATTCGATGATGATTCCGGTCAGTTCCATTAGATGGTTCCATTCGATTCCTCTCGATAATGATTCCATTCGAGTCCATTCGATGATTCCATTCGAGCCCATTCGATAATTCCATTGGAGTCCAATCGATGATTCCCTTTGTTTCCATTCAAGGATTCCATTAGAGTCCATTTGATCATTCTGTTAGAGTGTGTTCGATGATGATTCCATTCGAGTCCATTCGATAATTCCATTTGAATCCAATCGATGATTGCTTTCAATTCCATTCGATGATGATTCTGTTAGAGTCCATTCGATGATTCCATTCTATTCCATTCGATGATGATTCCATTCGTGTCCATTCAGTGATTCCACTCAATTTCATTCGATGATGATTCCTTCAGAGTCTTTTCGATGATTCCATTTGATTCCATTTGATGATGATTCCATTCAAGTGCATTCAATGATTCCCTTTGATTCCATTCAATGATGATTCCATTCGAGTCCATTCAGTGATTCCATTTGATTCCATTTGATGATGATTCCATTCGAGTGCATTCAATGATTCCCTTTGATTCCATTCGATGATGATTCCATTCGAGTCAATTCAGTGATTCCATTTGATTCCATTTGATGATGATTCCATTCGAGTGCATTCAATGATTCCCTTTGATTCCATTCGATGATGATTCCATTCGAGTCCATTCAGTGATTCCATTTCATTCCATTCGATGATGATTCCATTCGAGTCCATTCGACGATTACATTCGATTCCATTCGAAGTCAATTCCATTCGAGTCCAGTCAATGATTCCATTTGATTCCATTCGATGATGATTCCATTCGAGCCGTTCGATGATTCTATTCAAATCCTTCTGATGATTGCTTTCAGTTATATTCGATGACGATTCCTTTCGAGTGCATTCAATGATTCCATTCGATTCCATTTGATGATGATTCCATTTGGGTCCATGAGATGATTCCATTCGATTCCAATCCATGAGGATTCCATTCGAGTTCATTCCATGATTCCATTTGATTCCATTCTGCGATGATTACTTTCAAGTCCATTTGATGATTCCACTTGATTCCATACGATGATGACTCCATTCGAATCAAATCGATGATTCCATTCTATTCCATTGGATGATGATTCCATTCGAGTACATTAGATGATTCCATTCGATTCCATTCAATGATGATTCTATTCGTGTCCACTAGAAGATTCCATTCGATTCAATTCGATGATGATTGCATTCTATTCAATCTACTAATGATTCCATTCGCATCCATTAGATGATTCCTTTCAATTCCATTCAATGATGATTCCATTCTACTCCATTCGATGATAATTCCATTTGTGTCCATTAGGTGATTCTGATCTACTCCATTCGATGATGATTCCATTCAAGTCCATTTGATGGTTCTATTGGAGTCCATTCAATGATTGCTTTCGATTCCATTTGATGAGGGTTCCATTCAATTCCATTCGATGATGATTCCATTTGATAACATTCTATGATTCCATTCGATTCCATTCGATGTTGATTCCATTCGATTCCATTCGATGGTTCTATTTGATTCTATTCGATGATGTTTCCATTCGATTCCATTTGATTATTCCATTTGATTACATTTCATGATGATTCCATTCGATTGCATGCAATGATTCCATTTGATACAATTCAATGACGATTCCATTCCATTCCATTCGATGATTCCTTCTGATTTCATTCAATTATGATTCCACTCGAGTCCATTCAATGGTGATTCCATTCGATTCCATTTGATGATTCTGTTCAATTCCATTCGATGATGATTGCATTCGATTCCATCTGATAATTCCATTCAATTCCATTCGATGATTCCAATGGATTCCATTTGATGATGATTCCTTTCGAATCCATTTGATGATTCCATTCGATTCCATTCGATGATGATTCCATGCGAGTCCATTCAATGGTGATTCCATTCGTTTCCATTCAATGATTCTATTCGATTCCATTCAATGATTTTTGCATTCGATTCCATTTGATGATTCCATTCGATTTCATTCAAAGATGATTCCATTCGATTCCATACGATAATTCCATTCCATTCCATTTGATGATTCCAGTGGATTCCATTTGATGATGATTCCATTCGAGTCCATTCAATGATTCCATTCAATTCCATTCGATGATGATTCCATTTGAGTGCATTTGATGATTCCAATCAATTCCATTTGATGATGATTCCATTCGAGTCCATCCAAAGAATCTATTCGATTTCATTCTATAATGATTCTGTTCGAGTCCATTTTATGATTTGATTCGATTCCTTTTGATGATTCCATTCAATTCCATTCAATGATGAATCCTTTTGATTCCCTTTGTTGATGATTACATTAGATTACATTTGATGATGTTTCCATTCGACTCCCTTCGATGATGATTCCATTCGATTTCATTCGATGGTTCCATTTGATTCCATTCGATGATGATTCCATTCGATTCCATTTGAATATTCCATTCGATGATGATTCCATTCGATTCCATTTGATGATGAGCCATTCGATTCCATTCCATGATGATTCCATTCCATGATGATTCCATTTGGTTCAATTCGATGGTGCTTCCATTCGATTCCATTCGATGATGGTTCCTTTTGATTCCATTAGATGATGATTCCATTTGACTCCATTTAATGATGATTCCATTTGAGGCCATTTGACGATGATTCCATTCAATTTCATTCAATGCTTCTATTTGATTCCATTCGATGATGATTCCATCTCATTCCCTTCAATGATTCCATTCGATTCCATTCAGTGATGATTCCATTCTATTCCATCTGATGATGATTTCATCTGATTCCATTCTATGATGATTCCATTCGAGTCCATTTGAAGATTCTATTCGATTCCACTCGATGATGATTCTATTTGAGTCCATTCGATGATTCCATTTGAGTCCATTCAATTATTCCTTTCAATTCCACTTGATGATGATTCCATTCAATTCCATTCGATGATTCCATTCCATTCCATTCGATGATGATTCCATTCGAGGCCATTCGATGATTGCATTCGAGTCCATTCGATGATTTCATTCGATTCCACTCGATGATGATTGCTTTTGAGTCCATTCGATGATTCCATTCAAGTCCATTCGATAATTCCATTCGATTCCATTTAATGATGATTCAATTTGAGGCCATTTGACGTTTCCGTTCGAGTCCATTCAGTTATTCCCTGTGATTACAATCGATGAGGACTCCATTCGAGTCCATTCAATGATTCCATTAGGTTCCATTCGATGATGATTCCATTCAAGTCCATTCAAAGATTCCTTTCGAGTCTGTTCGATGATTCCATTTGATTCCACTTGATGATTCCTTTCGAGTCCATTCGATGATTCCTTTCGAATGCCTTCAATGATTCCATTCAATTCCTTTCGATGATGATTCCATTTGAATCCATTCAGTGATTCCATTCTGTTGAATTCGATGATTCCATTTGGTTTCATTCGATGATGATTCCATTCGATTCCATTAGAAGATTCCATTTGATGATGATTCCATTCGATTCCATTTGATGATTCCATTCGATTCCATTTGATGATGAGCCATTCGATTCAATTCCATGATGATTCCATTTGATTCAATTCGATGATGTTTCCATTCGATTCCATTCGATGATGATTCCTTTTGATTCCATTAGATGATGATTCCATTCGATTCCATTTGATAATGATTCCATTCGAGTCTGTTTGATGATGATTCCATTCGATTTCATTCGATGCTTCTATTTTATTCCTTTCGATGATGATTCCATCTCATTCCCTTCAATGATTCCATTCGATTCCATTCAGTGATGATTCCATTCTATTCCATCTGATGATGATTTCATTTGATTCCATTTGATGATGATTCCATTCGAGTCCTTTCAATGATTCTATTCTATTCCACTCAATGATGATTCTATTTGAGTCCATTCGATGATTCCATTCGAGTCCATTTAATTATTCCTTTCAATTCCATTTGATGATGATTCCATTCGATTCCATTCGATGATTTCATTCCATTCCATTTGATGATTATTCCATTTGAGTTCATGTGATGATTCCATTCAATTCTGTTCGATGATTATTTCATTTGAGGCCATTCTATGATTGCATTCGAGTCTATTCGATGATTTCATTTGATTCCACTCGATGATGATTGCTTTCGAGTCCATTCGATGATTCCATTCGAGTCCATTCAATAAGTCCATTCGATTCCATTTAATGATGATTCAATTTGAGGCCATACAACGTTTCCATTTGAGTCCATTCAGTGATTCCCTGTGATTACAATCGATGAGGACTCCATTCGAGTCCATTCGATGATTCTATTAGGTTCCATTTGATGATGATTCCATTCGAGTCCATTCAAAGATTCCTTTCGAGTCCGTTCAATGATTCCATTTGATTCCACTTGATGATGATTCCTTTAGAGTCCATTCGATGATTCCTTTCGAGTGCCTTCAATGATTCCATTCAATTCCATTCGATGATAATTCCATTCGAATCCATTCAGTGATTCCATTCTGTTGCATTCGATGAATCCATTCGGTTTCATTCGATGATGATTCCATTCGAGTCCATTTGATAATTCCATTCGATTCCATTCGAGGATGATTCCATTCGAGTCTATGTGATGATTCTATTCGATTCCATTCCATGTTGATTCCATTAGATTCAACTCGATGATGATTCCATTCTATTCATTTCAATGATGATTCCATTCGAGTCCATTCAATGATTCCTTTTGATTCCATTCGATGGTGATTCCATTCAATTCCATTCAATGATTCAATATGATTCCATACGATGATGATTCCATTCGGGTCCATTCGATGATTCCATTCAAGTACATTCGATGATTCCACTGGATCCAATTCGATGATTATTCCATTGGAGTCCATTCGGTGATTCCTTTAGATTTAACTTGCAGATGATTCATTTCAATTCCATTCCATGATACCATTTGATTCCATTCGTTGGTGATTCCATTCGATTCCATTTGATGATTCCATTCGATTCCATTTGATGATGATTCCATTTGATTCCTTTTGATGATTCCATATGATTCAATTCGACGATGTTTCCATTCGTGTCCATTTGATGATTCCTTTCTTTTTCATTCGATGATGATTCTGTTCGAGTATGTTTGATGATTCCATCCAAATCCATTTGTTGATGACTCCATTCGAATCCAGTCGATGATTCCATTTGATCCCATTCATTGATGATTCCATTCGATTCCATTCTATGATTCCACTTGATTCCATTCGATGATTATTCCATTAGAGTCCATTTGGTGATTCCTTTGGATTCCACACGAAGATGACTCCATTCGATTCCATTCGGTGATACCATTCGATTCCATTCATTGATGATTCCATTAGAGTGCATTCAATGATACCATTAGATTCCATTCAATGATGATTCCATTTGATTCCATTTGATGATTCCATTTGATTCCACTCAATGATGATTTCATTCGAGTCAATTCGATGATTCCATTGGCCTCCATTTGATGATGATTCCATTCAATATTTCCTTTCAATTCTATTCAATAATGATTCCATTTGATTCCATTCAATGATGATTCCATTGGATTCCATTCGATGATACCATTTGAATCCATTCGATGATTCCATTCGATTGTATCGATGATGATTCCATTCGATTCCATTCGATGATGACTGCATTCGATTGCATTCGATGATTCAATTTGATTTCATGCGATGATGATTCCGATCAATTCCATTTGATGATTCCATTTGATTCCATTCAAAAATGATTCCATTCGAGTCCATTCGATGTTTCCATTCGAGCCCATTTGATAATTCCACTTGAGTCCAATTGAAGATTCCATTCGTTTCCATTCAATGATTCCATTAGAGTCCATTCGATCATTCCGTTAGAGTCCGTTCGATGATGATTCCATTCGAGACCATTCATTGATTCCATTTGAGTCTGTTTGATAATTCCATTAGAATCCATTCAATAATTGCTTTCAGTTCCATTCCACGATGATTCCATTCGAGTGAATTCGATGATTCCATTTGATTCCATTCGATGATGATTCCATTCATGTGTATTCGGTGATTCCACTCAATATCATTCGATGATGATTCCTTTCTAGTCCATTCGATGATTCCATTTGATTCCATTCAATGATGATTCCGTTGGAGTGCATTCAATGATTCCCTTTGATTCCATTTGATGATGATTCCATTCAACTCCATTCAGTGATTCCATTTGATTCCATTCGATGATGATTTCATTCGAGTCCATTCTACTATTACATTTGATTCCATTCGATGATGATTCCACTTGAGTCCATTTGAAGATTCCATTCGAGTCCCTTCATTGATTCCATCCGATTCCATTTGATGATGATTCCATTCGAGTCCATTCGTTGATTCCATTCGATTCCGTTCGATGATAGTTCAATTCGAGTCCATTCGATAATGATTTCATTTGATTCCATTAGATGATTCTGCTCCATTCCATTCGATGATTCCCTTTGATTCCTTTCGTTGATGATTCCATTCCATTCCATTCGATGATTCCATTCGATTCTATTCCATGATGATTCTTTTTGATTCCATTTGATGATGATTCCATTCAATTCTATTCGATGATGATTCCATTGGATTCCATTTGATGACGACTGCATTCAGTTCCATTCGATGATGATTCCAATGGATTCCATTCGATTTCTCCATTCAATTCCTTTCGTTGTTGATTCCATTAGATTCCATTTGATGATGATGCCATTAGATTCCATTCGATTATGATTCCATTCAATTCCATTCAATGATGATTCCATTCGATTCCATTCCATGATGATTCCATTCAATGAGATTCGACGATTCCATTTGATTCCATTCAATTACGATTCCATTCGTGTCCATTCGATGATTCCATTCAATTCCATCCAATGATGATTCCCTTCGAGTCCATTCAATGATTCCATTGAAGTCCATTTGATGATTCCTTTCAGTTCTATTCGATGATGATTCCATTTGAGTCCATTCGATTCCATTTGATGATGATTCCATTCGAGTCCATTTGATGATTCCATTTGATTTCATTCAATGATGATTCCATTCGATTGCATTTGATGATTCCATTCTATTCCATTTGATGATGATTCCATTCGAGTCCATTTGATGATTCCATTTGAGTCCATTTAATGATTCCATTGGGTTCAATTTGATGATGATTAAATTGTATTCCATTCAATTTCTTCATTCGATTCCCTTCGTTGATGATTCTATTCAATTCCATTCGATGATTATTCAATTCTATTACATTGGATTATTCTATTTGATTCCATTCGCTGATGATTGCATTAGATTCTATTCGATGATGATTCCATTCGATTGCTTTCAATGATGATTCCATTTGAGTCCATTCGATGATTCCATTTGAGTCCATTTGATGATTCCATTCAATTCCATTCGATGATGCTTCCACTTGAGTCTGTTTGATGATTACTTTCGATTCCATTCAATTGTTCCCTTAGATTCCATTCAATGATGATTCTGTTGGATGCCATTTGATGATTCCATTCAATTTCATTTGATGATGATTCCATTCGATTCCATTCGATGATGATTCCATTTGACTGCATTCAATGATGATTTCAATTGAGTCCATTCAAAGATTCCATTCGAGTCCATGCAGTGATGATTCCATTCGTGTCCATTCGATGATTCTATTCGATTCCATTCAATGATGATTCAATTCTACTCCATTGGATGATTCCATTCCATTCCATTTGGTGATGATTCCATTCGATTCCATTCGATGATGATTCCATTTGACTGCATTCAATGATGATTTCAATTGAGTCCATTCAAAGATTCCATTCGATTCCATTCAGTGATGATTCCATTCATGTCCATTTGATGATTCCATTCCATTCCATTCAATGATGATTCCATTCGATTCCATTCAATGATTCCTTTCAATTCCATTTGATGATTATTCCATTCGAGTCCATTCGATGATTCCATTCGATTCCATTCAAAGATGATTCCATTCGTTTCCATTCCATGATTTCATTTGATTCCATTCGATGATGATTCCACTCGAGACCATTCGATGATTCCATTCGGTTCCATTGGATTATTCCCTTAGATTCCATTCACTGATGATTCAATTTGATGCCAATCGATGGTTCCATCTGATTCCATAGCATGATGTTTCCATTCGAGTCCATTCAATGCTACCATTCGATTCCATTCAATGATGATTTCATTCGTGTCCATTCGATGATTCCATTCCACTCCATTCAATGATGATTCCATTCGATTCCATTCAATGATTCCTTTCAATTACATTTGATGATTATTCCATTCGAGTCCATTCGATGTTTCCATTCAATTCCATTCAATGGAGATTCCATTCGAATCCATTCGATGATTCCATTCGATTCCATTCAATGATTCCATTCCATCCTATTCGATGATGCCCTTTGATTCCATTCGATGATCATTCCTTTCAATTCAGTGATCCCTTTGGATTCCATTCGATGATGATTCCATTCGATTCCACTCCATGATGATTCCATTCGGTTCCATATGCTGATGATTCCATTAGATTCCATTCGAGGATTCCATGTGATTCCACTTGTTGAAGATTCCATTCGATTCCATTCAATGATGATTCCATTCGATTCCATTCGATGATGATTCCATCCGTTTCCATTCGATGATTATTCCATTCAATTTCATTCAATGATTCTATTTAATTCCGTTTGATTATGATTCCATTCTATTCCATTATATGATGATTCTATTCAATTCCATTTGATGATGATTCCTTTTGATCCCATTCGATGATGATTCCATTCATGTCCGTTCGATGATTCCACTCGATTCCATTTGATGATGATTCCACCTGTGTCCGTTAGATCACTCCATTTGATTCCATTGGATGATGATTCCATTCTATGCCATTCCATGATTCCATTCGATTTCATTTGATGAGGATTCCATTGGATTCCATTAGATGATTCCATTCAATGATGATTCCAGTCAAAGCAATCCGATGATTCCATTCAAGTCCATTTGATGATTCCATTTGAAACCATTTGATGAGGATTGCATTCGATTCCATTCATTGGTGAGTCCATTCAATTCCATTCAATGATTCCATTCCATTCCATTCGAAAATGATTCTGTTAGATTCCATTCGATGATTCCACTTGATTCCATTTGACGATGATTCCATTCCATTCCCTTCGTTGGTGATTCCATTCAATTACATTCAATGATTCCATTCCATTACATAGGAACAATTACAATATAATATTGTGAACATGTAAATATATACGCTATGTCTATTTTATGTATAAGTATATATGATTAAAAATATAGTTATGAATTTTTAAATCTAGTATTATAAAGTAAAAATTAGTTAACTTCTGATGATTATTTGTTAATTAAGATAAAATTATTTTGATTTGGGTGATTTTAAATAAAGAATAATATTAAATTACATGACAAAAATTCTTTATAAAATGTTTATGATTTTTACATTGGTTTTATCACTTTATTCCAGTACTTTATTTTGAGATGACCTGCCTTGTTTAAAACACTGTATTCCTCTTAATTAAATTAAATTCCATTTGTAAAAAAATTAACAAATAATTTGCTCTATTGTACAGTGCGGTTATAAACTGAGTCAGTATCTCAAGATTTGATCCCCATTATCATCATCTGTGGCCCTATATGTTTTATAAATGTATTGTCTTTTTCCATGCCTGTCACATCTCTATTGCTCTTTCATTTTTCTCTTTGTCCCCTATAGGGAGTATTGCCTATCTCAAGATTAAGCAAAAGTTGCATCTTAAAAAAGAACAATAACCTGCTCAATCTTTCTCACACAGAGAAATGTTTGTTAAGTAATTAAAGTGTAGATGATGATACAAAGAGCTTGATTAAATTAGATGCCAAAGTACCTTTGTGTTTCAGAATATGAATGGTATTTTATTTCTTTGAAATCATTAATTGCTGAGTGACATTAATTAATGCCAATATTCCAGAAGTTGTTCTAATTAGTGAAATGTATACAACATGCAAAAGATTCAGAACTCTGGAGGGCAGCACTATTCTATAATTAAGAATTAATTCACGTTAATTATTGAGGAGAAATAATTATTAAGAATTAATGACTGAGAAAATGTTTTTATTTTTTATTTAGAAAATTATTTTGTTCATGAGCATTACCGCAAGTTTGAAAGAAACATAAATTTAAAGAAACAATTATGTGCACAAGATGAATCTAATAACATCTTGATATTTTCCACGATTACAGTTTTCTTTGGTAAATCTTTAAATGCACAGCATCAAAAGATAATAAATGAATCTTGGAAATCTTGTAGGTAAGGGTAAATATTAGGATGCATCCAGTTACATTTACACACACATACAGTTACATTTACACACACATACATGCATACAGACTGATTCACTTGTGTATAAATATATGAATTTACTAATTGATTTTAACTTATATTTATAAGAGCCAGTTGGATTGACATATATTGTTGAACCTGAAAAATATTTATTATACACATGTTTAAAATACACACAGAAATAAATAGTAATTGCACTAGGCATTTGAAACCGTACTAAAATATAAGCTGTGAATATTTTGTGATCATTACAAATTCTTACACTGAATAAATATTTTTATTTTTACAATATTAATATGTTTGATACCTGTGTACATTTTTTACAATGTGTTATTTTATTTTTGTCATAGAGTCATGTCATGCATAATAGCATTTCAGTCAAAGATGGATTACATATACAAAAGTGGTCCCATGAGATTATAATACTTATTTTTACAACTTTTCTATGTTCAAGTATGTTTAGATACATAACCTCTTACCACTGTGTTCTTATTGCCTGCAGTATTCAGTAGAGTAATGTAGTACACAGGTTTGTAGCCTGGGAGAGAGAGGCTATACCATATAACTTAGACGTGGTAGGCTGTACAATCTAGGTATTTGTAATATTCTCTGTGATGTTTGCAAAATGATGAAATTGCCTATGGATGCATCTGTTAGAATGCATCCCTATCATTCAGTGATGTGTGACTGTACTAAAATGCTCAAGGTAAGTTTCAATGCCCTCCATAAAATCGTTGTACTGTGAAATACAAATCTCTCACCCATAGCCTGAATATGTTTGCAAACTAAGCAGATCATGGGAAGGAGAATGTGCTGGCATCGCTGGGATGATTTTCTCACACTACATGAATAATATCTACAGAATTCGTGAATATGAGCCACTTGCATAGTGTTAAAGTAGGCATCTCTTTGCTGGGAAATTTATCAAATGGGAGTATGAAGTGTTTTTAAAAGATACTTGCTTGTTTGTAGCTGGTAGGCCTACAGTGGCTCATGGCAATGGTTGAGGTTGCTAAGATTTGGTGGAAGAAGGTAAAATGAAATGGCCACTTATATGGTATATGGTACATGGATCAGTTGTTTCTGTTGAGTTACAGACTCAGCTGGCTATTTCTCCCAATGTTAGTTATTTGGAGAAAAAAAACTTGATGGTAATTTTGGGGTAACAAATACAATATTTGATGAAAGCAAATTTATTGAGGGTTAGACAAACTACAAGATAATTTAGGCTGCAAAGTCAACATGAGACTTCTGGCCCAAATTGTGCAGAGTTTGCGTCCAGCTGCAAAGTTCAAAGGAAGAGGCCATATAAGACGATTCTCACTTCTGACACCAACTGCCAGTTCAGGGGTTTCCCCTGAACACTCTCAGTTTCAAGAATTTACTAGAAAGACTCACAGAACTCATTGAATGCCATTGTACTCATGGTTTATAATAGAGAAAATGTAGAAATTAGGACCAATTGAAGAGACATATCATATAAGGTGGAATCTAGGAGATTTTGAATGTTAAGTTTCCATTGTCTTCAGGACATATTACCTGTCATTGTTGTACAGCAATAAACATGGAGTACTACCAACCTGGGGAGCTCACCTAATGCTAAAAAGACACTATTTAGAAAATGAAAAGACAAATGAAAGGATGAGATAAGATGACCTTCCACATTAAGGCACTGGAAAGAATAGCAAACTAAACCTAAAGCAAGCAGAAGGAAGAAAATAAAAATTAGAGAAACTAATAATTTATAATAATAATATTTGTTAGTGTTGAATAATTGATATTAATTCTTGACTAGCTTTTTTAAAAGAGAGAAATATTCACTTCCCAGTTTATTCTGTGGGGCCAGTGTTATCTTGATACAAAAACTAGTCCAAATAGCATAGAAAAATAAAACTACTATAAGTATAAATGCAAAATTCCTTAAAAAATACTAAAAAATCAAATCTAGCAACATATAAAAGAACTACACACTATGACAAAGTGAAATTTATACAAGTAATCCCAGGTTTGTTTAACAGCCCAAAATCCATTAAGGTAATACATCTTATCCATAGAATAAGAAACGAGAACTGCATGATCATCTTGATAGATTCAGAAAAGACATTTACCAAAATCCAAATGCTTTAATGATTAAAAATAAAAATAAAAACTCAATGAACCAGGAATAGAGAACTTTCTACACCAGACACATGGCACCTGTGAAAAGCCAACAGCAAGCATGCAACTTAATGGTAAAGGATGCTTTCCCGCTATGGTCAGAGATAAGAAGAGGATATATATTTTGACCTCTTCTAGTAAACACTGTACTAAAGATTTTGTGCAGGGCAAATCGGCAACTAAAAAAAAAAGAGCCACCAATATTGAACAGGAAGAAATAAGACTTTATTTGAAAATAATATTCTTGTATATAGAAAATTTTAAGGAATCCACTGAACGATAAAACTAGTAAATTATTTCAGCAATATTACAGCATACAAGATAAATGTACAAAAATCAATTGCACACATCTACAATGAAAACCCCAAAATGAAATTAAGAAAACAATTTAAAATAGCATCAACAAAATAAATAATAAATAATTTGGAAAATGTGATACAAGAGTTTACTCTGAAAATTAAAAATTATTGTTTAAAGAATATCTAAATAATTAGCAAACATCTTCCACCCATGAATTGGAAGATTTAATATTGTAGTACTTTACAATTTGAACTACACTTTTGATGAAATCCCTGCAAATATCCCAACAGACTTCTGTCTAGAAACTGACAAGCTGATTCTAAAATACACATGGAATTGTAAGGGACACAAAATAGCCAGAATAATCTTGAAAAAAGAAAGCATATTAGGATAATTCACACCCCCATGCTCCAAACCTTACTGTAAAGTAGCAGTAATCAAGACAACACTATACCGATGAAGGAAAAATATATAGATTGATGGAAGAGAATTGAGAGTCTATATAGAAAACTATGTGTCTATAGTCAGTGGATTCTTACAGTGGTGTCATGTGCAATTCAATGAGGAAGAGACAGTCTTTGAACAAACTGGGTCAACAATGTACATGTAGATCCTCACTTGCAAAATAATAAATTCGAACCCTCACCCCAAAGCATACAAAAATATTAACTCAAATGAATTAAAGACACACATGCAAGAGCTAGAATAAAGCATATGGGAAAATCTTCAGGATTTTGGATCTAGCAAAGAAATAGCTGTAACACCAAAAACATGAGCAACAAAATAAAAATTAGATATTTAAAATTTCTTAAAAATTAAAGACATTGGTGTTTCAAAGGACAACCAAGCAAGTCAAAAGGCAGCTCAAAAATTGTGAGAAGATATTTGAAAAACACATATCTATATGTCTGTATATATATGTATCTTGAATATAGAAAAATTGTTTTAAGTCAGTAACAAATATCCCAACTCAAGACTGATAAATGATAGGAATAGATGTGTTTCCCAAGAAGATACACGAACGGTCAATAATCCCATAAAAAGATACCCAATAGCATCACTCATCAGGAAACTACAAATCAAAACCACAGTTAGATACTCTATGGCTAGAACTGGCCACTTTGGAAAATAATTTGATTGCTTCTAAATATAATAAACATAGAATTGTCATATGACCCAGAAATTTATTCCTAGGTATACACCCAGATTATTCGAAAGAGGTGTTCAAACACAAATTGTACACAAGTATTTTTAGCAGCAGTATTTAAAATAGCCAAAGGCTGAACACAACTCAAATGTCAATAAAAATATTATTGGATAAACAAAATGTTTTATCCATGAAATTGAATGTTATACAGTTATAAAAAGAAATAAAGTACCAATACGTACATGAACCTTGATAGCACTATGCCAATTGAAAGAAGCCAGGCAGAAAAGGCCACCCATTGCATGATTCCATTTAGATGAAAACAGGATAGGAAAATCTATAGAGACAGAAAACAGATTTGTGGTTGCTTAGGATTGAGTAGGGGATGGGTGCATAGGAAGTTAACAGCTAGAGAAGGTGAGGTTTCTTTTTGAAGTGATGAAAATTCTCTAAAATTCATTGTGATGATGGCTCCACTTATCTGTGCATATACTAAAAGCCACTGACTTGTAGACATTAATGTGTGCACTCTACACTATGTAAATTATATATCAATAAATCCTTTCAAAAATACACAGAAGAGTAAGGGGTTTTGGAATGTTGCAGCTGGGAGGCAGTTTGAAATACTGAATAAGCCTCATCGAGAATGTGAAGTTTCAGTAAAGACTTGAGGAAGTTGAATGAGCTGATGAATGGATATATGGAAGGCTATCTTTCCAAGCCAAGAAATGAACTAGAGTGTTGGTCATAAGGCAGCAGCCTATTGGCATGTCCAGAGGACAGTGAGGTGGCCAGGACCACTGGTAAGATCAAGGGTGAAGATATAAAAGAATTTTGGCGGTTGACATGTGGCAGATCGTGATGGGCTTGCAGACCATTGTAAGAATGGTTGTTTTTAGTGTTCATGAAATGGGGAGACAAGTCATTATCCCATTATCAATATTTTAATAAATTGGATCCATGAACCAAATCCAATGAGATTAAATCAATTAGTAATAATATGCAAATTTGTATTAAAATTACTAGAATTACACGCACATTTGAGAACAGGAGAGTCATGATTGTTTATCAGCAATAATAAACATTATTAATTTTAATTGTGATCAGCTAAAGGAGATTAATTGCAATACATCATGCTTTATAATGTGACTGTCAAAAGGAAAATATGATTGTAATCTTATACTACATCTATCAATGTCTTTGATTCATAAGACTATAGAGTAAGCCCCTAGTTTTCAAAGCCAACTTTTGAGGCAGTGACATCTTATGCAAGTTTGCTGCTTTCTGCCACAGTGATCCTTGGTCAGCTGGCACAAGTTGTTTTACAAACGCCCCTAGGTCTAAAAATAGTTTGGATCACAATGAACACAGAAACACCTTCATCCCTTCAGAAATACCTATCAATTACTTCCAATACAGAATGAAAAATTGACAAAGGAAATATGTGGATTGTAAAAATGCCAGTTAGCTTGCATCTACATGAAAGAAAAATGTCATTTTTATTGCATTAGATCATTGTTTCACATGAGTTTTGGTATAGCACAATGTTGAACCAAGGGCAAAGAGAGATGAATTAATGAAGTCTTAAGACATCAAGAATTTGAAAGAAAAGGCAGGTCATCTTTGAAGGTTAGTGACATAGCATTCATCTTCTGTTGTCATCTTTTCCATCATTCCCTGTAGGCCTGATGGACAGGTTTCACTCAAGTTCAGAGAACAGCATGCAAAATTAGCTACCAGTTAATCTTTATGAAGTGAGCTGCATTTCTAGCCAGACTGAGCTTACGTTTTAGCAGGAAGCATTTTTGGGAAATGTTTATGTTAGAGTTTGCCCTTCTTGACAAGGTAAGACATAAATGTCTACTTCATAGACATGAATTAAGATGGGAATATATTTAGGGGAATCATTTACTCAAACTCTAAATAATAAAGGTACACAAAGGGCAAATTATACTAGATTTCTTTCCCACTTGTTTTCTATGTCTCATGCAATTCACCTTGATTCCCTTCAGTTTGTGCTTAGTGTAGAAAGTGGCATTTTCATTATTTTAAGCTTCTAGCACAATGAAAGAATTTCTCTTTTTTATGAACAGGATCATAAATGAAAGGGAGGAAGAGTGTCCTATATCATATTTATTGTTCAACAAAACACTGCTCCACGGCTTAAATTCAGTTTAAAAAAGAGAATTTATTGAACATCTAACACATACATAAAAGGCAGTAAAGACAAATGAGAAGAGGGCAGGATATTGAAGTACACAGACTTCAATGCTGAGTTTTATATCTTAGGAAGTTACTCCACCTTACACAGGCTCAATTTCCCCTGATTTAGGAAGGCAATGCTAATGGGTATTGCATAGGTGTAAGTATAAAAATGTTGTATTTAAGAGAATCCCACAAGCTTGGTATAAGGCAGAAAATAAATAGATGTTACATGAATAAGTAGTTTATTACATGTGTATGCTACCTGCGGACTAGAGGAAGCAAGAAACACAGCCACTATGTTTGATTAGCATTATAGAGATGGTACAATGATGGTTGTCAGAAGCTGGGGGGAGGAAGAAATGGGGAAGTATTGTTTAATGGGTATAGAGTTTCAGTTTTACAAAAAGAAACAAATTCTGGAGATGGATGGTAGGGACGGCTGCACAATATTATGACTATATTTAGTACCACTGAACTGTACACTTAAAATGGTTAACAGAGTACATTTTACGTTATGTGCATTTTACCACAATAAAAAAATAAAATACCTTAGGAACATTTTCATGAAAAAGCCCACATAAAATTCATTTTAATGCACGTGGTTATGCATAGCTTTCTATTTTTCTCTTTTCTCTTTATATACAAAATTCTAATCAGAGAAGGGAATCCCCTCTGTACCTCCAGGATATTCAGTAAAGACCACTGGAGGTTCATGCCCTAGTGACAGTACTCATTTAGCTCCAAATTACAGATGGCTCTAGACTAACTCCACAAAGTTTAAAGAGAATATTTAAAACAACAGACAAATACTCTTCCTGAAGTTACTGAATTCCCTGCCACAACATTGTTCAAAGGTAGTCAATGAAATGTAGATATTCAATAGCATAACATCAAAATACCCCCCAAAAAACTCTGACATGCAAAGAAGCCGTAAGATATATATAATTAAGATATATATTAACAGGATAAAAATAAGTCATTTATAAATGACAGAAAAGAGGAAAATTTCAAGGTCCTTAAATTAAATATATTTTATAAATACATATAGATAAATACATATATATGTCAAGGTACTTAAATGAAAATTGAACATAGGAGACAAATAGAAGTTATAAAATGAAAAATGTGACATATATAGATGAAAAATAAATATTTGAAATAAAAATTCCATGAGATAGAACAAGTAATGGATTTTACCCTAACATCAGAAAATTTATAGAACAAAATAGAAGCTTTACAAACTAAAGGACAAAGGGTAAACTAAAATAAGAAGGCCAGAAACTCACTGATACGTCAGACAATATGCAGCAGTGTAACATACATGTAATTAATATCTCAAAAAGGCTGGGTGGGGGAATTATAGGTGAATAAAGAATGGTACACTCATTCCTGAGAGCACCGAGGAGGGAGGATAGCTTTAGATTTCTTAGGGAGGGTATTATCCATTCATGAAGGTCCAACCCCATGTACAAACACCTCCCAGTAAGCCACACCTGCAACATTGGGGATCAAATTTTAACATGAGATTGAAAGGGGCAAGCATTCAAACCATAGCAAGAGTTAAATTTCCTTTCTAAAAAAATCACTGATATGATTCCATTTCACCATAGATAAAAGCTAGTATTTCAGCCTACCATCGAGTGTGCTTATAGCTCACCAAAAGGGCACTCTGTCTCGGGAATACAGATTTGCCTAGAGGTATCCTAGTGCAGTCAAAGAAAGAGCAATGAGGGATAGAAAAGGTTAGTGATGGAGACACCAGAGCTGCATTTTGCAACAAACAATGTAAAAACTTTACGGATTGGTTCTGCTAACTTACTACAGTTTACATTTCTCTCAGGTGGGAGAATTGTTGCGTTTTTTCTAAAGATAGAAAAGCAATTCAGATAATCTGAAATCTCCACAAGAAGGATAAGAAGCACAGCAGAAACTATTCTATGCAGGAAGTCAATCCTTTCAACTGTCTGTGCTCCATAGAAACAATTGTCTGCACTGGAAGTCATATGAGGTACAGACAACAGCCAGACCTCTCATCCTCTCATTAGTGATTTCAGGAGAAATTACCAGTCAACTGAGTAATTCACTGAGTAAAGTAAACATTTGGCACTGAAAGAGGTTAGACGGATAACTATTTGTATCACCATATTCATGAAGCTGGAATATTTTCCATTACTGGTATCACATCCGAATGGAAGATGTTAAAAGGTCTCTCATCTTATAAGATGGAAATGACAGAACATTTCTTTTGCTGCCGCGGCTTTTGACCCCTGACACCGCGGCTTTTTACGCCTTTTTGCCCTGGCCGCCGCAGCTTATTTCCCCAGCCGCCACAGGTTTTTCCAGCCGCGGCTTCTTGCCCCCACTGCCCGGGCTTTTTGTGGCTTTTTACCCCCACCGCCACGGCATTTTGCTGCTATTTGCCCCTGCCACCGCAGCTTTTTGCCCCCGCCACCGCAGCTTTTTGCCCCCGCCGCAGTGGCCCCTTGCCCCCTACGCGGCTTCCTGCCCTCGCCGCCGTGGCTTTTTATCACCCCAGCCGCTGTTTGCCCCTGCCGCCACGGGTTTTTGCCCCTGCAGCCGAGGGTTTTTGCGCCTTCACGTCCCCGCCATCGTGGCTTTTCACCGCCCCTGCTTTTTGCCCCCTCTGCCATGACTTTTTGCGGCTTTTTACCCCCTCTGCCGTGGCTTTTTGCAGCTCTTGGCACCGGACGCCGCAGCTTTTTGAGGCTTTTTGCCTCCACCACCGCGGCTCTTTGCCGCCATGGCTTTTTGCCGCCGCCGTGGCTTTTTGTCCCTCCGTGCCTTTTTGCCCCCGCCGCCGCATCTTTTTGCCACTGCGGCTTCTTACCCCGCCACCGTGGCTTTTTGCCCCCGCCGTCGTGGTTTCTGCCCCTGACGCTGCGGCTTTTTACGGCTTTTCGCCCCCGTCACCACAGCTTTTTGCCCCCGCCACCGCAGATTTTTGTCGCCACAGCTGTTTGCCTCGGCCGCCATGGCTTGTTGCCCCCGCCACCGTGGCTTGTTGACCCCGTCGCCCCGGCTTTTTCCCCCACCGCCCCGGCTTTTTGCCCCCGCCGCCGCGGCTTTTTGCCCCCATCACCGCCGCTTTTTACTCCCGCCACCACAGGTTTTTGCCGCTGCGGCTTTTTCACCCCGCCATCGTGGGTTTTTGCCCCCACCGCCGTGGGTCTGAGGACGGGATCGGTAGACTCGACTGCCAGAACTACCGGCGTCCTGGCTAAGGCAGTGCCAAGGGTCACTCCTGGTCCACCTCTCCCGGTTCGGGGGTTCCTTGCCTAGACACCTGTGCCCCAGGCTCTGTTCCTGGGCCACTGCAGCCTGCATAGAGCGGCGCTGTGCTCGGCCCCAATGGGAGAGAATAAGGGGAGCAGTGGAGGGGGTGATGTGGCTATCACGGAGGGAGGCACAGGGGCCACAGCCAGCCAGGTGCTGCAGCAGTGAGGGCAGCTCCAGAAGCTCATCGACATCTCCGTTGGCAGCCTGCGTGGGCTGCGCACCACGTGCGCTGTGTCCAATGACCTCACCCAGCAGGAGATATGGACCGTGCAGGTAAGGGGGTCAGGGACTAGAGCTGGGCTCCAGCACTGGACTGGACATCTCCCTCAGGGCCACAGTTCACTCCTGGCCGAGTTGCATCCTTGAGCCCGCGTCACCTCCTTGGAGGCTTCTCCTCCCTCCTGCACTCGCTGATGCAGCAGCCGGAGGACCCGGGACCAGCCCTCACCTTGGGCAGGATTTGTGAGGCTGGTGGGTGTTGGGAACTGTGATGGAGGCTCGAGGGGCCCGTGGGCAGGGTGGGCTGCGCGCAGACATCCCCTTACGCCCCGAATTTCCATCTGGTGCAGCCTTCTCATCTTGTAGGTGAGGAAACCGAAGGCCTGAGGGAGAAATGACTTGCCAGGAACCCCTGTCAAGGAAAATTAACAAAGTGTGGTTATCAAAGGAGAACTGAGTTCGGATTCATACCTGGAGTCCCACACCCTTGGTTAAGACATTATACCACCTTGAGTCTGGCCTGTTGACTGAGGGTGAGCCACTCCATCCTCATCTGATTGTGGGGTCTTGACCTCAAGGGGTTCCCTGCAGGAAGAAGGAAATGTGTTTGCTTTCCTAGCTCTGTCCAGTACCTTAGGGACCCTGGGAACTGGAGGGATTCTTGGAGAGCCATCTGGTGTATGTCATGGGTGGGCCTTGTTTGAAGGTCAGTCTGCCCAGTGGGCTGGCTCAGCCCGAATGAACTGTCTTGAATCTTTGGAGATGTCTGTGTACTTTTAAGGGTTTCTCATCCTTGCACCAAAAGTCCCCTGGAAATTAGTTGGGAAAACCTTAACTTTTGTGGAGCCTTGTATTTGTCTTAAAAGTTCATGCACATAGCCAGGTGTGGTGGCTCACACCTGTTATCCTGTCCTGGATCCCTTGAGTCAAGGAGTTTGAGACCAACCTGGACAATATAATGAGACCCCATCTCTACAAAAAATAAAATGTTAGCCAGGAGTGGTTGTGCGCATCTGTAGTCCTAGCTACTACTGTGGCTGTGGTGAGAGGAGCACTTGAGCCTGCACTGAGCTGTGATCTCACCAGTGTATTCCAGCCTGGGCCACAGAGCAACACCTTGACTCAAAAAAAAAAAAAACCAACAAGAAAAATTCTTGAAGATTTTGCATTCTGTCCCACTATCCATTGGTTTTCATGTCAAGATAATGTCAGAAATTCTTTACAATTGCTTCCAGAAGGAGTAGCCTTTTGATCTAGTGCACAGGTGTCCAGTCTTTTGGCTTCTCAAGGGCCACATTGGAAGAAGAATGCTCCTGGGCCACAGACAAAATACACTACTGCTACTGATAGCTGATGAGGTTTAAAAAAAAAGTTTGTGCATAATTTTCATGATACCCACCAACACAGATAGGTGGAATAGTCCGTGTAGTCAAAGGGTTGGAAACGGCTGATCTAGTGCCTTGTCATCCGTTTTGGCTTTCTCCCTGACTCCAGAATGCAGGTAGAGATGTAGAGACATGCTCTCAGGACAGCTGTTGAGATAAAAAAAATTTGTTTTCGTTTATTCCCAAGGACAGCTGTTTGCCATTTGCATTGAAAAAGTCTCCATTCAAACTGCTGTCACATATAAAATCTATTTATATATCTGTATTTTTCTGTTGTCTTGGCCTTTGTAGGCAGTAGTGTGTTTTGACCGAGCAAACTGTCCTTCCAAATAATGAAGCCGAAGTCAGCCCACCTGCTTGCCATTTTTCTTCGCAGTCCATTTTTCTAACCTCAGGATAATTGTAAGAATGAATTAAGATTTGTGTTTAAGGCTGGGCACAGTGTCTCAGGCCTGTAATCTCAGCACTTTGGGAGGCGGAGATGGATGTATCGTTGGATCTCAGGAGTTGAAGACCAGCCTGGGCAACATACTGAGACTCCGTCTTGTATAATTAAATTAAAAATTAAAAGAAGGAGAGAAAAGGACCTGTGTTTAAAATTTTAAAAAAGGAGGGAAGGTCTAATGCAAAATGTGGACTATGCTAGCTATGATTGGGAAAAAATAATTTTTCATACAGCATTATCTGTTGACTTGTATTAGCAGCATTCTGGTCATAAGCGTTTTGCTTTCCTCAAATATGATGAGGTAAGCTACTTTAAAGTGTGGTGGGGCTTTCTTCCACATGGCTCCTGGAGGTGTTGAGTCCCAATTTAGCCAATTAATTTGGGTTTAGTTTTGATATGGATGAGGGAGACCGGCTTCATTCATGATGCACACACAGTTTTGCCAGTAAGGAAAAAAAAAAAAAAGCAACCTGAATGTTCCTACTCATTAGATGCTATCTGGAGAGCTCCTACCCCACAGCCACAAAGGTCCTGGCCCTTAAAAAGACTCAATGCGGCCTTTCTGCATCTCATACTATATTGTGCAAGATGCTCCTGTGAAAGAAAGTTGTGCTGCATCAGTCATCTCCCTCCTGAAGATCCCTGCGGATGAGGATTTGTGTTTTAAAGGTTCTCAGAAGTCCTGCAACAACAGTTCTAAAACTTATTTGTCCAGGGGATCTTTTCTTCCACTGAGCATAGTTGAGGAGACACGGCCTTAAGCCTTGAGCAGAGAAAGAGACAAGAAACTGTTGGCTCACTTACAACCAAGTGTTGTGTTTATGTTTTAGGTTTTCATGAAAGTGAGGTGCTGTTTGAGGTTCTGAATCAAATTGGGTGGTTGAAGAGAGGCTGGTATCCCTGTAGACTTAGCCAGCCATGAGAGGTTGAGTTTTGTTGAAGGAGGTGTTTTACAAAGGGAAATAGGGTGTTTCCTGGGCATCACATTAGCACTTAAATACATGTATCACTGAAATGAAATGAAATGATGGCATGAAATGAAATGAAATGATGAAACGAAATGATGAAATGATGAAATGAAATGCAATGATAAAATGATGAAATGAAATGAAATGATGAGATGAAATGAAATGGTGAAATGATGAAATGAAATGCTGAAATGAAATGAAATGATGAGATGAAATGAAATGATGAAATGATGAAATGGAATGATGAAATGAAATGATGAAATGATGAAATGAAATGGTGCAATGAAATGAGGAAATTAAATGCTAAAATGAAATGATGAAGTGCAATGGTGAAATGAAATGACATGATGAAATGATGAAATGAAGAAATAGTATGAAATGATGAAATGAAATGATGAAATGAAGTGAAATGATGAAATGATGAATTAATGAAATGAGGGGTGGAGCCAAGATGGCCAAATAGGAACAGCTCCGGTCTACAGCTCCCAGCATAAGCGATGCAGAAGACAGGTGATTTCTGCATTTCCATCTGAGGTACCCGGTTCATCTCACTAAGGGAGTGCCAAATGGTGGGTGCAGGACAGTGGGTGCAGCCCACTGTGTGGGAGCCGAAGCAGGGTGAGGCATTACCTCACCCAGGAAGCACAAGTGGTCAGGAAGTTCCCTTTCCTAGTCAAAGAACGGGGTGACAGATGGCGCCTGGAAAATCGGGTCACTCTCACCATAATACTGCACTTTTCCAATAGTCTTGTAAAACGGCACACCAGGAGATTCTCTCCCGCACCTGGCTCGGAGGGTCTTACGCCAATAGACTCTTGCTGATTGCTAGCACGACACTCTGAGATCAAAGTGCAAGGCAGCAGTGAGGCTGGGGAGTGGGGCCCGCCATTGCCCTGGCTTTCTTAGGTAAACAAAGCAGCCAGGCAGCTGGAACTGGGTGGAACCCACAACAGCTCCAGGAGGCCTGCCTGCCTCTATAGGCTCCACCTCTGGGGGAAGGGCATAGACACACAAAAAGTCAGCAGTAACCTCTGCAGACTTAAATGTCCCTGTCTGACAGCTTTGAAGAGAGTTCTCTTCAGCATGCAACTGGAGATCTGAGACTGGGCAGACTGCCTCCTAAAGTGGGTCACTGAACCCCGAGCAGCCTAACTGGGAGGCATCCCCCTGTAGGGACAGACTGACACCTCACTCGGCTGGGTAGTCCTCTGAGACCAAACTTCCAGAGGAATGATCAGACAGCTGAATTTGTGGTTCACGAAAATCCGCTGTTCTGCAGCCACCGCTGCTGATACCCAGGCAAACAGGGTCTGGTGTGGACCTCTAGTAGACTCCAACAGACCTGCAGCTGAGGGTCCTGTCTGTTAGAAGGAAAACTAACAAACAGAAAGGACACCCACACCAAAAACCCATCTGTACATCAACATCATCAAAGACCAAAAGTTGATAAAACCACAAAGATGGGGAGAAAACAGATCAGAAAAACTGGAAACTCTAAAAAGCAGAGTGCCTCTCCTTCTCCAAAGGAATGCAGTTCCTCACCAGCAATGGAATAAAACTGGACAGAGAATAACTTTGATGACTTGAGAAAAGAAGGCTTCAGATGATCAAACTACTGCGAGCTACAGGAGGAAATTCAAACCAATAGCAAAGAAGTTAAAACTTTGAAAAACAATTAGACGAATGTATAACTGGAATAACCAATGCAGAGAAATGCTTAAAGGATCTGATGGAGCTGAAAGCCAAGTTTCGAGAAGTACATGTAGAAGGCAGATGCCTCAGGAGCCGATGCAATCAACTGGAAGAAAGGGTATCAGTGATGGAAGATGAAATGAATGAAACGAAGGGAGAAGGGAAGTTTAGAGAAAAAAGAATAAAAAGAAACGAACAAAGCCTCCAGGAATTATGGGACTCTGTGAAAAGACCAAACCTACGTCTGATTGGTGTACCTGAAAGTGACGGGGAGAATGGAACTAAGTTGGAAAACACTCTGCAAGATGTTATCCAGGAGGACTTCCCCAATCTAGCAAGGCAGGCCAACATTCAGATTCAGGAAACACAGAGAACACCACAAAGATACTCCTCAAGAAGAGAAACTCCAAGACACATAATTGTCAAATTCACCAAAGTTGAAATGAAGGAAAAAATGTTAAGGGCAGCCAGAGAGAAAGGTCGGGTTACCCACAAAGGGAAGCCCATCACACTAACAGCTGATCTCTCAGCAGAAACTCTTCAAGCCAGAAGAGAGTGGGGGCCAATATTCAACATTCTTAAAGAAAATAATTTTCAACCCAGAATTTCATATCCAGCCAAACTAAGCTTCATAAGTGAAGGAGAAATAAAATCCTTTACAGACAAGCAAATGCTGAGAGATTTGCTTGCCCTAAAAGAGCTCCTGAAGGAAGCACTAAGCATGGAAAGGAACAACTGGTACCAGTCACTGCAAAAACATGACAGATTGTAAAGACAGTTGCGACTAGGAAGAAACTGCATCAACTAATGAGCAAAATAACCAGCTAACATCATAATGACAGGATCAAATTCACACATAACAATATTAACTTTAAATGTAAATGGGCTAAATGCTCCAATTAAAAAACACAGACTGGCAAATTGGATAAGGAGACAAGACCCATCAGTGTGCTGTATTCAGGAAACCCATCTCACGTGCAGAGACACACATAGACTCAAAATAAAGGGACGGAGGAAGGTCTACCAAGCAAATGGAAAACAAAAAAAGGCAGGAGTTGCAATCCTAGTCTGTGATAAAATAGACTTTAAACCAACAAAGATCAAAAGAGACAAAGAAGGCGTTTACATAATGGTAAAGGGATCAATTCAACAAGAAAAGCTAACTATCCTAAATATATATGCACCCAATACAGGAGCACCCAGATTCATAAAGCAAGTCCTGAGTGACCTACAAAGAGACTTAGACTCCCCCACAATCATAATGGGAGATTTTAACACGCCACTGTCAACATTGGACAGATCAACGAGACAGAAAGTTAGCAAGGACACCCAGGAATTGAACTCAGCTCTGCACCAAGCACACCTAATAGACATCTACGGAACTCTCCACCCCAAATCAACAGAATATACATTTTTTTCAGCACCACACCACACCCATTCCAAACTTGATCACATAGTTGGAAGTAAAGCTCTCCTCAGCAAATGTAAAAGAACAGAAATTATAACAAACTGTCTCTCAGACCACAGTGCAATCAAACTAGAACTCAGGATTAAGAAACTCACTCAAAACCGCTCAACTACATGGAAAATGAACAACCTGCTCCGGAATGACCACTGGGTACATAACGAAATGAAGGCAGAAATAAAGATGTTCTTTGAAACCAAGGAGAACAAAGATAAAACATACCAGAATCTCTGGGACACACTCAAAGCAGTGGGTAGAGGGAAATTTATAGCACTAAATGCCCACAAGAGAAAGCAGGAAAGATCCAAAATTGACACCCTAACATCACAATTAAAAGAACTTGAAAAGCAAGAGCAAACACATTCAAAAGCTAGCAGAAGGCAAGAAATAACTAACATCAGAGCAGAACTGAAGGAAATAGAGACACAAAAAACCCTTCAAAAAATTAATGAATCCAGCAGCTGGTTTGTTGAAAAGATCAACAAAATTGATAGACCACTAGCAAGACTAATAAAGAAGAAAAGAGAAAAGAATCAAATAGACACAACAAAAAATGATACAGGGGTTATCACCACCGATCCCACAGAAATACAATCTACCATCACAGAAAACTACAAACACCTCTATGCAAATAAACTAGAAAATCTAGAAGAAATGGATAAATTCCTCGACAGATACACTCTCCCAAGACTAAACCAGGAAGAAGTTGAATCTCTGAATAGACCAATAACAGGCTCTGAAATTGTGGCAATAATCAATAGCTTACCAACCAAAAAGAGTCCAGGACCAGATGGATTCACAGCAGAATTCTACCAGAGGCACAAGGAGGAACTGGTACCATTCCTTCTGAAACTATTCCAATCAATAGAAAAAGAGGGATTCCTCTCTAACTCATTTTATGAGGCCAGCATCATCCTCATACCAAAGCCGGGCAGAGACACAACAAAAAAAGAGAATTTTAGACCAATATCTTTCATGAACATTGATGCAAAAATCCTCAATAAAATACTGGCAAACCGAATCCAGCAGCACATCAAAAAGCTTATCCACCATGATCAAGTGGGCTTCATCCCTGGGATGCAAGGCTGGTTCAACATATGCAAATCAATAAACGTAATCCAGCATATAAACCTAACCAAGGACAAAAACCACATGATTCTCTCAATAGATGAAGAAAAGGCCTTTGACAAAATTCAACAGCCCTTCATGCTAAACATTCTCAATAAATTAGGTATTGATGGGATGTATCTCAAAATAATAAGAGCTATCTATGACAAACACACAGCCAATATCATACTGAATGGGCAAAAACTGGAAGCATTCCTTTTGAAAACTGGCACACGACAGGGATGTCCTCTGTCACCACTCCTACTCAACATAGTGTTGGAAGTTCTGGCCAGGGCAATCAGGCAGGAGAAGGAAACAAAGGGTATTCAATTAGGAAAAGAGGAAGTCAAATTGTCCCCGTTTGCAGATGACATGGTTGCATATCTAGAAAACCCCATTGTCTCAGCCCAAAATCTCCTTAAGCTGATAAGCAACTTCAGCAAAGTCTCAGGATACAAAATCAATGTGCAAAAATCACAAGCATTCTTGTACACCAATAACACACAAACAGAGTGCCCAATCATGAGGGAACTCCCATTCACAATTGCTTCAAAGAGAATAAAATACCTAGGAACCCAACTTACAAGGGACATGAAGGACATCTTCAAGGAGAACTGCAAACCACTGCTCAATGAAATAAAAGAGGACACAAACAAATGGAAAAACATTCCATGCTCTTGGGTTGGAAGAATCAGTATCGTGAAAATGGCCATACTGCCCAAGGTAATTTACAGATTCAATGCCATCCCCATCAAGCTACCAATGACTTTCTTCACAGAATTGGAAAAAACGACTTTAAAGTACATATTGAACCAAAAAAGAGCCCGCATCACCAAGTCAATCCTAAGCCAAAAGAACAAAGCTGGAGGCATCACGCTACCTGACTTCAAACTATACTACAAGGCTACAGTAACAAAAACAGCATGGTACTGGTACCAAAACACAGACATAGATCAATGGAACAGGACAGAGCCCTCAGAAATAATGCCACATGGCTACAACTGCCTGATCTTTGACAAACCTGACAAAAACAAGCAATAGGGAAAGGATTCCCTATTTAATAAATGGTGCTGGGAAAACTGGCTAGCCATATGTAAAAGCTGAAACTGGATCCTCTCCTTACACCTTATACAAAAATTAATTCAAGTTGGATCAAAGACTTACATGTTAGACCTAAAATCATAAAAACCCTAGAAGAAAACCTAGGCAATACCATTCAGGACATAGGCCTGGGCAAGGACTTCATGTCTAAAACACCAAAAGCAATGGGAACAAAAGCCAAAATTGACAAAGGGGATCTAATTAAACTAAAGAGCTTCTGCACAGCAAAAGAAACTACCATCAGAGTGAACAGGTAACCTACAAAATGGGAGAAAATTTTTGCAACCTACTCATCTGACAAAGGGCTAATAACCAGAATCTACAATGAACTCAAACAAATTTACAAGTAAAACACAAACAACCGCATCAAAAAGTGGGTGAAGGACACGAACAGACACTTCTCAAAAGAAGACATTTACGCAGCCAAAAAACACATGAAAAAATGCTCATCATCACTGGCCATCAGAGAAATGCAAATCAAAACCACAATGAGATACCATCTCACACCAGTTAGAATGGCGATCATTAAAAAGTCAGGAAACGGCAGGTGCTGGAGAGGATGTGGAGAAATAGGAACACTTTTACACTGTTGGTGGGACGGTAAACAAGTTCAACCATTGTGGAAGTCAGTGTGGCGATTCCTCAAGTATCTAGAACTAGAAATACCATGTGACCCAGCCATTCCATTACTGGGTATATACACAAAGGACTACAATTCATGCTGCAATAAAGACACATGCACACGTATGTTTATTGCGGCAGTATTCACAATAGCAAAGACTTGGAACCATCCCAAATGTCCAACAACGATAGACTGCATTAAGAAAATGTGACACATATGCACCATGGAGTACTATGCAGCCACAAAAAAATGATGAGTTCGTGTCCTATGTAGGGACATGGATGAAACTGGAAATCATCATTCTCAGTAACCTCTCACAAGGACAAAAAACCAAACACCACATGTTATCATTCATAGGTGGGTATTGAACAATGAGAACACATGGACACAGGAAGGGGAACATCACACTTTGGGGACGGTTGTGGGGTGGGGTGAGTGGGGAGGGATAGCATTAGGAGATATACCTAATGCTAAATGACGAGTTAATGGGTCCAGCACACCAACATGGCACATGAACACTTATGTTACAAACCTGCACATAGTGCACATGTATCCTAAAGCTTAAGGTATAATAATAAAATAAAATAGAATAAAATAACAAAATATACACTAATACAGATAAACCAACGAAAAAAAATTGTAGAGAAAGGTAATTTAAAAATGTGAAGGATAGAGTAATAATCTAACACGTTGAAATCTAAGAAGGAGAAAACAGCTTGTCTGAACAGCATTTTAAGTGGCAATGTTAGAGGTTTTATCAAAATTGACCAATAATATTAAACGACAGGTTCTGGAGGCTTTTCAAAGCAAAGGAAAACACACACAGAGCACACATCTAGAAACATAATGGGACAATTTCTGAAAAGTAAAAGAAAAATGTAAAGAGCACTTGATAAAAAAAATTGGGCTAACTACAAAGAGAAAGAGTTGACTGATAACAACTTTCTCAAATGAAGCAACGAAAGCCAACAAGTGAGGTATTGATATCTTTCAAGTCCTGAATTAAAATAAGTGCTGACCTAGAACTGTCTACTTGGTGGACATATCCATCAAAAGCAAAGATACAATAAAGAATTTCTCCCAAGCAGACCCACAGGAAAAGAAATACTAAAGATTATTCTTCAGGTAGAAGAGCCATGATCCCTGATGAAAGTTTGCAGATAGAAGAACAATTTTTTAATGAAAGAAATAAACATAGAGAGAAATTTAATTGGATATTGACTGTATAACAGAATGCTATCTCATAAAGTTTAAAATGTATCTTCCTTACAATGGCAGAAGCACATAAGTTGTGAGTTGGATAAATTAATTTTAAAATATTGTCAAGATTTTTTTTTGCCAATAGACAGATGTACCAATTATATTAGACCCTGAATTCAAGAATGCACGTTGTATTAAACCAGGTAAAACATAACCAGACCAGATGTTTTAAATGGACTCTCTTAAAGTTTTTATACTTTATATTCATATTTCACATATGTTGAAAGTAAATAATGGAAAAGCATGCAATGCAAATATTAACCAAAATATAGCATTAGTTATACTTATATTCACATTTTAAAAGTTGGACACAGTTAAGTCTCAGTGATGTTTTTACACAACGGAGGCAACCTGTGCAGTTATAATTAGTATTATATTATGCTCTTGGCCTGATTACAGAAGGGAAAGGGGAGATCATGCCAGACAATGGCAGAATGAAGCAACAAGGAGTAGAGTTACAGAACATGATGCTGTAACTGGGACTGGAGTTACACTTTTAGAGTTAAAGAATAGTAAACTGGACAAAATATATGAAACATTTTTTTGATGTACTGCACATCAGGCAGCAAAGGACTGTCCTCTGCAAGAGAAGAGAAGGAGCCAGAATGAGTCCTGCTTTATTCCCAGATTCTCTGTGACAGCAGTAGAGAGGAATCCCAGAGAGAGCAGACATTGTCATTGCACTGAGGAACCAGATAAAATTCAAAAAAGGTTAAGCAGCTGGAATGTGTAGTAGAAGAGAACGTTTACAGAAAAAGGAACCAAGAATCAGCCTAAGGATTCTCTGAAGTCCCTCAGCCAAATGTACATAGGATGAAATTCTAAGGAGCTCAGCAAAGGAATGTACCAGGGAGTTGGAAGAAGAACATTTCCCTGGCATCACATGACAGGAAGACACGTTAGCTCTGGCCAGCCAGAGAAGGGAATCCCCTCTGTACCTCCAGGATATTCAGTAAAGACCACTGGAGGTTCATGCCCTAGTGACAGTGCTCATTTAGCTCCAAATTACAGATGGCTCTAGACTAACTCAACAAAGTTTAAAGAGAAGGTTTAAAACAACAACAGAAAAATACTCATCCTGAAGTTACTGAACTGCCTGCCACATCATTGTTCAAAGGTAGCCAATCAAATCTAGATATTCAATAGCATAACACCAAAAAACCCCCAAAAAAACTCTGACATGCAAAGAAGCCATAAGATATATATGATTAAGACATATATTAACAGGATAAAAATATGTCATTTATAAATGACAGAGAAGAAGGAAATTTCAAGGTCCTTAAAGTAAATATATTTTATAAATACATATAGATAGATACATATATATGTCAAAGTACTTAAATGAAAATTAAACATAGGAGAAAAATAGAAGTTATAAAATGAAAAATGTGACATATATAGATGAAAAATAAATATTTGAAATAAAAATTCCATGAGATAGAATAAGTAATGGATTTTACCCTAACATCAGAAAATTTATAGAACAAAATAGAAGCTTTACAAACTAAAGGACAAAGAGTAAACTAAAATAAGAAAGCCAGAAACTCACTGATACATCAGACAATGTGCAGCAGTGTAACATACATGTAATCAATATCTCAAAAAGGATGGGTGGGGGAATTATAGGTGAATAAAGAATGGTACACTCATTCCTGAGGGCACCGAGGAGGGAGGATAGCTTTAGATTCCTAAGGGAGGGTATTATCCATTCATGAAGGTCCAACTCCCATGAACAAACACCTCCCAGTGAGCCCCACCTGCGACATTGGGGATCAAATTTTAACATGAGATTGAAAGGGGCAAGCATTCAAACCATAGCAAGAGTTAAATTTCCTTTCTAAGAAAATCACTGATATGGTTCCATTTCAGCATAGATAAAAGCTAGTATTTCAACCTACCATTGAGTGTACTTATAGCTCACCAAAAGGGCACTCTGTCTTGGGAATACAGATTTGCCTAGAGGTATCCTAGTGCAGTCAAAGAAAGAGCAATGAGGGATAGAAAAGGTTAGTGATGGAGACACCAGAGCTGCATTTTGCAACAAACAATGTAAAAACTTTACGGATTGGTTCTGCTAACTTACTACAGTTTACATTCCTCTCAGGTGGGAGAATTGTTGCGTTTTTTCTAAAGATAGAAAAGCAATTCAGATAATCTGAAATCTCCACAAGAAGGATAAGAAGCACAGCAGAAACTATTCTATGCAGGAAGTCAATCCTTTCAACTGTCTGTGCTCCATAGAAACAATTGTCTGCACTGGGAGTCATATGAGGTACAGACAACAGCCAGACCTCTCATCCTCTCATTAGTGATTTCAGAATAAATTACCAGTCAACTGAGTAATTCACTGAGTAAAGTAAACATTTGGCACTGACAGACGTTAGACGGTTAACTATTTGTATCACCATATTCATTAAGCTGGAATATGTTCCATTACTCGTATGACATCTGAATGGAAGATGTTGAAAGGTCTCTCATCTTGTAAGATGGATATGAAAGAACATTTTCTGAGAAATGGAATTCTTAACACACCTGCGAGGTGGATGGAAGAGAAAAAAAAAGAATAATCAGCTTGAGTTCTTCTCCTTGATAAGACAACTCACTAAAAACATAAAGAGAAAAATACAAGTTTAAAATAATTAACCAGAAGAAGACGACCCTAGAGTTTTTAAATTGCTGATAAGATTTTAATTTGCTTCAAGTTGAAAATAATTATATTGCTTGTATTTTAAGGCACATAATGAGCAATTATATCACACATGATAGTTTCAGCAGTAAAATATCCGTTAACAGCTGGAACTCATAAAAGCATAGCACAATGTGAAGATGGAATTTGCTAAAATAAACCGTCTGCTGAAAACTACTATTCTGCACATTTAAAAATAAAGTTTATATGTTATTTGTCTTATTTAATAGGTCTGTGAAAAAAATGCGATATTTGAAAAGTAGGTGTTACCTTAATTATTTCTTTATGTTAGACGGCTGGTTACAATAATGCACAGTAAGGTGCTACATAGATATATTGCTAAATTTTCTGCATATACTATGTATTTGGCTTAAATTATTTGAAATTTTATAGTTAAAGTAACAAATGTATACTTAAATGTTTTGACACAAATTACAAATATACCTTTAAAAAGCGTCTTACACTCTAAATATTATTTGTCACCTATATATTTGTCTTTTCTCTATAGGAAAGTTTAAATTTTTCCCTTGAAGCTTTAATTATTTGAGTCTATAAAACAAACTGATAATGCACAAATTAACAGGAAAAAAGGTTTACAGATATGTGCACAAGTATGCACTTGGACTTTACATAATATATATAATATATCTATACAAGTATTTGTATATTATAAACAGATATAGAAATATATACTATATATATAAAAACTCCAGGAAAGGCAAGGTAGTCAACACGCGTATGCTGTCTTGAGGTTACAGAAAACACAGAGCTGTAGGTTGGTAAATGAGGCTTTGCGGAAGACAGGTGACGACAAGGAAGAAAGAGGAGCCTGGCAGCAGAGGTGGTCTTGTTACATGGGTGAAACCTCACAGGGAGCAGCCCTCCTCTTGGGAAGTATAGATAGGAAATGGTTTTTAGAAATGTAAACGTGCCAGACTCAGTTAATCTTTCCTAAACCCAGACAAGGGAGTATCTCAGGGAAAGCCAGGCTATATCAATGCAGATTTTCTCTACAAATACAAATCTCCCCAACAAACACAGCTTTTCAGCTATTTTTGTAGAAGAAGCTATCTCCAGTCTTCCGAGTAGCCATCTTGAAATATGTCAAGAAGCTGGCCAGGCGCACGCCTGTAATCCCAACACTTTGGGAGGCTGAAGTGGGTAGATCACCTGAAGTCAGGAGTTGGAGACCAGCCTGACCTACATGGTGAAACCACGTCTCTACTAAATACAAAAAATTAGCCGAGTGTGGTGGTGCATGACTGTAATCTCAGCTACTTGGGAGGCTGAGCTAGGAGAATTACTTGACCCTGGGAGGCTGAGGTTTCAGTGAGCCAAGATTGTGCCATTGCACTCTAACCTGGGCAATAAAAGCAAATCTCCATCTCAAAAAAAATGCATTTTTGTGTTATATTTTGAGTATCTTTACCTCCATATGTACAATAAACAATATTGTGATTTTTAATCTTTACTCTTCTGTGGAGAAAACACAGGTGTGATTTCTAGTGTAGCTGAACATCGTTTATTTGACAATATTGCAGTTGTGTGTGGGTGTGTGCCTGTGTAGCTACTCTTTAATGTTGTTCTCACATAATGATTAGATATTAACAATTAATTCAGAAAAATGTATGTTTTGCAATATTTCTCCATGTTATTATGCTTTAAATTAGTTTAATCATGCCCCTATAATGTTTAAATTTTAACCTTTGACTATAGTTCTCAATCTTACTTTGGATCCTGCATTTCAATTTATGCTAATAAAATCCTACAGCTAAAAAAGATTATACAAAATTATCTACATTTTTACTAGTATTCTGGTGTCATTTGAAATTATGTAATGAAATCAAATTTGAATTTGGATTACTGTTATCTGAGTTAAGGATCTAAATTTTTAATTTTCTTATAAATATTACATAATTATTTCTGAACCATATGTTGACTAATCTGCCCTTTATATGATGTGCATTATAAGAGCTTCTGATTGTTTCATTTGCAAAGATGAATACTTGAGAAGTAGATATTTAATCATAACATTTCAAAATCTACTGGATAACCTAGAATTGAAAAATAGCCTATAGGTTGAAAAACTCCTGTAGTGAAGAAAGAAAATAACTAATATACAGTGACAATATAAATATTATAAGTATTTATTTTATTACCGCCCTGAAATTTGATAATACAAACATGTAATATCTACATATCATCCATATATCAGGTCCTAAAAAATCAATACATTCTTCAAAAATTTATCATAACAGAAAATGCACTCTCTCCTTGATGGAATTAAGTTACAAATAAAAGTAAAAATAAGTAGATAAGTAGATGGAAGTAGATGTTTAAAAACAAAGAAAAATATTTGTTTTCGATAACATAAAATCTCAATTGACAATTCCAATATTTCCAGAACTTTGCCTGTCAACTGGTGGAAAGTTTTCCCCAGGAGACATTTGTCAATGTCTAGGGTTATTGTGGGCATGTCAAGACTGGTGGAGGTGTGAAATTTAGAGGTCAAACGAAACACCTAGCTTTGCTAGGGCAGCCTCCCACAACAAAGAATCCTCTGGTCCTAAAGGTAATTAGCACCAAGGTTCAGAAACCATAATCTAGACAGGAAACACTACGTAGCTATTCCAAGTGCTCAGGAAAACACATCAGTGCCCTCGAGGGGAAAAGTGTAAACATTTTAATTGCAGTACATTGTGACACAAATCCATGTTGTTAATCTAAGTGGAAGGGGCTGAAGCAGAAAACGTAGTTCAAAGAGTTTACTTGAGCCACAATGAGGACAGCTGCGTGGAAGAAACAGACCCAAGTATACTTGGATATAAACTCCCTTTGGAGCTTTGCAACAAGCAGTTTCTTAAAGGCGAAAAAGGGTCCAGAAGTTGGATGATGCAAAGAGGTTTGTCGCAAATTCTCATTGGCTTATGGAAATAACATGTATTAGTGACTGGCTATACACTGTTACACTATTATTGGGTGTAGATTATCGTGTCTGGTGTGGCATTATTGGTTGATTTATACCTACTGTGGCAACAGCAAGCAGCCTAGATGAACACACAGCTCAAAGAGGAGCAGGACAGAACTGCTGTCTCATTGGAATATCTCTCTGGGCCTGATTATTTAAAAGGACTTGCATTTCTCACATGAAAGTTATTATCTTTTCTCAATGTCCATAAATGAGAATAAATAGATGTAAAATAGATCTTTTCGAGGATGAAGTAAATGGAATGAAAAACAAAACCCAAGCTGACAGAAATCATAGAGGGAAGAAAAGGTTATAAATATATGGATTTTTCAAAGTGATTTTAAGCTATTAGGAATCAGGTAAATGTTGGGGGATTTTGTCTGAGAATGGGCTAAAGGAGAATGCCCCTTTTGCCTTCTGAAGTTTCCCTAAAAATCACTAATAGGAGGCAGATAAATAGTAGAAAAGGCATACAGGTTTCTGCAATGTGTGTACACTGGAGCCCTTAGAATGAAGACCCAGAAACACGATGCGTGCAGAAGCTTATCTACCACATGAAGTTTACAGAAAGAATGGGGTCTTGGATCACAGGGAAAAAAAAAAAAGAAAGGTTATGTGAGAAAGTGACCCTGGCTAGCAACAGTGGACTTATTACATAGGTGGAACCTCACTGGGAGCAGTCCTCAGAGAGAATAGACAGAAAATGTTTCTTTCAGACCTTTGGAGACCTCAGACTCTCAATTAAACTTTCCTCGATCCAGACAAGGGGGCAGACCTCAGAGAAAGCCTGGCTGCATCAAGGCAGATTATCTACCGATGCAAATCTCCCCAAGACAGCTTTGCAGCTAACTTTGAATTTCCAGACCTTCTCAATAGCCATTTTGAAATATATCAAGGAAATACATTTAGGGGTAAAATATATTAGTTTCCCTCATACAGCTATAAAACATACAGGAATAATTTTTGTCAATGTCTACTACAAATCCAATATAGCAGTAATTATAAAACCCACCAGATATTGAAGAAAAATATGTAGAGTACCTCAATTACAAATGTTGATACTATAATGCTAAATAAAATAAAAATAATATCCAACAATATTTGAAACAGTAAGACAAGAAATTGGCCAAAAAAAATAAAACAAATATCCACCTTGGGGATGAAAGTGTGTTTCCAAATTTGGTAACCCAATAATATTAATAATCATATTGATTAGCCCAAATTAAAAATAAATAGGGGATTCTCAGTACATGATAAAGTATGTTTGTTAAAAGGCAATATTCATGTCTTTAAAGATTTTAAATGCTATAAAGAGTCTGATATTCTACATGCAATCATGTATATGTCCATTAGAAGAAGAGAGGCCTGATTTTCATATGTCACTACAAAGAGATAGAAAAGTGGAAAGATTAATTTGCATATGCATAGAGAAAGCATAAAATATAAATTTACTATCATATTAAAGGAATTTTAACTCAACAATAAAATAATTCAAAGTTAAAATTTTAAATATTTTTAGCAGGTACATTATTATTAGATAATATTTATAATAATTGTGAAAATATTCAATGCTAAAATAAGATACAATGTCTAAACATCAGTATTAAAACTAGTATAAATATTTGCTTGTTTATACAAGGAAAATTCAAGCTCGACCTAAAATCATACGGGAAATAAAAGAAAAATTTTAAGGGAGCACTTTAATAACATAATCATATGTATATATACACACAAACATATAACATGTATATATGTTATATGGGACTGATATAGATTTAACATGTTATGTCTATATTTGTATCTATAAGTACAGCTGTATGTGTCTACATTTCTACATATTTACTCAGTGATATAAATATAGACTGGAATAAATATATAGACACATATGATTCTTGGATACAAAAGATTTAGTATCATAAAGACAAATTCTTTCCAAATTCACTTATGAATTCACAACAATATACAGTTTCATTAATATAATTTAAAATTTTTAAATAAATTCCAAGATTCATTTAAAAGAATATACATGTATACAAGCAGTCAAGAAAGAAGCAAGAGTGCACTAAACTAACTTGCTATTAAAATACATTTGTAAACTTAGTCACTAAAACTGAGCAGTACTGATTTGGAGTACTGGAATTTAGCTATATGGGATCTCAAAAGCACAGAGCTCAAAGGAGACCCCTGTATGCACGAGAGCTTAGGATGTGCTTTGGAAGGCATTACCAAACCACGGGCAAAGTTACTTTAGTGTCTTAGTCTTACTAGATTTGAAAAGCCAGAGAAAAGACTCAAGAACACCATACAACAGCAAAACAAAAGGACAGGGAGAGAGTGTGAAGATACTGAAACATTTTACATAAAGTTGTATAAAACATCCTTTAAAGAAAACATAAAGTTTAGGATATACATCAAAATCAGCAGAGCCACTAAATAAATAAATAGGCATTGTAAAATAACAAGAGAAAATTTAAATGGATTTCTAAAAAATATTGACACCTATGATTTTTAACATATGTTTAAGAAATCCGGAATTTCACAGGGCAGCCTTTCACAACGCAGATATGTTAGGACATAAAGGTCCTTCTGTTTTTAATTTACTAGTGTTTATAGAGCTACAAATGTCTTCTACCCTTGTCTTTTGTCTGATGGTGCAAAAAATTTTCATAAGCATGTATTTCTGAATGCCTGATGGATTGACATATATAATAAGCTGCTAGTATTAAAATATGTGACATAAAACGCATCCAATCTTCTCACTGTTTACATAAATTCTAGGTTTCTCCTATTTACCTCAAGCATGTATGGAGCGAATTCTTACCTTTTAATATTGCCATGGCATTCACATTGAACATAAGTTGAACTCTCTCATATGGTAGCTGGGTTCGGATTCCCTTGACAATTTCCATTTCTAACCCTCACAGTTCCTCAGTGTGGCTGGCCCAGATATTGACCCTACACAGTTGCCTCCTCCTGGTGACTACCAGCTATGGAACCGTTGGATACAACCTACCTGACTCACCCCACAGACCTCACAGTGCACATGGACAGCCTCCACACGCCAGAGTGACCTGCTCCATTGCAGCCAGAGTCAAGAAATGTGCCTGCTGGCACTCACCCCACCAACTAGTGCCCCGTGGAAAACTTATTTGGATAATGTTCTGGGCCCAATAAAAACTGGAGTCCCACAGACCCCTTTTCCCTCTCCTGCTCCCCACTCATCTTCCCTATTTTGTTCAGCCCTATGAGGTGTGCTACTGTATTAGTCCATTTTCACACTGCCGGTAAAGACATGCCCAAGACTGGGTAATTTCCAGAGGAAAGAGGTTTAATAGATGCACAGTTCCACATGGCTGGGTAGGCCTCACAATCATGGTGCAAGCTGAAAGGCACGTCTCACATGGCAGCAGACAAGACAAGGGAGCTTGTGCAGGAAACTCCCCTTTATAAAACCATCAGATCTTGTGAGACTTATTCACTATCAGAAGAACAGCATGGGAAAGACCTGCCCTCATGATTCAATTACCTCCCACCTGTTCCCTCCCACAACATGTGGGAATTCAAGATGAGATTTGGCTGGGGACACAGCTAAACCCTATTCTCAGCTACCCTCTTCTCTCTGGATCTGTGAGTAATAAACCTACTTCTGTGATTTCCCATGTTTGGTTCTGTAGCCTCCATGTGTCTGTGCTGACCTACACTGGAACCTAACTCTCCTCCTGGCCAGGGTCTCTGAGAGTGGCTCTTGTCAGAAATACACAGGACACAGGTCAGGCGACAGTCACCAGGCATCTCCTAGTCTCAACAGATGTTATGTGAGAGGGAGGCCTGGTCGTGGGATGCACACCTGGCCACTGCTCGGGTAAGGAAGTGTCCTGTGAAAGGCACATGTTAAGCATCCACAATCCCCTGACCAGAACCCCAGAAAGGCAGGGCTCCAATTGACAGTCACTCTCCAGAGACAAACCTCAAGCCCTAACTGGAGGAAAAGAAAACAATGTAAAAAGTTGAATTTATCTTACTATTTCAATGATCCAGTAAAGACATTCTACGCCTGTACACCACATATTTTCTTTGATTGTGGATTTATTTTAGATAGAATTTTAGGTCTGGCTTTCACTTTAGCCTGGTCCCTACCTCAAGCATAAGGTATAGATTTTCCATGCGTTCTTTTCTGGTACTACTACCTGCCAGTGTGAGTTCATGTCCTAGTCTATCTTGAGGGAATCCCCCTGTTCATTATTGTCAGAGTGAGACTGTTAAGTCTTGATTTCCCTGGACAGCTTCACTGCATGACTTTTAATATGATTTTTTAATATACCCTTTACTGGACAATAAATTATATAGTTATCTGAGTAAGAGATATGGTCAGGAAGAGGCACTGCCTCATTCAGCTTTTCTGTTTGGTGAACTCGCATATGTTCTCCTCACCCGCCAGTCACCTCTAAACCGTATTGTTCCAAGACAACAAACAGAACTCGAGTGTGTATCTTTCACCACTGGATTTGTGTTTGCTCCATAAAGCTTCATGCTTAACAGGGTTTCTGTTAGCATTTTCTCTATTTATTTTCCCATAAAATATCACAGGCCTTCTTCATATGGAATTATGGGTGATTTCCTTCAATCTGCATCACATCAAGTTGAGATTCATGTTGATGAAAAGTAAAACATACGTTGAAAATATCAGTAAGGATGTTATCCCCTCCTTTTTAGGACCTGTGCTTGTGATACAAGCACATTTTAATACAATTGTGGTCTCATGCTTTGATCATTCCTATGATGAAAATAACATCTTTAGATAAAATATCTGAGTTTTATGAGGCCTTTAGTATGTGATGTGATAGAATATCAGAAGACTATACTTTTTTCTAGTTTTCCATGCAATTCTATCATTGTTTCATCTTTACTCCTACCAGAGTAATTTTCCAAAATAGATATCTTGTCATTCTTCCTGTTGTTATCAGTAAATAAGTGAAATGAAAAGCTAGATTATATAATTTATCTAGAACAAGAAAGTAGAATTGAATCTATATTCATTAATGAGACTAACCACTCAATTACACAGATAGGCATTTTATATTTTGAAGATCCTATGGACCCATTGACAGAAATACTATTATTTATGTCTATGTGGACATCACCTGTGCATATTTACATAGAAATCAATGAGAGTTGATTTTTATTTTTATTATATATATTTTTTGAGATAGGGTCTTGCTTTGTTGCCCAGGCTGGAGTGCAGTGGTGCAATCACTGCTCACTGCAGCCTCAGCCTCCCAAGCTCAAGCAATCCTTCCACCTTGGCCTCCCAAATATCTAGGACAACAGGTGCACATCGCCATGCCCACTTTTTTTTTTAACTTTTGATAGAGACTATGTCTTGCAATGTTGCCCAGGTTGCTTGTGAACTCCTGGGCTCAAGGAATCCTCGCATTTCAGCCTCTTCAACTGCTGGTATTACAAGCATGAACCACCATATGGGCTGGAAGCTGATTTTTAAAATACTGAGATCATATAGATGACAGCACCTGAAAAATAGACAACACCAAGCTTTAAGTTAAAAGGTGTAAGGGTATCAATATTGTTGTTGCTATTGGGGAGGAGAACATTAGTAAAACCAGTAAGTTAAAGCTCTTGCTTTAAACTTTGGCTTTTATTTAACAAATATTCTATGGAGTGACAGTATGTATGTAACTATGGTATGCCCATTCACAGATGCAGTAGAGGGAAGAATTTCTCAAAGACAACTGTTCTAAGACTCAAATTAAACAGTACTGGGTTTGAAAAGAGAAAGTCCAGGAATTACCAAATATTTTAGATATCAGATACAAGAGAATGCCAGGTATGCGATGATAATCAGCATTGGTTGTTCACACAATACATCAAATCAGTATTTGAATTAGCTTTTGAATTACAAGAACAAATGGATCAAATCTAGACTCTTTAGTAGATAAGTCTTATTAGGCTGAGATGTGTTTTCCCCTGTTTTTCCACAAGGAGATTACAAATTTGCAAACCTCAGCTGCTCTCATTTTATGCTCTCACCAAGCCAAAAGCTGAAGTTCATCAATCAGTGTGTCTAAGAGTTCACTGGTTAAATACCATTTTGTAGTTTCCGCTATCTTTCCAACTTCCTAAATCATCACCTTCATTTGATCCTGTTTTGTTCCACTATCAGTTCTTTATTGACCATATAAACAATATAAGTAAGTTCTTATTTTGTTATTGTTCATTTTAGTCTAATTTCATCAAAAGATCACAATCTTTTAATTTCATTTTAACTTCAAAGATTAAATGAAACCTACATAGAAATGAGTTTAAGATTTGCATTTGCATTATTTTGGCATCAATTTGCTATCCTCCCTCATGCATATAGAGATCATTTCCATGTACGTGATTTCAAACATCCAAGTGCAGTATTAAAAGCAGTTGTAAATTATGGTTCTCATTTTCATGATACAATTACAATATAAACTTCCTCTTGCTGCTGTAACCAATTACCACAAACTTCATATCTTACAATAAAGTGAACGTTAATCCTACAGTTCTGTAGTTCAGAAGCCTTAAATGAAACTCACAGCGCTAACATCAAGTTTTGGGCAGGGCTGCAGTCTTTCTGAGGGCTATGTGGTAGAATCTATTACTTGATTTTTCTCAGCATCCAGAGGCCACCTTTCTTCTTTGGAACATGGCCTCATTCTTAGATCCTATTTGTCTTTTTTTTTTTTTTTGAGATGGAGTCTCCTTCTGTCACCCAGGCTGGAGTGCAGTGGCATGATCTCAGCTCACTGCAACCTCTTTCTCCCGGGTACAAGTGATTCTTCTGCCTCAGCTTCCTGAGTAGCTTGGACTACAGACACTTGCCACCACACCCAGTTAATTTTTTGTATTTTTAGTAGGGATGGGGTTTCACCATGTTAGCCAGGATGGTCTCGATCTCCTGACCTCGTGATAAACCCACCCTAGCCTCCCAAAGTGCTGGGATTAGGTGTGAGCCACCGCCCTGGGTCCGCATTCTTGTATCTTAAAAGTCAGTGATGCTGAGTAATGTCTCATGCCACCACCTCCAAGGTTGCTTTTCTTCTGCCTTCTTCTTTCCCTTATAAGGAAGTTTGTGATTTCATTGATCCCTCCCATTTAAGACAATCTCTCTATCATTTTTCTACAACCTTAATTTCACTTGAAATCTAATTTCACACTGCTGTGCAACCTAACATATTTGTATGTTAGACTCTGGGAATTAGGACATGAAAATTTTTGGGAGGCCATTCTTTGGCCTACAGCCGATATAATCTATTTAGCTGCAGATTAAAGCGTTCTTTATTTTTCTGTCTCCCTCTCTTAATTTTTTGAAAATAATATGAATTGTAGTAAGGAGAAAGAAAGAAAAGAAAACAAAGAAAGACAAAGAAAGAAGGAAAGAAGGAAGGAAGGAAATAAAGAAAGAAAGAAGAAAGAAAAGAAGGAGGAAATGAGGGAAGGAAGGGAGGCAGGGAGAAAGGGAGAAAGGCAAGAAGGGAGAAAAAAGAAAGCATGAACACAAGAAAGAAAGAAAGAAGGAAAGAAAGAAAGAAAGAGAAAGAGAGAAAGAAAGAAAGAATGGAGGAAGAGAGGAAGGAAAGGAGGAAGAGAGAATGGTAAAAGGGAGGAAGGCAAAGAAACAAAGAAAATAAACAGGGAAAGGAATGAAGGATAAACAGGAAAGGAAGGGAGGGAGGAAGGAAGAAATGGAGGGTGGGAGGAAGGAAGAAAAAAGGAAAGAAAGCAAGAACGTGAGAAGGAAACAAAGAATATGAGAAAAGAAAGAAGAAACGGGAGGGAGAAAGGAAGGGAGGGAGGAGGGAAGGAAGAATAAGAGGAAAGAAACACAGAAGGAAAGAAGGAAGGAAGGAGAAAAAAGAAAGAAAAGAAAGAAAGGAAAAGAAGAAAAGAAAAGGAAGAGGAAAAGAAGAAAGGAAGGAAGAAGGCAAGGGAAGAGAAGAGAAGAGAAAGGAAGATGGAAAGAAGGAAGGAAGAACGCAAATATTAGAAATTCTGGGTTTGTTAGAGAATATGCCATACTGTTTTTTTTTTCACTTCAAAGGAAAGCGTATCTGCCATTGAAGATTGGATGTCTTGTTGGTGATATTGTTATTCTTATCTTCCACATGATTACTGAGTTGGTGCCTAGTCTTTCCATTACTAAGACAAAAGTGTTGAAGTCTGCAAATATAATTTTGGATTTTTCTATTTCACCTTTGATTTCTTTCCTGTTTTACCTCATGTATTTGGAGGTTCTGTTGTTAGCTGCATACCCTAATTAGTAGGATGTTTACATCTCCTTGAGAATTGATTATTCTATTATCTATTATCTCTCATCTCTGATACTATTTCTTGTTCCGAACTCTGTTGTGTCTAATATCAATGTAGTCTTTCCACAGCCTTATTTTAGTGTTTCCATGATATGGCTTTCTCCATAACTTGATAATAACCTATTTATATCTCTATATATTTGGAGCAAGATATAAAATTTAGACTTGATTTTTTAAAGATTTTTCAAGATGTAATTCTTATTTCTTTTGTTCTTTTGTTCTATTTGACATTCTCTGAGTTTCCTATATTTGAACTTTGATTTTCTGTCACTTCTTTTTAGAATATTTTTGGCAGTTATTTTGAAAAATATTTCTTTTGCTCCATTATTTTTCCCTCTTTTCTTTGTGGGATTTCAATCATAACTAGAGAAGGTAATTTCATCTCAGTCTTATGCAGGTACTTTTTCTCAGGGTCTCAGGAATATAGTCTTCTCACACTTCTGTTCTTTTCCTGGCTGTGTTGGTGAGCTCAGTGATATTCCTCCTTCACCTTCAAGAGCAGTTTTGTTTTGTTTTTCCTGTTTTCATACTCCCAGCATCAGGAGTATTCTAAGTGTGGCAGTTTTTGTTGCCTTCCCCTACATATTAAGTGGAATATCTTGGTCTATTTGGACTCTTATAACAAAATAACATAAACTGAGTGACTAAAAAGCAACAGATATTTATTTTTTCACACTTCTTGAGGCTGTAAGATCTCAGGTCAAGATGATCACCAATTCAGTGTTGATGAGAGCCCATTTCATGGTTCATAGATGGTGCCTTCTTTCTATGTCCTCACATAGTGGAAAGCACACAAGAACTCCATTGAGCTTCTTTTATAAAGGCACTAATCCCATTCATAAGGGCTCGGCCCCCAAGACCTGGTCACCTCCCAAGTGTTCTGCTCTCCCTGATCTATGTCATATACAGACTCTCTTGGATTCCTTACCAATTGCTTGAGAGATCGCAGTGGGTTTGTGGGGAAAAAGTTTTCAAGATGATGGATCTTTCCCAACTTCTGCAGCTGTCAGTGGTCTCCCAATCTCACCAGCCCCACTTTGTCTTTAAGAATTTGTTGATTATTCCAGCTTCACTTGTCATAGTGGTGTCTATTTGCATCTGTCCTATGTAAATGTATCTGTCCTCTTTCTCCTTGCAGGTGCAAGTACTCAGGAGTACGCTGTTGTTACTAATTACTCAGTATTGGTTGGTACATTGTCAAAGATCAAAGAACATTTTTAAAGATAAAAAAATTCTTGGAGGTTGTGTAATGAAGGGTTAATTCTGCAGACATGGCTTTCCAAAACCTTGTGCATTCCAAAGGTCTTCAGGACTGGCCCTTGACAAGCTCCTGGGAGATGCTAACCTATGAGCCCTTGGTATACATTGTCTGATGAGAGTCTTTGTATACCTTAAAACGTAGGTCATATCAAATAGCTGATGCTAACAACGTGATTTCTTGTGAGCACCTGTTCCTGTATGCCTATGACTTTGTGTAATGCTATATTAATATGTCCCCTCTTAGGGCATAGGAAGTTGGGAACTAAGTAGCTAAGTTCAGTAACAGGACGCTGGATGCATATGTGGTGGAATCCTAATAAAAACCCTGGACTCAAGACTGACTGAGCTTCCCTAGTTGGCAACAAGTTCACACATGTTGTCTCACGCCATTGTAAAGAAAATTAGTTAGTGTGAAGTTTCCACTATGAAAGGACACCTGTAAGCTCACATCTGGTTTGTCCTGGACTCAACTTTATATGCTTTTATTCTTCTGATTATTTTAATCTGGTTTCTTTCACTGTTAGATACTATAACCACAAAAAAATCAGCTTTCTTGGGTTATGTGAATCATTCAACCAAAAGGGGACTGGGGGACCCCCAATAAAAAGTATATATATTCTTAAAAAGAAAAAGAAAACTGGCTATAGCAGATATTGCTGATGACTTGTCTTCTATGTCCTGGACTCAATGTGTTCACCTGAAATTCACCTGTTTCCAGCTAACTGAGAGCTCCCCACATCATGCCTGTCTTTCTGATTTTTGGACCTGCCTGTAAGCTTCTTGAGGCTAACCAGTGCTTCTCAACCACACATAGGAACAAAGAAGGAGCTAGGGCTGGAGAGTTAATGATTCTAAGGCAATCCTTAAGCAATAAGAGATGGGGATTCCAGCATTCCCATCTCTTCGTAAAGTTATTTTGACACAATCTCCGTACCTCCATCATTACTGAGCACATAGCAGTAACTGCTGATTCACACTGGCTTCGTGTTCTGTTTCATTTTCTCCACTTCTGTGCTTTCTCACTCAATTTCTGATTAAAGTATCTGACCCCAGATATTTGTTTCATACTCTATTTTTGAGGGAATCCAGAGCCAAGACAATAACAATGGGAGCTTTGCAATGAGGGATGGTGAGTATAATCATCAGAAGGTTATATACCTCACTGGGAACATGAAGGCCTGGAGAGCTTGCTGTTTCAATGAGAGAAACATGTTGTATCTCAGTTCAATACCTATATATATATGTATATATATATATATATGTATATATACATCTATATATGCAATAAGACGTGCCCTTTACTTATATCAAAGGAAAGTGTTCTTTACCTCTCTTTGTTGTTGTGTTTTTATCACTATTGACTACACAAGCAGAATATCATACCCAGCATTTAAAGCCCTCTCTGCAGGATTTTCAAGCTCATGTTTTTATCATAAGTCACTCTGCTCCCATGTGTTTTAAATCTAACCCTCATTCCTCTGCTTTTACACCAGAGAATTCATCACTGACTTATTTTTGACTGACCTCCTTATAGAGCTGTCATGTACACAATTTCTCCTGTGATCTTTCTCCTAGAGTTCAGTCATATAGCCTCTCACTAGATATCATTTCCTCTTATCTTTCCTAATAATGAATTGTCAGTTAAAACTCAATATTTTTAAGATTGAGCTTACCATCTGCACACACACACACACACCATTATTGGTGTGTTCTCATAGCCTTGAAACACTAATGTCACGTTGATGTCTGCCTTTTCTCTCTCTGCTACCTCATTCCTCATCCTTAGATTATTCTAAAAGATTCAATTAGATCAAGTTGGCTAATTATATTTTTAAGATCCTCTCTAACCTTCCCAACATTTCGTTTAACAAAATTTAAACATTTCTGGCAGGAGACTGTTGAAATCCCCATGGATGACTGTGGTTTAACTATTTTACCTTTCAGTTTTAATAGGTTTTCTATTATGTATTTTGAAGTAAGGCTATTGTGTGGACACATATTTCTTATTTACATGACTTCTTGGTGTATTTTCCCCTTTGTCATTATGAAATGTTATTCTTCATCCCCAGTGATATTTCCTGTTCTGATGTCTACTATGCTCATCACAGTTTTAGGGGGTTTTGGTTTGTTTGTTTTTCTATTGTTTGGTTCAAGTAAGTTTCTTATAAATCTGTTTGATCCCATTTGATGATTCCATTTGATTCCATTCGAGGATTCCACTCGATTCCATTCGATGATAATTCCATTTGATTCCATTCAATGATGATTCAATTCGATTTCTTTCTATAACTTTATTCGACTTCATTCAATGACCGTTTGATTCTATCCCAATAGATGATTCCATTCGATTCCATTGAATGATTATCCCATTCGATTCCATTCGATGATGATTCCAATCAATTCCAGTCAATGATGATTCCATTCGTGTCCATTAGATGATTCCTTTCGATTCCATGTGATGATGATTTCATTCGTGTCCATTCTGTGATTCCACTTGATAAAATTCAATGATGATTTCATTCGGTTGCATTTGATGATTCCATTCTATTCCATTCAATGATGATTGCATTTGAATCCATTTGATGATTCTATTCGAGTCCATTTAATGATTCCATTGGATTCAATTTTTTGATGATTAATTTGGATTCCATTCTGTGATTCCATTCGTTCATGATTCCAGTAGATTCCACTCGATGATTATTCCATTCAATTTCATTCAATGAATCTGTTTGATTTCATTCGATGATACATCAATTCTATTCCATTGGATGATTCTATTTGATTGCTTTTGATGATGATTTCATTCGATTCCATTCGATGATGATTCCATTTGATTGCATTTGATGATGATTCCGTTCGTGTCCTTTCAAAGTTTCCATTCGATTACATTGCATGATGATTCCATTCCATTCCATTCGATGATTCCATTCTACTGTATTCAACGATGATTCCATTCGATGCTATTCAATGATTCCATTAGATTATATTCAATGATGATTCCATTCGACTCCATTCGATGATTCCATTCGAGTCCATACCATTATCCCATTAGATTCCATTTGATGATGTTTCCATTTGATGCCATTCGATAATGTTTCCATTCGAGTCCATTTGATGATGACTGCATTGGATTCCATTCTATGATTCGAATGGAATCTGAATGGAATGTAGTGGAATTAATGAATGGAATTGAATGGAATCACCAATGAATGGAAAGGAATAGAGTCATCATCGAGTGGAATCGAATGGAATCATCGAATGGACTCAAATAGAATCATCATCGAATGGAATCGTGTGGAATCATCTAATGGGGAAGAATAGAATCACCATCTAATGGAATCAAATGTAATCATCTAATATACTCGAATGGAATCATCATTGAATGGAATAGAATGGAATCATCGAATGGAATTGAACAGAATCATCATTGTATGGAATCGAGTGGAATCATCGAATGGACTCGAATGTAACCATCAGAGAATGGAATCAAATGGAATCATCAAATGGACTCGAATGGAATCATCATCAAATGGAATCGAATGGAATCATCGAATGGACTCGAGTGGAATCATCATCGAATATAATCACAAGCAATCATCAGATGGATTCGAATAGAATCATCGAGTGGAATTGAATGGAATCATCATCGAATGGAATCAAATGGAATCATCGTATGGAATTGAATGAAATCATCATCGAATGGAATCCAATGGAATCATCAAATGGAATCGAATGGAATCATCATCAAATGGAATCGAATGGAATCACGGAATGGACTCGAATGGAATCATAATCAAATGGAATCGAATAGAATCATCTAACGGACTGCAATAGAAACATCATCGAATGGAATCATCTATTGTACCCGAAAGGAATCATCATAAAATGGAATCAAATGGGATCATCGAATGGACTCGAATGGAATCATCATCGAATGGAATCGAATGGAATCATCAAATGGACCCGAATGGAATCATCATCGAATGATAGAATGGAATCGAATGGAAACAACGAATGGACTGGAATGGAATCATCATCGAATATAATTGAAACAATCATCAAATGGATTCGAATGGAATCATCGAATGGATTCAAATGGAATCATCATCGAATGAAATCAAATGGAATCATTGAATGGACTCGAATGGAATGGTCATCGAATGGAATCGAATGGAATCATGGAATGGAATCCAATGGAGTCGTCTTTGAATAGAATTGAATGGAATCATCGAATGGACTTGAATGGAGTCATCATCAAATGGAATCTAATGGAATCATCGAATAGAATCAAATGTAATTGTCATCGAATGAAATCGCATTGAATTATCGAATGGACTCGAATGGAATCATCGTTGAATGGAATCAAATGGAATCATCGAAAGGACTCAAATGGAATCACCATGGAATGGAATGGAATGGAATCATCAAATGGATTCGAATGGAATCATCATCGAATGAAATAGAAAGGAATCATCGAATGGAATCATCATTGAATGGAATCGAATGGAATGATCTAACGGACTTGAATGGAGTCATTGTTGAATGGAATAGAAAGGAAACATCGAATAGACACGAACTGAATCATTATGGAATGGAATCAAATGGAGTCATCATCAAATGGAATCATATAGAATCCTCTTCGAATGGAATTGAATGGAATCATCAAATGGAATACAATAGAATTATCTCCGAATGGAAACAAATGGAATCATTGAATGAAATCAAATGGAATCAACATGGAATGGAATCATCATCAAATGGAATCGTACAGAATCATCATCAAATGGAATGGAACGGAATCATCGAATGAAATTGAATCTAGTCTTCGAATGGACTCGAATGGAATCATGATCAAATGGAATCGAAAGGAATCATCAAATGGAATTGAACGGAATCGTCATTGAATGAATTGAATGGAATCATTGAATGGTCTCTAATGGAATCATCTTCAAATGGAATCCAGTGGAATCATCACATAGAATCGAATGGAATTATCATCGAATGGACTCGAATGGAATCAACATCAAACGGAATCAACATCAAACGGATTCAAACGGAATTTTCGAATGGAATCGAAGAGAATCATCGAATGGACTCGAATGGAATCATCAAATGGAATGGAATGGAATAATCCATGGACTCGAATGCAATCATCATCGAATGGAATCGAATCAAATCATTGAATGGACTCAAATAGAATAATCATCAAATGGAATCGAATGGAATCATCAGCGGATGGAATTGAATGGAATCATCAAATGGTATCAGATGGAATCATCATCGCATGGAATCGAATAGAATTATGGAATGCAATTGAATGTGATCATCATCGAATGGACTCGAATGGAATCATCATCCAATGGAAACTAATGGAATCAACATCGAATGGAATCGAATGGAAACACCATCGACTTGAAACGAATGGAATTATCATGAAATTGAAATGGAAGGACTCATCATCAAATGGATTCGAATGGAATCATCAAATGGAATTGATTGGAATCATCATCAAATGGAATCGAATGGAATCATTGAATGGAATCGAATAGAATCATCGTCGGACTGAAATGAATGGAATCATCATAGAATGGAAACGAATGGATTCGTTGAATGGAATCAGATGGAATCATCGAATGGACTTGAATGGAATCATCGAATGGACTCAAATGGAATCATTATTGAATGGAATTGAATGGAATCATCAAATGGTCTCGAATGGAATCATCATCAAATGGAATCGAATTTAATCATCGAATGGAATCAAATGTAATCATCATCGAATGGAATCAAATAGAATTGGCATCGAATAGAATCAAATGGAATCATCATCAATGGAATTGAATGGAATTTTCTTCAAATGGAATTGAATGGAAACAACATCGAAAAAGATCGGATGGGATCATCGAATGAAACTGAATGGAATCTTCGTCAAAACGAATCAAAATAAAACAAAGAATAGAATCCAACAGAATCATCGAATGGAATCAAGTGGAATCATCATTGAATGGACTCGAATGGAGTCATCATTGAATGGAATCAAATAGAATCATTTAATGGACTCGAATGGAATCATTGAATGGACTCGAATGGAATCTAATGTAATCATCATCAAATGAAATCAAACGGAATCATCGAATGGAATTGAATGGAATCATCATCGAATGGAATCAAATGAAATCATGGAATGCACTCGAATTTAATCATCGAATGGACTCAAATCGAAACAACATTGAGTGGAATCGAAAGAAAACATCAAATGGAGTTGAATGGAATAATCAAATGGAATCATCATCAAATGGAATAGAATGAAATCATCGAATGGACACAAAAGGAATCATCATCAAATGTAATCAAATGGAATCATCAAATGGAATCCAGTGGAATCATCATTGAATGGAATCGAATGGAATCATCATCGAATGGAATCGAAAGGAATCATCATCAAATGGAATCGAATTGAATCATCAATGAATGGAAACGAATGGCGTCTTCGAATGGAGTCCGTTAAAATCATCATTGAATGGAACTGAATGCAGTCATCATCTAATTGAATCAAATGGAATCATCGAATGGACTCAATGGAATCATCATCGCATGGAATCGAATGGAATAATCAATTGGACATGAATGGAATCACCATCGAATGGAATCAAATGGAATAATCGATTGGACATGAACGGAATCACCATCGAATGGAATCAAATGGAATCTTCAAATGGAATAGAATGAAATTATTGAACGGAATCGAATAGAGTCATCATTGAATAGAATCGAATTGGATCATCATCGAATAGAATCTAATGAAATCATCATCGAATGGAATCTAGGGGAGTCATCATCTAATGGAATTGAATGGAATCTGCAAGGAATGGAATCAAATGGAGAAATCGAATGGAATCCTTTGGAATCATCATCAAATGGAACCAAATGCAGTCATCACAGAATGGAATTGAATGGAATCAAAGAAGGGACGTGAATTGTGTCATCATTGAATGGAATCAGATGGAATCATCAAATGGTCTCGAATGGAATCATCGAATGGACTCTAATGGAATCATCATCAAATGGAATCGAATGGAATCGAATTGAATCATCGAATGGACTCTAATGGAATCATCATTGAATGGAATCAAATGGAATCATAGAATGGATTCGAATGGAATCATTGAATGGACTCGAATGGAATCATCATCGAATGGAATCGAGTGGAATCCTCGAATGGAATCAAATGGAATCATCAAATGGAATCGAACAGATTTATAAGAAACTTACTTGAACCAAACAATAGAAAAACAAACAAACCAAAACCCCCTAAAACTGTGATGAGCAAAGTAGACATCAGAACAGGAAATATCACTGGGGATGAAGAATAACATTTCAAAATGACAAAGGGGAAAATACACCAAGAAGTCATGTAAATAAGTAATATGTATGCACACAATAGCATTACTTCAAAATACATAATAGAAAACCTATTAAAACTGAAAGGTAAAATAGTTAAACCACAGTCATCCATGGGGATTTCAACAGTCTCCTGCCAGAAATGTTTAAATTTTGTTAAACGAAATGTTGGGAAGGGTAGAGAGGATCTTAAAAATATAATTAGCCAACCTGATCTAATTGAAACTTTTAGAATAATCTAAGGATGAGGAATGAGGTAGCAGAGAGAGAAAAGGCAGACATCAACGTGACATTAGTGTTTCAAGGCTATGAGAACACACCAATAATGGTGTGTGTGTGTGTGTGCAGATGGTAAGCTCAATCTTAAAAATATTGAGTTTTAACTTACAATTCACTATTAGGAAAGATAAGAGGAAATGATATCTAGTGAGAGGCTATATGACTGAACTCTAAGAGCAAGGTCACAGCAGAAATTGTGTACTTGACAGCTCTTTAAAGAGGTCAGTCAAAAATAAGTCAGTGATGAATTCTCTGGTGTAAAAGCAGAGGAATGAGGATTAGATTTAAAACACATGGAAGCAGAGTGACTTATGATAAAAACATGAGCTTGAAAATCCTGCAGAGAGGGCTTTAAATCCTGGGTATGATATTCTGCTTGTGTAGTCAATAGTGATAAAAACACAACAACAAAGAGGTAAAGAGCACTTTCCTTTGATATAAGTAAAGGGTACGTCTTATTGCACATATATATATATATATTGAACTGAGATTCAACATGTTTCTCTCATTGAAACAGCAAGCTCTCCAGGCCTTCATGTTCCCAGTGAGGTATATAACCTTCTGATGATTATACTCACCATCCCTCATTGCAAAGCTCCCATTGTTATTGTCTTGGCTCTGGATTCCCTCAAAAGTAGACTGTGAAACAAATATCTGGGGTGAGATACTTTAATCAGAAATTGAGTGAGAAAGCACAGAAGTGGAGAAAATGAAACAGAACACGAAGCCAGTGTGAATGAGCAGTTACTGCTATGTGCTCAGTAATGATGGAGGTATGGAGACTCTCTCAAAATAACTTTACAAAGAGATGGGGATGCTGGAATCCCCATCTCTTATTGCTTAAGGATTGCCTTAGAATCATTAACTCTCCAGCCCTAACTCCTTCTTTGTTCCTATGTGTGGCTGAGAAGCACTGGTTAGCCTCAAGAAGCTTGCAGGCAGGCCCAAAAATCAGAAAGACAGGCATGATGTGGTGAGCTCTCAGTTAGCTGGAAACAGGTGAATTTCAGGTGAACACATTGAGTCCAGGACATAGAAGACAAGTCATCAGCAATATCTGCTATAGCCAGTTTTCTTTTTCTTTTTAAGAATATATATACTTTCTATTGGGGGTTCCCAAGTCCCCCTTTGGTTTAATGATTCACATAACCCAAGAAAGCTGATTTTTTTGTGGTTATAGTTTCTAACCATGAAAGAAACCAGATTAAAATAATCAGAAGCATAAAAGCACATAAAGATGAGTCCAGGACAAACCAGATGTGAGCTTACAGGTGTCCTTTCATAGTGGGGACTTCACACTGACTAATTTTCTTTACAATGGTGTGAGACAACATGTGTGAACTTGTTGCCAACTAGGGAAGCTCAGTCAGTCTTGAGTCCAGGCTTTTTATTAGGATTCCACCACATATGCATCGAGCGTCCTGTTACTGAACTTAGCTACTTAGTTCCCAACCTCCCTATGCCCTAAGAGAGGTCATATTAATATGGCATTACACAAAGTCATAGGCATACAGAAACAGGTGCTCACAAGAAATCACGTTGTTAGCATCAGCTATTTGATATGATCTACGTTTTCAGGTATACAAGGTCTCGCATCAGGCAATGTATACCAAGGGCTCATAGGTTAGCATCTCCCAGGAGCTTGTCAAGGGCCAGACCTGAAGACCTTTGGAATGCACAAGGTTTTGGAAAGCCATGTCTGCAGAATTAACCCTTCATTACACAACCTCCAAGAATTTCTTTTATCTTTAAAAATGTTCTTTGATCTTTGACAATGTACCAACCAGTACTGAGTAATTAGTAACAACGGTGTACTCCTGAGTACTTGCACCTGCAAGGAGAAAGAGGACAGATGCACTTACATAGGACAGATGCAAATAGACATCACTATGACAAGTAAAGCTGGAATAATCAATAAATTCCTAAAGACAAAGTGGGGCTGGTGAGATTGGGAGACCACTGACAGCTGCAGAAGTTGGGAAAGATCCATCATCTTGAAAACTTTTTCCCCACAAACCCACTGCGATCTCTCAAGCAATTGGTAAGGAATCCAAGAGAGTCTGTATATGACACAGATCAGGGAGAGCAGAACACTTGGGAGGTGACCAGGTGTTGGGGGCCGAGCCCTTATGAATGGGATTAGTGCCTTTATAAAAGAAGCTCAATGGAGTTCTTGTGTGCCTTCCACTATGTGAGGACATAGAAAGAAGGCATCATCTATGAACCATGAAATGGGCTCTCATCAACACTGAATTGGTGACCATCTTGACCTGAGATCTTACAGCCTCAAGAAGTGTGAAAAAAGAAATATCTGTTGTTTTTTAGTCACCTGGTTTATGATATTTTGTTATAAGAGTCCAAATAGACCAAGATATTCCACTTAAGATGTAGGGGAAGGCAACAAAAACTGCCACACTTAGAATACTCCTGATGCTGGGAATATGAAAACAGGAAAAACAAAACAAAACTGCTCTTGAAGGTGAAGGAGGAATATCACCGAGTTCACCAACACAGCCAGGAAAAGAACAGAAGTGTGAGAAGGCTACATTCCTGAGACCCTGAGAAAAAGTACCTGCATAAGACTGAGATGAAATTACCTACTCTAGTTATGATTGAAATCCCACAAAGAAAAGGGAAAAATAATGGAGCAAAAGAAATATTTTTGAAAATAATTGCCAAAAATACTCTAAAAGAAGTGACAGAAAATCAAACTTCAAATATAGGAAACTCAGAGAATGTCAAATAAAACAAAAAGAAATAAGAATTACATCTTGAAAAATCTTTAAAAAATCAATTCTGAATTTTATGTCTTGCTCCAAATATATAGAGATATAAATTGGTTATCATCAAGATATGGAGAAAGCCATATCATGGAAACACTAAAATAAGGCTGTGGAAGGACTACATTGATATTAGCCACAACAGAGTTCGGAACAAGAAATAGTATCAGAGATGAGAGATAGTAGAATAATCAATTCTCAAGAATATGTAAACATCCTACTAATTCGGGTATGCAGCTAACAACAGAACCTCCAAATGCATGAGTTAAAACAGGAAAGAAATCAAAGGTGAACTAGAAATATCCAAAATTATATTTGCAGACTTCAACACTTTTGTCTTAGTAATGGAAAGACTAGGCACAAAGTCAGTAATCATGTGGAACATAAGAACAACAATATCACCAACAAGATATCCAATCTTAAATGGCAGATACCCTTTCTTTCAAGTGAAAAAAAAGGTATGGCATATTCTCTAACAAACCCAGAATTTCTAATATTTGCGTTCTTCCTTCCTTCTTTCCATCTTCCTTTCTCTTCTCTTCCCTTCTCTTGCCTTCTTCCTTCCTTTCTTCTTTTCCTCTTCCTTTTCTTTTCCTTTCCTTCTTTTCTTTTTTCTCCTTCCTACCTTCTTTCCTTCTTTCTTTCTGTCCTCTTATTCTTCCTTCCCTCCTCCCTCCATTCCTTTCTCCCTCCCTTTTCTTCCTTCTTTACTCATATTCTTTCTTTCTTTCTCACGTTCTTGTTTTCTTTCCTTTTTTCTCCCTTCCTCCCACCCTCATTTTCTTCCTTGCTCCCTCCCTTCCTTTCGTCTTTTTCATTCCTTCCTTGGCCTCTTTATTTTCTTTGTTTCTTTGCCTTCCTCCCTTTTACCATTCTCTCTTCCTCCTTTCTTTCCTTCCTTCCTCCTTTCTTTGTCTCTTTCTCTCTTTCTTTCTCTTTCTTTCTTTCTTTCCTTCTTTCTCTCTTATATTCATGCTTTCTTTTTTCTCCCTTCCTGACTTTCTCCCTTCCTCCCTCCCTCCCTTCCTTCCCTCATTTCCTCCTTCTTTTCTTTCTTCTTTCTTTCTTTATTTCCTTCCTTCCTTCTTTCCTTCCTTCTTTGTCTTTCTTTGTTTTCTTTTCTTTCTTTCTCTTTACTACAATTCATATTATTTTAAAAAAATTAAGAGAGGGAGACAGAAAAATAAAGAACGCTTTAATCTGAGGGTAAACAGATTATGTCTGCTGTAGGCCAAAGAATGGCCTCCCAAAAATTTTCATGTCCTAATTCCCAGGGTCTAACATACAAATATGTTAGGTTGCAAGGCAGTGTGAAATTAGATTTCAAGTGAAATTAAAGTTGCGGAAAAATGATAGAGATATTGTCTTAAATGGGTGGGATCAATGAAATCACAAACTTCATTATAAGTGAAAGAAGAAGGCAGAAGAAAGGCAACCTTGGAGGTGGTGGCATGAGAAATTACTCAGCATCACTGACTTTTAAGATACAAGAATGAGGACCCAGTGCGGTGGCTCACGCCTAATCCCAGCACTTTGGGAGGCTGGGGTGGGTTTATCATGAGGTCAGGAGATCGAGACCATCCTGGCTAACATGGTGAAACCCCATCCCTACTAATAATACAAAAAATTAACTGGGCGTGGTGACAAGTGCTGTATTCCAAGCTACTCAGGAAGCTGAGGCAGAAAAATCACTTGTACCTGGGAGGCAGAGGTTGCAGTGAGCTGAGATCATGCCACTGCACTCCAGCCTGGGTGACAGAAGGAGACTCAATCTCAAAAAGAAAAAGACAAATAGGATCTAAGAATGAGGTCATGTTCCAAAGAATAAAGGTGACCTCTGGATGCTGAAAAAAATCAAGTAATAGATTCTGCCACATAGCCCTCAGAAAGACTGCAGCCCTGCCAAAAACTTGATGTTAGCCCTGTGAGTTTCATTTAAGGCTTCTGAACTACAGAACTGTAGGATTAACGGTCACTTTATTGTAAGATATGAAGTTTGTGGTAATTGGTTACAGCAGCAAGAGGAAGTTTATATTGTAATTGTATCATGAAAATGAGAACCATAATTTACAACTGCTTTCAATAAGGCACTTGGATGTTTGAAAAGATTGTGATCTTTTGATGAAATTAGACTAAAATGAGCAATAACAAAATAAGAACTTACTTATATTGTTTATATGGTCAATAAAGAAGTGATAGTGGAAAAAAACAAGATCAAATGAAGGTGAAGATTTAGGAAGTTGGAAAGATAGCTGAAACTACAAAATGGTATATAACCAGTGAACACTTAGACACACTGATTGATGAACTTCAGCTTTTGGCTCGGTGAGAGCATAAAATGAGAGCAGCTGAGGTTTGCAAATTTGTAATCTCCTTGTGGAAAAACAGGGGAAAACACATCTCAGCCTAATAAGATTTATCTACTAAAGAGTCTAGACTTGATCCATTTGTCCTTGTAATTCAAAAGCTAATTCAAATACTGATTTGATGTATTGTGTGAACAACCATTGCTGATTATCATCGCATACCTGGCATTCTCTTGTATCTGATATCTAAAATATTTGGTAATTCCTGGAGTTTCTCTTTTCAAACCCAGTACTGTATAATTTGAGTCTTAGAACAGTTGTCTTTGAGAAATTCTTCCCTCTACTGCATCTGTGAATGGGCATACCATAGTTACATACATACTGTCACTCCATAGAACATTTATTAAATAAAAGCCAAAGTTTAAAGCAAGAGCTTTAACTTACTGGTTTTACTAATGGTTTCCTCCCCAATAGCCACAACAATATTTATACCCTCACACCTTTTAACATAAAGCTTGGTGTTGTCTATTTTTCAGGTGCTGTCATCTATATGATCTCAGTATTTTAAAAATCAGCTTCCAGCCCATATGGTGGTTCATGCTTGTAATACCAGCAGTTGAAGAGGCTGAAATGAAAGGATTCCTTGAGCCCAGGAGTTCACAAGCAACCTGGGCAACATAGCAAGACCCAGTCTCTATCGAAAGCTAAAAAAAAAAAAGTGTTCCTATTTCTCCACATCCTCTCCAGCACCTGTTTTTTCCTGACTTTTGAATGATTGCCATTCTAACTGGTGTGAGATGGTATCTCATTGTGGTTTGATTTGCATTTCTCTGATGGCCAGTGATGATGATAATTTTTTCATGTGTTTTTTGGCTGCATAAATGTCTTCTTTTGAGAAGTGTCTGTTCATGTCCTTCGCCCACTTTTTGATGGGGTTGTTTGTTTTTTTCTTGTAAATTTGTTTGAGTTCATTGTAGATTCTGGATATTAGCCCTTTGTCATATGAGTAGGTTGCAAAAATTTTCTCCCAATTTGTAGGTTGCCTGTTCACTCTGATGGTAGTTTCTTTTGCTGTGCAGAAGTTCTTTAGTTTAATTAGATCCCATTTGTCAATTTTGTCTTTTGTTGCCATTGCTTTTGGTGTTTTAGACATGAAGTCCTTGCCCATGCCTATGTCCTGAATGGTAATGCCTAGGTTTTCTTCTAGGGTTTTCATGGTTTTAGGTCCAATGTTTAACTCTTTAATCCATCTTGAATTGATTTTTGTATAAGGTTTAAGGAAGGGATCCAGTTTCAACTTTCTACATGTGGCTAGCCAGTTTTCCCAGCACCATTTATTAAACAGTGAATCCTTTCACCATTGCTTGTTTTTGTCGCTTTGGGTGGGACTGTAAACTAGTTCAACCATTGTGGAAGTCAGTGTGGCGATTCCTCAGGGATCTAGAACTGGAAATATCATTTGACCCAGCCATCCCATTACTGTGTATATACCCAAAGGACTATAAATCATGCTGCTATAAAGACACATGCACACGTATGTTTATTGCAGCACTATTCACAATAGCAAAGACTTGGAACCAACCCAAATGTCAAACAATGATAGACTGGATTAAGATAATGTGGCACATATACACCATGGAATACCATGCAGCCATAAAAATGATGAGTTCATGTCCTTTGTACTGACATGGATGAAATTGGAAATCATCATTCTCAGTAAACTATCACAAGAACAAAAAACCAAACACTGCATATTCTCACTCATAAGTGGGAATTGAACAATGAGATCACATGGACACAGGAAGGGGAATATCACACTCTTGGGACTGTTGTGGGGTGGGAAGAGGGTGGAGGGATAGCACTGGCTGATATACCTAATGCTAGATGACGAGTTAGTGTGTGCAGCGCACCAGCATGGCACATGTATACATATGTAACTAACCTGCACAATGTGCACATGTACCCTAAAGCTTAAAGTATAATAAAAAAAAAGTGGGCATGGTGATGTGCACCTGTCGTCCTAGCTATTTGGGAGGCCAAGGTGGAAGGATTGCTTGAGCTTGGGAGGCTGAGGCTGCAGTGAGCAGTGATTGCACCACTGCACTCCAGCCTGGGCAACAAAGCAAGACCCTATCTCAAAAAATATATATAATAAAAATAAAAATCAGTTCTCATTGATTTCTATGTAAATATGCACAGGTGATGTCCACATAGACATAAATAAGAATATTTCTGACAATGGGTCCATATGATCTTCAAAATGTAAAATGCCTATATGTGTAATTGACTGGTTAGTCTCATTAATGAATATAGATTCAATTCTACTTTCTTGTTCAAGATAAATTATATAATCCAACTTTTCATTTCACTTATTTACTGATAACAACAGGAAGAATGACAAGATATCTATTTTGCAAAATTACTCTGGTAGGAGTAAAGAGGAAATAATGATAGAATTGCACGGAAAACTAGAAAAAAGTATTGTCTTCTGATATTCTATCACATCACATACTAAAGGCCTCATAAAACTCAGATATTTTATCTAAAAGTGTTATTTTCATCATAGGAATGATCAAAGCATGAGACCACAATTGTATTAAAATGTGCTTGTATCACAAGCACCGGTGCTAAAAAGGGGGGGAAAACATCATTACTGATATTTTCAACGTATGTTTTACTTTTCATCAACATGAACCTCAACTTGATGTGATGCAGATTGAAGGAAATCACCCATAATTCCATATGAAGAAGGCCTGTGATATTTTATGGGAAAATAAATAGAGAAAATGCTAACAGAAACCCTATTAAGCATGAAGCTTGATGGAGCAAACACAAATCCTGTGGTGAAAGATACACACTAAAGTTCTGTTGGTTGTCTTGGAACAATACGGTTTAGAGGTGACTGTCGGGTGAGGATAACATAAGCGAATTAGCCAAAGAGAAAAGCTGAATGAGGCAATGCCTCTTCCTGACCATATCTCTTACTCAGATAACTATATAATTTATTGTCCAGTAAAGGGTATATTAAAAAATCATATTAAAAGTCATGCAGTGAAGTTGTCCAGGGAAATTAAGACTTAACAGTCTCACTCTGACAATAATGAACAGGGGGATTCCCTCAAGATAGACTAGGACATGAACCCACACTGGCAGGTAGTAGTACCAGAAAAGAACACATGGAAAATCTTTACCTTATGCTTGAGGTAGGGACCAGGCTAAAGTGAAAGCCAGACCTAAAATTCTATCTAAAATAAATCCACAATCAAAGAAAATATATGGTGCACAGACATAGAATGTCTTTACTGGATCATTGAAACAGTAAGATAAATTTGAATTTTTACAATGTTTTCTTTTCCTCCAGTTAGGGCTTGAGGTTTGTCTCTGGAGAGTGACTGTCAATTGGAGCCCTGCCTTTCTGGGGTTCTGGTCAGGGGATTGTGGATGCTTAACATGTGCCTTTCACAGGACACTTCCTTACCCGAGCAGTGGCCAGGTGTGCATCCCACGACCAGGCCTCCCTCTCACATAACATCTGTTGAGACTAGGAGATGCCTGGTGACTGTCGCCTGACCTGTGTCCTGTGTATTTCTGACAAGAGCCACTCTCAGAGACCCTGGCCAGAAGGAGAGTCAGGTTCCAGTGTAGGTCAGCTCAGACACATGGAGGCCACAGAACCAAACATGGGAAATCACAGAAGTAGGTTTATTACTCACAGATCCAGAGAGAAGAGGGTAGCTGAGAATAGGGTTTAGCTGTGTCCCCAGCCAAATCTCATCTTGAATTCCCACATGTTGTGGGAGGGAACAGGTGGGAGGTAATTGAATCATGAGGGCAGGTCTTTCCCATGCTGTTCTTCTGATAGTGAATAAGTCTCACAAGATCTGATGGTTTTATAAAGGGGAGTTTCCTGCACAAGCTCTATTGTGTTGTCTGCTGTCATGTGAGACGTGCCTTTCAGCTTGCGCCATGATTGTGAGGCCTACCCAGCCATGTGGAACTGTGCATCTATTAAACCTCTTTCTTCTGGAAATTACCCAGTCTTGGGCATGTCTTTACCGGCAGTGTGAAAATGGACTAATACAGTAGCACACCTCATAGGGCTGAACAAAATAGGGAAGATGAGTGGGGAGCAGGAAAGAGAAAAGGGGTCTGTGGGACTCCAGCCTTTATTGGGCCCAGAACATTATCCAAATAAGTTTTCCACGGGGCACTAGTTGGTGGGGTGAGTGCCAGCAGGCACATTTCTTGACTCCTGCTGCAACCGAGCAGGTCACTCTGGCATGTGGGGGCTGTCCATGTGCACTGTGAGGTCTGTGGGGTGAGTCAGGTAGGTTGTATCCAACGGTTCCATAGCTGGTAGTCACCAGGAGGAGGCAACTGTGTAGGGTCAATATCTGGGCCAGCCACACTGAGGAACTGTGAGGGTTAGAAATGGAAATTGTCAAGGGAATCCGAACCCAGCTACCATATGAGAGAGTTCAACTTATGTTCAATGTGAATGCCATGGCAATATTAAAAGGTAAGAATTCGCTCCATACATGCTTGAGGTAAATAGGAGAAACCTAGAATTTATGTAAACAGTGAGAAGATTGGATGCGTTTTATGTCACATATTTTAATACTAGCAGCTTATTATATATGTCAATCCATCAGGCATTCAGAAATACATGCTTATGAAAATTTTTTGCACCATCAGACAAAAGACAAGGGTAGAAGACATTTGTAGCTCTATAAACACTAGTAAATTAAAAACAGAAGGACCTTTATGTCCTAACATATCTGCGTTGTGAAAGGCTGCCCTGTGAAATTCCGGATTTCTTAAACATATGTTAAAAATCATAGGTGTCAATATTTTTTAGAAATCCATTTAAATTTTCTCTTGTTATTTTACAATGCCTATTTATTTATTTAGTGGCTCTGCTGATTTTGATGTATATCCTAAACTTTATATTTTCTTTAAAGGATGTTTTATACAACTTTATGTAAAATATTTCAGTATCTTCACGTTCTCTGCCTGTCCTTTTGTTTTGCTCTTATATAGTGTTCTTGAGTCTTTTCTCTGGTTTTTCAAATCTAGTAAGACAAAGACACTAAAGTAACTTTGCCCGTGGTTTGGCAATGCCTTCTAAAGCGCATCCTAAGCTCTCGTGCACACAGGGGTCTCCTTTTAGCTCTGTGCTTTTGAGATCCCATATACCTAAATTCCAGTACTCCAAATCAGTACTGCTCAGTTTTAGTGACTAAGCTTACAAATGTATTTTAATAGCAAGTTAGTTTAGTGCACTCTTGCTTCTTTCTTGACTGCTTGTATACATGTATATTCCTTTAAATGAATATAGGAATTTATTTTAAAATTTTAAATTATACTAATGAAACTGTATATTGTTGTGAATTCATAAGTGAATTTGGAAAGAATTTGTCTTTATGATACTAAATCTTTTGTATCCAAGAATCATATGTGTCTATATATTTATTCCAGTCTATATTTATATCACTGAGTAAATATATAGAAATATAGATACATACAGCTGTAGTTATAGATACGAATATAGATATAACATGTTAAATCTATATCTATCCCATATAATATATATACATGTTATATGTCTGTGTTTATATATACATATGATTATGTTATTAAACAGCTCCCTTAAAATTTTTCTTTTATTTCCTATATAATTTTAGGTCGAGCTTGAATTTTCCTTGTATAAACAAGCAAATATTTATACTAGTTTTAATACTGATGTTTAGACATTGTATCTTATTTTAGCATTGAATATTTTCACAATTATTATAAATATTATCTAATATTAAAAATGCACCTGTTAAAAATATTTAAAAATTTACCTTTGAATTATTTTATTGTTGAATTAAAATTCCTTTAATATGATAGTAAATTTTTATTTTATGCGTTCTCTATGCATATGCAAATTAATTTATCCACTTCTCTATCTCTATGTAGTGACATATGAAAATCAGGCCTCTCTTCCTCTAATGGACATGCAGATGTTTGCATATAGAATATCAGACACTTTATAGCATTTAAAATCTTTAAGGCATGAATATGGACTTTTAACAAATGTGCTTCAGTATGCACTGAGAATCCCCTATTTATTTTTAATTTGGGCTAATCAATATGATTATTAATATTATTGGATTACCAAATTTGGAAACACACTTTCATCCCAAAGGTGGATATTCGTTTTATTTTTTTTGCCAATTTCTTGTCTTACTGTTTCAAATATTGTTGGATATTATTTTTATTTTTTTAGCATTTTAGTATCAACATTTGTAATTGAGGTACTCTACATATATTTTCTTCAATATCTGGTGGGTTTTATAATTACTGCTATATTGGATTTGTAGTAGACATTGACAAAAATTATTCCTGTATGTTTTATAGCTGTATGAGGGAAACTAATATATTTTACCCCTAAATGTACTTCCTTGATATATTTCAAAATGGCTATTGAGAAGGTCTGGAAATTCAAAGTTAGCTGCAAAGCTGTTTTGGGGAGATTTGCATCGGTAGATAATCTGCCTTGATGCAGCCAGGCTTTCTCTGAGGTCTGCCCCCTTGTCTGAATCTAGGAAATGTTAACTGAGAATCTGAGCTCTCCAAAGGTCTGAAAGAAACATTTTCTGTCTATTCTCTCTGAGGACTCCTCCCAGTGAGGTTCCACCTATGTAACAAGTCCACTGTTGTTAGCCAGGTTCGTTTCCTCACATAACCTTTTTCTTTCTTTTCCCTGTGATCCAAGACCCCATTCTTTCTGTAAACTTCATGTGGTAGATAAGCTTCTGCACGCATCATATCTCTGGGTCTTCATTCTAAGGGCTCCAGTGTACACACATTGCAGAAACCTGTATGCCTTTTCTACTATTTATCTGCCTCCTATTAGTGATTTTTAGGGAAACTTCAGAAGGCAAAAGGGACATTCTCCTTTAGCCCATTCTCAGACAAATTCCCCCAACATTTAACTGATTCCTAATAGTTTAAAATCACTTTGAAAAATCCATATATTTATAACCTTTTCTTCCCTCTATGATTTCTGGTCAGCTTGGGTTTTGTTTTTCATTCCATTTACTTCATCCTCGAAAAGATCTATTTTACGTCTATTTATTCTCATTTATGGACATTGAGAAAAGATAATAACTTTCACGTGAGAAATGCAAGTACTTTTAAATAATCAGGTCCAGAGAGATATTCCAATGAGACAGCAGTTCTGTCCTGCTCCTCTTTGAGCTGTGTGTTCATCTAGGCTGCTTGCTGTTGCCACAGTAGCTATAAATTAACCAATAACGCCACACCAGACACGATAATCCACACCCAATAATAGTGTAACAGTGTATAGTCAGTCACTAATAAATGTTATTTCCATAAGCCAATGAGAATTTGCGACAAACCTCTTTGCATCATCCCACTTCTAGACCCCTTTTTGCCTGTAAAAAACTGCTTGTTGCAAAGCTCCAAAGGGAGTTCATATCCAAGGATACTTGGGTCTGTTTCTTCCAGGCAACTGTCCTCACTGTGGCTCAAGTAAACTCTTTGAATTACGTTTTCTGCTTCAGCCCCTTCCACTTAGATTAACAACTTGGATTTGTGTCACCATGTACAGCAATTAAAATGTTTACACTTTTCCCCTCGAGGGCACTGATGTGTTTTCCTGAGCACTTGGAATAGCTACGTAGTGTTTCCTGTCTAGATTATGGTTTCTGAACCTTGGTGCTAATTACCTTTAGGACCAGAGGATTCTTTGTTGTGGGAGGCTGCCCTAGCAAAGCTAGGTGTTTCGTTTGACCTCTAAATTTCACACCTCCACCAGTCTTGACATCCCCACAATATCCCTAGACATTGACAAATGTCTCCTGGGGAAAACTTTCCACCAGTTGACAGGCAAAGTTCTGGAAATATTGGAATTGTCAATTGAGATTTTATGTTATCGAAAACAAATATTTTTCTTTGTATTTAAACATCTATTTCCATCTACTTATCTACTTATTTTTACTTTTATTTGTAACTTAATTCCATCAAGGAGAGAGAGTGCATTTTCTGTTATGATAAATTTTTGAAGAATGTATTGATTTTTTAGGACCTGATATATGGATGATATGTAGATATTACATGTTTGTATTATCAAATTTCAGGGCGATAATAAAATAAATACTTATAATATTTATATTGTCACTGTATATTAGTTATTTTCTTTCTTCACTACAGGAGTTTTTCAACCTATAGGCTATTTTTCAATTCTAGGTTATCCAGTAGATTTTGAAATGTTATGATTAAATATCTACTTCTCAAGTATTCATCTTTGCAAATGAAACAATCAGAAGCTCTTATAATGCACATCATATAAAGGGCAGATTAGTCAACATATGGTTCAGAAATAATTATGTAATATTTATAAGAAAATTAAAAATTTAGATCCTTAACTCAGATAACAGTAATCCAAATTCAAATTTGATTTCATTACATAATTTCAAATGACACCAGAATACTAGTAAAAATGTAGATAATTTTGTATAATCTTTTTTAGCTGTAGGATTTTATTAGCATAAATTGAAATGCAGGATCCAAAGTAAGATTGAGAACTATAGTCAAAGATTAAAATTTAAACATTATAGGGGCATGATTAAACTAATTTAAAGCATAATAACATGGAGAAATATTGCAAAACATACATTTTTCTGAATTAATTGTTAATATCTAATCATTATGTGAGAACAACATTAAAGAGTAGCTACACAGGCACACACCCACACACAACTGCAATATTGTCAAATAAACGATGTTCAGCTACACTAGAAATCACACCTGTGTTTTCTCCACAGAAGAGTAAAGATTAAAAATCACAATATTGTTTATTGTACATATGGAGGTAAAGATACTCAAAATATAACACAAAAATGCATTTTTTTTGAGATGGAGATTTGCTTTTATTGCCCAGGTTAGAGTGCAATGGCACAATCTTGGCTCACTGAAACCTCAGCCTCCCAGGGTCAAGTAATTCTCCTAGCTCAGCCTCCCAAGTAGCTGAGATTACAGTCATGCACCACCACACTCGGCTAATTTTTTGTATTTAGTAGAGACGTGGTTTCACCATGTAGGTCAGGCTGGTCTCCAACTCCTGACTTCAGGTGATCTACCCACTTCAGCCTCCCAAAGTGTTGGGATTACAGGCGTGCGCCTGGCCAGCTTCTTGACATATTTCAAGATGGCTACTCGGAAGACTGGAGATAGCTTCTTCTACAAAAATAGCTGAAAAGCTGTGTTTGTTGGGGAGATTTGTATTTGTAGAGAAAATCTGCATTGATATAGCCTGGCTTTCCCTGAGATACTCCCTTGTCTGGGTTTAGGAAAGATTAACTGAGTCTGGCACGTTTACATTTCTAAAAACCATTTCCTATCTATACTTCCCAAGAGGAGGGCTGCTCCCTGTGAGGTTTCACCCATGTAACAAGACCACCTCTGCTGCCAGGCTCCTCTTTCTTCCTTGTCGTCACCTGTCTTCCGCAAAGCCTCATTTACCAACCTACAGCTCTGTGTTTTCTGTAACCTCAAGACAGCATACGCGTGTTGACTACCTTGCCTTTCCTGGAGTTTTTATATATATAGTATATATTTCTATATCTGTTTATAATATACAAATACTTGTATAGATATATTATATATATTATGTAAAGTCCAAGTGCATACTTGTGCACATATCTGTAAACCTTTTTTCCTGTTAATTTGTGCATTATCAGTTTGTTTTATAGACTCAAATAATTAAAGCTTCAAGGGAAAAATTTAAACTTTCCTATAGAGAAAAGACAAATATATAGGTGACAAATAATATTTAGAGTGTAAGACGCTTTTTAAAGGTATATTTGTAATTTGTGTCAAAACATTTAAGTATACATTTGTTACTTTAACTATAAAATTTCAAATAATTTAAGCCAAATACATAGTATATGCAGAAAATTTAGCAATATATCTATGTAGCACCTTACTGTGCATTATTGTAACCAGCCGTCTAACATAAAGAAATAATTAAGGTAACACCTACTTTTCAAATATCGCATTTTTTTCACAGACCTATTAAATAAGACAAATAACATATAAACTTTATTTTTAAATGTGCAGAATAGTAGTTTTCAGCAGACGGTTTATTTTAGCAAATTCCATCTTCACATTGTGCTATGCTTTTATAAGTTCCAGCTGTTAACGGATATTTTACTGCTGAAACTATCATGTGTGATATAATTGCTCATTATGTGCCTTAAAATACAAGCAATATAATTATTTTCAACTTGAAGCAAATTAAAATCTTATCAGCAATTTAAAAACTCTAGGGTCGTCTTCTTCTGGTTAATTATTTTAAACTTGTATTTTTCTCTTTATGTTTTTAGTGAGTTGTCTTATCAAGGAGAAGAACTCAAGCTGATTATTCTTTTTTTTTTCTCTTCCATCCACCTCGCAGGTGTGTTAAGAATTCCATTTCTCAGAAAATGTTCTTTCATATCCATCTTACAAGATGAGAGACCTTTCAACATCTTCCATTCAGATGTCATACGAGTAATGGAACATATTCCAGCTTAATGAATATGGTGATACAAATAGTTAACCGTCTAACGTCTGTCAGTGCCAAATGTTTACTTTACTCAGTGAATTACTCAGTTGACTGGTAATTTATTCTGAAATCACTAATGAGAGGATGAGAGGTCTGGCTGTTGTCTGTACCTCATATGACTCCCAGTGCAGACAATTGTTTCTATGGAGCACAGACAGTTGAAAGGATTGACTTCCTGCATAGAATAGTTTCTGCTGTGCTTCTTATCCTTCTTGTGGAGATTTCAGATTATCTGAATTGCTTTTCTATCTTTAGAAAAAACGCAACAATTCTCCCACCTGAGAGGAATGTAAACTGTAGTAAGTTAGCAGAACCAATCCGTAAAGTTTTTACATTGTTTGTTGCAAAATGCAGCTCTGGTGTCTCCATCACTAACCTTTTCTATCCCTCATTGCTCTTTCTTTGACTGCACTAGGATACCTCTAGGCAAATCTGTATTCCCAAGACAGAGTGCCCTTTTGGTGAGCTATAAGTACACTCAATGGTAGGTTGAAATACTAGCTTTTATCTATGCTGAAATGGAACCATATCAGTGATTTTCTTAGAAAGGAAATTTAACTCTTGCTATGGTTTGAATGCTTGCCCCTTTCAATCTCATGTTAAAATTTGATCCCCAATGTCGCAGGTGGGGCTCACTGGGAGGTGTTTGTTCATGGGAGTTGGACCTTCATGAATGGATAATACCCTCCCTTAGGAATCTAAAGCTATCCTCCCTCCTCGGTGCCCTCAGGAATGAGTGTACCATTCTTTATTCACCTATAATTCCCCCACCCATCCTTTTTGAGATATTGATTACATGTATGTTACACTGCTGCACATTGTCTGATGTATCAGTGAGTTTCTGGCTTTCTTATTTTAGTTTACCCTTTGTCCTTTAGTTTGTAAAGCTTCTATTTTGTTCTATAAATTTTCTGATGTTAGGGTAAAATCCATTACTTATTCTATCTCATGGAATTTTTATTTCAAATATTTATTTTTCATCTATATATGTCACATTTTTCATTTTATAACTTCTATTTTTCTCCTATGTTTAATTTTCATTTAAGTACTTTGACATATATATGTATCTATCTATATGTATTTATAAAATATATTTACTTTAAGGACCTTGAAATTTCCTTCTTCTCTGTCATTTATAAATGACATATTTTTATCCTGTTAATATATGTCTTAATCATATATATCTTATGGCTTCTTTGCATGTCAGAGTTTTTTTGGGGGTTTTTTGGTGTTATGCTATTGAATATCTAGATTTGATTGGCTACCTTTGAACAATGATGTGGCAGGCAGTTCAGTAACTTCAGGATGAGTATTTTTCTGTTGTTGTTTTAAACCTTCTCTTTAAACTTTGTTGAGTTAGTCTAGAGCCATCTGTAATTTGGAGCTAAATGAGCACTGTCACTAGGGCATGAACCTCCAGTGGTCTTTACTGAATATCCTGGAGGTACAGAGGGGATTCCCTTCTCTGGCTGGCCAGAGCTAACGTGTCTTCCTGTCATGTGATGCCAGGGAAATGTTCTTCTTCCAACTCCCTGGTACATTCCTTTGCTGAGCTCCTTAGAATTTCATCCTATGTACATTTGGCTGAGGGACTTCAGAGAATCCTTAGGCTGATTCTTGGTTCCTTTTTCTGTAAACGTTCTCTTCTACTACACATTCCAGCTGCTTAACCTTTTTTGAATTTTATCTGGTTCCTCAGTGCAATGACAATGTCTGCTCTCTCTGGGATTCCTCTCTACTGCTGTCACAGAGAATCTGGGAATAAAGCAGGACTCATTCTGGCTCCTTCTCTTCTCTTGCAGAGGACAGTCCTTTGCTGCCTGATGTGCAGTACATCAAAAAAATGTTTCATATATTTTGTCCAGTTTACTATTCTTTAACTCTAAAAGTGTAACTCCAGTCCCAGTTACAGCATCATGTTCTGTAACTCTACTCCTTGTTGCTTCATTCTGCCATTGTCTGGCATGATCTCCCTTTTCCCTTCTGTAATCAGGCCAAGAGCATAATATAATACTAATTATAACTGCACAGGTTGCCTCCGTTGTGTAAAAACATCACTGAGACTTAACTGTGTCCAACTTTTAAAATGTGAATATAAGTATAACTAACGCTATATTTTGGTTAATATTTGCATTGCATGCTTTTCCATTATTTACTTTCAACATATGTGAAATATGAATATAAAGTATAAAAACTTTAAGAGAGTCCATTTAAAACATCTGGTCTGGTTATGTTTTACCTGGTTTAATACAACGTGCATTCTTGAATTCAGGGTCTAATATAATTGGTACATCTGTCTATTGGCAAAAAAAAATCTTGACAATATTTTAAAATTAATTTATCCAACTCACAACTTATGTGCTTCTGCCATTGTAAGGAAGATACATTTTAAACTTTAT